>NC_041401.2:95779998-96398748 GCF_900747795.2 Erpetoichthys calabaricus | reverse complement strand
AAATCCAGCTGCTGCGGGTGACACAATGATTCAAGTGCAGAAGCTTGGTAATCAGCTTTTATGGGATGACAGTGTTAAATGCTGAGCTGTCATAGTCTATAAACCGTATACTGGCATAGGTTTTTATTATCCTGAGGCAGCAGGATGGTATGAAGTGTAAGGGATGTGGTATTCTCTGTGGACCACTTGTGAACATGCAGTATTCAAACTGGAGGTGGTCTACCTGAAAAATATCATTAATGTGTCTCAGCCCCAGGCACAAAGCATTTCATCAAAATGGAAGTGAGCGCCACTGATCTGTAGCCACTAAGACAGTTCAATTTTATTTCCTTTTGCACAGTTGTCACTACAGTATTGTCCTTTTGGAGCAAAAGGAGACCACATACATAAAGTATATATTTTCTTTATAACAAAAAGTATATATGCCTGGGCAGCGTGAAACTAGACAAAGTCTAGTGGAGGTCCACAGCAGTCCTGAGACACATATCAGTTGTCCAACCAATGTAAAGGGGTGAAAAACTAACTGAACCATATAATAGCTGGTTCTCTAAGAACATTTTCCTCATTAGAGCTGGTGAGTGAGTGATAATAACATTTGGGGGCAAAAACAATCTCAATTTATTCCAAAACATTAAATGGGCAAGAAGCCTGGCTTGCTGGCTTTTAGCTGTGATGTGGAATGGCAAGTGCCTAGGGGGCCCTTTGGTAAGCAGAATTGGTGCTGCAGTATATATACAAACACATCAAAGGCAAGGAAGAGAATCTGATTTGGAGATGGAGATTCCCATTAGTCTCGATCACTAAAAACAAGAATCAGTTCGTCAGATTTGACAGACATGCCTTACAGTAAAAAATATTAACGGGCAAGCTCTGTTGGTAGAGTGGCACTCAAGTAACTCTCAGTAAGTGACTAATAAAGAGCAGAACCTAAAGGTGGCATTTCCAAATTACTCAATGGTTAAAAGTAGGGAATAGAATCCAGTTTGAAGACTGGAATTTCCATGCCCTGTAGTGATTAATAATAATGCCTTTATGACAGGTACAATAAAAGCAGTACCTGAAGTTGGCATTTCCAAAATTACTCAATGCTTAAAAAGAAGGAAGAGAATCTAGTTTGGAGAATAGCAGTCCCATGTTTCTAAGTCATTGGTTATAATAAATACAGCCTTAAGACTCTGTTGTGATTAATAAGTAAAGAGAGGAATTGAAGGCTGTCATATCTATGTCTCTCAGCCACTTAACAATTAAAAACTGAATATGAACGTCTGGTTGATATTTTCATTCAATAATGATAAAGAACTGAATCTGAATGTGGATCAGAGATGGTTGTCCTTCAGATTGATTGGCAGTGTGGCTTATTGGGCCGGGATTTGGACTTTAAAACATTATACTACTGTAACCCCCCACCCTGTGAACTTAAAAGTCAATTCACCTACATCCACTCCAGGTGCAAAAACAAAAATACTTAAAATGTGCAACTTAGGGTCATGTCCATTGCAGAAAGTTGCCATAATGAGGTACATACTTTTTAACTTCACTAGCTTTTTGAATCCTGTGCTAGTCTCAGTAATTAAGAATGAAACATTGAACCTCAATTAGTGCTTGGTATGGCCACACGTGTCACTCAATATTCTTGTTGTTGATGGACATTTTATACCACAGGGTAATGAATACTGAAAATTAAAATATAATTCCAAGACTGGTCTTTTCTTGGCTCTGAATCACCAATAATAAAGAAGAGCGTTGGCGTTCCATTGCTTTTCAATGGCTGATAATAAATAAATAAGAATGTCCCAATCACATACATGCATCTAAATGTTGCTCAGGCAATCCAAGTTAGAGACTGGCATTTTTTTTTATTGCCATGATGTGATTTCTAACAAAATTATAATAGGAATAATGGATTCACATTTAAAAGCTTTTTAAAATTTGAAAGCAGAGAATACTGTAACTTCCAAATTACATATTATATTTATCCTTTCTCTTATTAACAATAAATGGATTGAAGTTGACACCAGTTGTTAAATGAAACTGTGGACTGGCATCCATCCATTGTCCAACCCGCCATATCCTAACTACAGGGTCACGGGGCTCTGCTGGATCCAGTCCCAGCTAACACAGGGCTCAAGGCAGGAAACAAACACCGGGCAGGGTGCCAGCCCACTGCAGGGCGCACACACACACACACACACCCACACCCACACACCAAGCATACACTAGGGACAATTTAGAATCACCAGTGCACCTAACCAGCATGTCTTTGGACTGTGGGAGGAAACTGGAGCACCCAGAGGAAACCCACACAGACACGTGGAGAACATACAAACTCCATGCAGGGAGGACTGGGGAAGCGAACCCGGGTGTCCTAACTGCGAGGCAACATATAACCTTTAATTCAATTCAAGCAATGTTTAAAAATCATGCAAAAATAAAAAGCAGTATGTTAAAAAGGAGTCAGCAGGAGACTGCAAATTACAGAAATGGGTGCCGGGTGTGAAGTAGTCCAGGATTTGCTCAGTGTTGTCACCTCAGCCATCTGCCTTCAGAGTGGGGTGTGGAACCTTGTTATTACACATCAGTGATATCAAGTCCGGTTACTGTCTGGCACTTGCTCCGCTGAAATAAGAAGGCATGCTGGTAAGCCATATGGAGTTAGCCATCTTTACTAACATGATGCCAAGAAGGCGCGTCACATAGCATAGTTATGATGGCTGATCAGCAGCACTTCAATCTTTGGCAGTCTCCGAATGGCAGGCACTTCACCTTAAACTGCTTTATTCATTGACGACACTGGAAAAGAGCTTTTCAGGTTTTAATCGTTGATGAGTGTGGATATTGAGAGTACGGAATTGTCTTTAATCTGATTTCTTTGAAATTCCCCAAATTTCTCTGGCTACAGTCCCAAACATGCTGCGATCTGAAAATAAACTGGCTGCCACTTCATTTTATTTAAAGGGTTTTAGCCCTCAAGTACTTCTCACGTAATGCAGTGTACCCCCTTTTTGAAGAGGTGGGCTACTGGCAAGGTGTGCTGGCCAGAAGCCTGCAAAATGGCTGTGGTGATGAGGCAGATTTGACATTTACACCAGAGAAGCTGCGGAAAAAAAGAGGATGATGACAGTATGTTCACCTTCGTCTTGCACTGGATGTAGATAACGATTAACGTCAGTGAAGTGTCATACCACTCTTGAGCTCTCTTTGAAGCTACAACTCCTCCACTGACTGTGAACATGAATGCACCAAGGCTGACTGGATGGGGAGAATATTAAGCTTATAAACTGTGCTTCCAGAACTTCATGACTGCAGAGTGGCCACAGTTCTTCAGCGGTGGTTAACTTGTTCACTTCAACTTCCACTTTTTCCAGCCATAAATAGCTGAGTGTGACTCCATTCCTTCATCGGCATCTGTTAAATGAGCTGACACAATGCTGCAGTGGCCTTTGCCCAGAGATCGTACAGAAGGTCAAAAATAAGCAAGAAGCTAAACATGAAACTATCTGTTCATTTTCTAACCTATTGACCCATTTAGGGTCTTGGAAAGCAGATTCCTGTTCCTCCCACAGTATTGAGAGAAAATTGGGAAATAGCTCTTGTTGGCACCAGCCCATTACAGGGCATAATCAAGCACTGCCAAAATCAGTCATAATTAACCTAACAGAACTTGACACAGACAGAGAGAGAACATGCAAACAGGCAGTGGCTGGGACAGGACATTGACCTGTGAGACAGCAAAAACTAAGCATCGCACCACCCAGATGCAACTAGGAGCATACCCATTATTGATTAGGAGTCTCTTACTAGGTTAGTGGTGCTGTCACTTAGGCTATGATACTTGTGTTCAGTTTTGGGCCTGCTCACTGCCTATTTGAAGTTTTCTCAATTTTTTTCTCTCACTTCTCTCAGATGTACCTATTAAAGAAATACTCCACCCAAATTTTTTGTTTTAATGTTATTTACCCATGTATTGTAGTTCGTAGTGTTAGCCAAGAGAAAATTATCTCATCTTTCCATGTAGAATGAGAGAAACAGTTTATGATACAACAGAAGCCAATAGTAACCAATGTTGTGCAACAGGAAATGATGTGAAAAACATCCATAGAAAAAAATAACTCGAGTCACAAAATTCACATTTGCATTATCCATTTGTAGGCTCAAAATGATAACTCAGCTTACAAGATAAACAGGAAAGATGCATTCCCATAATACTGCGCATTTGAATTGAAAACCAGCTTCTCACGCTCATTCATCTGTCAACAGTCCTGTCCTAATGTCAAGTGCCAAGTTTTGCAGAAGTATTAATAATATTTTAGTCAAAGTGTATGCATCATGCTTGTTTGAGCATATGAATGGATAATGGACATGTGGATTTCCATGAACGTTTTTCAAATTGATTTCCAATGAACAGTGACAGTCACCATTTTGTTATTTTATACCATAAATGTTTTTCTTTCGGTCTACATGAAAACACAAAATTAAAATTTTTTCTTGACCACCACTAAAAACTACATGAGGTAAGTAATATAAAAGTATAATAGCATGCCTTCCACTGCTCATTTGGTAGGTCGTTCCCATGCTTCCCACTCACTGTTGAGACATGGAAACTAAATGTTCAATTTCCTTACGGTCGTATTTGGAAACAGCACCTACAGAAATCCCTGCTTTCAAGAATTTGCTTAAATTTAAACAACATGTTGAAGTAAAGCATTTTTTTCCACTCTCTTAAGCTAGTTTAAATGGAGTCCCTAAACTCCCAAAAAGGAGTGTCTTTTAAATTTTGTACAAACAAGATTTTATGGGCACAAATAATATCTTGAGACCACAACTTACATAGTGTACAAACAATATCTGTACATTTTACTCACAAAGATAGTGTGGCAGATTCTTAAAAGCCCAATTACTGAAACTCTAGAGTGAGCCTGGTTGTAAAATTGCTGGCTAATGAGAGAAAACAAACTAAGGGTGCCAGCAAGATCTCGTGGCCTGTGAGGGGTCTTGCTGTCCCTTGTTATGTGAGAGCTAATGAAAGGGGTGTCAGCTTTCCTTCAAGCAGATACCAGTTATTTTGTTGCTACTTTATGGAATTTGCGCTCAAGGAAATCTTCCAGAATACTGCCCTACTAGAATCTACTATAGACATAATGACTAAATAAAATATATGTGGTTTTTTAAGTCAGTATTACAAGTTTTTTGTGCAATGATAAACTTTGACCAGCCATATACTGTATTTTGTCTCAGTAAATTATTAGATAATTACTACACTCATGTTATTCTGTCTTCCACTGAATTGCAAAGTGTGTGACTTTAATTTTCTCTGAGCTGTCTCTTTTATTAGCCTCCAACTTAAATGGATAACTTTGGGGTTGGTGGCAAGATTGGCATCCATCCATGCACTGTAAAAAATCTCACACTGTTCCAGTGTGGTGCTGAGGTGTCACCCGCTGCACTGGGGTCCCAATCCATATGGTTCGGCGTGTGGTGGGTGCATGCTGCCAACCTCCTCTATGTGACTCATTTAAATTAACTGAATGGACATGTGCCCAGAGCATTCTTTAGTAGAACATTGACTCTAACATCTGTAATTGTCATTTCATTATGTTGTGTAGAAGTTTAATTATTGTAGTGTAATATTAATGCAAGCTGGTTTAATGCTTATACAGTATGTGTGGGAAAAACTCACTCTCTAAAATTTAAAATTTCTATAGGGGTGCATTAAAAAAATGAGTATGTGTTATGAGACAACCAACTGGTATACATCTAGTTATGCAGGAGAGTTAAAAATACACCTTGAGTATAATTGTGGTTCATTCTATAGTTTACATGAGTGCTCAAGCAGGTAATTTAAAGTGGGTAACAAACTGAGTAAAGAAAACCACAGTTTTCTTAGGAGAATTATTGTTAATGATAAACAGCAATTCAGAAATTGTTGTGTTACTATTTAATGTAATAATTGCCCTACTAAAGTCCAACTTTACTTCAGTGAAGTATAATAAATCAAAATACTCAGTATTTTATATTGTGTATCAATTAAAGTGATCCGGTTGTGAGCGGTATGCTTAATTTTTTAAGACAGCAGCATCAGCGGCTACTACCTGGTTGCTTTCTGTGTTGTTTTTTATTTTTGCAGGCAAATTCTTATTCTGGTGTGCTTCACATTGATTGGCTGCCAAAATATTTCAACTTCATGAATCTTTTGCAGGGAAATCTAACACTGTGCCGAGAAGTCAAGAGGAAGCCAAATAATCCGTCATTCCCTGCAATTCCATGTCATGTTTTTCTGGCATTCTAAAGATAATGAGAACCAGCAACTGCAGTCATTAGGCAAGATGTGCTCTGTGACCTGAAGTTGTATAATTTGATGCCAGCCTCACCTGCATGTATTTGTTATGTGGGAGGAAAGCAGACCACCAGAAAGGAATCCCAGCTGGACAATAAGAATGAGCATGTTCTACATCAGGGGTCCTCAATCACAGTCCTGGAGAGCCGCAGTGGCTGCAGGTCAGTATCATGGTTTAGAGATCTGTGTGTCCCTTATTCCAGCTCTTTTCCATATTTAAGCTTAGCCCTTTATTCATTAACCTTTAACTGTTTCCCTGTGTCCTGTCTTATTGTTTAATTTACTTAATAAGGAGACAGGACATTTAGGTGCTGCAGCCATAAATTACACAGTCACCTGAGATGCATTCACAGCCACATACTGCTGTCTACAGTTCCCATCTTTGTCTTGTCTGTCAGTCTGTCCAACTGTGATTGTCTCCAGTGCTTTCTTCTGTTGTATACTTTAGTCCTAGTTTTGAACTTTGTTTGCTTTTTTTGGTTAAGATTATATGTGCTCCTTCAGCACAGCAGTTAGGATTCGTCTATAATTAAGCTTCAGCCTAGTGATTTTTGGTTCTGACATTTCCATCTATCTCTTGGATTACACATTGGGGATTTTGTTTTATCTAGTTATTAAAGAGTTTTTCCTTTTAATTTATTTGTATTGCGTTTTGTTCTCATATTCTAGGTCTTTTGCTTTTGTTGGTTTCCATTTTAGATTATTATTTCATTGTTTTCATTTGCTCTAATTAATTTACTTTAATTATTACCATTTTCCTAATGCTTCTAGTTATGCTATGTTAACTTAATTATTGCTTAAATCATATTTTATTTAGTGGATTTTGACTTTTTGAGGACTTTTGAAGTTATTGCCTTCTCTTTATAACAGTTATCAGAGTGTCATATGACGCAAGGTTGGATACAATATGTGTGGCTTATTACTGTGGATTGCTTTATGAATCAAAATTGGCTTGAGATGTGAGTTCAGTGCATTTCCCACTGTGCTGCCCCCATTAAGTTCTTTCATCCATAATTATGGATTATATATCTAAAGACCTGTAACCGACTGGTGCCACTTCAGGGTTGATTCTGACTCTTGCCTGATGTTGCAAAGATAGGCTGTGGCTTCACATGACCCAGAAATTGGGTTAAGTGGATTCAGGAAATCACCTATTGAAGCGTCACTTGCATATAACAACATAACATCTTCTTTGGGAAGCTGAAAGGAGAAGCACTTAACATTGTGCTAACTTCTTGTCGACTTCCTTAGTTTTTAGATATGTGCAGTATATTAATGTTGTTTACTTCATGGGTCAGAAATCAGTCACAGGTTCCTTGAGCTTTGAGCCAGGAGCCAACTGACTTCCTTAATCTAAAATTATGCATTGTATATCTGATGGCTATGAAAGATTTGTACCCCATGAAAGTTGGCTCCTGCTTGCACCTTATGCTATCAAGATTAGCTCTAACTCTCTATGAAAAAAATAAATGGATATATTAGGGTGCTAGGGCATTTGATGCTTCATTGGATATGGCACATAAAGAGTTTGCTGTGTGAAGATTGAACCGAGGTTTAAGGAGCTATATGGTAGCCACATTAACCACCATGTCATCCTGCTGCCCCTACAGGCATATCATACACTGCCTTTAATACGTCTGCATTGTTTAAAACTCAACCCCCTCTTTGATCTCTGGACTCCTCTCTTTCAAAAGGAACTAAAAACTTGCCTCTTCAAACATGCCTCCTCTCATTGTGAATTTTTAAAAATTCTTTCAGTTTGTAATTTTGAAATGACAGGTTCAATTGTTTTTATATAATTCCATGCTATATGTATTCTATAGCTGTATCTTGTAACATGCCCTTCAGTGTCTTGAAAGACACTATTAAAGAAAATGTAATCATTATTATTAAATGACCCCACACCAAATTACTTTCCTGTTGATTTCTACAACACACAATTCTCAAAAACCACTTCAAACAATTCAGGTTCACAGTGGAAGAACTGAGTACAAGTCAGGAACTGATCCTGGAAATGGTGCCAGACCAATGGAAGGCACAGGCACACATGAAAGAGCCAAATAAGTACTATTAATAAACCTTAACCAAATATGCTCAAGTCTGGGATGCAGGATGAAATCAGGTGAACCCTTAAGGAGACTCCACAGAGAATGTGTAACAATTTCAAACCCAGGATCCATAAGGTCATCTCATGTGCCTCTCTGCACATGTGATCCATTGTTAAATGTTTAAGTGCTTATTAAGAAACGTGCTGTATAAATTAAATTGAAACAAATCAGATTTTCTTAATATCACAGCATTTATTTCGATACCCTAAGGAAACAAGCAGATGCCTTCATGAGCAATGTTGGCCTTGGAAGTGGCAAGCAAAAAACAAGTAATCCAGGCTTTAATAGCAAGAACACGGCTGGCAAAAAAGCCAAGGATAGCAAGAGGCTGGTGGCAGTCACACTCCCTGCTGGACAAAAAGTTAAAAGAAGGCAGCCAAGAAAAGGTAAAGCAGATTTGCAGTGATTTAGGATCTTTCTTTGCATATGCTAATTGAAGGCCTGTCTATTTACAGTGAAATGAATGATTTTCAGCCTTCCATGCTGAGCTCATTGTATATGTGAGAGAACTGAGTGGTCACCTTGCCATTAATCCTCTGTTTTGTATTCATTTTTAACCATGTGCTCTTAACACCACCTACTGAGTTTTCTATATAACATTAATAAGCAAATTCATTGCATGTTTTCCTTACTTCTTAATTTCTTTTTATATTTACCCATTCACCTACAAATGACAAATACCCTTTGGTGTGAATTGTGCAGCTTTCTGATTTGGCATGGCTGTCTGATTTGTTGTCCTCTTCTAGCCACACGCTGCATGTGTGCCAAGACTTTGGCAGATGTGCAGAACTACCAGTCTATATGCCATGGCTAGTGGACCTCCTGCTATAGCCTATACTCCATTCACCAATCTTCAGTGCTTCCATCCTTTTTGGTTTAGATAATGATAATTAATGAGAAATGGCAAATCTGGTTCCAGATATTTTCTTCACTTTCTATTGGTATGGCTAGCACTTTTTTTCAATCTTGTTATGAAAATCATTGTGAAACGCACCATATAGACAAAAGCTTTTTTTTTCTTTCTTTTGTTCGATTTAACTAACTTTTAATTGCCATGGTCATAAAATGATGTTGCCTCTTTGAAAAGGAAGCAAACAGAGGACAAAAACAGATTGAGAGAGGGACAGAGAGAGAAGAATTAGGGTGGGAGGCTGGGGGACTAGAAAATTCAGCTCTGTTGGCTTAATTTATATTTAAAATCTTCTATTATGCCATCTTTCATAACCTTTTTTCTCAGGGCCTTTCAACACCAGACTCGGAGCGCTCTTTAATTTACTGTCTATTGACATTTTCAATACAGCCGAGTTAAGTCAAGGCCTGCTGTGATTCCTCTCTGAATACCAAACGCTTTGTGTTGGCTTTCCTGCCGACATGCCGCTCACTAAGCCCCTGAGCGCTGTGACGTGTTAATAGCAAATAGAAAGAGGAAAATTAACAAATCAGGGAGGACAGGGTGCTGCTATATGATTAGTAATGGGGTCAGATAGATCCAGGGGCCATTTCTGTCCAGGGTTTCAGAGATGGGGTGCATCTGTAATGTTTGGTGCATGAAAATGTGAAAAATCTGCAAACTGACAGGTTTCATTGACAAGCTGAGTGCATACTGCAATCACAGATGTGAACATAACATTAGTGGTCACCCATCTTCCAGTGACTAGCTGATTCAATCAATATCCATCTACACCTAAGTTCTCAGACCATTAGGTCCCTCCTTCCCTTCTTAGGAAATGTCCCCTTTGTAACTACAGCTGAAAGTGGGAACCAACAGACAACTCAGAAGACCCTCTTCCAAAACATCTCCCATCTCTATCTGAAGACAAAAACAAGGAAACCTGTGTTTACAAACAACTGTGTGTCTGCAGTGAAGTAAATGCCTGTAAGATGGAATATACTATTTTTAATGTCAGTGCAACACTGTTTATAGATTAACTTGCTGTATTTTTTACTTTAATGTATATGCAGCTTTACTTTCAAAACCAAACTTTAACTGAGACCTAGAAAACTGGCATATTATTCTAAGAGATTACCCTTTTTGAGGCCGTAGGCTGATGCAGTAATCACAAATGACCACTAGGTGGTAGTAAAGGACTACAAGTACTGTATGAAATTGTGATTATGGGGCACCCAGGTCTTGGATAAGAAAAAGGAACCCCTCCAATGGAAGGAAGTCACACTCAGGGTCTTTATAAACACATGGGCTAAGCTCTTCTACAAATCTCTAAACTAGAGGGCATTTTATGAAGCCTTTCATACACTATGATTTTCAACTCATAACCACACAGTATCACAAAAGACTTTAAATGCTTAAAATATCACTTTATAAAGATATGTTCATATGTTCATGATCAATGTTAATAATAATAATAATAATAATAATAATAATAACAACAATATAAACCCTGGAAATAGTCTGTTGCCATGTCCAGGGTTGCTTGCTGCTTCCTTCCTGGTGCCTGATGTTGCTGGGGTAGGTTGAGAATGGTATCGTATATAATAATAATAGTAGTAGTAATAATAATAATAATAATAATAACAACCATGTGTTGCTGGGATATTCTTCTTCACAACCTTGAAATGCACATTGCAGGTTTGATCATGAATGATAATGGTTAAAAGATTAACAGATAATAATAATAGTCACTTCCTCTATCGATAAATTTCACAAAGACAATGAAATTATTTTTAATAATAACTAGGGGGCTTTGCCCCCTGCTCACTTCGCTTGCCAACCCCTGCCTGCACTATGTGCCAACCACTTCGTGTCTCTGCTGCTCACGTTGTGAAGAGGGGGGCTGAACGCACCACAAGACGATGCATTCACTCTTCCGAAACCCCTTCTTAAACGGTGATACGATGGGAAGCACATACAGTTTTTATTTTACGTCCTCTTTGCTCGATCAGCTGCTGCCGTGCTGCATGATCTGCATTTCACCACGCAAGACTTATCCAAATCTCTTTGCATAAGCTCTTGTCTCGCAGGGCTTCCAGCCCTGGGTGTGGTTACATCACTTGACATGAAGACTTGTCTCATGGGACATGAAAGTGCCTTCCATAAGAATAATATTGATAATGGGAGGCATTGTGGTGCAGTGTTGTTGCCTCATAGTTCCAGGTCAAGTCCCAGCCTTTTCACCATCTGTGGGAGGTTTTCATGTTCTCCATGTGCCTACCTGTGTTTTTTTTTAATATACATATTAAAATATATTTATTTTATATATATATATATATATATTTTTATATACAGTATTATATATATATATTTATATACAGTATAAGTACATATATTGTACTTATGAGAAGACAATTTTCACTGTGTTGTTGTGTTCATCAAATACAAGCAAACATGTCTTCTCCTTACCGTTATGGAACATGATGTATGGTTGATTGGCATTGATGATGCAATCAGTATGGAAGGTAAAGGCCCACATGATGGTGCAGCCCTGTGTGTTAAAAACTGGCTGTGGGACATACTAGGGAACTTTTGTTTTCCTTACACATCCTAAAGATGTGCACACGTTAATTTGATTTGTAACAGCATAACTGAGAGAGGAGGTGTACACAAACGCTGTCTACGATCGGGTCCTGCCTTTTACCTATAGCTTCTGGGATAAGCTTCAGCTTCCATGACTGGATTAGGTTAAGTCTGATAATGAACATATAATGATAATAATAGTAACAACAACAATAATCAAAATTCAAACAAGCAGGACAGAAAAGAGTCATATCACATTATGGCCAGTATGGGGCTTTGCAGCACCCCAAACTCTAAGCACAACCACAACTACACAAGTCCTGGGTACAAACAAATTATTTATTGTGTTCAAACACATCTCACAGTCTTCTCTGATTCTCACAGGCTTCACAATTACAGAAAGTCTTTCCTTCTCTCTCTGTCTCTTCCCTCTCTTCCATTCCTCCTCATCCACCCTACTCTGGCTCAACTTAAGTAAGGAGGAGTGGCTTCCTTAATACCGCAAAAGAGAGTACTTCCAGTGCTGCCACAATGCATCCAGGAAGCACTTCCGGGTCAGACAGAACCTTTGTAAAAGAAGAAACCCTCCTCCCTAGAGCTCCCTCTGGTCGCTTCCATGAGACCCAGCAGGGCTGCCTATTGAACTCAAATTCCCATGATGCTCTGCAGGAGTGTAAATGAGTGACCCACCAAAGAGCTGCTGCCATCTATTAGACTGTCCATCCTTCCATTATAAAGACATCCCAGACGTGTAAGGAACCATCCATCCTGGTCGGGATGCCAGCCAACCCCTGTCTTCTATGACATCCTAATAAAGGCTTCAGCCTCATTTGAATGTTGACAGAGACAAAAAATTAATTATATTGTTATATAATGGATTATTTTTTATCTTACGTTATACATTACATTATATAATCATTAAGTTTTAGTTGAAAAAAATGCACATTTGCTCAAATTAGTCTATTTATATGGACCTTCCTTCTTGATTTCAAAACATTATCCTCAGTCAATAACAATATCAATAATAATAATGAAACAGTGTACACAGACTCATTCAGCTCCACAGCTGTTGTCAGTCTTAGTAGTCACACTAAGATAAGTTTTTAAAAATGGTCAAGTAGCACAAAGTCAGTAAAGTCAAGTACCCTCTGATTAGCAAATCAAACAGCATTCATCAGCAATACCCGTCTACCCAAATTCAAGATCAATGCTTCAAAGACAGGATCAAGCATGAAAAAATAGAACTTCTTAAAAGCAAACTGCTGCATGGACAGTTTTTCAAAAACATGGAATAGTCTTTTGTAGACAAAAAAAAGCAGTTTAGTTTGGTTATAAATCCCAAATCCTAAGCGAGAGACAGAAAGCCTGATCATTGCTACAAAAAACCAAGAACTCAGTGCCAAGTATTGCCAGCACAAGATTCTGGATGTCCAAGTCACCAGAAAATGTAAAATATGCAAAGCAGCTGTAGATACTATTAGCCACATTTTAGCCGGTTGCACGATACTGGAAGCGACAGAATGTACACACTGGCATAACCAAGTAGCCAGATAAATACATTGGTCAATTTGAAAAGAATCTGGTGTAAACGTGTCCTTCTCAGGATTAAGCGGGCTTACAAAATGGAGTGGTGTCTGAACAGTAGTATTAGCATGTTCTACAACTTGTTATTATTATGTGGGTCTTTACCATTCATCTTGTCATACCATCAGTGCCAAACAATCCTTACCATCAGTGCCAATTGACCCCACTTTATGTTCCATAACAGGAAGAAGAAGACACATTTGTATATTTACATCACTTTACATAATAAGCACATAAACACAGTCTGAGAAGCTAATTTCTAAATTTAAAGATCTTCACATAGAGGTACAATATATTTGCAATATTAAAGCCAATATCGTGCCTGTTGCATGGTTGGGGTCAATTCAGGAATGAATTCCAGTTCAAACAAGTACATGGAATTGGAATTCAACAAAAACTACAGGAAACTGAATTGGAGCTTCAGGAAGTGTAATTCGATTCAGAGAAATTCTGCAGAATTCCATTTACTGTATTGCTGTTTGTGAGTATTTATTTGGGATTACATGTAAAGACATACATTTGAAATTTATTTATGGTGCCTTACAAATACCAAGTAATGTATGAAAAATAGTTGATGAAATATAAGTAAATAAAACAGATATCTCTACATTAACAATTGAAAAATGATGAGTGACACTGGCCATATTTATCTGAATATACTGTTAAATGTTTTAATCCCAGTACATGATTAACAGTTCAATGTGATAAATGCTACCCCATGATATACTGTATGTCTCAAACCACAAAATAATGAGTCATGTTCGTTTGTATATTTCATTCACATATATTCATTTTTTTTTGCATCGAATAATCACCATTTCCTGAAATTTGGCAACACTAAGATTGCATCTTTCAGGCCTAATTATCTTGCCAGCAATACAGCCACAGGAGCAGATGAGGCAAGAATAGCTGTAGATACTGACATGCAGTTTGAGCCAAATAGCGGAACCAGTCTTGGTTGTCCTTCAAGTACAGGAGAGGACTCCTCAGTATGGCACAGTAAGCTTAGCTAACTTGGTACTTCATCTGATGCTAGTAACTCTGTAGATGTGGATGGGACTTGAGTGTTCATAAATACAAAACATTTTTTTCTCTTTTTTGGTGGTGAAGAGCAATCTTTTGTAGTTGCTACATTTGATGAAGGGAATGAAAGGACCGTCTGTGTTAGAATGTCTTTGATGTTTTGTCTTTCTCCACCCATACACTCCAGAGTTCATACACAGATCAGATCCTCACAACAGTCCAAGATCATAAACAAAAAACAATCCAAAGTCAATCAAAATCTCTCCAATCAAACTCATAGAAAATCTCCAATCTCACACCTTCAACATGGGCCCTAATTGGCTTTCATTTATACTCATAGGTTTTGAACCTTCACCTTGCATGGATTCTGGGAAACATTGTTTTAATTTAAGAAAA
The DNA here is from genome assembly GCF_900747795.2 of Erpetoichthys calabaricus. NCBI lineage: Eukaryota > Metazoa > Chordata > Cladistia > Polypteriformes > Polypteridae > Erpetoichthys > Erpetoichthys calabaricus. Next base: position 96,383,831 of record NC_041401.2, on the reverse strand, counting down.
TAATGTTAGTGACACATGCATATGAGACAATCAAATTTCATATTTTACTTTTAATTTACAACAGTGGTTTGTTAAAATAACATGTGTAATGTATAAAACTAGGAGGCTTTGCCCCCTGCTCGCTTCACTTGCCAAATTGAGAGACAGAACTGTGCCCTCCGACTACACACGGAGCTTGATTCACTCCTGAAAGAGACTTATGTTTGTTTAAAGTGTTTGAATAATGTTTCTGTCTCTAAAATCTCCTGTGCATTTGTGCAACTCTGTGACCCAAGCGTGACAGTGTATGTAGATTTCACTTTCACCAAACAACAAATCTTTTAATTCTCGTGGATACACCTCTTCATTGGGAAGAAACACTGCTTTTCCCTGATGGCAACATGAATTAGACTATCTACAAGTCTACAACTTAAAATTTAAATCCGAACAATATATTAGACCTCTTATCGCTGTTCCGTTATTTCACAGAGTAATAATTTTTGTTTCTTTGTGCTTGTCAGGCACTTGGGTCCTTAACAGATAAAACTGGCAAACCACAAGTCCTTGATAGAGGGACTGAGGTCAGTGGAACAGTAAAAAAAAAAAAGTGCAATTTATTGTGCAATAAATGGTGAAAACAGTCACAAAAGTTGTGCATTGCAAAAAGGCAAATAAATACAAAAATATCCTGTAAAAATTGCACCCATCCAATTGTCCCCTCAGGGTCCTTCTCTCAAATACAGATTCATATTATTAACCGATTCCTGTTCTCAAGCAACACCATACGTCATCCTGCTCACCCAGCTTATCTCTCCTTTCCGCTTCCCCGATAGGCTTTTATAAGTTCTCCCAGCAATCACCGGACAAGAGACCTGGACACCCATCCCCAGTCACGCATCTCCATCCATCCATCCATTTTCCAACCCGCTGAATCCAAACACAGGGTCACGGGGGTCTGCTGGAGCCAATCCCAGCCAACACAGGGCACAAGGCAGGAACCAATCCCGGGCAGGGTGCCAACCCACCGCAGAGTCACGCATCTCATGCACCTTTAAACCTGGGAGCTATCTGTGCATGCACGCTCACCTGATCACCAGATGGTGCCAGCTCTTGACCACGCACACCTCCCGATACCCGCACTGGTCCTCCTCAACTACGCCTCCTCAGCAAACAACAAAAGCAACAAAACAAAAACCATCCAAAAACAAATACAGCCTTCAAAGACCCATTGCTATACCCTATCTTGCTGCCTCGAAGCCCTCGGCCACAAGCAAGCGCCTCCCGAGGACACGGACAAGCGGACGCTGATTTAACTCCCCAAGAGCCCGTCGAGGAGAGACGCCACCAACACCATCCAAAATCCCCCCAAGACACGCCACCCAGCGACCGCTGACACTGCCCCACAACCCTTCACGAGCACCAGAAAGGACACAGGTGTGTGCCATTTCTCAAAGTTTTATTCTTATACTGCAGATGGACAAGGCACAATTAATTATACTCATTAGGACAGCTCTGGGAGGAACTAATTATAATACTTTGCATTTATATAGCGCTTTTCTCACTACTCAAAGCACTCAGCAATTGCAGGTTAAGGGCCTTGCTCAAGGGCCCAACAGAGCAGAGTCCCTATTGGCATTTACAAGATTCGAACCAGCAACCTTCTGATTGCCAGTACAGATCCTTAGCCTTGGAGCCACCACACCACTAGAAACTGTCCTGCATGAAGCTGATATATATATAATGTATCAACATATGTCTACAAGGCCGAGAAAATTTGAAATATATGTATCTTTGACTACTGTATCTAAAATTATTGTGATGGAATATATCCTTTGTTGAAGCTCCCCACACCCAGCTAAGCACAATAGCTGCAAAAAGGTATGAAAATCTAAGAGATTTTAGTAAAGAGAAATAGACTCAAAGGAGGGATGAACACTTGGCAATAACCAAAGTAAAAAATACTACAGAATAGTAATCCTGCTTGTCCTCAGGTCTTTACAGGTCTTGAACTATGTGCATAAGGTGGACTAAATCACACAAGATGGTCTATCTTATATAAATGGAGGCATTGTGACTCAGTTGAATCAGATGATGTGTGTTCATGTCTCACATATATGCTAAATGTTGAGCTATCATGATCTACAAATGTTAAGTCCTCATTATAAGTTTTATTTAGCAGAACAATACAAAGCAAAATTCTGAAGAAATTCTCAAGAAGTGTAAGATGTGGTTAGCTTGAAAAAATTTCTGATTGTACAGACCCCAATTTTTAAGCTTTGAACTCCGGTTGAGTGCTGCAAATAGAGCAATCTGTCAATGAAGAACAGCCAGATAAAACTAAATGGTTTATGCTTTACAGATGTAGCAAAACTGAAATAAGTGCAGCCTGAATATTTTTAATTATGCCTCAATGTTTTAGGTATTATGTGTCAAGCCCGTAGGAACATTAGACAGAGACCAACTCTGTGACACCATGTGTTGGTGAAGGTAGCTAAGCTAAATATCCATTACTGACACTGAAGAAGCTTTTTAAAGAGGACATTTTAAAGCTTTATAATAGTAAAAGGAAAATCAAAATTATGTCAACTATTTTTCATTTGCATTAATGAGAAAATCTTAGCATAAAACAAAAGTCAGAAACCACGGAAAAGGATCAAATGTAAAATGGTATTTTTAGGGCACTTGAGAAGTGCTTAGAAAAAATGTTCAGATTACACTTGTATTCAAAAACAAGGGCAACTGGATAGGAATGAAAGAAAAAAAATTATCCCAGAGCTCACTGTGAAGTTGTGAGGCTGTAAGTTCTACTAATGAAGATAATAAACTATTCACAACTTAAGAAAAGGGCTGATTGCAGAAGTGATGTACAAAAACAGATCAACAAAATGCATAACATGTCTGCAATGACATGATGCCAAAATGTGTGCGAGGTAAAACAAACATCGGTTCTTTTACAATTGAATGTCAGCCTTTGTTGTCAAATCCTTTGTCGAAAAAATTCAAATTGTATTTCAATAGTGACATACAATCTGACAATATTTACTGTATAATATAGCCAACAAAAGGGTTCTGCATCTGTGTTGACACAAGGGCAGAGTTGACTTAGTGAGGTGTGTGAACAACGTTAGTTCACAGATACTCTTATAAAAAAAGCTGCCTAGCATTACTGTTTACTATTCACTGTGATACAACACTTACATTTGAATTACCTGCACAGCTTATTATTAAGTAGTCTAAATCTAATTAGAAGTTTTTGATCTTTTGGTTGCTGGGTTAGATTTCATAATTCTATAAACTGGTTGATTTTCATCACACATAGAGAATGGAATAACATATATAAACTGACCTTTCTTTGAAAAAAAAATGGAGGACCAACAGTCACCCACTCTTCTCTCTTAAAATTTTTCCTTGCTCTTCTTTCCTTTCCTGGAACCCAGAATTTGATTTTGATATTTTAATTAGGCAAAATAAAGATGCACCAAACAAGTAGGAGATTGCCTCTCTTTTATTCAAGTTCATGAGGACCAGCCTGTAACATTCTGGCTAAAAAAGTGTGGAGAAATACAAAAGAATGGACTGCTACTTTTGAAAAAACATAACTTTGTGCAGTGTAAATAAATTATTCTTTTAAATGTATTCTCAATAACTGGCCATTAAAACTAATAAAATTACAGTATATTACAATATATTTGAGAGCCCCTGTCAGTCATGAGCCCTTGGAATTGTTTTGACCTCCTCCACACCACAGTGCCACTATGTCCAATGATGCTATAGCTGACAGGCCTTTTGATTTTTTTTCTTCACATGTGTTCTTTTTCTTCACATCTCTTCACAACATTCCCATTATAACAGAGAACATGTCTGTGAACAAGTAAGTTAACTCATTCACCTTAATTTTTAGTGAGTGTAAGATAATTATTTACAGGATGAAATTTCTTTTTCATCGCCACGTCTTTTTTAAAAGTGTAATGAGCACTAGAATACCAAAGGTTAGGAACAAGGCTGAAATGGATTAGATACTGTATAGCAGATGAAAGCTGAATAAGGTGTGGTCTTAAATGAACATGGTAGGATCAAGAATATTTGGAAGAGGTACTCTGAAAAAGCTGTTGAATGAAGAAAATCCAGGGATAGCATTTAGGGATGTAGTCCCAAATGAAGAGCTAACACCAAGAATAAGGAGGGAGGAAGTAAAGGAGCACTGAAGGCACACTGAAAAGAATGAAAAATGGAAAGGCAATAGGAGAAGATGAAATGATGATGAAAAGTATGGAAGAGATTAGGCGAAGAGGGAGTAGATGTGTTGCGGGATCTAAAGCAGAAGATCTATGGACAGATGAGAATACCAGGGGAGTGGAGTAACAGTGTGATGGTTCCCATTTATACGGGATAGGGCGATATTCAGAATTGTGGAAACTATAGAGGGATAAAGCTGATGTCATATATAGAGAAAATATAGGAAAAGGTTGTGGAGAGAAGTCTTTATGAAGAGACCACCACAGGAAAGGCGCAGTTTGGTTTTATGCCAGGGAGAGGAATGACTGATGCAGTCTTTGCTTTGAGACAGCTGATAGAGAAGCATGGAGAAAAACAAAGGATTACTGTATATAGGGTGCTTATTGATTTGGAGAAGGTTTATGATAGAATACCATGTCAGGAGGCCTGGAGGTGCATGCAAGGGAAAGGAGTACCAGAAAAGTATCTGAGGATTGTCCAGGATATGTATGCTGAATTATTAGATAAAAGACCAATCCCCCTGGTGTATGCTTTTTTGCTGGTGACACTGTGATGTGTAGCAACAGAAAAGAAGAGGTTGAGATGAAGTTGTAAGAATGGAGAAGGGCTTTGGAAGATAGAGGGTTGAAGACAAATAGGAAGAAGACAGAATAATTGAGGTTTAATGATGATCAGGATTCAGAAGTTAGCCTGCAGGGAGAGCTATTGAAAATACTGGATAAACTTAAATATCTAGGATCAATGGTAGCCCGAGATGGAAAACTAGATATAGAGATAACCCAAAAGTGCAGTGTGGATGGAACAATTGGTAGAAGGTATCAGAAGTATTGTGTGATTGAATTATTAAGGTAAAGGTTAAAGGTCAGGGGTTTAAGACAGTAGTAAGATCAACAATGATGTATGGAGATGACACATGGCCAGTAAAGGGAGTGGAGGAAAATAAGTTAGATGTGGCAGAAATATGAATGTTGTAATGGATATGTGGAGTTACAAAAAGGGACAAAATAAGAAATGTGACAATCAGAGGTATAACAGAAATGAGAGAGATAACTAAGAAAGAAAAGGAAAGTAGGTTGATGTGGTATAGACATGTGATGGGGAGAGACAATGAATATTGAAGGGAGTGATGGGAATGGAAGTACAGGAATGAGAAAGTGAGGTAGGCCAAGCCAGAGGTGGATGGATAAAGTAAAAGAAGATCTGAAGAAAAAGGGCTTGACTGAGGAGGAGGTGTAGGACCAAGCTGTATGGTGCAGGTTGATGAAGCACATTGACTCCACACAGAAGTGGGAAAAGATGAAGAAGAAGAAGAGTGAGCACTAAAACAGATTGTTTTACACAATAAACTTACAGTAGTTGTCACTACCCGATCACTAAATGCTATCTTCTGTTGGCTACTACACTAGCAATAATTTCACAGTTTACCAGGTTTGCAGTCATTCAAGTCATTAAGTCTGTTTTATTTTTAATTATTACATTTTTATGAAGAACTGTGACCTAATGCCTCTACTGGCTGGTTCATATATTTGAAATTATACTGGGCTAAGGCAGGAAGGTCATGTAGTTTATTTGTGTAACTGCCAAATTCACATTGACTGTTATTGGTGGCTGCTAACTTATTAAAATACTGAAAGACCTTTTGGTTGCCATCATTGTACTTTCCTACTGTTATATATTTGAATGCGTGTAGAAGGTAAGAAAAAAGTAAAGTTATCAATAATGGAATTTCTTTTTCCAGAAAAAAAAATAAAAAAGTAATTCTATTGTAATTCTTGACAAGTAATTAGTAATTTGTGCTACATTACTTTATACCACACCAGAGCTACTGCGTCTCCATGCTGCTATAACAAAACCTTTCCTGCTGCCAGTGTTTCTCTCTCTTCTGTTTCTATCATGCCCAGAGGTCTTTTGTCAGACTTTATGTTCCCCTTTGCAATCCCAAGAAGTCATGCACATTCACAACATTTTAAATTCAAAATGGCAGTATGCGGACAAGAATCTGGTCAAATACAATGGAAGAGAAGAAAATGCTTTATAGTAAAATGTCAGCTTACAGTAAAAGAAAGAAAAAAGAAAGAGCAAGGGGGATAGACATAGTTCTGCCAGCAGATTTTGGTCTGAGGTTCTTGTCAGTCTGACAATCAGAAGCTCAGTTCTGTCTGTATATTAAACTCTTGCTTAGCTGCACCCTTCTTCAGCGGATTTTTGCTTACATATTAAAATACGTTGGTTTAGATAGCATGATCATGGTTCACATTAAACTCTCCAATTTGAGCCTCATCACTATCTTTGCTAAAATATTTTCTATAAACTCAGGCCATTTCTGATGGACAGACAATAATGTGGCTGACAGCTGTTAATTAAAACTTTATCATTCTTTTAGAATTGACTTGACTTTTAGCTAATAAGTGATCTGGCTGAAATCAAGCACATATGGCATATTATAATAATGTCAGAAACAATACAAATTTGCACAATTTTACAATAGGACAACATTCACCCTGCCAGGTCATTTTAAATGCAGGAGTGTGATAATAAAAGTAGACTGAGGCAACACAGGAGAAGAAAGAGGCAAAAACTAAACCAAGCAGGTAATGTTGCCCTTCAGAGCCAAGACTGCTCATTTTCTTATTTGAAGTATGTGAATTACAATTCTTTGTTTTGCAGCAGCAGTCTCTTTGAGTAAACATAATGAAATATGATGCAGCTTATCATAATGATGTATTCACCCCAACCTGGAGCCTCAGAACCTTTCACAAACACAAGGACTGGGACCTGAGGACAGATGATACATCAGAGGTGTCTGAAGACATTTACTTTACACCAGTGGCTGAGCACAGGTTATAACTAGGAGCATTCCCAACAGTCCAGGACATATAGTTTAACTGCTGTTGCTACCTATGTTTCATCAGAGTGTAGTGAGCAGAGGCCTGTTAGGAGTGGCCTTAACTGTGTGAAAGAGATCAGAAATGGTAGGAACTAAGACAGTACTATCATAAATCCAAGACATGTTTAGGAAGAGCCAGAGTCTTAACCACAAACACTCACTGGCCATATGAGATTACGACTATGTTTCAAACAGAACTGGATTTAGTTAAGAATAAACTAACTTCGGGCGGCATGGTGGCACAGTGGGTAGTGCTGCTGCCTCGCAGTTGGGGGACGTGGGGACCTGGGTTCGCTTCCCGGGTCCTCCCTGTGTGGAGTTTGCATGTTCTCCCCGTGTTTGCGTGGGTTTCGTCTGGGCGCTCTGGTATCCTCCCACAGTCCAAAGACATGCAGGTTAGGTGGATTGGCAATTCTAAATTGGCCCTAGTGTGTGCTTGGTGTGTGGGTGTGTTTGTGTGTGTCCTGCGGTGGGTTGGCACCCTGCCCGGGATTGGTTCCTGCCTTGTGCCCTGTGTTGGCTGGGCTTGGCTCCAGCAGACCCCTGTGACCCTGTGTTCGGATTCAGCGGGTTGGATGATGGATGGATGGATAAACTAACTTCCTTGGAAATGTAAGGTATGGATGATGCTTTGTAGACAGACTTAAAACCAATGAGTCTAATTCATTAAAAGTATGCCTACAGGGTAGCATGACAGCCTAGGCCTCAAATTTGTTTGTAGGCTGGTATGACCCCTGTATTAATATTGCATGGTCTCTCAAAAATGTTCAGGTAATTAATTTCACTCTAAGCAAACATGTTCTGATATGTTCTCCATAAGTTTGGACTCTTATTTAGCAAATCTTTCTGAATTGTGCCTACAGATCCCAGGATACACTGCAAGTCAGACCAGGACAAGCAGGTGACAAATATAGAGGCAGTCCCAAGACATGAATGACACCGATGTATCAAACAAGTAGACAAAGATGGCAAAGGATTGCCAGGATGGTTCAGGCCAAGGATTTAACAATAATTTTTACTAAGTTAAATGAGGCCATATCGGAAGGTAATGCCACTTCATTAATCAATGAATAACTGTGATTATTCAATGCATAATTATTATTATTGGAGTGGAAGATGCAATTTCCTGCTCCACAAAGCTTATTCTCACCTGTACAAAATTGGCAGCTGTTAGAATTATGTTTTTTGGTTTCTCTAGTGCCTTCAATACCATACAACCATCCCGGTAAACATAGGGATATGCAGGTGGATGAGCCTACGGTGAATGTACCATTCTGGATAATGGACTATCTGTTGGGTAGACAGCAGATTGAGAGACTTGGTGATCATCACAAGGAGCATTCCTGTCTCCTTTTCTCTTACTCTGTACACATCCAACTACAAATATAACAGCAGGTCATGTCACTTGCAGAAATTCTCAGATGATTCTGCACTTATGGGGAGTATCAATTAGAGGGATGAGACACAGAACTTTGTTTCTGGTACAAAGAGAATTGTCTGCATCTTAAAAGCAAAAGGAAGGAACTGGTTATTGACTGTCACTGCACCAAACAGCCTCTATGTCCGGTCACTATTCAGAGAGTGGATGAAGAGTTGGTCAGAAGAAGGGCAGCATAGGCTCTTTTCCATATGAAACTCCATTATTTTAATGTGGGAAGTGACATCCTTCACATCTTCTGTAACTCTGTGATGGCCAGTGCGATTTTCTAAACTCTGGTGTGCTTGGCTGGTAACATCACTTCAAGAGAGGTTCACTGAACCAACAAGCTAATTAAAAGGGCAAGATCAGTTATAGAACACACTCTGGACTCCTTGGAGGTCATAGAAAAGGAAAGAATTAAACCAAAACTGAGTGCCATTATAAACAATCCTGCACATTCTCTCTCTGACACACTAATGCTAAGTACTTTCAGCAAACGAATCATTCAGCAGAAGTGTGTCAAGAAACACTATGGGGGATCCTTTATATCAGGGGTCCTCAATCACAGTCCTGGAGGGCTGCAATGGCTGCAGGCTTTTGCTCCAACCCAATTGATTAATAAGAAGCACTTACTGCTCAAGTAACATCCATCCATCCATCCATTTTCCAACCCGCTGAATCCGAACACAGGGTCACGGGTGTCTGCTGGAGCCAATCCCAGCCAACACAGAGCAGGAACCAATCCCAGGCAGGGTGCCAACCCACCGCAGGACACACACACACACACACCCACACACACACTAGGGCCAATGCAGAATCGCCAATCCACCTAACCTGCATGTTTGTGGACTGTGGGAGGAAACCGGAGCGCCCGGAGGAAACCCACGCAGACAAGGGGAGAACATACAAACTCCACGCAGGGAGGACCCAGGAAGTGAACCCAGGTCCCCAGATCTCCCAACTGCGAGGCAGCAGCGCTACCCACTGCGCCACCGTGCCGCCCACTCAAGTAACACTTCTGCTTCACTTTTGTTTAATCTCGCTCGTTAAGATTTTGAACCCTTATTGCTTATTTTAGTCTTAAACAGCTGTATTCCTGTTTTTTAATTGCTCCTAATTAGCAATAACATGCAAATGTCAAAAGAGACCAGCATTTCTTCATTTAGCTTGTTACCATTTACACCTGTGTGTATTTATAGTGCACTGTTGGGGTTAATTAAATACTTGGAAGGAAAGTGAAGAGAAAAAAGTGAAGGACTGAGAATTACTCATCCATTTTAGCCCTCAACTCATTTGGATGATATCCTTAGAAAGGGGAAGAAAATCAAGGATATGAGAATTACCAGACACAGCAGAGTTAAAGCACTAACAAGCCATGAAATTAAATTATTGGCAAGAATTGCTTTCTAATTAAGGAACCAGGTTAGAACAAAAACGTGCAGCCACTGCGGTTGTCCAGGACAGTGATTGAGGACCCCTGGTTCATACCAACAGCAATACAGTATGTCTGTATAATACCTTACTGTGACTGTGACATCTAAGTCAGAACTTTTCTTTCTTTTGAATTTTCTCGCTTGAAGTCATTCCGGTATGTGTTCAGACCAAAGTGTGCATGTGTATATCTATCCATCTATCAATCTATGTATTTATTTATTTAAAGAGCTTCTGTAAAAAAGCTAAATTTCCCCCTGGGGATAAAGTTTGTTCATTCCATCCATCAATTGGTCTATCTGTCTGTCTATATATCTAAGTTGGAACCCTACTAAAACTGGAATGTCCTCTTTGGTTCCATCATGACACCAAAAAGGAAAAAGTGTCTTCAAAAAACCGGTGGACGGAGGAATCATTTTCAGTGCTGTGCTTATCAATGATTTGACAAGTTCACCCATTGCTTGAGTTGAACTACAAGCCTTAAAAAAAAGCATTGAAAAACAAAATTGATAAAATTTATTTACACATGTGTTTCCTGCAGACTACAAGCCAAACAGGACGAGGAACATAAAAGATAATAGGCTGGTTTTAGCTACTCTGTTGTCTCTTTCACTTTCTAGTTTTCATCTTTCAGTTTAAGATTTCATCTTCAGCAACATTCTACTGCTTGTCTGTCTGCTGTGAAAGACACTTACTTGAGGGTGAACTGTTCCACAGTGGAGTTGGGCACCAGGTAGAGGAAGATGCTGAGGATGGCTCCAGGTTTCAGCGGTCGCTCTGGTAGTTTCACAAAGATGTTCCTATCTAGCTGCTTTTCCACCATCATCTGCTCCTGGCTTGGCTGGTACAAGCTGATACTACCAATACGAAGCAGGGGATGCTGGGTTGGCATTTCTCCCCGGGAGCTGCCACCACCTCCTCGCCGTGGTGTGTTGTCCCCACATTCTCCATTGCTGTCAGGCTCATGAACTGTGTAGTAGAGTTCAGCCTGCAGAGTTTCTACACTCATTTCCAGGCCCTCATTGCCTTTCCGGCGTCCCAAAGGAGCCACATTGGTGTTGAACCAGTTGGCAGGAAGGTCCAGTTGAGCTAGGCATTGTGCCAGACTTCCCCGCAGGCGACAGGAGGTCTTAATCTCTCGGATGTCTCTGAACGCATGTAGACGCACACAAGGCAGCTTTTCTACCACTTGGAAATCATCCCAGTCTCGACCAGCAATATAGAAAAGCACTTGAACCAAGGGTATGTTGGAGTAGACCCTAGGTTGGACTATGAAGGCACGGACCTTCCAGTTGACAGTTAAAAAGCCTGGGATCTCCAGTGGGCTGGATGGTTGCAGAAGATCCTTGGGTAAGACTTGACCCTGGCTGAAAGGGCCAAAGGAAACATTGACCGCTGGAAGCTCTTTGGTCTGGAAGACAACAAAACTCTCTGTGCGCTGTAGGGGATGGCCACTTTGGTTTCCCTGCTGTTCTCTCCTGCTCTCCTGCAAGAAGAATGCCAGCTGGGCATTGGTGAGCTTAAAACTGACAGGTAGATATACACTGGGCAGGTTGTAGGGAGCAGTAGATGAAAGGCCCAAAAGGGAGTCAGATTTAGTGGGTAGCACCTTGTTTGTAACTGCAGAGGGAACACAAAAAAAACACAGAAAATATGTTTTAGCAAAAACAGAAACAAGTGACAAGAACTCAATTCACTAAAACTAAAAAGAAGCAGGAAATGTTAACAGTGGAGTCAGTCTAATATTCATAGTCTGTTATTAAAAACTAAATGACAAGCAGAAGCATCTGAAATTAATGCAAGAAATGCTTCCAGACAACAACAAAACATCTTCATCCTTGTGTGAAAGGGATGAATTTTGCTAGAAGTGCAATTTATTTTGCCAGTTGTTTTGTAAAGTGAAACAGTTGAGTTTCATTTCACTTACTATTAACCATCATCAAATAAACATTATCCTTGGGTGGTGGTAGCAAGCCTTGGAATGGACCTTAAGAATTGTCTTCAGGCTGGTTATCCAATGCTAATTTTTAGAACTATCACTTGATTGTTAGTTCTTCCTGCAAAAATTCTAATGGAGGTGGAGTTCATGGTTGTGGCGAGAAGTAATCACATGGCAGCCCTGTTCAAAACACATGCATAGCTTGGCAGTGAGCAGAAAGGCAATGTATTCTACAGGACATAACATCCAGATGTTATTTGATCAAGCACATGTGGTGGAAGAAGGTGTGATGGTGGGAGTGAGTGCATTGCCAGCAATTTTCAAAACACTATTGCCAGCTATTCAGATACTATACATAGTCTTTTGTTTAATTTTGCATTTAAGATTTGTCATCAATTGATCGACTTACAGAAATTTTGAGTCTCTCTCTAGATGATGCATGTCTAAATATACATTTTAAGCTTTTTTTACTTATTTAGATTTTAGGCTTTCTGAGCATATTAACATTACAATGATTGCATATGGAGTATAACAGTAATAAATATTTCTTAAATATGCTTAATGAAACCCTTTCACAAAATATGGTAATATATGCTTATCTGAGGCCTTCTGGCTGCCAAGTCTGCCTGTTTCTATAGACTTGAGTCTGGTTATAGACTAACTGTTCCAATTCTTGTAATTTCACCATGTGTTTAAATGTGTATTTGGGAGCATAAGGAGTGTGGCCCAATGGCTTGAGTTTTCATCTGAGGACCCAAATAAAAAAAAATTGATGGCATAATGGAACCCAAGAAATGGATAATTACCATGATGACAACAGTGCCATACTTAGGCAAATAATGACAACGATTTTTTTTTTGTTTCATTTCAAAATTACTAAAATAGCAAAGTGGAAGGCAAACATATTATTAATAAAACAATTATCATTCACAGCATGGAATAGATGTCAGAGGCATATCACTACCAGGGTAAATGTTTAGTGTAAGCTTTAGTGAAGCTGAGAGAAAGAAATTATTCTTTATAACTGGTGCTGCTCAAGGATGATGATTTTGTATAAAGATAATATGAATTGTTAAGAAAAAGTGGTCAAAAAATAATCTATGCCATTTATTACATTGTCTTAAACAATACATTTTTAAATAACATTTTTCAAATGAGCTCCACCATTAACAATACATTCTTCTAAACGAGTTTGCAAATTGTTCAGCATATTCTGGTTTTCATTTAACAATTCAATAAACTGAGTAGTAAAAAAGGCTCAGTCATGTAGCTGAACTATTTATAAAATGTATGCACTACTGGTATTTTATATAAGTGGTAGCATAAAGCTCACTGAAGAATTAGACAGTTGAATTTGAAATATTTAATGCTGCTGACTGACACTGAATGTTGAAGTCCGCTCTACAGCATTTCTCACCCTTTTGATATTTTCTGGTGTTTTTGCAGTTCTCAGTGGTCCAACAAATACGTGCTTCACACCATCAGCAGACTGAAATTTATTAAACCACTTAAAAATAACATTAGTAGAAAGCATTTGTCCTCACTGAGGGACATTAAAGTTAATACAAGATCTTCTTTGCATCTCTGTTACTAATTTGCTATGGATTCAATGGATTCCACAACAGTGAACACGAAATGAGGCACCTACCAGTTGTACGTGACCACTGAAAACTGGGCCATGGCACTATATATTCCCCCTACCACTCACTCACCCCTTCCCTACAACACCCTGAAAATCATCCCATCCTTGTGCTTCACCAGTTATTTTTGTTTCAGCATTTCAAACTAGTGCCACTGTGACATCACCCCACAAGCTTTCCTGTTTCATTCCCTCCACTCTACATTTTTATTATATGTGTCCCTGCTGATAGTCCTCTTAGGCTGGCTGTTTCAGAAGTTTGTGTCATTGGGAATATTAATTATATTTTTGTTTCATTAAATGGAAGCTTTCTGTAAGGATCCAACAGCAACATTTATAGGCTGCCTCTCGGATCTCATTCTTAATGCTTTAAACAGTATGCTCAATAGAGGGCACTCATCACAGGATTCACGTTTAGATGAACTAGGCTCATTTTTCTACACAGTCATGTGGCAACCCATCACAAACATGTCTGTGACTCAATATGCATAGTTGAAAAAGCACTCTTCTACACCATGAGGTTTCTGGTCCCATCCTCAAAACTGATTTGTTGTGTTACCTTGGCAGATCTCTTTGTCTGACAATAGTAATGTTTCCTTATCCTTTTCAAACCACTTAGCAGATAATTAACATTAATAGTAACTTTGGTTAGAACTTACTGAAATTCCATCAGTGCTTCTGAGATCTAACAGCTCTGTCACACAGCTGTTTACTTGGGTTACTACAGAGGAAAAGTTTACTGATATTGACTAGACAATAGTTGTGTGGCTAAAAAAGTGACTTGCGTTAAAGATCACAAATCTATCCAAATCTGGAAGCAGTATCACTGAATGAGCCTGTCTGCTTACTCAACTGAACATGGTTTGGCTAAAATGTACTTTAAATTCATTATACCCAATGGTCCCCGAGATAGGAAATACATAAATAAAAAATAGATGACAGCACTATAGGGAGATCTCCATGTGGTATACCTCTTCAAGGTTAAAAATAGGAATTACAATTGCTCTTGTGTGGTGCAGCTTAATAACACAAAAATAGCAGACACAATAAATGTACAGAGTAAGATACAAAGAAAAATGTTAATTCAGACACCATATTATGTGTGCAGCTCCTCATTAAATTAGAATATTAACATAAACCTATTTTGTTCTGTGATATAAATGAACATTTGCAACCTTTGCTATTTTTAAATTCCATTTTCTCACTGCCTGTTTCTCTCTCTTTATCTTCTTAGTACATAAGCATACTGCCAGAGTTACAATATTTTCAATGTTTTTCAGTACAGTGTCCTCTTTTTTTCCACCCACCCTGCATTCATTCCACTTTCTAAAGGCCCTGTTTAAGAAGTCCAAAAAGGATCAATTGTACAGTCCAGGGAGAGAGGTATAACAGACATAGCAAGCCCAGAAGTAAACAGCAGTCAAGACTGTCTATCCTCTTTTGTGTTGCTCTCTTTGTTGGAAAACACTCCTTATGTAAGGTGCCACATAACATAAAGATCAATAGACTGAATGATTTCCATTAATAGCTGTAGAAAAGTCAGAAATTGGGCCTAAACCTGATGGGATAGTGCATTTTCTTGAGTAAATATGCTTAAGGCACACACTTACAGTTTCCTAGAAGCTTTGCCATGTCCCAGCAGACACAGAGGAGTAGTCGTTAAAACTCTGTGCCTCTCTGCACTCTCTTGCTCGCCCTGATCTACACACCAAGCACACATATCAAGGCCATTAAAAGGAGCTTTTCAGGAGCTCAGGCCCTGCCGTTCCTGTTATTTATCTCAGCTCCCAGAGCACCAAGTGCAGTTTTTCTAAGGAGCTGGAGGCTTCTGATTTGGTGAACTTGGCTGTTCCTCTGAGAGTGGGGAGTTAAATGTCTGTGATGAATGAGCTTCTCTCTTCATTTCAGCTGTCCTCCCACTGGGTGCTCACATTCTCCTAATGCAGGTGGCCAGCACTCATTGGCTTCCTTAAATGTGTCAAACTGAGGAAAGAAGTGAGTCTGATTCCAGGCTAAGAAGTAATGAGACCAGTCCAGATTCAAAGTGTCAGAGGCTGATCAATCAGATGGAACCTGCATCTCTCACACAAATTAAATAGTGTACATTAGGGCTCTATCTTTTTATCTGCTTTCAGATTTCAAAGCTCCTTCTTAGATTAGTGTTCAAATGCAGATTTCTAAGCATGTCACTATTCCTGCACAACCAACATGTTCCAGCTGGCACCACAGCTCAAACTGGTCTGGAACTCAACTATTTCAATTTGTACTTTGATTCTTGGATTAGCAGTACTTTTTATTAGTGCACCAGAGAGTATCAGTAAGGCACTACTAGCAGTGCTAGCACCAGCTGGCACAAAAATATAAACGTGAATTTTGTGGATGCATAAAATGTTTAGTACAGATGTACATCCATGTTAGTGGGCAGACAGCACAGGTTTTCATAGTGGACATATTGTTTCATTAAATTGATGGAGTTTAATGAGGAGGTGACAAAGTGATCTGATTACAGTGAAGCATACAGAATAATTTGCTTGAAATTGCAAATAACTCTTAATGAGTTTGTGCATGGGTGGCATAGTCTTATAAAGTAGGGTCTATGTCCTTTGAAATATGACATTATTTGCTCAGGTATGGTGGCAAGTGAAAATTTTCACAAGGTTTCCTTTTTTTGTCCCAATATGTGGACCCTCTGAAACCCTCCCTTCAGCTTGCAGGTATCCCACTTTATAGTACTGTTAGTAATGGATCAACAGACCTCAATCGTATCAGCTTATTCAAGCAGAAATGAAGAGGCAACGTGATAGAGAGAGCTGAAAATTATAAAGGAAAGAAGCAAGGCTGAAAGAACGGGAAATCATCTCAACTGATGACAGACACCAATTAAATGCAGAACTTAACTTCAGTAAATCAGGGAGGATAATTGCTTCAAAAACCCCACACAAACTGGAGGATTATTTTCTTCTGTGTGCCACACCTATTTTTAATAAGGGGTATCGGCATTTTAAAAAATCTAAAAGTGTAGTAGTTTTCATGAGTTTCAGGTAAAACTGCACTAGAAGTAGTTAGTAACAAGTATGTTCTTCAAATGATGTAAATATTTTAGAATTTCTGCAGAAGTCTTTAACTTGTCTTGTTTGTTTTGATTCATTTCTGTCTGTTATTGGATGCAACTGAGAAGACAAATTTCACATTTTCTTGTGTAAATATGACTAAATAAAAACCTTAAAGGTTGGACAGAACTGTTATATAAAGGGTAGTACTGCTGTCTCATATTTCTAGAAGTCTGGTCTAATTAGACTTCTAGAATTGGTGACTACACAGTGTTTGGCATAAGAAAATATACCCTATGGCTGACTGGCCCTCAATCAAGGTTTGGGTCAGTCCAAAGTCAAAATAACTTTTATTCAAGTGCTTCCTATCACATCTGAAAGATCAAGCTAAGTGGTTATTCAAAACTGGTCTGACATGAATAGACAACCCCTAGACAGTTTTGGTTTCCGTCCAGGGATAAGCTCTATTACTGTAAAGCAAAAATGGCTCTGAAATTGGATGGATAGTTACGTAAGGATGAAGCTTCCATTCTGTGATATGTGCTTCTTCAAGAACAACATGGAGGCACAAATAGTTGCTGAGTACATGCAAAATATGCACAGATTTAAAGGCTGTGGTGGGTCTCATATCAGACAATGATGAGACTCACTATAGAGAGGAGATACAACACCTAGCACTATGGTGCTTAGCCAACAACCTCATCTTGAACACCAGCAAGACCAAAGAGGTCATTGTGGACTATAGGAGGTCCAGAAGAACAGAACATGCTCCTATATTCATACATGAGGAGGCTGTAATGTGTGTGGACAATATCAAGTTCTTGGGTATCCACATCACATTGGATCTGACCTGGTCTTTGAACACATCTCACCTGGTAAAGAAGGCCCAACAAAGACTCTTCTTCCTCAGGATGATGAGACATGCTGGATTCTCCTCTCGGCTGCTCACAAACCTCTACAGATCCGCTATAGAAAGCATTCTCTGTCACAGTATGACAGTGTGGTACGGCAGCTGCACAGCACAGGACAAGAAGGACTTGGCACGGGTGGTGAGAACAGCACAGGGGATCGTGGGAAGTCCTCTCCTAGACCTGGACTTTGTATATGCTGGAAGGGTGCAGAAGAGGGCCAAATGTATAGCTGCGGATCTCACCCATCTGGGAAATAGACTGTTTGTATCACTGCCTCCGGGAAAGCGGTACAGAAACATAAAAACACGTACCAGCAGACTGAAAGACAGCTTTTTCCCCAAGGCTGTGAAGTCCATTTGCCCCTGCTGATACACACACATACATCTACCCCTACCCTGCCCCCCTGTAGACATGCACACGCACTTTCCCTCATAATCAAACACACACACTCGTATTCCTCCCCTGCAGACCCACGCACACAGATCACTGGTCTCTACAGGCGTACTACCTCAGGAAAAGTCTGGACTTGATAATATTTTATTGCTGCTGTCTTTTATACTTATTATGTTTATTTTATTATTTATAGTGTATTGTGTATTTAAGTATTCTGCCTTGAAGCCGAGTCCTACCAACAAAAAATTTTGTTATGTGTATGCATAATGACAATAAAGAATTCTATCTATCTATCTATCTATCTATCTATCTATCTATCTATCTATCTATCTATCTATCTATCTATCTATCTATCTATCTATCTATCTATCTATCTATCTATCTATCTATCTATCCTTAAAGTGCACCATAAAACAACAAGATATGTTTCTAGCTAAAAGCAAATACTTCAGAGCTCCACATTATTTAGAAAGTGTTATATGAATGGGAAATAGTAACCTATGGCTTGTTCTTTTCTGGCTATTCTGCAAAGTGGCAAGAAATGTCAAGTTAAAAAGAAATATGGTGCTGGGACTGCAAATAAATAAGATAAAAACATTAAAAAATAGTGCACCCAAAATATTTAAAATATAGTATTAATTTTTTAATATAATATTTTTTCTATATATTACTTACGTCACGTAGTTTGTAGTGATGGCCAATAAAAAAATGTTACTATCCTGTAGATAGAGAAAACTAATTTGCTAATAGGCAACTATGTTGACCAACATTACAACAACAAGCAATATCCACAACATCGCTGAAAAAATCTCATTCTGCTTGTTACAATATGTCATGTCAAGACAGGCAGATCTTCATTTCAATTGCTTGGTTGTATTTGAGTGCATTCCATATTCACACACTAAACCAAATTTTCAGTAGTCATTTATTTAACAGTTTTTTTAATGGACTTTTTTGGGATGGCGCGAGCATTGAAATGGATGACATGACAAATGGTGTATTTGACACAAGTAACATAAGATTTTTTTCATGGATATCTTTCTTTGCTGATGTCCTGTGTTAGTCAACATAGATGTCTATTCTATCTGCAACTTCAATACATGAAAATATGAGATTAAAGATTTTTCTTAACATTGGGTAAGTGATATTATAAAAAAAATATTTTTGGGTGGAGTTTTCCTTTAACCAGGAATGGACAGGGTTCAAAAGGCAAAAGTAATAACTAAGCCAAGTGCCAAAGCCCAAAAACGTAAACTTAAAATTAGAAAAATACAAAAAAACTCCCAGTTCTTTACTGATTTCCATTAACTATTGCACAAAAGGATTTTGAACTGAAACCAGAAACTTGAATGCTACTATCTTAAATAACAGTGGCTGGATGAGTGTCATCCATCACAATGATTGGCTGCCAAATGGTCACAATAGGGGTGTCATAGACAATAACAACATTATAAATAAATAAATAGCAGTGCCCATGGTTAAAAAAACAAACTTCAGAATGAAAATAACATTAACTAAAATATACAAAACTGGAATCAGCATGCTCCAAAACACCAGAATCATAATAGCGGTATTGTGGTGTAGTGGCTACTTCTGTCTCACTATGATTCCCTAGAATGTCACTTAACTCAACTGTGCTACAACTATTAAAAATCTTAGTAAACAAATGTGCAAAGTTTCTCCATTTGTAAAGTGCCCGAGTTTGGTGTTTACTGTATATACAGTTAAACAAAGGATGCTTCACAAAGACTATTACCTTCTTGCTTAATGAATCATATCACTTTACACTTTCCATGTTCATGTCTTGCAAAGTACCTGGCCCTACTGCCATCATCCCATTCTCAGCCTCTGCTCTGTAAATGACTCCTACTTTCCCAGTTACAAAACTCCAACAGCCTCTTAAAGAAAGAAAGGCTGCAGCTGCTGAACACAAGCACCATTGGCAAATACAGATAAGCCTATTCCATGACTCTTGGTGTCTCTCACTGGGATTATTTTTCAATGGTTTTGACACCAAGTCAAAGTAAATCACTTTGATGAAATGTGACTTTGAAAATGACAGGAGTGTGAAAAGTCTAAAGCTTGAACGCCTGATGTTTTATTTGCAGCACACCCTGGGCACCAATGGGAAGAGAGAAAAAAAGTTCATGCTAAGAAGAGATTGTCTGATTGAGATTTCTCAAAGTCACTTCAAAAGAAGTGAATCACTAACCACCTTAGCAGCACATCAAACCATTTAGAATGAATCCAAACACAAGCAGCTTGACATGACAGATAGTGGCAGATGAGGAGCGTCATTAATGTGCAAAGGATGTCATCTTTCTTGGCATAATTTTCATTGGAACTATTCAGCTGGCAGTCAGTTTATCACAGCTTTGGAAAGATGTTGAAACACTATAAAACAGGGGACTGCCTGTTGTTTTCACTTTTCTTTGCTTCTAGGTCACACCCACACACATAAACACTGAGAAATATCAGAAACAAAACAACTTCTGCCCCACTCGATATTCGATTATAAGTGGCAGTGTTTATTGGACCTCAGACAAAGAAAACCAGGAAAACCAGGACTCACATAAATTCTTGATAAAAATGCTACTGGAGTATGTCAGTTTCCTTCTTCTTCCTCCTTCAGCTCTTACTCCCTTCCATCTTTTTGAAACATGACCTTGTACCAACCATGCTTGACAATGAAAGGCCATCTTGAAGATACCTTTAATCCTCTTTTTGATCATGAGGGAGTTAATCCTCACACATCATTGGCCTCTATATTAGTTCTTAAAAAGCTTCACAAATGAAAAATTTGTGTTTATCATGTTGACCTACTCAGAGAAAGTGTGGATTCAAATTAGACAACAGAGTGGGAGGAAGGAAGCCAGCAGTGGTGCAAATAATATATCTGAAGTTAATTGTTAAAAAGGTACTGTCCAAACTAGCTAGATACAATTAAAAACCAAAGGGCAGTGCATACTTCAGAGTGGAGTTATGAAAACCTGAGGTATTGTGACACAACAAACAAAATACACACAAAAAAAGATAACATGTCATTCAGCCAAAATCATATTCTTGGGTCATCTAAGTTTTATACATAATCAAAGAAAAGGGCATGTGATGCTAGGAATCCTAATAGGCCCTAACATTTCCCTTTGAAAAAAAACAAATCTGGTAATGGAAGATTTAGAGAAGAACCCACAACACTCTGTTTCACTCACCAGAACCTACCTGGTCAGAGCTGAGCAGCTGCCTAAGCAACTTACTCTTAAGGATTAACACGAGCAGAAAGGTTTTGGAAAATTTACCAAAACTTACATGTAAATAAACCAACAAAGTAGTGTACAAAATGTAAAAAGGCAACATTCTGAAAATACTGAAAAGGAAAGAAAAAAAACAAAGGTGTACTAGCATGATGTCTGACAGCAGGAAAAATAGATGTTGTAAAGGACCAGGAGATAGAAGTGCTGCATATGGTCAAAAGCTGCACTGGAGAAAAAAAATTGGGAGATCAAACTAATGACTCATCAAAACCAAAACATTAAACAAAAATCAATGTCAGAATTACAAAATACTAATTTACCAAGACAGATACACTAACAAACAAAGGTTTCTTTTTCAACTGAATCTACAATAATAGACACCAATAAACACGCAGCAGGAGAACTGAAATTGTTGCATCGATTAACTTGCAGCTTCCATCATGGCAATTGAGCCACAAAGTGGTGGCTCCCACAGAAAACAAGATGACATTACGTTATAACTAAAATAAAGATGTGAAAAATAAATAACCTTGTCAAAACAAACCCAAGAGTAAAATAAATTAATTCTCCATAAAGCAAAACCCCTTCATGGCCTGCAGGGGGCACTCCAGCTCCCCAATCCAGACACAAGCAGACAAAGGCACAACTTCTTTCACAACACCCAAATGGTTTCCACCAGAACCAATGCACAGTGCAATAAAGCACCAAGCAATGCACAGCACTTTGTCTTCTTTCTGTCTTTCTCTTTGCCTCTGTGTGCCTCCACTCCTTCCCCAGCAAGTTTGGTCACCTTCCTTCCAACTCTGGCATCTGAAGCAGTGGTAACTGGCTCCATTTATTTAATACCTAGGAGTACTTGCAGTTTCCTGCAGCCTTAGTCCGGTAACACCCCTGGGTATGGTGGGATGAAACAGAGTTCAGCAGTTCCTGCAGTACACCCTGGCAGCAGCCCCAGAACCCAACAGTGCTGAGCCACCAAACTCCAATTCCCAGCATGCTCTATGGGAATCCGGGGTGTTGGGGCAACCCAGGGGGACTGCCATCTAGCGATCCGGGGGAAATAATGCCCTGAGCAAACTTTCTGCCCCTGTCTTTCCATTAAGAAGGCGTTGAAGGCCAGCTGGGCAAAGGAGCCGACCATCCACCACACCTATCACAATAATATCACAAAAGGAGAGAGCAAAATAAAATACAAGCAAAATGTAATTGAGGTGTCAGTATCTCATTAAATTCTGCCTTGCATTGTTAAAAGCTTTGTTGTTTATTTTGTTATTTTTTTTTTTTATGACCTATGACGTCATTATTCTGTCATTATGAAAGTTCATTAAAACATAGGAATTTTGACAATCCAGAGGAGACCATTCAGTCCATCTAGTTCAATTGTTTAGTTAATACTAAACTGTCTCACTCTCTTATCCAGGCACTTTCTAAATGTTGTTAGGGTTTCTATTTCAACCACATGTCTCAGTAGTTTGTTCCAGATTACCACAACTCTTAAGATTTTTACTGATGTTCCTGAGTATGTGATTCAACCTTTTGTTGAAAGAATTTTCCTGAAAGTACTTTATCAATCCCCTCCTTTAACCGTCACCTTATCGTGGTGGAGGGGTTTGCGTGTCCCAATGATCCTAGGAGCTCTGTTGTCCGGGGCTTTATGCCCCTGGTAGGGCCACCCAAGGCAAACTGGTCCTAGGTGAGGGATGAGACAAAGAGCGGTTAAACAAACCTCCTATGAAGAAAAACAATTTTGGACGGCGTTTTCCCTTGCCCGGACGCGGGTCACCGGGGCCCCACTCTGGAGCCAGGCCTGGAGGTGGGGCTCGATGGCGAGCGCCTGGTGGCCGGGCCTGCACCCATGGGGCTCGGCCGGGCACAGCCCGAAGAGGCAACGTGGGTCCCCCTTCCCTTGGGCTCACCACCTATGGGAGGGGCCAAGGAGGTCGGGTGCACTGTGAGTTGGGTGGTGGCCGAAGGCGGGGACCTTGGCGGTCCGATCCTCGGCTACAGAAACTGGCTCTTGGGACGTGGAATGTCACCTCTCTGAAGGGGAAGGAGCCTGAGCTAGTGCGCGAAGTTGAGAGGTTCCGGCTAGATATAGTCGGACTCACCTCGACGCACAGCTTGGACTCTGGAACCAATCTCCTTGAGAGGGGCTGGACTCTCTACCACTCTGGAGCTGCCCCCGGTGAGAGGCGCCGAGCAGGTGTGGGTATACTTATTGCCCCCCAACTTGGAGCCTGTACATTGGGGTTTACCCCGGTGGACGAGAGGGTAGCCTCCCTTCGCCTTCGGGTGGGGGGACGGGTCCTAACTGTTGTTTGTGCGTATGCACCGAACAGCAGTTCGGAGTACCCACCCTTTTTGGAGTCCCTGGAGGGGGTGCTAGAGGGCATACCTTCTGGGGACTCCCTCGTTCTGCTGGGAGACTTCAATGCTCACATGGGCAATGACAGTGAGACCTGGAAGGGCGTGATTGGGAGGAATGGCCCCCCTGATCTGAACCCGAGCGATGTTTTGTTATTGGACTTCTGTGCTCGTCACGGATTGTCCATAACGAACACCATGTTCAAGCATAGGGGTGTTCATATGTGCACTTGGCACCAGGACACCCTAGGCCTCAGTTCGATGATCGACTTTGTGGTCGTGTCGTCGGACTTGCGGCCACATGTCTTGGACACTCGGGTGAAGAGAGGGGCGGAGCTGTCAACTGATCACCACCTGGTGGTGAGTTGGCTTCGATGGTGGGGGAGGATGCCGGTCAGGCGTGGTAGGCCCAAACGTGTTGTGAGGGTCTGCTGGGAACGTCTGGCAGAGCCCCCTGTCAGAAGTAGCTTCAACTCCCACCTCCGGCAGAACTTCGACCACATCCCGAGGGAGGTGGGGGACATTGAGTCCGAATGGGCCATGTTCCGTGCCTCTATTGTTGAGGCAGCTGACCGGAGCTGTGGCCGTAAGGTGGTCGGTGCCTGTCGTGGCGGCAATCCCCGAACCCGCTGGTGGACACCGGCGGTGAAGGATGCCGTCAAGCTGAAGAAGGAGTCCTACAGGACCCTTTTGTCCTGTGGGACCCCGGAGGCAGCTGATAGGTACCGGCAGGCCAAGCGGAATGCGGCTTTGGTGGTTGCTGAGGCAAAAACTCGGGCGTGGGAGGAGTTTGGGGAGGCCATGGAGAATGACTTTCGGACGGCTTCGAGGAGATTCTGGTCCACCATCCGGCGTCTCAGGAAGGGGAAGCAGTGCAGTGTCAACACTGTATATGGTGGGGATGGTGCGCTGCTGACCTCGACTCGGGATGTTGTGGGTCGGTGGGGGGAATACTTCGAAGACCTCCTCAATCCCATTAACATGCCTTCCAATGAGGAAGCAGAGCCTGGGGACTCAGAGGTGGACTCCCCCATCTCTGGGACTGAGGTCACCGAGGTGGTCAAAAAACTCCTTGGTGGTAGGGCCCCGGGGGTGGATGAGATACGCCCGGAGTTCCTCAAGGCTCTGGATGTTGTAGGACTGTCTTGGCTGACACGCCTCTGCAACATCGCATGGACATCAGGGACAGTGCCTCTGGATTGGCAGACCGGGGTGGTGGTCCCCCTCTTTAAGAAGGGGGATCGGAGGGTGTGTTCCAACTACAGAGGGATCACACTCCTCAGCCTCCCTGGAAAAGTCTATTCAGGGGTCCTGGAGAGGAGGGTCCGTCGGATAGTCGAGCCTCGGATTCAGGAGGAACAGTGTGGTTTTCGTCCTGGTCACGGAACAGTGGACCAGCTCTATACCCTTAGCAGGGTCCTGGAGGGTGCATGGGAGTTTGCCCAACCAGTCTACATGTGTTTTGTGGACTTAGAAAAGGCATTCGACCGTGTCCCTCGGGGAATCCTGTGGGGGGTACTCCGAGAGTATGGGGTACCGGCCCCCCTGATAAGGGCTGTTCAGTCCTTGTACGATCGGTGCCAGAGCTTGGTCCGCATTGCCGGCAGTAAGTCGAACCCGTTTCCAGTGAGAGTTGGACTCCGCCAGGGCTGCCCTTTGTCACCGATTCTGTTCATATCTTTTATGGACAGAATTTCTAGGCGCAGCCAGGGTGTTGAGGGGGTCCAGTTTGGTGGGCTCAGGATTGGGTCACTGCTTTTTGCAGATGATGTTGTCCTGTTTGCTTCATCAGGCCGTGATCTTCAGCTCTCTCTGGATCGGTTCGCAGCCGAGTGTGAAGCGGCTGGGATGAGAATCAGCACCTCCAAATCCGAGACCATGGTCCTCAGCCGGAAAAGGGTGGAGTGCCCTCTCAGGGTTGGTAGCGAGATCCTGCCCCAAGTGGAGGAGTTCAAGTATCTCGGGGTCTTGTTCACGAGTGAGGGAAGAATGGAGCGTGAGATCGACAGGCAGATCGGTGCGGCATCCGCAGTAATGCGGGCATTGCATCGGTCTGTCGTGGTGAAAAAGGAGCTGAGCCGCAAGGCGAAGCTCTCAATTTACCAGTCGATCTATGTTCCTACCCTCACCTATGGTCATGAGCTATGGGTAGTGACCGAAAGAACGAGATCGCGAATACAAGCGGCTGAAATGAGTTTCCTCCGCAGGGTGTCTGGGCTTTCCCTTAAAGATAGGGTGAGAAGCTCAGTCATCCGGGAGGGGCTCAGAGTAGAGCCGCTGCTCCTCCGCATCGAGAGGAGTCAGATGAGGTGGCTCGGGCATCTGATCAGGATGCCTCCTGGACGCCTCCCTAGTGAGGTGTTCCGGGCACGTCCAACCGGGAGGAGGCCCCGGGGAAGACCCAGGACACGCTGGAGGGACTATGTCTCTCGACTGGCCTGGGAACGCCTTGGGATTCTCCCGGAAGAGCTAGAAGAAGTGGCCGGGGAGAGGGAAGTCTGGGCATCTCTGCTCAAGCTGCTGCCCCCGCGACCCGACCTCGGATAAGCGGGAGACAATGGATGGATGGATGGATACTTTATCAATGCTTTTGAGAATTTTGAAGACCTGGATTAGGTCCCCACACTGTCATCTCTGCTCGAGGTGCACATGAACTGGCATCCACACTTTGGAAAGGAACAACTTCACGAAAGTCACAAACAAGGAATTGTTAGGACTTTATCTTGAAGAAGTGACTGAATTCTGAAATTTGACTTTGAGAATTGGTGGTATGTTGGTGCAGATGTTGCGCTGCTGCTTCACAGTAAGGAGACCAGGGTTCGTGTCCCAGGTCCTCCATGCATGGAGTTTGTATGTTCTCCTTGTGTCTGCGTGGGTTTCCTCTGAGCGCTCTGGATTCCTCCCACTATAACAAGACATGCAGGTTAGGTGCATTGGCGATAATTAATTGGCCCTAGTGTGTGGTTGGGGTATGTGTTATCACCCTGTGATGGAGTGACACCCTATCCAGGATCTGTTCCTGCCTTGTGCTCCACGCTGGCTGAGATAGGCTTCAGCATCCCCCGTGACCCTGTTCAGTACTAAGCGGGTTAGACAATGACTGACCGACTTTGAGAATTGATTACCTTCTTGGCTTAAGTGTTTTGATCTTCCTGATTATGAGCTATTACCCTTGCCTGTCTTCAGACTGCTCTTTCTGATCATTCCAAAATTCAAAATTTGTTTCCTCCTTCCCAAGAAACAATTAAGTCACTTTGGAATTTCCATTTTTCCAAACAAGCTCAATGCTAGGATATCTGGAAGAGTTTATTTGAATGGAGGCTGACTTTCTAAAAAATATCTGAAAAGCTTTTGTCAAATGCCAGCAAATGTGTGCCACAAAATAATTATATACATGCATTCTTGTTCTATAACATGTGTGAGCATGGTAATTTCCACAGTAATGTCATGATAATACAGTCCTCTTAGAAAAGTGGATGGCACTGAAATAATACAAGCCAGGTTGGCAAAATAAATAAATAAATAGATTAAGAAAACATACAAGCAAAATGCAAAATCATGTGCATTACCTGTATGGAGCCTGACAAGAGTTGAAAGCACAACTGGACAAAATAAACAGGGACCCTAAGAGGACTTAGGACCATGTAGGGCTTGCCTAAATATATGGCTAATTAAATTAACAACATTCATTCTTGAGATAAATGTCAGAGTAAGACAATAGGGGTATAGCAAAAGGATGGAGAATGTGACATAATAAGAACAGGTATGTAATTACAGTGCTGCAACTGTGCAAAAGTGCCACTTGGTGGACAGTAAACTACACTGCACAATGATAGGATGTCTCTGGACATGTTGAGATGTTGCACTACCCTGATATGGTAAACATAGCAAGCAACCACCACCTCATAGCACAGAGAGATTATATTTATACCCTTTCATTCATAAAACAAACATATTTCAAACACATTTAGATAAATGCTCATGCTGTTCAATCTTCAGAATGGAAACTACACAGAAAGCAGTATTGTGAGCCCATAATGAGAATATTTTTGCAAAAGAATGATTATAGTTAATGATGGTTATTCGCTCTAGAGACTTCCAAGGACAAAGGCTTGTGCCTCATTTTTTTAATAACACACACATTTTCACATATTCAAAAAATATGCAAACAAACTAATAAAAGATACCTGTTAAGTTCAGCCATCAATAATAGTAATTTATAGGCAGTATCCACAGCTTAAAAAAGAAAGCAGTGATTTGCTTCAAATGCATAAGAGTGACAATAATAAAAAAATTAAATTCTGTGTCACCACTCATTTTTTGAATCCATTTATTTCATCTCAGGGTAGCAGGGTTCCAGAGCTTATTGTGGATATATACTGCTCAAAAAATTAAAGGAACACTTTGAAAACACATCAGATCTCAATGGGAAAAAATCATGCAGTATATCTATACTGATATGGACTGGATAATGTGTTAGGAACGAAAGGATGCCACATCGTTTAACGGAAATGAAAATTATCAACCTACGGAGGGCTAAATTCAAAGATACCCCGAAAATCAAAGTGAAAAACATGATGCGGTACGCTAGTCCATTTTGCCGAAATTTCACTGCAGCAACTCAAAATCGTACTCAGTAGTTTGTATGGCCCCCATTTGCTTGTATGCATACCTGACAATGACACAACGGATGGTGTCCTGGTGGATCTCCTCCCAGATCTGGACCAGGGCAGCACTGAGCTACTTGACAGTCTGAGGCACAACCTGGCGGTGTCAGATGGATTGAAACATAATGTCCCAGAGGTGTTCTATTGGATTTAGGCCAGGCGAGCATGGGGGCCTGTCAATGGTATCAATTCCTTCATTCTCCAGGAACTGCCTACATACTCTCGCCACATGAGGCCGGGCATTGTTGTGCAGCAGGAAGAATCAAGGACCCACTACACCAGCATAGGGTCTGACAATGGGTCCAAGGATTTCATCCTGATACCTAATGGCCGTCAAGGTGACGTTTCCTAGCCTGTACAGGTCTGTGCATCCCTACATGGATATGCCTACCCAGACCATCACTGACCCACCACCAAACCTGTCATGCTGAACAATGTTATATGCAGCATAACGTTCTCCGTGGCTTCTCCAGACCCTTTCAGGGTGAACCTGAAAAGCAAAACAAAATCTCATCTGTGAAAAGCACAGGGCAACAGTGGTGGACCTGCCAATTCTGGTATTCTATGGCAAATGCCAATCAAGCCCCATGGTGCCGGGCAGTGAGTACAGTAGAGGATCTCAGGCCACCCTCATGAAGTCTGTTTCTGATTGTCTGGTCAGAGACATTCACACCAGTGGCCTGCTGAAGGTCATTTTGTAGGACTCTGGCAGTGCTCATCCTGTTCCTCCTTGCCCAAAGGAGCAGATACCGGTCCTGCTGATGGGTTAAGGACCTTCTATGGCCCTGAACAGCTCTCCCAGAGTAACTGCCTGTCTCCTGGAATCTCCTCCATGCCCTTGAGACTGTGCTGGGAGACAAAGCAAACCTTCTGGCAATGGCACGTATTGATGTGCCATCCTGGAGAAGTTGGACTACCTGTGCAACCTCTGTAGGGTCCAGGTATTGCCTCATGCTACCAGTAGTGACACTGACTGTAGCCAAATGCAAAACTAGTGAAAAAAGTCAGAAAGAATGAGGAGGGAAAAATGTCAGTGGCCTCCACCTGTTAAACCATTCCTGTTTTGGGGGTCATCTCATTGTTGCCTCTCTAGTGCACCTGTTGTTAATTTCATTAACACCAAAGCAGCTGACACTGATTAACAACCCCCTCTGCTACTTAAATGACCAGATAAATATCCCAAAAGGTTCACTGACTTGATGCTACACTCTGATTTAAAAATGTTCCTTTAATTTTTTTGAGCAGTATATCATGTACAAACCAGGAACATAGGACATGCAGGACATCAGAGTAAAGCAGAGCACATATTGTACATGTATATCGTCACTAATACAAAACACATTTAGATGCCATACAAAGTTAACTGCATGCCAGCTGGCTGTACTTGGGAAATGCAGAAAGTACACAGAGGGGAAAAAATAAAGGAAAACAACACTGACACAAGGAGAATATGCAAATTCCACAAAGACAATGACCAAGCTGGGAGTTGAATTCAGAAACTATATGTGCAGCACTAATATCGGCATCAAAGTTCCACCGCTGTAATTTTACAGCACTGGACTCAAACTTCAATCTGCCAACATTTTTAATATGGTCTGTTATATAATCATTCAGAACCTACTCGATTTAGTGTGCAACATTATGTGAATAGATTTGGATCACAGTAACTGATCATTTCCTTTGTAATTTACTTTGGTTTAGTTTAGTTTAGCTGCATTAGGGATAACTACATGAATCAACAATTCCAGGACGGCTTTAGTCTGCCAATACATTGCCTAGCTGTTGCTACCATTTCCTTTTCACATGACTGCTCTCTGGTGGCCACTTGTCAAAGAATGTCAGAGAACTAAAAGGATGATAAAGAAGGAAGACGGCTTCAAGAGAGATTTGAAACACAGTGCGTGTTTGTGATGAGTGGAGAAATACCTGCGTGTCTTGTCAGTAAAGAGAAGAGGCACTGCTAAGGGAGTCTAATTTATGGTGCCATTATGAAACCAAACATCAGGCTAAGTTCAGCAATTAGAGTCATGAGAATAAAACTGCTAAAATGAAAGAACCTAAATCTCCTTACACAAGCTAAAGCTCAATAGGATACAGCATTAAAGGACAGTTACACAGTTTCAGAAGGGACCAGTAAAACCTCCTGCCATTTTTTAGACGGTTCTTTTTTTAAAAAACTTAGTATTCTCAAAAGGTTCGAAGGGCATCTGTCCAGAAAGGATTTGAAAATGTTAGCTTGAGTCTAACCATAAACAATGTTGTAGAGAGGGTGATGGAGCAAAAAATTACTTAAGAATTTTCTGCTCAATCAAAACACTTCATTGTCTTTATCCCTTGTTGCTGTTAAAAACGCAGTTATCAGTTTTTATTCGAGGAGTGAATTTTGATTCCTCGCTCAGCTTAAGGATATACACTATATGGCCAAAAGTACAGTATGTGGACATCCCTAAATGACTGAATTCAGGTGTTTCAGCTGCACCCATTTTTAACAGGTGCATAAAATCAAGCACATAGCCATGCAGTCTCTATTGACAAACACTGGCAGTAGAATGGGTCGTACTGAAGAGCACAATGACTTTGAATGAGGCACTGCCATAGGATGCCACCTTTGCCATAAGTCAGCATGTAAAACGTCTGTTCAGCTAGATCTTCTCCAGTCAACTATAAGTGCTGTTATTGTGAAGTGGAAGTGTCTAGAAACGACAGCCCAGCCACAAAGTGGTAGAATGCAGGGCTGTATTAAAAGCATCATAGGCAGCCAAGCAAAATAGCGCGTTGGGCTCCCTGCCTCTGCTCATTGTGTCCATAATTTAAGACGTCCCTTGTAACAGAGCTGGCGAGTGTTGAAGCACATAGAGCATAAAAATGTCCAACTTAACACATAGCTCAACAGGGTTCCAAACTGCCCCTGGAAGCAACATTTTGTGCATTAGAGCTTTATGAAATGGGTTTCCATGGCTGAGCAGCTGCACACAGGCTTAAGATCACTATGTGCAATACCAAGTGGTGTCATGAATGCTGCTATTGAACTCTTGAGGACTTCAAGCATGTATTCTGGTGTGATGAATCACACTTCACTACCTATCAGTCTGATGGACAGTTCTGCTGTTTGGCAAATGACAGGAGAACGCCACCTTCTGGACTACATAATGCCTACTGTAAAGTTTGGTGGAGGAGGGATAATGGCAGGGTTTTGGCTAGATCCCTTGGTTCTAGTGAAGGATACTGTTAATACTACAGCATAGAAAAACATATTAGACAATTGTAAACTTCCAACTTTGTGGCAACAGTTTGGGGAAGGCCCTTTTCTATTCTAGCATGACTGTGCCTTTGTGCACAAAGATAGATCCATAAACATATGGAGGAACTTCAGTGGCCCGCACAGATTTCTGAGCTTAACCTTACTGAATATCTTTAGGATTAATCAAAATGCTGTTTGCGAGCCAGGTCTTCTTGTCCAGCAGTAGTACCTGACCTCACAAATTCACTTTAAGGCTTAATGAGTACAAATTTCCATTGAGACACTCCAAAATTTTGAGTAAAGGCTGTTACAGATGGGTCAATTCCATATTAATAGCCATGGCTTTGGAATGGGAGGTCCAACAAGCTCATATAGGTGTAATGGTCAGGTGTCCACAAACTTTTAGGAATATAGTGTAGCAGCACTAACTGGCACCTCAATGACAAATAGACATTTGCTCAAACTAGGAGGTGTTTAAAATAAAAATAATATAGCATGGATTACAAGGGCTGGGGCAGCATGTAATGTGTAATGAGCAATGTGTAATGAGGGAGAATGTGTAATGAGGGAGAAATGTACTGGGTTATGGACAGCTTGCCATTGCAATTATTCACCATCGAGCAAAATGCTCCAAATGGATAATTTCATGAAAGCTGTTAACTTCGTTTGAACACCATTCCTTTGCCTAATTTTTATACATTTCTCCCTGATACAATGTCACTGCTCCCTCTTCACACTTTCTATGTCTTCTCCATATCAGATTTGGCAGAGTGGTGGCTCTGAGGCGAAAGATCTGCGCTGGTATCCCGAAGGTTGCCGGTTCGAATCCCCATTACTGCCAAAAGAGATCCTACTCTGCTGGGACCTTGAGCAAGGCCCTTGACCGTCAATTCCTCCAGGGGTGCTGTACAATGGCTGACCCTGCGCTCTGACCCCAAGGGGTATGTGAAAATTCCTAATACAAGAAATTGTATAAGGCAAAATAAAGAACAAAAAAATATCTGTAAGCACCTATCTGTGCAAATGATTGTTTTTGCTGATGAAGCTCAGCAAATTGACACAGAGATGCCACATTACTGGCAACCATCTTCAGGAGTAAAAGATATCAGCAGTGCACAGCATCAAGCCCGACATTAATGAAGAGACTTATGCAAACCTTGTCAGCTTCCCAGTCAGGACAACAGACAGGAAAAAATTATGAGACATGTAATACAAATCACTCAAGTTATAACCTGTGAAATGACATCACTGTGGGTTCTTCATTAAGATTATATTTTATGAAGGCTTTCTTTCTTTCTTGCAGCTTGCACTATGAATATGCTGTACTAATCTGTCCACAATATATTTGAGTTTGACACCCCTGCTCTATAGATAATATAACAGCAGGAGATTCAAATCCTACATGAAGCTCGGTTACAAAAAAAAGTAAACTCTTAAAGGGCATAAATACTGTTCAGATGAAATCCCACGTTATGAATGGCATGGAGTGTCTCTATTTATTAAAGGAATCCAGCACCAAAAGCACCTAAAGGCTTTCCTGTTGACATCGCTGATCAATTTTCATAATGTGCTCCTTCATTTATCTAGAGTTACAGACCTAAAGTTCAGTTCTGGGGGGCCACAGTGGCTGCAGGTTTTTGGTCCATTCCAGTTTAATTAAAAGGCAATTACTGCTGATGAAGCAAATTAATGTTGAGGTAAAATTTAGTGCCCCATTTAAGTTAGCATGCTTGTTGCAATTATCAGCCCTTAACTGCTTCTTTTATTTTTAAATAGCTACACTCACTGTTTAAATCCACCTCTTGTGTTCTTAACCAGGTGCCAATTAACAAAGAGACACAAATGACAAAGGAATCAGCAGCTAACCACCTAATGTGCTCCTATTTATGCCTGTATGCATTTATCATGAAGTATCTGTTGTCACATGCGAGTGCTTAGGGAGCATCAAAACAGCCTAACCTGGACAAAAACAGACCATGAGGCAAAGACAAAAGTGATCACTAATCAATCACCTTTTCTGTCTTCACTGCAGAGAACAGAGGATAAGTCCCTAGACAGGCCATAATATCACTTCTGAAAGAACTGCCTCTTCCACACTGGGAGATACTTAAACAACAGTGTTGTCCAAAATCGTTGATTATTTTGGATCCCGTTCATGTCAACAGCAGACCTCCACAAAGGAGAAACCTTTCAACAAGTAGCCTACAGGGGCCTGAGGTGTCTTTCATTTTTGATTCTTTCTTCTGCTTGCAGTTTTGTTATTAAATAGGGTACCCTGCTGATCCAGAACCCTGTACACAATTCTGGGCATTTTTGTTTACAGAATTAACACTGTTTAGGAAAATGTCAAGAACTGAAAATTACTACTTTCTTCTTGACCACAAACATTTGGATGAAATCTGGGAAAAGAGCAATCTGCAATAAACAAATGACCTGATATGGAAGAAGCCGTATGATTAAATAAAAAGTTCACTTTTCAGCAAGGAATGGCTTCTGGTCAAGAAACTGGGTTAAAGAAAAAACCTGTAAATGGTGTGGCCCTTCAGGACTGACCCATAGGATCCCTGAGCTAGAAGAAATCAGTACACGTATCATTCTCCCATACCAGGGAATTCTATTTGTTCATTCTCTGTCCTATTTCATTGGTACTATTTCAAAATATGTAGGCTTGGTGTTTTGCTATTCCTTCTTTGTTGTTGGTGATTCATGAGCACAGTTCTCTTTGCATCTGTGTCCCCTAACTCCCTCAGTTTCTTTCTCATTCACTATGAAAACATGGCTGAGAGCTCATCTTCTGCCTTTTAGCCTCATTGTTTTTTGGAATAATCAGCATCGTTTTACTAATTACCTTGTCGGCTAAATGGAAAATGAGATGCAGTTCTTTAAATATGAGGCTAAGCCAAGATTGTATCCCTCAGAGTAGGTAAAATTTTGGGGCTTCAAAAGTCTACAACTACGAGTAACCAGAATGCTTCCCGCACATGCGTTTCTCCCCTGAGTGCCCTAAAACTCATAGAGTAGGTAAAATTTTGGGGCTTCAAAAGTTTACAACCACAAGTAACCAGACTGCTTCCCGCACATGCACTTCTCGCCTGAGTGCCCTAAAACTCATAGTTTACACCTAGTTAGGATGTAAGAGGCCTGAACAGCTTAAAAATACAATAACTTCTCACAAGAGATTATTCAGTATAAAGTGATGAGAAGAAAAAGATCATTCAGTATTCTCTTTGATGTTACAAAGATCCTTCGTACAGCTTCTAATAATGCCAACACATTTCTAAGGCAATGAGAGAAAATTCTATATGTAGCTTTTTAAAAATGCTTCCTTAAACTATATTTTTGCAGTCCTAAAGGATCTATTAATACAGAGTTGCAATGAAAGCCTACAACTCACATTCATCTAAAGATGCTAAATAGAAATTAACTTCAAATTGTAATGTTCTGTTCCAGAACAAGCACAAGAAGCTAGAGAAAACAATGAAATAGCTAATTATTAATACTATCTCTCTATTATAAAAAAAAATCCTGGGAGAGAAACGGGAGACGAGACGTGATCTTCATGTGAAGATCACGGAAGACACTTAAAAGACCCATGAGACGAAAGAGATTGGCCATGGAGCATCTCGCGGGGACATTAAACATGGGACTTTGTGCCAAGAGATTGACCCAGGACCGTCTCGCGGGGATGCAGAACATGAGATTCTTGCAAGACACGCCCTACTTACAACCAATATCAAATAAGACTACGGACGGCAAAACACTCAGTCGTGTAAAGGCTTTGAGCACACACAGATCCAGGGCTCTCAGCGCATATAAAGCGTATAAGGATAATACATTATAGATGAAACATTGATGACTAAGCAAAGAAGAAAGAGCAGCGAGGAGAAAAGAGACTCAAAAGCATTGGAGAGAAAAAAAATGCAAAAAAGAAAAAGAATAATCTAGGTGCAAATTCAGAAAATAAGGAAAGTAATAATCAGCCCTGAACAAGTGGAATTGAAAAAAAGCACATCCAATCGGGCTCAGAATTAAAAGACAAAAGAGTAAAAGACAAAGTAGAACTTCATAAAGACGTTCAAAAACACTGGCACTATACACATGCAGAGCAGGTTAGAGATTATGAAAGCAGTGAAATTCCATCCATCCATCCTTCCATCCATCCATCCATCCATTCTCTTCCACTTATCCGAGGTCGGGTCGCGGGGGCAAGTGAAATTCGAAAGGCTCAAAAAAAACGTTGGTGTGATACAAATGCAGAGAATTAAAGAATATGAAAGCAGGAGAATTAGAAAGTATCAAAAAAAAAAAGTAAAGATTGCAGTAACGCAAACAAACCGAAATTATTACTCAAAAAAAGGGAAAATAATCACCACAGACCAGGGGCCTCATGTATAAACGGTGCGTACGCACAGAAATGTTGTGTACGAACGTTTCCACGCTCACATCGCAATGTATAAAACCTAAACTTGGCGTAAAGCCACGCACATTTCCACGGTACTTCATGCCCTGGCGTACGCAATTTCTCAGCTCGGTTTTGCAGACTGGCGGCACCCAGTGTCAAAGCAGTGCTACTGATCCTCTGTGGTCACCCTTTCTTTCTTAGACCCACATTCCTGACGCGGCTTTATAAATACACTGAAATTAACTGCATATTGTTTATTAGTGTAATGCATCTGATTGTAATTAACCTGCAGCAATATAATGGTCCAGGGAATAGCCATAGTATTCCAAATACCATAACTGCTTTAGCGCTGTAACTCTCACTGCATCTTCTTCTTCTTTCAGCTGCTCCCGTTAAGGGTTGCCACAGCAGATCATCTTTTTCCATATTACTCTCACTGCACCACTCGGAGTATTTATATCACTGCATCTGAGTGGGGAATCACAGCAACAGCTGATCGGAAAGTGAATTATCGCTATACAGCATGAAGGAGACGCTGCCTGAGCCACGGCAAAACGCTTCAGAGACTTCCCTGTACGGACTTCGCGGTTTAGAAAAAGTTTCATCCCAAGAACTCTAAACGCAGTCAATCAGTTCATCAAGTGCTCCTTGTAGAACTGTTAGTACTTATAAGTACAATCACCTCACTGTAAACTTGGGATACAGTTATAATATTACACAACCTGCGCCACTTTATAAAGCGCGTATTTACATATGATGACGATATCATTTTTAAGATGAAATGCAGCAAAATATGTTGATTATATTATACAGATAAAACTTTAACTTCATTTAAATAATCTGTATTGTTAATAATTAAACATGTGTGGACATGGTGCCGCAGCGTTAGCTAGTTCACGGATAGCTCCTGCCTTGCGCTGTATTATTGCTCGTGCTGACGCGACACTGGAAGGATAGATGGATAGAATAATTAAACATGTACTATGAAGATATTTCAATGTTCCTTAAAAGTTTTGAAGAATCGGCGTTCTAAGCTTACAGATGACTTCACATCTATTACAGAGCTGATTGTGTGGCGATTGGGTATTTGGAGAAAGAAAAGTAAGGACAGGAATTGGAGGTTAGTACGTTTGAAAGAGACAGTACTTCTGTAATAAATTATTTCATTGAAGGTCGCACATGGTGCAGCAAGCCTCTTGCGTGAGACATGAATAAGCACTGCGCCACTGTGTTCCCATGTTTAATAACATGCTTTAACTCTATCATCATGAAAAAGATATCACGTATACATCTCAGTATTTTAATTATTCAGAGAGCTGTAATATCACAAAATGTAATGGATTCTGTGTCCTGTCGGAGAAAGAGAAAGCCAGTTTAAGAAGCAGGTAGTGATTCAGACACATAGAGCACATAGAAGATCGAATACAGAACAAAGCATTTAATGTGCTACTTTAGTTACAATGGGATATGAGAAACTAGTAAATTAAACGATTTTAAGATGAAGTTTATGATGTTCTACTTTAATGGAAAAAATAAACTACGTGATTAAAGTGGAAATTTCGAGATTAAAGTTGACATTTCGCGCTTTTTTCCCACTGTGTGCCTATTTTTTTTGCCTGTACCCTAATAAGCTTTCATATGACACTCAGACGGTGGGCTACAACTCGCCTTTTCACGGCGACTTTGATATGTGATTTCTTTTTTATTTCGGGCACTGTGCAACTTTGTGAACTTGAGCTTTCGAGTTTCTCCGACACTCTGTCACTTGATCAACTTCATTTTGTTGATTATACCACTGTTTAAACCAACAAATAGTACGTTTTTCCTTTGCCTCCATTTGGTATTCGTTGAAATTCTTATATTTCCCCCCGTGCTTTCCCCATTATCTTTTCACAGAAGGCTGTGCTTAAGGGCTATTTATATTGATTTGCATATTCAAAGAGGCGTAATTCTGGGAGGAGTTGGGGCGGGACAGAAGGCGCGTGCACGTGCGTTACTTTTCACGCTGATCGGAATTTATGTAGCGGAAGAACGTGGAAGTTTGCGTACATACAGATTCCTGCATCTGGATTTTTCTGTGCGTACGCACATTCCTGCTTTTGTGCTTACGCCATGTTATAGTGTGAGTTCTACGCACGGCGTTATGCATGAGGCCCCAGGTGTCATTGAAAAAAAGCAGGACAAAGCGAGGTAAGAAATAAAAGACAAAGAGTAGAAAACAAAGTAAAACGTCATAGAGAGGTTAAAAAACAAAGGGGCCAAACACATGCAGAGCAGGTTATAGATAATGAAAACAGTGGAATTCAAAAGACTAAAAAAATGTAAGCGCGAAACACATGCAGAGCAAGATACAGAATATGAAAGCAGAAAAAAACGAAAGTGTCAAAACAAAGAAAGTAAACATTGCATTAGTGCAAACAAAGAGAAATTATTACTCGGAAAAATAACAAAAAGGCCAATAGAGATCTAATATATGGACATAGGTGATATGTCAGAAGTATGTAAATATTGTAAGGCTTTGAAGTTTAAGTCAGAGAATTTAAAAACGGGGTTTACCTCACATGCATTTATTGGTTACTTTGCAAAAAAAATTATTAACTTCTGAGGATGTAGATTGTTTTGTCTGTGCTGAAATTCCAAACAGAGAAACCTATCCTGAATTATGGTGCAAAGTCATTTAAACACATGTCTCATTGACCTTACTTAAAAGATTCAGCATGTTGGGACTCGAAAGATTCCAAATATTGTTTTTACCGAAGTTCAGAATAAAAAGTGAAATTAATGAAATAGCAACAATTCAAAGAAAACAAAATCTTAAAAGTGTGTATCCGAAAAAACCAAACACGGGTGTTGGCGAGCGAAGCGAGCAGGGGCAAAACCCCCTAGTAATTTTAAAATAAAAAGATTCACCTTTAGAAACAAGGAGCTCAGCTAGGTGCCAGTTATGCTTTAGCCAAGGTTTTTTCCCTGTCTTATACTGTATTTTCATTCAGTTTTCAATTTTTTTTTGCTCACTTTTGTATCTGTCCATATCAGTGTTGTTAATTTTGTACTATTAATGTATTGTGTAATTGCTGCATTATGTATGAGTAATATGTTGTTGTTTTTATTATATTTGGAATTTTTTGTGTACTGTCCCTTTCATTGTGCCTATATTCTTTGTGGGCGGTTCCTCAAGAGGCAAGACCACCATGACATCACCCTATTAACATCAAGGACTATACTGTATATCAAGTGAGGAAATTCTTTGGAGGATGTGAAGGTACTGCTTTTTGATTTGAATTTGCTGGTTATTGACTATTTTCTGTTCTGCATTGTTTGATTTTCTCTGAAACTTTGTTTTGGGATTTAGTTACCTTGGATTGACTTGTTGGTAATTTCTATTTGCTCTTCTTTAAACTTCTTTAACACTTTTTGTTTAATAAAACAATACTTTTCCAAGATTTAAAGTTTTGATTCCTCAATACAAGCTAGACTTTTCATGGTTTTCGCTCTTATGAGGCATTTTTGAGATTCTGAGCTTTTTAAGAGCATTTTTGAAGTTTTAAACCAGTTTCCCCCTACTTTGGGGCCTATTCAGGCCAAAGCCTGCTGAATGCAGACCAAAACTAGCTGGACTAGGGTGAGACTGTTCTGGGCAAGCCAGTGGATATTCTGGCTTGCTATGTTTGCTGACTTGAATGCCTCACACCATTTCATAACTGATTTGGGATTCCAATTGCAACAAAACGGTTCCCTTGATGCCTCACAGTTCCAAGAAAACTTTTAGTTTTCTGTTTGGAGTCTGCAGGTTCTCCCTCTGTCTGTATGAGTTTTCCTCCAGGAACTCTAATTTCCTTCCCATATCCTAAAGATCTCCATGTTAAGATTAATTGGATGTTCTCTGCTGGACCAGTATGGGTGAGTATGACCTGTGCTGGATTGGTGTTTTTTCACTGCACTCAGTGCGGTTGGAAAAACAGGCCGCTAGGAATTGAATAAGCAGAGTAGACAATGCCTAGATGGATGGACAACTGCAAAAGACCTATTTAAATGCAAACAGCTTTTTAGATAATAAAAAAGAACAGAAATTAGGTATTCATCTGTGTTTTTAACAAAACATCATTCTTATCCTGTACCACACTGAGATAAAGAAATGTCAGCAATTTTGTCAGTCACAAACAGGTTCAAAAAAGGATGTATTGAATCATCAGACTTTGCAACCTACATGACTCATCATAGCCAGTTAGTTAAATTACTGGACTTTAAACCACAAGCTGCTGGGTAAATTTCAATCAATGATTCATTGTGTGACCCTGAGAAAGCCCCATCACTCTGACAGTGCTCATATTTGTTACGGTTTGGGACCAGTTTGTTCCAAGTTTTTTGGTTACTTAAATTGTTTGTGCTGATTATTGTGGGTCTTTGGAAAGCTTTAACCTTAGGGAGTATTAATACGTAAATTCTTAATACTTAAAAAATTATGAACCAGTGGAAATTCTTTCCTTGTTTAAATGTAAGTGCATCTTGTGTCTATTTTATTGCATTGGCATTTTTCTGAGTGTATTACTAGAATGCCCTGTACTTTTACTAGGGGGCTGACTCCCAAATGGCACTATGCATCACATTACAGATGCTTCTGCTTTATAATCCCGTGCTGAATTCAGTGCAGGATCCAAGATTGTTTGTACCCTGCTTTTCAGGCAGATCCTACTATGTTTCTAGGTAAGCATGGGGGTGACCCAAGGTTAGATGCTGGGTCCTCTCCTTTTCTAGCTCTGTGCATCACCTCACTAGGCTCTATCATTCAGTGCCATGGTTTCTTATGCAGCTTAACCTGTCATTTCCTACAGAAGAATAAATGTTCTAAACTAGAATCTCTGAATGTGTCATTGATATCTCAACCAGGATGAAAGGGGATCATCTCTAAGTCAACCTGGCAAAGATGGACCTCCTTGTTATCCCAGCTAGCCTGTTTATTTCAGTTCCCTTTCTCGGTTCAGCTAAGATATGTCAATACACAGCCTTCTGATTGATAACCAGCTATCCTTCACTGACCACATTGCAACTGTTTGTTATTCATACATATTCACTCTGTATAACATCAGCATGATCAGACCATATCTGACAGAATATGCAGCAGAACTCCAAATCTAAGCATTGGTGTTGCTATGTCTTGGCTGCTACAACTCTCACATGGAAGGGGTACCTGCATGTACTACCAAGTTTCTGCAGATAATTCAAAATGCAGAAGCACATTGGCACATCTTGTGTTGAACCAACCGAGATGAGCACATGTCTCTTCTTTTATTGTGTCACTACACTAGTTACCTGCAGCAGGAGGAATTAAGTTCAAATCACTGATGCCTGCTTGCACTGTAGTCAATGGATCATCATCTCTGTATCTGGAGACACTTGTAAGGTCCTACGTTCCATCCCACCCAATCAGGTCTGCTGATGAACGTGGTAAGCAAATCATCAAATCTCAATTCAGACTCTTTTCTTTCTCTTAATTCACGGAATGAGCTGCTGATCTCCATCTAAATTTCCAGTTGTAACATGTCGACAAAGTCAGTGGAATGCCTCCTTTTGAAGCCTGACAGCAATATTTACTATGCACATATGACAATATACTTAAACTTGAAATAAAAATGTAGGGAACAATGATAAATGTTTCAGCTTACCGTTTTCTATCTGTCCATTTATTATCAAACTGTTTAATCCACCTCAAGTTTCACATCTGTAAATCTAAATCATCAAAACAACAATCCCGTCTGCATACTGATGTTCAGGTAATGGCACAGAGTTAGAATTTGTTACTTATTCCTCATTCAGAAAACATTCATGTTTTATTAGATCATAAGTCTTGCCTATGTTTTTTAGAATTCTATAGGTATGAATATATATAATTACTTAACATAGGACAGCATGCGTTCTTTATATTCCCATTAAAAAATAAACAACAAAAAAAACCTCTCAGAGCTTCAAGAGGATAATTACAAATGGGGTCTAATGAGCTGACAAAAGAGCAATGTGCTCTTTACTAAAAACATTGCATCCTTTCAACAAACACTCATTAATTAATTGTAATTAGAATTAATGTTTTGTACTAACAAATGACGCATGAATCACATTAGCTCTGATGGCCATTAGCACACTAACATAGCAAGTTGGAACTATATTCTTAGCACTTTTTCAACAGAATTCTTTTCAAGTCAGTCATTTGATAATTAATAAGAGTACAGTTGCAGGTACTAAGTCATTTTTTTGCCAATCAGTAATTAATAAGAGTACAGTTGCAGGTACTAAGTCATTTTTTTGCCAATCAGCCTAAAGCTGGGTTGAAGAAAAAAGGCAAATACAGAAAGCTTCTGGATGCCTTGTGCAAGAATAAAAAGAAATGAATATTATTTTCATTAATATAAACCTTAATGGAATTTGAGAAAAAAGATTAGTGCAATCCAGTTTAAAACTAGGTTTTGTTCTTTCTTTAATTTTTAAAGACCAATGGATCAACGAT
The DNA here is from genome assembly GCF_900747795.2 of Erpetoichthys calabaricus. Classification (NCBI taxonomy): domain Eukaryota; kingdom Metazoa; phylum Chordata; class Cladistia; order Polypteriformes; family Polypteridae; genus Erpetoichthys; species Erpetoichthys calabaricus. Next base: position 96,341,522 of record NC_041401.2, on the reverse strand, counting down.
AAATCAACTATAACAGTATACTAAAGGTTAGCTTAGTTTTTCAAGGAGTTGGGGACGTTGTGTTGTCACAAACTAGCATTGTTAGTAAAGGCCTAGATTCGTAATCATCCTCCCATCTCACCATTTGTGCACTTGTTTTGTTATGGGCAATTTGTGAAATGTCCAGAGCGATCCATCTTAAATACAGTGAAGTGTAATGACACAATGTGTTACATAACAGCAACACTAAAAAACAACACAACCTGGTTTCAATCACAAAATCCAAATGGCATCACCAAAACAATGATAAATATTATAAGCACTCAAAAAAACAAGCCTAATACTTCCAGAAATAAATTAAACTGATTACTGAGATATCAAAACCAAAAATCATCAGATCTTTATCACATTAGAGGTTGGCTTTCATCCACAGCTACAATTCATTGTGTACTCAGAGTTATTCACAAATTCATACTAGGTCAAGTTAAGGACTAATCAAAGATGTTCTATGAGAAAAATATTTCCAGTTTTGAAAGATTATGCAAACTCTAGACACATACAATGAACCGGGAACTCCAGTGCCAAGAGTTGGGTTGCAGTAATGTACGGTGATTGAACTGGCACAAAATCAATAACGCAATTTTCCAGTGGTACTTCAAAATTTAAGTGTTCACAAAGCCATTTCAGAGGAAAGCAGTGCATGATATAAACAATCCCTGATATGCCCTAATTATAACCTACATTAATACAACCATAGCATGCATAAGTTTGTATCACTCACCATTCCATTGTTGAGTTTGAACTGAACAGAGGTAGTTGTACAGTTGGGTAAGTAATTAATTTTAGAGAATGGTAGAGAGCTGGGAAAGGTGAAGGAATTGTCAGTAAACACGCTGGGGTCTGTTACACTTAAATTATTGCACCTATAGAAAGTATTTACTCCTTGGAAGTTTTTACATTTTATTGTCATGCAACACTACATTACAGTGGATTTAATTTGGCTTTTTGATACTGATCAACAGAAAAAACCCTTTAATGTTAAAATGATAACAGATATTGGTAAAGTGGCCTAATTAATTACAAATATAAAACACAAATAACTGATCATATAAGTATTCACCCCCTTTAATATGACAGCTCTAAATCATCACTGCTGTAGCCAATTGGTTTTAGAATTCAAATCATTAGTTCAATGGAGATTAACTGTCTGGTGTTTAATTAACTGCAGTAAAAAATGCACCTTATCCGGAAGGTCCACCTTGTGGTGAGTCGGTATAGTTGTCTAACCCTGCACAACAAAGACTTCAAGCAACTCAAAAAGGTGGCTGAAAATTGCAAGTCAGGGGACAGAGACAAGAAAATATCCAAGTCACTGAATATCTGTTGGAGTACAGTTGAAACAATCATTAATAAATGGACAGAATATGGTACAGCGGTAAATCTGCCAAAAGCAGGCTATCCACAAAAACTCAGTGATAGTGCAAGAAGAATGCTAATGAGGGATGTCATCAAGAGACTTCTAATAACTCTAAAGAAGTTGCATGCTGCCATGGATGAAACTACAGAGATTGTGCATACAATAACTACTGTCTGGGTGCTTCACCAGTCATAGCTTTATGGAAGAGTGGCACATTTTGGCTGGAGTTTCTTAGAGGGCACATGGTGGTGGCAGAATCATGCTTGGGGATAATTCTCTGCAGCCGGCCCTGTAAGGCCTGTGAAAGTAAAATGAATGCAGCCAAGTACAGGGGAATTCTGGAGAAACATCTGATTTAATCTGTAATAAACCTGTGCTTAGAGGGGAAGATGTGCTTTCCAGCATGTCACTGTACTGCTGTGACCAAGTCAAAGCCAAGATCTCAATCCAATTAAAAATATGGGGCTGCACTTAAAAAAGGATGTTCACTTGTTATCCACATGCAACTAGACGAAGAACTGGGAAAAATTGTAGTGTCTAGAGGTGCAAAAAACAAAGAATGCATTCAATTGACAGAGTCCAGAAACTGTAACGGAGGTAAGAAGAACTGATGATCCTAGCCATTTACCAAGCCCCCTTTAATTTAAGGAAAATGGTTGCTGTTACACACACAGACACATGGCCATGTCACCCATTATGCCATTATTATGATTTCCACAGCCTGGCATCACAACATAATGGCTATCAAGCAAAACAATATGAATTAAACAATAACAAACTGAAAAAAATAGCACCACAAATTTAAATAGATGACACAGCTGACACAAAGCTAGATTCCTAAGCACATTAAACTAAGGGATTAATTGAGTTGTAAAAATGCATTAAAATAGTTTTTGCAATGAAGTTAAATATTAGTTTAATGAATAATACATAAAACCTTCATTTTAAGTAAAGGTGGCATTCCAAGAAAGGTTTGTTCACTCTGTTTCTTACTGTCTGGAATGACATTATTTCACGGTGTCATTCCAGATCTTGTACAGTCTGACTGTCAGGGCATCTGTGAACATTCTTCACCAGATGTCCATCGAGAAATCGCTGATCTCAGTTTGCCTCAAACTGAAGTATGATGCTCTTTGTAATTAGATGCTACACAAGTGAAAACCTGTCTGTGGAACTACAGAAACTTCATTACACTGCCAGTGTCCTTGTCCTTAAATTTCAAACTTTTTGACCCTCGATAGCAAAAGATAGAAATCAATGTGACCTGAGACAAATCTTTTGAATAGCACTCTTGGAGCAGATGACATGTGAATAAAAACAATCTTTAATTTTTATCTCTCCCTGCACGCAATAAGTGTAAAAATGTGTATGACCTCATTCCAAACTGTATCCATATTACTAACCGAGAATGGTAAACCGGATGGCATGGACGCAGGTAACCGGATGGCATGGACGCAGGTACACGGCAATGGGACCATGAGACGTACTGCGCAGGCGCGTACAGCTCAACTAATGTAAATAGCAGCATGCGTCACCGCCATATTGTGAGTGGCACTACTGCGGAGTGAAGTTAGGAATAATGTGCTGCTTGGGATTGTACAAACCGCTGAACGCTTTACACCAAATTCAAACACAATACAGCTCAATGATACACACACGAGCCCACCTGGATAAGATCAATGGACGCAGGTGCCTACAACACGCGTCTGAAATTGAGGAAGCAAAGCAGGCACGGGTTCAAAACGAATGAGCTCGACTGATGGATATACAAACACGAGCCCGCCTGGATAAACAACGCGCCCATAGCTAACGACATAGTCACACAGAAAAGAAGCTTCTGCACTGCACCCCAGAGTCAAACGTAACACACTACGGGGTCCGCAAAGGTCCACAAAGATAGTACAGAATATATAAGAGCACACCCATCAAAAAAAAATCAATCGTGTAAAAGCACATGGTACACACAAATCATGTGCTCTCAGCGCATATAAAGCGTATAAGGACAATACGGAGAATAGAGACCCAAAGGCATTGGAGAGAAAAAAAAGGCAGATAAGAGATTATGAAAGCAGTGGAATTCGAAAAGCTCAAACAAACGATGGCGCGATACACATGCAGACAAAGGTACAGAATATGAAAGCAGTGAAATTCGAAAGTATTGTAGCTTTTTGGTTTTAAGTGACTGTTAGGTCCGATTGAGGGAAGGCGGAGTACAGCACGGAGGACTGATAGCGGGGTATTGATTTGATGCGGTAGGGGGGGGGCGTTGGAGAGGGTGCTAGAAAGTTGTGTTTGGGGTTAAGAAGTCAGCGATTGTTCAAGTAAAACTTTTGTGACACTTTATCATGTCAGTCACTACAGTATCAAAGAAAAGATAGAAACGATTGCATTACCGCAAAAACAAAAGGTGATTAATCATCAGAACCAGGTGTAATTGAAAAAAATACCAGGACAAACTGAGGTCTGAAAAAAAGAGTAGACAACAAAGTCTTTTCACATTCGCATCATTCAATGGACAAAACATGGATTTACACAATAATGGAGCATATGCTATGAGAATCTGTGGTCCCACAACAGTTAAAGGAACAACAAGTTAAATTTCAAAGAGTACACAATTTGGTCGGGTGTATATTGATGATCTCGGAGAAGCGATGCAAATTTTAACAGGCAAAAAGAAAGGTGATGTATATATTCCGCAAATAACATTACACACCAAAGGAGATCGTGATATGCCATTCGTAGTAAAATGTTTACAGTTTACCGTGAGAATAGCTTTTGCTATGACAATCAATAAATCACAGGGACAAACAGAAAAACACGGATTATTTATTATAGAAACAGAAACAATATTCACTCACGGGCAGTTATACGTTGCGTTGTCACAATGTGTCTCCAAAAAATATTGTTTTTAATGAAGCTTTAAAGTAAAAGTGAAAATAATGAAATTGAAACAATTCCAAAAAAAAATGTAAAATTGTATATCCAATTAACCAAACACAGGGGTTGGCTAGCGAAGCGAGCAGGGGGCGAAGCCCCCTAGTATAACAGAAAACACTTCATGGCAGACATGGTTTCTATCAACCTGATGAGAAATCACAAAAGTAAATTTGGTAACGTTTTATATTTTAACATATCTACTGTAGGTAGCCAAGCCATGAAATTCAGCTAATAGTAAATGAATCACTGTGGTATGTAATTAATAAGCTTTATGTCATATACATAACTTGCTTGTATTGGGGAAAAAATAACATTTTCAGATGACAGATCTCCGGTGATAGGCCTTAGCCTGAAAGTCTTGTCAGTCTGAACAGGAGTGAAGTATATTCTGGGAAATCTGAAAGAAGAGCAGGATTCATAGTATTTGGATAGTTACTGGAATCCTATGGGAAATAATCTTGAGCTTTATGATAATGATTATGTAATGTTTTCTGTGTGTTTTGGGAAAACTGTAAAATGTCATGGCACTCCACTAATGAAAATCAGTAAACTTGGTGATTGGTGTATGTCATCATTTTGGGTGAGACGGGAGGAGAATTGCCACTTAATAAAGACACTTTCCAGTTCTCTTTTAGTTGCTATGGGCACTTGCAAGGAACGCTCAGTTTAGTTGCTGCCTGGTAAAAACATGGACACTTGCAATAAGCCTGTCTCTATCCACAACTACAGCTTGGTAAACAATCTACACAATGCAAAGAGCTCTGTCTCAGACAAGAAATCTTTTTCTTTACATTTTTCAAATGAAGATGCATAATTTATAACTAACAGACTGTACACAATTCATAGTAAAAACAACATTGCCAGAAACTGGAAACTACAAACTAGGAAAATTAAGTATAAAAAACAGCACAAGTGTCACAGGACTTATTCATAAAACTTGAATAAAACATTGCTGCTTGAGCTGACCTTTAAACCCTTGACCTAACAAAGTCAGGGTTAAAACCTCAGTGAACACACTATCAGCAAAAGAAAGAGGTATCATAGCAATAAGATTCATGAAATGGCGGCACCCGAGAGAAAAGACAAAATGGCATTAAACAGATACAATTTAATTCTAACAATATCAAACAAAGGAGCAACAAAATACTAATGTACAAATTGAATTCTCTATGTCAAAAAAATCACAAATAATTAATCATTCAACTTAACATAATCACCACACTTGGAAATGTCATCTGCCTCTATCTGTTAAAAATGAGACTGCTCATTCCTTGTCTGGCTATGGTCTCATAAGGGCACACGTGGACTGGTAAACTAGGATTGAAGTAAAGATTTAAAAGTACAGACAGTCCCAGTCAGTGAAGCAGTCTGATGGAAGCCCCTAGGACTGAACAATATGCACAATGAGAGGTTACAGGTAACTGTTGTAGAGCTTGTTTTGACATTTCTTCCTATTCCCAACTGCTAACTCCCATTAAGAGAAAAATGTAAGAGTTTAATTGGTACCTTTAATGTTACGTGTAAATCGTGGGTTATCTGGTAAGACAATAGAACACTGGTTATGAAATTTTATATTTAATATATATTTTTTCAAATTATTATCATTATGTTACACTACTTGATTTTGCTTTTTTTATTTTAAATTCTCTTTTGTGTTTTTATTATTAAATCGTATGCATCTGTGAGAAACATATTTCTTGAGCTCTGCCAGAAGAGATCTAGCAAGAGTAAATAAAGCTCCAATTAAACACTTGGTTTATTGCACCAAAACAATACATCTTAAAGGTGTAAAAAGCATTATCACACCCTGAAAACTAAGGCCACCTTAACCATGCACACCACAGCTGCTGATCTGCTTCACTCAATGATTTATAAATTGTGACCCTCCCCAACCTGCAATGCTTCAAACCTCTGTGAACACTCTGTCAAAACCTGGACAGGAGAACACCTGGAGAACCAAGAGCTCTCCAGCTAACATAGACAGAGAGAGAAACCAGTAAGAGAAAGATAGTCAATGAGAGTTAGTATCTTGACCACTACAGCAACATTCACCCTGCTCGTTTTCAACTGGTGTCTCTTGGAAGAGCCTGTGTAGGATTGTAAACTGAATAATTCTTTAATACAATCAAACTTTAAAATGATTATTTGTGTCATGATTGATTTTTGTAGCTGTTGTTGTTATTGATCCTACTCCATTTGTGGATTTAATGCTCTCTGTTGACACCCCCATCTGCATTGGTTATTTTTTGTTTTTATAATAATAATTCACTTTTATATAGCACTTTTCTCACTATTCAGAGTGTTTCACTGAGTGAGGAGCCATTTCAGCCAACACTAATGTGTAGCATCCACCTACATGATGACAGCCAGTTTTGCACCAGTATGTTCATCACACATTAGTTGTTAGGCAGTGAAGTGGTGAGAGAGAACTATTTTGATATAGGGGATGATTAAAGATCAGAATGACTAGGCCGTGGTGGGCAATTTAGCCTGGACATCAGGATACACCCTACTCTTTAAGAAGGATGCCCAGGGATCTTTTATGACCATAGAGAGTGAAGACCTCAGTTTTATGTTTCATCCAAAGGATGGCACCATTTTTACAGCACAGTGACTCCATCACTGCACTGGGGCATTGGGATTCACATTCAGAAAACTGGGTAAGAGCCCCTTGCTGACCTCACCAACACCTCTGCCAGTCCAAGCTTTTTCTAGATGGTGTGCCATCCACAAACTGGCTGGGCCCAAACATACTTAGCTTTGGGTGGAATACCTGTTCTGAACTGCATGTGGTATGGCTGTTGGCCTGAGAACCAGGAGGAGATGTGTATCCCTCAACTAGATAAGCAGGCTAGAAAACTGGCTTTGTGGACTAGTTTGAAATTTTCATATCACTGGAACATAAACTATATGCATTTTTGCTTTCAGTGTGAAACCAAACTAGAAGTTCACTTGGCTCATAGATTCTTCACTGAAGAAAGTACCAAGGCCTCAGACACATGGCTGTCTTCTGGTATGGATGTCAAAGTGTGAAGAAAGCAGAAAAGACATACAACAAAATGGTCTCCCTGACAAGATCAGACAAATTTTTGCATTACTGTGTAATTGCACTAAATCTTGTGATTCTATTGATTGTGATTTTTCTCTCTAGAATTCCAAAAACATGTACTCAGTCTCCTCCTAGTTCTCAACGATGAAGTGAGGCAAACGGGCAGCCGCTATGAGTTTCTAAGAAAATGGAATCCACAGAGGACTTCTACCTTCATGAATAGTGGCTGACTACGGCACAAACAAAGAATTGCACGGTACATTTAATACTTCAGTTTGTTTACCATAATAATTGAATAATCAATCATCTAATAGCATATAAACGGGCAATTCTAATGGCCCCTATTACTGTGTGTGATGATATTATAATTAAAAAAATAAGACAAATATTCATCCTCTCATTAATTTTTAAATAAAGCCTTTAGGTGGTGGTGGACTGCTGGCTATTTACTGAAATTTGTCTACCAATTGTTTTATTTTGTCACTAATAAAAAGAGAAGGTTCATCTGAATAAAGTTCATTTTAATTAGATCATTTAACACTTACTGAATTTGAGAAGTTCGCTGACATAATGTTTAATATTACCAGCTCAAAGCTGCATGCACCTGGGCTCAAATCCCAGAACCAGATTACTTAAATTTGCTATAACCCTTGAAAATGTTTGTCCTTGAAATGGTGGATACATATACAGAATATGCCTCTGCAATGTTGAACTGGTCTCCGGGAGAGGCCAGGAGTAGAACAATTCAAAAGTAAGACTCTGAATAAGATTCTTAACAAATGTGTTCAGACCTCACATATTTCTGAATCCATGCTTGCAGATGTTGACATTGTAAAAGAATAAAACAGCGGCCTGTATGACAGCAATATAAATTAACTCTTTGATGTACAAAAGTAGATAAGGAAGCCATCTGTTAGGATGTGTCTTGTTTAACAACCTGTTTATTTATTCAAAGAGTCTCTCTCATAATATCAGGAGTGTGACAGCAATATATTTTAACTGTTGATGTACAAACATAGATAACAACCTGTCTATCTAGTTAAAGAACTTCTCTGTTATAAACACTCTCTTTTAGAAAATGAATTTTAAGCTTGGCTGAATAGGGCATTAAGACATGGTACTCTAGGCACCCAGAAAGCTCTCATTAAAACTTGGTCCAAATGGGTGACTACATTTCTTCCTTTAAAGAACAAGAAAAATACCTAATTTATGGTAATTGTATGGGTTATGGGGTGGGTGGTGTTCACTAGCAAGTAGCTGATTTCCAAGTGACCCCTATATCTCTATTGGACTTTTGTGGAATTCCTTTTTAGGTTATAAAATACTACTTATATGCAGATTCACTTCCCTCCATGTATCACATTGGCTCAGGGTGAACAACAGAGTCGCGCTAATGTGACATGATGGTGAAGAGAGTAAAACATTTTCTTATATGCACCTATCTAATAACTATTCATGGATTCAGTCTATTTGATGACATTGGATTGAGTGTTTTACAAAGAAACCATCAACGGACACTGTAGTTCTATTGAAAGTCCAACACTGATCTGAGGCATGATAGACACACTGAGTGGGGTTTGATTAGGAGAAACATTTCCTCCATGTGTATGAGAAATGGGAGGATCTCCTACAGAAACACCAAACCAAACACAGGGATAATGTGCAAACTTCACATATTTTAGGATTTGGACATAGGTCAATGGGAATTTGAAACAAGAATGCTAACCACTTAACTATGTTTCTTTATATATAAGAATATTCCAGAGTGAATTTTTTTAGTGCACCATATATGATCTTACTATTTTATTACTAAAGTTGTATTTATACATTTTTTTCTTTAGTTGCTAGGTGAGGTGGAGTCCAAATTCAATCAAGAATGCCAACAAGCATACTGTACAATGCTAAATATAGAACTGTAAAAATAATTGAATATTGTCTTACATTATATGCATAATGTATTGTTTTTAAGTTTGATTTGCTTTGTTACAGTTTAGTTTACACTAATTGAAAATAAAACTTTACTGTTTTTGCTTGATTTGCTCAATTCTAGGGTGGCATAGTATGAACACTGTTTGTGCCCAAAGATCATTTAAATATAGGAAGGATAATGCATTTAAAAATCTTCCAAATTCACTGCCTAAATTATTCTGGTTAGAGAATCTACACAAATGCTTTTTAATTTTTTGTGTTATTTAGTAATCTGTATGGATTAGAAATATGGTGTCAAGATGCTTGTAGGGCAGTGGGAACAAGTAGTGCTGTTTGGTCTTGTTGCTTTCTGAAAACCTGAACTGAAATAAGAGTTATAGGAGGCGAAATCACCTGAAAAGTCTTATTTTCCTAATGGACTTGATAAAGAAGGTGTCGACAACACCACCCTTGAGTTGGGTAGATGACAAGCTGTGGCTACTAAATGGAGAGGCATCAAGATAATAAGCTGAGGCAAAACCAATTATACTTGATTTTAAAGTTCATCATGTATTTTAGCCAAAAAAAATTAATGTAAACCATTAAGATACAGTCATTTGAGCCTATTTGATAGGAGTAGGCATAGGCATCCTATTTGTAAGCACCACTACATTAGAGACATTCAGATAGTTTTGTTAGAGCTTGCTTACAGACTGCAAGTTCTGGAGATGCCTAATCAAGATCCAGGATGGAGAGAAAGATGAAAAAAGAGCTATACAGTTAGGCAATGCTGCATGTACATGCCTCCCTTGGTTACTACATTTTTTCCTTTTACAAAGTATCCCTTTTAATACTTAAATGCTTTACAATTAACAATTTCTATTGACAATGTTTTCTGACATTTTAGCAAGGCTACTAAATCTGAAATAACCATAAAATATAGCAGACAAGTGCTATATTGGAGTTTATCAGGTAAAAGTGTGTTTACATTATAATTCAGTGCTTGAGTGTTAAAGAGATACTGTACAGGGTCTATTGTCTATCACTGCTATGCTTGATTCCTGTAGGTGTGTATGCAATTTGTGAGTGTTAAAAGTAGTGTATAGAAAGGCGTGCATGCAGAAGCCACACAGTATTTCAGGAAAGGGAGTCAGAGAGGTTTTGCTTTTGCAAGGGCTTACAGAAGTATAAAGGAACCTTGATGTCATGCACCAGAACCTGAATCAAAGTAATGAAAGTAGGTGTGAAAAAACATCCTCTGCACTCATTAAATTCTATTAAAAGCTAATGTGTATCGCATTACAATCTTGAAACAAACAAGGGAGGTACTGATTGAGATCTCAGAACTAGAATTAAATAGAAAAATGTTTTGAACAAAATTAACCAGTTCCTCTCCAACTGTTTTCTTTAAATGAATTTTGGAGATTGTCGGCAGCTTCCACATTCTCCTGATATCCGTTTATTTTTCTCAGTAGTTCAGTCTTTGCCCACAACTCTGAGATGTATACACAGGTGGAATCCCATTATAATGGAACTCACAGGACCTTAAAAATACTTCGTTATACCGAATATGGGGAAAATATTTATAGTATTGTGACTGGGGCTGCTGCCGATTCATGATGTTTAATGGCAGGGGTGCAAGGACAGCTCCGTAGCTGTTCTGCTGTGTCTGGTAAACACTAAACCAAGGACAAAGCAAATGGCTGTCCTCTGCAGGATCAGGGTTACCGTGTACCATGCTTGTCACACAATGTATAACATTTAACACTGGGCTTTGATCTGCTCTTCCTCACACTCTCCTGATCTGTCCTACTCAAGACTGCATCTCCCAAAGCTGTGATTCTGGGCTGCTGGGTGGTGTTCTAATCTGAAGATGGGAGCTAAAGCAGGACGATAACCCATGCTGCAACTCCTAACAGCTCCTATTCTGAATGAAGCCTTGAGACTGTACCTGCCTTCTCTATACAGTAATAAAGTGCCTGTATTTTCCTTAAAAACCTGGACTCATTTTCCTGTCTCTCGTGCAACTTTGTGACCCATGCTAGACAATACCTGTATAAAAGAATTTTATTTTATTTGAAAATGAGATTTTAGATGTAACATTTTTTAAAATAGAAATACAGGCATGAATACAGAATGAAAACGAGATGTTAAGATGTAATTTTTTTTTTATTAGAAATACAGGTATGAACACAGAAGGAAAACAAGATGTTAGATGTATTTTTTTTTTAAATAGAAATACAGGTACGAATACAGAATGAAAATGAGACATTAGATGAAGATGAAGGCACAATTCCGAAATGCTTTCACCATGTCATTTTTTTTCATTCTGGAATCAACGTTTTCCAGGATTGTTAATTTTTCTTTCAGTGTAAACTGATGCCATTTTTCACTTTTTGTTTTTTGTTCATCTCAAAGAAACTTTGAGAGCTATGAAACTCAAACAGTGCAGTATCTGTTCACAGCACAACTACCCACGTGGATACTCGATGGAGCACTTACTCAGAATTTGACTATGTGTATGATGTTGCGCCAACATGCTCGCTGAGACTACCCGAGACTGGAAATTTCACAACAGACTGTCTCTCTCTTTAAGACAACCTATTGTTGCAGGGTTCCAGAGACTCGGTGCAGAAACAGTAGGAGCAGCATTAAGTATTTTTTACACTGCATTAATACCTTTGGTGGCCATTTTTGGTCGAAAAAACGTTCCTTATACTGAGATTTACATTTTGTTAAAATAAGATTTGTTTAACATGATGTTCTATGAACAATTGTGCGGGCCCACAAAAAGTATTAGTTATTCTGAAAACTTTGTTACTTGGGTATTCACTTTAATTGGATTTAACCTGTATTAGTTTGACTGGCAACTCTAAATTGCTACAGCATGAGTGGGATGGTGGGTGTTTCACTTTCTCCAATGCTTGGTGTCTACCTTATGCCTAATTTTGCTAAATAATCAGGTCAGAAAAGTGAAGGATAAATTTGGGGATCCTATTGTGGAACATGCTATAGAAATGCCATAAACGCATAATAGTTTAAGATTAGATTAATTCAGAGCATTACATTCCACGCAGGGAAACATTCAACACATTCTAACAGTTCTTAAAAGTGATAAATCATCTTTTCTCTCTAATCATTAAAAATCTGTTTTCTAATATTTTGATAGCCAGGGCACAACAAAAAATATAGGAAGAAAAATTATATTTTAAAAAAATAATTTGTTTTTCTTAACATTTGGTATGATTTTCCTTTGCTTTGAACATAATGTTTTTAAGAAAGACTTCTTTATATTAGAATAGAAAATTAAACATTATGCAGCTGAATCCCACTCATTTCTATTGAATCCCAAAGACTCTTAGACACTTGAGGTAGTGAAGTGAGGCCAAATCTAACTCGCCAAACTGTCCTTCACTTGCTTGTTTGCTCTAGACATCTCTCCAGTAATCACTGTGCTGTGGCCCTCCTTCCCAACCTGGCAGAATCATGTTACAGAGTGGCGGCTTGCCTTTTATTAATCTTGTCCATTCACTTTAGGCAGCAGATGGCAGAATAACTTGATACTTACTCGCCTAGTGCCTTAAGCTGTAATTGACCATCTTTATGCTTGTGCTCCCTGGGAAAAGTAACACGACACACATCTGTCAGAGCATCAGCATTACCTCATTATCAAATCAATCTCTAGTTAACCTTGAGGGGACAGAGGTGCCCATCTGGGCTACTTCCGAAACAATAGACTAAAATTTTTCAATATGAATGAATGGCAAAAAAAACCCTAAAATCTTCCATGACTGTGGAGCATGTCTTGTTGTAATTTATGATTACAAGTAAGTAATGCAGAAACATTTCAGTCAAACAAAGATACTAAACATTAAGTTCAGTAAAGTTAAATCTGTTGACAACAGCAACCCTCATAACTTGTCTATGCCACTGATCCTGTATAAACCCAAGACAAAATCAAGATTACCTAAAATCCATCTTCTTACTGTCTGTTAGGAGACTCTTAATGCAGTTGAATGTTTATGATTGGTTTGCATGCCTCCATCAACTGTCACACGTAACTCGAGTCTAAAGGTCCACTTTCTCGCTATCTTGATCTTCCAGCATTAACTCTCTCAGATATACTCTGGCACACCTTGTATTCACTTCTCCCTCTTCATGTCTTCATAATGCTTTCTTCCCCATTTTCCATGTCAAGTTTTTTTTCCCCCCAATTTAGTACTAGTGTCTAGCAAAAAGACTTTCTGTTTCTGTCGGGATTAAAGTTTTCATTTTATTCAACTAACAAGTCTGTCAGTTTAATACTCAGTAGAATACACTAAAAGAAGATTAAAGACAACTAAACTTAAACAATGAAGTTTGTAATCCCATAGTAGTTTTCATGCAAGGACCGCCAAACCTGTGTATTCATCTATTCATTTTCCAAACCAATTTGTTTCAATGCAAGCTCAAAGAATTCCAGCAATATTTGGTACAAGGCAAGATGGAGTGTCACGCTATCAAGGGATATACTTTTGCTCAAACCTGACCATTTTAGACTAGCCTAATGTCTTTATCCAAGGCAAACTACAATATCACAATTCACTACAACTTAACAGGTATTTTGTTCATAGTTGCAGCATGAACAGGTGCTGTGAAGAGCTCACAGGCAAGGACTTGAACCAGCAGCCCTGAGGTTTAAAATCCAGTGTGTTAGATATGCACAGTTACAACACTGCCAGTCTTGATTATGGCACAAAATAAAATTACTCATGAATTTAAGGAAAGTCACTCGCTGTGACTCTTGACAACGTCAGTGGTGTGGTGGTTAGTACGGCTACCTCAAAATTCCAGTGTTTGGGATTTTTTGTCAATGTAGAGTGTGCATATCCTCCATGCATTATCTCCATGTCAATGTGGATTTCAGGTGATTCACAAGCATCCTTAGACAGGACGTGAAGGTTAGATTAATTGACGATTCCAAATTGGTCCTGTGTGGATATGGATATGTGTTTATAAGGGCTTTGAAAGGCTGGGATTCTGCTGGATACTGGTTCCTGCCTTGTACCCATTGCTGTTAAGATAGGTTATTACCCCCAATTCCCAATGGAATTGAGCAGGTCTGAGATTTGGGAAATGTGACACATTGCTATGGAACATTTTATGGGGCACACATCATGAAACGATAAATATAGGAGCCCCATTAACAACATCAGTTATATATTTTAAATGGTAATATTTTAATAACTATCTCTATGTGATAAGGCTGAAGTCCATTGAAAAAAAAAGAAAAGGCGGTGTTTGATCTGTATGTATAAGAACAGGCTTTCTGTTATTCAAGGAAGCTCAACCCTGCAGGGGCCCGTGGTCACCGCTAGGGGGGTGCCCCGATGCCTTGGGAGCCCTGGACCTCAGAACTTCTGCCACACCCCAGAAGTGCTGGGGGGAAGAGAATTGGGGACACCCGGAGGACTTCCGGGTACGCAGCCAGAATTTCCGGCACACAGGGGTGTGTTAACGGAGGCTCCTCAGGAAGCACCTGGAGTCTATCCGGGGGGTGTATAAAAGGGGCCGCCTCCCTCCATTCATTGGCAAGAGTCGGGTTGAAGTAGGACGGAGCTCAGAGGAGAGGAGTGGAGGCGGACCAGTGAAGTGAAGGCATTGTGGTGGCCAAGAACTGAAGGGGTGATTGGTGCTGTGGCACTGGGTTTGTGCACTTGAACCTTGTAAATAATGTATAATAAATGTGTGTGTGGTGAAATCATCATGTCTACCTGTCTGTGTCCGGGCTGTTCCCCACACTGCCTAAATTAAAACTACAATAGCTCTAAGTTTCAAACTGAACAGTTTTAGGAGAAAAAGAATAAGCAAAACTGCATAACTCAAACACAAGACACTTGAACAGTACGGTAGCAGCTATAACCACAGAGTGGCTCTGTGTTTGCTGGACAGTGCGAGGTTGGCTAACACTTCAAAAAATGGTTTTCTATTTATCTGTTCTTTCTTCATCAGAATCCTGCCCCTCTTGAAAAAGGGCATTCATCTTGCTAGCTTTTTTTTTTCTTTGAAATGGAAAGAACCCATGTGAAGCTTCCACTGTGTTTTTTTCAAATATAGTGACGTCAGTTAGTCCTCTTTAGTGGTGGGTAAAGATCAAGACGCCAATCAGCCCCATACTGAACAGTGTAATTTATTGAGTTTGACGCAGTCTTGATGTTGATTTGCTTTCTTTTTATTGAAACTATTGTGGTGGCCTTTAAGGCAGCAAATAACACTAGACTTTTTTGCATGCCTGCAGTGCAAATAATTGAACCAGAGGCAACTTGTGATAAAAATTATATATTATATATATATATATATATATATATATATATATATATATATATATACATACAGTGTAATTATATATATACTGTATATATATATATATATATATATATATATATATATATATACACAGTATATATATATATATATATATATATATACTGTATGTATATATATTAATGCTGAGAATAAAGGGCTGTAGCCTTCATGCGCCTTCACTAAACTGGACAGTTCTGGTTGCATATACAGTATAGACGAACAACCAGATTGGAATAGAGAATACTGCAGGGCCCGTATACCTAGTCTTCCAGCTGAAAATAGCCTTGTAGCTGCCAGCTCTCTATTATAAAAAAAATCTTGGAAAAAAAATCTTGGAAGGAGACGAGACGTGACTTTCTCAGGACTTGTACGTCCAGCGAGATGAGTCCATGCCCATGGCCAAAAATGAAGGACAAAGAGTACATGACAAAGTAGAATGTTGTAAAGAATTAAAATATGTTGGGACAGTACACATGCAGAACAGGTTAGAGATAATGGAAGTATGAAAATTCAAAAGTCTCAAAAAAAAAGAATAGGAAAGATCGCATTAACGCAAGCAAATGAAAATTTTTACTCTGTGAAATAACAGAACAGTGAAAAGAGATTGAATATATTGTTCGGATTTAAACGTTAAGTCGGAGACTTGTAGATTGTCTAATTCGTGTTGCCAGCGAGAATTAAAAGATTCCAAAAAATGTTGCCGTGGTATGAAGTCCAGTGAGATGGAGACTTTTAACATGAGATTCTTTCAAGTCACGCCCTAGTTACAACTATTTTCAAATAAGACCACGGTCATCTAACCTCAGTTGTGTAAATACTTTTGTCAGACACAGTTCCTGTGCTCTCAGCTCTTAGTTGTGTGAATGCTTTTGTCAGACACACTTCCTGCGCTCTCAGCTCTTATAAATTTAATCAGGACAATAATTTTATATGTTCTAGATGACACATCAACAACTAAACTAAGAAGAAAAAGCATGGACAAACATTTAAAAAAGTCATTTATTAGAGAGAAAGAAACGATATTCACTCACTGGCAGTTATACATTGCGTTGTCACGATGTGAGTTCAAACATGGAATCAAAATTCAATGTGATCTTGACGAAAAGTTAATTTCAAATATTGTTTTTACTAAAGTTTTAAAGTAAAAGTGAAAATAATGCATATGTAACAATTCCCATGAAAATAACAATCACTTAAAGTTGTATATCCAGTTAACCAAACCTGGGGGTAGGCAAGCAAAGCAAGCAGGGGGCACAGCCCCCTAGTACTACAAAAAGAAATATGCTTATAGATTAAAAAATTACATTGAACAGGTGATGGACTATTGCAAAAAACTAATTAAGATGCCACAGCAGAGGGTAGTTTTAAACATTTTAATAATAACACAACAACATTTGCTTAGGCTGTGCCCACTGCCCCTTAATGTAGAAATGGCAAACGTCTCCGACAATTTGACCCTGACCATCACTCAATTATAGAACTTAAATGTGAGCTAGAGGAATTTGACCAGCTGCTCATGTTTCTTGAGAGTTGTATACTGTTTGGGACCTGTAGTGTCAATGAGAAAATTGGATTCCTTTTGGATCGTCCCCATTGGATATTAAAAATTCCTGGGTAACTGAACAGCCTCATAAGTGTACAATGGAAGTGAAGTTCACACCAGAACTGACAAAAAGGGTATTATTTGTTTACTATAAAAGTGTTTAAATTTGCTGTATTTTTATAATGTAAACATTTATATATTGTACTCTTTTAGGACACTAAAAATTTACATGTATAATACCTCTATAGAAACAGCATGGACCAGAGTAACCAAATGCTAAGCAACATTTCTTTGATCACTTTTGAGGAACCACTAAATGTTGTTTGATTTGAGCCTTGTAGTTGACAATGAGATAAATGTTAATTTTAACTAAGACCAGGGGCATCAAGAAATCCTCCTATAAATGTAAATCACCTCCCTCACCATTTTGGCATGAAAATACTTATATTAACAATATAATGTTACCTTAAATGAGTTACTTTTCAGCAATCACAAATAACTAGACACCCATGCCCCTGAACTGGATTAAGTAATTTTGAGGGATGGATGGATGGATAAATCTGTAGTTATGAGATTAAGGATCAATTAAAATCAAATATGAAATTAAACATTTGTATACTTTAATAGGAGTGACTGCGGTGGGTTGGCACCCTGCCCTGGATTGGTTCCTGCCTTGTGCCCTATGTTGGCTGGGATTGGTTCCAGCAGACCCCCGTGACCCTGTGTTTGGATTCAGCGGGTTGGATAATGGATGGATGGATGGATAATAGGAGTGACATAGTGGATGGCAATGCTGCCTCACAGATCTAGAATCCTATGTTTGAATCCCACACCAAGTTGCTTCTGCATGGAGTTTGCATGTTCTTCCTGTGTAAATGTGTCTTCTCAAGTTTTCCTCAAAAAGTGCATGTTAATGTTTGTCCAGAGCATGACTCGGACTGGAAATTCTACGTAAATGAGTTTAAGCCTGAGTCAGACTGAGTGACATGTAACACTCCGCTTCACATCGTTATCACCAAATAACTTTCTAGACAGTATTTTTCTGCCATCTAGTGAACGAAATAACATCAGGATGCAAAAAGTCGTGTATTTTTAAGAGCTCTGTGACTTTACAGTAACACTATTGTAGCTCAACAATATTTATTAGTGGGGTGGAGCATTCAATCAAAAACACAAACAAAAAGCCATAAAGCCAGTTTTAGAACAAACTGAAACTAAAATATTGTTCAAATTGAGTGATTGTGATGTTGCTGTGAATTAGTCATCAGACATTGACATGGACAGTTAAAGTGACACCTGTTTGGTAGATTCCAACCTGCCAGATTTCAGTAATGCTCATGTTTGGTCTTGGCTTCATTCTATTGCTGACAATCCTGCACTTCCTCATTGCCCATTTACAGGTTTTGCTGCTCTACAGATAATAATAATTCTTTCCATTTATATAGCACTTTTCTCACAACTCAAAGCACTTTATATAGTGAGTGGGGTGCCACTTCAACCACCACCAATGTGAAACCTCCACCTGGATGATCTGATGGCAGCCATTTTGCGCCAGTATATTTACTACACATTAGCTGTTAGGTGGTGAAAGGGTGGGAGATAATTGGACACAGGGGATGATTAGAGGCCAGAATGACTAGGATATGGTGAGCAATTTAGCCAGGACATTGGGACACACCCTACTCTTTACGACGGATGCCCAGAGATCTTTAATGACCACAGAGAGTCAGGACCTCAATTTTACATTACATCCGAAGAGTGGCGACATATTTATAGCACAATGTTCCGTTCACTGCACTGGGGCATAGGGATCCACACACACACACCACAGGGCAAACGGCCCTGCCACCTCTTCCAGTAACAGCAGACATATTTGTGTCTTTCATCCTGCTGATGCTGTAGGGCATATGATAATGAGTTAAAACATAAAATGATGTGCAAAAAGAATATTACATTTTTTTTGATTGTGGATGTGTATGTTCATACAAGCTCTTCCATACAAGAAGGATTTGTGGAACAGTATCTTGATGTGAGTGGTCCTACAAAATGCACAGTTCAGCAATTTATGAAAAAACAGTGCTTTGCTGGTTCTGTGAACAATCTAATAGCATGAAACCCTTCCGTTTGTGCCCTTTGTTGCTGACTTTGAAGGCTGTATAAATTGAAGTCCTCAAAAGATTATCACAACTAATGAATGTGTCACAAAGGTCACATCAACATTACATATCCATCTCCAGAGTGGGGCTTCTATACTATGCCTGATACCATTGGAAGACTCTGGAGTTTGTGGCCTTGCACTACACATGAAACTGCCATGTTTTTCCATCAGCCAAGTTTAACCTTCACTCTTCTTCTCTCTAAATTTTAGATTTAACCTAAAATGTGAGCCAGTACCAGTGTGTGTGCTCTAGACAGTAATAATGCACCATATGAGAAACATGAGAAGAACATGTAAATAGTAAGAAGAGAGCATGTAAAGAAGATGGGAAACAATATTTCAGCACTTCAAGATTGCCAGAGGGATATTTGTGACTGGTTTAGATGTTGTATCCAGGCTGGACATCAAGGAAAAACTTGCCTCTAAAATCAGCCTCAAGTACACAATCAATTGTGCGGCAGATAATTTAATCCTGACAAAGCTTGCTCATAAAATGAGGCTGCTGCTAATGAAATAAAATAGATAAATCCCTGCATCTCCTGTCAGTGTTCCCTGGCCACTCAGGAGACTGCGATGCAAGCTCAGGTTTCAGCAAACATCTTTATAATTATAGCATGTATAATCACAAAAACATAAAAGATGTATTAAATTTGCCTGTCCTTTTTTATTTTTGTACATAAACTATATTATCGCTACGTGGTTCCTTGTTAACAAGCTTCCTTCAGATAAGCTTTTTGTGGCTTTGCTTTTCAGAAATAATTGAGCCCTAAGCAGGCTCACAGTTGTGGAATTTATAATTCCAGCCAGTCCTTTAGAACAACTGTTTGTTTATGTGGGCATTAATCTTTACTTTTTTCTTCCATTTTCCTCTTTAAAGAAGTTGTGAGGAGCCAGAGCCAATAGAAAATGCACATAATGAACCACCATGTGCTGGGTCAATGAGTTTATGCGGTTTGTATGGTCTTTCCATGTCTGTATGGGTTTCCACTCCCATCCTATACTTGTGGATGATCAGCATGGCTGACTGTAGATGGGTTAGAAAGTGTATGCTGGAGTATTTCTGCTCTGTGCCCATTTAACCCAGAGAAGGATCTAGCACACCACAACCTTGCAAAGGAATAAACAGGTTTAGAAAGTGGATGAATACATGTGTTATATGGCAGATGTCTTTATCCAAATGCATGGGAATGATATAATAACTGAGACAGGCATTGTGCAATAACATTAACTAGAACAAATTAAACCATGAATAAAACAGTCCATAAAATACATACATCTAAATGAAAGGAATTACAAACATACTGTATGTCTGTTAGTCATTCAATACAGTATGGGAAACGTTAGAATATCAGGTTAAAGAAGTCAAATATAATCTGAAGATATGCGTTATGAGTCTGCTTTGTAAATTGGAGATAAAAACAGCAGTTTGGATTGGAACGTGGAGAATGGTTAACAACAGTGAGCCACATTGGCATCAATGCCCCAATCAGATAACCAAGGACTGTGGTGTTTAGATTTCTTACTTGGTTCTCATTTTTATTTTTGCTTTCAGACAAGTATGTACGCATATTTCTTGCATTTTCACGATGGCTAGGAAACACTTGGATCTCTGGTCCTCAAAGAAAGGTGGTTCAGGCACCTCTTTTTCTTGTTTACTATCATGGAGTTCTAAGGTGCTCTTTAAATTCATGCCATGCACTCTATAGTAAAGAGGCTGTCTAGCAAGGTAATGGACCACAGTGTTTGTGAGCTGCTCAATGGCTCTATATTAAGACTGACCTTTTGCTTTGGTACAAAATGTGCAGCCATTTCCTGCCATTTCATCGATTCTCATTTGAAAGGACCAGTTTGCTGTAAAGACCTGAGCAGACATTAGTTTGCACAGGTAGCTGTCTGTGTTGATCATGCCTGCATTGTGTGTCCTACAGTTAACACATATCCGATTGGCTTATGTGATGTGCTTCACTCTGAGCAGAGGTCACCTCTGTTCTTTTCCAGAAAATGTTGTTGGGGTAGTCCACACCTCCTATTTTTTGTCACAGGAGTTCATATCACAGCTTACGATTAAGACTAAGATCAAGGTTCAAGGCCTAGTGGCTCATCTGCCTAGTTTTTGTAAGACAGATGGACAACCCTTAGCATTTTAGGTATGCAGATAATGTTGAGTTATCCTGTATTTCCCTTCTTACTATTTTTCAGCTCATTAATAGTTTTAAAAACACCTCACCATTCAAACAATAAGTGAAATCAATTGAATAAATTTTTGGAGTCACAAATAGTCAGAACGTATCTTGGAAGAATCTGCACTGGCAAATCCTGAAAGGGAGGCCAGTCAGAGTATAAGATGCTCACTCACTCACGCCAGGCCAGTTTAGAGGTGCTGCTTAACCTAAACTGCATGTTTTTTTTACATGTGGGAAAAGCCAAGCAAAATGACACCTTTTATTGGCTAACTAAAAAGATTACAATATGTAAGCTTTCGAGGCAACTCGGGCCCCTTCTTCAGGCAAGATGTACTACAGAAAAAATTTCGGGCGGCACGGTGGTGCAATGGTAGTGCTGCTGCCTTACAGTAAGGAGACCTAGGTTCGCTTCCCAGGTCCTCCCTGCGTGGAGTTTGCATGTTCTCCCCATGTCTGCGTGGGTTTCCTCTGGGTGCTCCGGTTTCCTCCCACAATCCAAAGACATGCAGGTTAGGTGCACTGTCGGTCCTAAAATTGTCCTGGGTGTGTGTGTCTTGCAGTGGGCTGGTGTTCCTGCCTTGCACCCTGTGCTGGCTGGGATTGGCTCCAGCAGACCCCCGTGACCCTGTGTTAGGATATAGCGGGTTGGATAATGGATGAATGGATGGAAAATTTCACTGACTGTAAATGGGATTCTGAATCCAGTCTACTGTATTGTAAAGCAGCGGTACTTAACACTGTGACATGTTTTTGCCACCCACTTACTTCATACCAAACCATACTGTTTTTTCAGCCCACTAAATACTGAGCAGAGTTAAGAGGGACTGTAGTTCATCCCATCAAGCACTGGGCACAAAGCAGGAACAATCCCCTGGAGAGGGCACCAGTCAATTGAAGGGCATATACACAGACACACACGCAGGGGCCAATTTAGCAACCACCTAACCTGCATGTCTTTGAGTTGTGGGAGAAACCCTGAGCACCCAGAGTAGAACAGGAAACCTCCACACAGGGAGGGGAAAGGAGTGCTGCCACACACGTGAGACCCCCGCTTGCCCCAATTGCTCTTCACCACATTTCCAAATCTACTATACATTTCTAATATCAAATGCATTATTTCCTCTTGATTTCACCAGGTCTCTCTTTCTGTTTTTCTCAGAATAACCTACACACCTGGACTCATTTTCTTATTATTTTAACCCTAATCTGGTTCCTCTGTTTCTATTGCTTTTACTACAATTCTCTTGGGTGGGATATCTTATTATTTTCTTCATAATCCTAGTCATATCTCTTTCTACACTTTCCATTTTATCTCTGATATTGTACTGCAATCTACTATTCCTCTTTTTAAGAATTTTCTTATTATTTCCATCGCAAGTGAGTCCTTCACAGTTTCTATTATTCCTCTTGCAGTTCTATTTCCCAGCCTTTTGATTACTTGCTTTTTATTACGTCTATCGTGCTCCAATTGTGTTCTTGTTTCATATTATATGGAATATATTCTGATGAATTCATCTTCATTTTTTTCTACCCTAAAGAAACAGATTTCACATTTTATTGGTATAAGCTATTTTACATGTTTGTTACAGTGAATTGGGATCCATTATGGTTACACTTTGTTTTGGGAGCTGAACCAAATATTAATAAAGAGAAGTGTGGTGAAGTGGTTAAGAATTTGGACCTAGGACTTCAAAACCTGAGGGTCCAACTGGAAAAAAATAAGAATTGTAACAAACTATCTAAAATATTTTAAGCCACCTTTGATAAAGGTAACAGTCAAATAATAAGTAATAATAAATTAAGTTACCTCTGACCATTCCAAAGTGAAGATATTTTTAGTAGGTCACACTGCACAGATGAATAGCCACTTTAATGAAGCTTTGTAAGTGTTGTTAACACCAACATAAGTCTTTGTTAAGATCTTGCTGCTTAAGAGTAAATGCATTATTATAGTACCTAAACATTTTTGGATCCAAGCATGTTACAGAATATATCATTCATGCATCTACTGTACAATAATGTTTCTAAAGAAAGATAAGATAAATTTGATTATTTTTTTCTTAATAAGAAAAAGCATGCCTCCCCCATCATGAAACCTTTAATTAGCTTTAATATGCAGCAGTCTGACATTTTAACCTTTAAATCTGATCAGTGTGGAGAGTAGAAGCTGTGCTCGGTTCAGCGGTCAATGAAACACCTTAGGGCTCTTGTCTCAGTCTTAGAAGAACAGCGTTGCTGATTTAGGACATACATTGAGTTTATTTGTTGATTGCATACACTAATTCAGAGAAATACAATATACACTCAAACAGAATGATAAAGCATTACATACAGTTAGGTCCGTAAATATTTGGACAGAGACAACTTTTTTCTAATTTTGGTTCTGCACATTACCACAATGAATTTTAAATGAAACAACTCAGATGCAGTTAAAGTGCAGACTTTCAGCTTTAATTCAGTGGGGTGAACAAAACGATTGCATAAAAATGTGAGGCAACTAAAGCATTTTTTTAACACAATCCCTTCATTTCAGGGGCTCAAAAGTAATTGGACAAATTAAATAACTGGAAATAAAATGCTCATTTCTAATACTTGGTTGAAAACCCTTTGCTGGCAATGACAGCCTGAAGTCTTGAACTCATGGACATCACCAGATGCTGGGTTTCCTCCTTTTTTATTGCTCTGCCAGGCCTTTACTGCAGCGGCTTTCAGTTGCTGTTTGTTTGTGGGCCTTTCTGTTCGAAGTATAGTCTTCAACAAGTGAAATGCAAGCTCAATTGGGTTATGATCAGGTGACTGACTTGGCCATTCAAAAATTTTCCACTTCTTTGCTTTAATAAACTCCTGGGTTGCTTTGACTGTAAGTTTTGGGTCATTGTCCATCTGTATCATGAAACGCCGCCCAATCAATTTGACTGCATTTAGCTGGATTTGAGCAGACAGTATGTCTCTGAACACCTCAGAATTCATTCAGCTGCTTCTGTCCTGTGTCACATCATCAATAAACACTAGTGTCCCAGTGCCACTGGCAGCCATGCATGCCCAAGTCATCACACTGACTCCACCGTGTTTTACAGATGATGTGGTATGCTTTGGATAATGAGCTGTTCCACGCCTTCTACATACTTATTTCTTGCCGGCATTCTGGTAGAGGTTGATTTTGGTTTCATCTGTTCAAAGAATGTTTTCCAGAACTGTGCTGGCTTTTTTAGATGTTCTTTAGCAAAGTCCAATCTAGTCTTTCTATTCTTGAGGCTTATGAGTGGCTTGCACCTTGCAGTGCATCCTCTGTATTTACTTTCATGCAGTCTTCTCTTTATGGTAGACTTGGATATCGATACGCCTACCCCCTGGAGAGTGTTGTTCACTTGGTTGACTGTTGTGAAGGGGTTTCTCTTCACCATGGAAATGATTCTGCGATGATCCACCACTGTTGTCTTCTGTGGACGTCCAGGTCTTTTTGTGCTGCTGAGTTCACCAGTGCTTGCTTTCTTTCTCAGGATGTACCAAACTGTAGATTTTGCCACTTGTAATATTGTAGCAATTTCTCGGATGGGTTTTTTCTGTTTTCGCAGCTTAAGGATGGGTTCTTTCACCTGCATGGAGAGCTCCTTTGACCGCATATTGTCTGTTCACAGCAAAATCTTCCACATGCAAGCACCACACCTCAAATCAACTCCAGGCCTTGTATCTGCTTAATTGATAATGACATAACGACGGACTTTCCCACACCTGCCCATGAAATAGCCTTTGAGTAAATTGTCCAATTACTTTTGAGCCCCTGAAATGAAGGGATTGTGTTAAAAAAATGCTTTAGTTGCCTCACATTTTTATGCAATCGTTTTGTTCACCCCACTGAATTAAAGCTGAAAGTCTGCACTTCAACTGCATCTGAGTTGTTTCATTTAAAATTCACTGTGGTAATGTACATAACCAAAATTAGAAAAAAGTTGTCTCTGTCCAAATATTTATGGACCTAACTGTAAAATGTAGCTTGATGATTCATCAGATCATTAACCGTAAACTTAAGATGTTCAATTTAAGATGCATCTAGTCTTTGTCCATCCATCCATCCGTCCATCCATTCATCCATCATTCCATCCATCCATCCATTTGAAACACAATTTTCTCTGGTACTAGGGTGTTTTACCGTGTTAACCATTATGGATGTAGTAAGAAGTTAAGCAAAATGACACCTTTTATTGGCTAGCTAGAAAGATTACAATATGCAAGCTTCTGAGGCAACTCAGGCCCCTTCCTCAGGCAAGATGTAATGAAGTATAGTGTGTTAGAATTATTTTCAGACCTTATAAATATAAGCATAAAATAGATAGCCAATAAAAGGTGTCATTATGCTTAACTTCTCACCACAATTTTCTCTAGTAAGGTTCATTATTGTACCAAACTCAGAGGGATGGCCCTGATGTATCTTTGATTGACAAGAGATTCTTGCAATTCCTGGTGAATTCCTAT
Source organism: Erpetoichthys calabaricus (assembly GCF_900747795.2). Taxonomy (NCBI): domain Eukaryota; kingdom Metazoa; phylum Chordata; class Cladistia; order Polypteriformes; family Polypteridae; genus Erpetoichthys; species Erpetoichthys calabaricus. Next base: position 96,315,530 of record NC_041401.2, on the reverse strand, counting down.
GTGCCCCCTTGCAAACTGTGAGCTATAGCAGTCAGATTGTCGGGACTGTTGAAAAGGCCCTCTCTACAGAATGAAAGGTTTAGGGGTTAGAATTGAAAGAGGTCCAGCTCCAGTGAATAGAGTTATAACTAAACCATGTGATATCAAGGTGAAATGCTGTAACATTTAGTAAGTTGTATATGGTGTGAGGGATGGCTGGCCATTTACCCCGGCCAATACCCCCAGGCCGCTAGATGGAGCCCTCCCTGTAGCATGGAAGTGCCCCGAAGACCAGCAGGGAATTATGGACAATAGAGTTTTTATTCCCAACCCTGCTGGACACCGTGGGGCCCATCGGAGGACGCTGCAGGGAGGCTCAAGGACTCTTACGTGCCCTATAACCCGGAAGTGCATCATGATCACATGACAAGAAGAAACGACGTGCTTCCGGGTTGAGGAAAAGAACTTTTACCCTGACCCGGAAGTCATAAGGACTTGTGGATTGTTGAACAGGAACACCTCCGGGTCAGGGAATATAAAAGGACGATGGGAAATACCAGACATTGAGCTGAGCTGGGAGGAAGGGTGGCAAAGCGTCTGGGAGTGTGGAGGATTGGTTATTGTTTATTTATTAGTTATTAATTATAAAAGATTTGTGGAGAGGTGGTGCTTTGTGCACATTATTATTATAATAAATATTCATCTTTGGATTTTTATCTGGTGTCTGACATGTGGTCTGAGGGTTCAAGGGGTCATGGAGACCTTAAGCTGTCACAATGGATATTGATGAGATACAGTATATCTCATTTGAGATATTTTCTTTTTCTTTATCTATTTAGCTTCTGAAGCAGTCTAACCACATGATAAAAAAAAGAAGTAACATGGGAGGCACCCACTGGGACCCTGGGTTTTGGAGGACAACACACAGGGCACATGGCATGTCTTTTGTTGTTTTAATTGTTTCAAATTTTCCCTTATCCTACTGCAGCCTCCTGCTCATCAACTTGATACTTTAAATTCCTGGGCACACTGGGAAAAGCAACAAATGCAAAATACCTACAACCTTGATCATTACTCTGGTTAACACTCCATTCAGATTTTTGCCTACTTTTTTCACTAATCTCTTGGTGACTTCCATCATACTCTGTTTTCAAATGTTCCCTGCTCTTGTTCAAAGGGCATTGGCTCCATCCTCATTCCACATACCTTTGCACTTTTTCAAGCAATCTATTTTGAAGATGAATTCCTACCAACCATGCCAGAAGGCTGGTAGACCAAGGACATCTACAATCTTCATATACATCTCATGTACCAAATGTCTGTTCTCTGGCCATGCTTTTGCCTGGTGTCGCTAACTAATTTTTTTTGTACTGTCATTTAACATTTATGAAAAGATTTGTTATGTCATGTCATGAACATAACATATGTTAGTTAGGTGCCACCGTGAGTGGCAGCCTTTCCAACAGCTCCATGTAGGACTTTATCTTCTTTATCTTTCTACCTTTTTCTCTATCTCTCTGATCACTCCTACCACTTTCTTTTATGTGGATTTGTTTCCTGGACACTTTTTACTACTTGGACATTGATTTTTACACGCCGAGACTCGCCTATTCAGGTAGTCAGCTTCTAGTGCTGAGAACCAAGGCCCATGCCGGTGTAGTTCCCTATTTACCTGACGAGGTAAGAAGGCCGTATCGTGGCAGCAGAGGCAGCGCTAAGCTAAAGGCTAAGCGGCTAGCGAGGAAGTGGCGATACAAGCCTTCGGTGCTTTCTGTGATCCTGGGAATTGTGAACTCACTACCAAATAAGATTGATGAACTGGCTGCGCTGGTGAAAAATGTCAGGAACTACAGAGAATGCAGTTTGTTGTGTTTTAGTGAAATACGGCTAACAACTAGCATCCCAGATGCTAACGTGGAGCTACCCTAGTTTAGCACAGTTAGAGCGGACAGAGACACAAATACCTGTGGGAAGGGGAAAGGAGGAGGACTCGCTCTCTATGTGAACACAAGGTGGTGCAACCCTGGACATGTAAACGTCAAAATCTCCAGTTGCTGCAGGGACATCGAACTGTTGACCGTAAGTCTGTATCCCTATTACTTGCCCAGAGAGTTTGGACACGTCATTGTTGTTATTGTTATTGTTTGCATCCCTCCTCGCGCAGGTGTGGAGATAGCGGGTGACATCATCCACTCCGCTGTTGCTTAACTACAAACACAGCACCCCGAGGCACTTGTGCTAATCTCTGGAGACTTTAACCATGTGACGCTGGACAAAACATTACCTGCCTTCTCCCAGTATGTGGATTGTCACACCCAGGGAAATAGGACTATTGACCTACTGTATGCAAACGTTAAAGACGCATACAGTGCCACCCCGCTGCCTGCGCTTGGGAAAGCAGATCATAACCTGGTTCTGCTTCAGCCTCACTACAAACCAAGAGTGAGGGAGCTACCTACAACCACACGCTCACTCAGGAAGTGGTCCTCTGAAGCAGAGCAGGCTCTGAGAGACTGTTTTGGAACTACAGACTGGGATATCCTGCAGGGTTCACAATAGTGAGAACATTGAGGAGGTTGTTGACTGCACTACTGACTACATCAACTTCTGTATGGACATTACTGTAAGAACAGTATGCTGTCCAGTAAGAACAGTACGCTGCTATGCAAACAACAAGCCATGGATTACAAGTGACACCAAGGGCCTTTTGAACCTGAAGAAAAGGGCTTTTAAAGGCGGTGATCAGTATGAGCTCAAGCGCGTGCAGAAGGAACTCCGAGTCCAGCCCAGGACGGCGAAGGAGCAGTACAGGAGAACACTGGAGCAAAAGTTGCAGAATAACAGCATGAAGGAAGTGTGGAATAGGATGAAGATCATCACTGGCTGCAGCTCGAAGCGGGGTGCCTCCATCGAGAGGGACAGGGAGAAAGCAAACCTGATGAACAACTTTTTTAGCAGGTTTGACCACCCTAACCCACTCTCACTCTCACTTCAGAGTACATCCTCCACCCATCCTTCTGCTGATACCAGCATAGGAGAGAGTTTTCCCCCACCCACAATTACAGCAGCCCAGGTAAGCAGAGAGCTGAGGAGACTTCGTCCCAGCAAAGCAGTGGGTCCAGATGGAGTATCACCACGACTGTTGAAGGTCTGTGCGTTGGTGCTGGGGAGTCCTCTACAGCGCATCTTCAACCTGAGCCTGGAACAGGGGAGAGTCCCGAGACTTTGGAAAACATCTTGCATCACCCCAGTCCCAAAGGTATCACATCCTGGTGAGCTGAATGACTTTAGGTCTGTCACCCTGACGTCACATGTGATGAAGACCATGGAGTGGCTGCTGCTTCACCACCTGAGGCCACAGGTCCGCCACGCCACAGATATGGTTAAACGCCTCTGCAGTTCGCATACCAGGAGAAGGTGGGAGCGGAGGATGCCATCATCTATATGCTACACCGATCCCTCTTCCACTTGGACAGAGGCAGTAGTGCAATAAGAGTTATGTTTCTGGACTTCTCTAGCACCTTCAACACCATCCAACCTCTGCTCCTTAGGGACAAGCTGACAGAGATGGGAGTAGACTCATACCTGGTGGCATGGATCGTGAACTATGTTATAGACAGACCTCAGTTTGTGCGTCTTGGGAACTGCAGGTCTGACATTGTGGTCAGCAGCACAGGAGCACCGCAGGGGACTGTGCTTTCTCCGGTCCTGTTCAGCCTATATACATTAGACTTCCAATACAATTCAGAGTCGTGCAAAAGTTCGCTGACGACACTGCTATCGTGGGCTGCATCAGGAGTGGGCAGGAGGAGGAGTATAGGAACCTAATCAAGGACTTTTTAAATGGTGCGACTCAAACCACCTAAACCTGAACACCAGCAAAACCAAGTAGCTGGTGGTGGATTTTAGGAGGCCCAGGGCCCTCCTGGACCCCATGATTATCAGAGGTGACTGTGTGCAGAGGGTTCAGACCTATAAATACCTGGGTGTGCAGCTGGATGATAAACTGGACTGGACTGCCAATACTGATGCTCTCAGCAAGAGAGGACAGAGCCGACTATACTTCCTTAGAAGGCTGGCATCTTTCAACATCTGCAATAAGATGCTGCAGATGTTCTATTGGACAGTTGTGGCGAGCATCCTCTTCTACGCGGTGGTGTGCTGGGGAGGCAGCATAAAGAAGAGGGACGCCTCATGCCTGGACAAATTGGTGAGGAAGGCAGGCTCTATTGTAGGCACGGAGCTGGACAGTTTGACATCTGTGGCGGAGCGACAGGCACTGAGCAGGCTCCTGTCAATCATGGACTATCGACTGCATCCACTGAACAGTATCATCTCCAGACAGAGGAGCAGCTTCAGTGACAGACTGCTGTCACTTTCCTGTTTCAATGACAGACTGAGGAGATTGTTCCTCCCCCACAATATGCAACTCTTCAATTCCACTGGGGGGTGGGGGTATGGTTAAATGGTATTATACAATGTTATTGACTGTTATACCTGCCTCACACTCTCCACCATGAACCTTTTAACTTGCACTGTGTTTTTATCACTCTTTAATTATTATTGTTTTTATCAGTATGCTGCTGCTGGAGTATGTGAATTTCCCCTAGGGGAATAATAAAGTATCTATCTATCTATCTATCTATCTATCTATCTATCTATCTATCTATCTATCTATCTATCTATCTATCTATCTATCTATCTATCTATCAACAATGTTTGATAAACCAGTTATTAATAGGGAATCCTTACAAGTTAGCTAAGTTGCCATTGACTTGGAAGTGCAGTGAGTGTACCTAAAAGATATTCTGATTTCTGAGCTCCTCACCTTGACAAAAGTATTTGCACCTCACATATTTTCTCTACAGAAATTCTCCAGAGTTAATGGTAATGTGTAAAAATATAAATTGGGACTGACAGGTAGGCAACAGATTTTATTTGAAATCTCTGTTCCAGCTTCATCACCACAGTCTCTTATAGAGTTACTTGAAACCACTGATAAAATTCTCTGGCCATTACTAGTGCCCAACATAGCTTAAACTTACCCACTGGGAAAAAATGCTCCCATTAACCTAAATAGAGCAGCCCATTCTTTTTGAAAAGATTGATTGTCACAAAAGAATGGATTACGTTAAAGGGTCACACCAGTTAGAAATAGCCATCACACCCTGTACAGGCTTCCAAACTGGAATCTCCCCAAACTTTGGCAGTCTCTTGATGTTTTGTCCATGAAAGCATTAAAAAATAAATGAAACCAAGTCTGATGCCAAAACAGTTTTTGTGGACAGTTTAATTCAGATGCCTTGAGATGAACTGCTAATCGATGGCACCCTGTAACCCTGAACTGGATAATGAGGCTAGAAAATGGATGAATGAAGTATAGTGTGTTAGAATTATTTGTAGACCTTATAAATATAAGCACAAAATAGCTAGTGAGATATGTTATGGTTGCTAGGAGACAGTTTGTACTATACATAATGAAAGGATGACTCTAAGTCACGCACCCACATATTCTGTGCATAAATGGAAAGAACACATTGAAATGCTGGAATTAGGCAACAAAAGAGGCAACAAACCTGACTAAGTTGCTTTTTTATCCTGCATGAACAAAAGAGACCAACAGGTGTATTACTGCTCACCAAAATAATCCGTGGAACAAAACATTTATTATTGTCCCACTCCAACTTGCCTTTCCTGATATGTTTGTGAGGATCTGTCACCTTTTCTTGAAGCTCTGGGTGTAAATCAGGGACCAGACCTAGACAGGACACTACACCTTCTCAGGCTGCACATTCACTCATACAAGGGGAATCTTGAGATGTCAGTTAAGCAAATCTGTGATGTGAAAAATGTGAAACCACCAAAAACCATTCAATGACCAGAACCCAGGTCCTTAGAGATGTGATTCATCAGCAACAACCACTTCTTTTCATTCCATGTAAAAAGATACAGTACCTATCAGAGTTTCTTTGTCCATCCAAAAATATATATTAAATGATACAATGCACACTGCAGGCAGTTCTGCAGCATTTAAGCCAATAACTGGGCAAAAAACATTTAAACAACAGCGCAGAACATTCTTCCAGACTATACTTGAATTTATAAAGAATAGGTAACAATACAGGGGTGAAAGTGAAAATCACTGTGATATGAAGTACAGTACACAGGGATTTCAAGAAGGTCTGCTTCAAATAGACACTGCTGGAAAAAGCGCAACAATTCTGCTATACTTGCAGCTGTGCTCTCTTCAAACTAGCTAAAGTCACATAGGGTAAATAAGGTCTAGTGGGTGGATGGTCTAACATTACCAGATGTCAGCTTGTTTACCATTAAAAACAGAATCAAAAGAACAGAAGTATATGAGAAGGGCATAAGATGAGAGATGCCTCAATGCACACTACAAAATAATGGACACTTCCAGATTGCATATGATGCCCTAGGAGGGACTACTCAGTAGACTCATTCAAGTCAGCCAGAGTCCAGCTTTCTCCAAGGAGTGTTGCTTGACTTATATTTATTTTTTGCATCACAGTGATATTTATCCTTTCCTTCAGATCCAGCAGCTTGATATTTCAGTAGATGATTTACAATTTCTGCAAATATTTAATATATTCATTGATGCACAAACCACTGTATTTCTTCGTGCCAGTTCCAAGCCCGGATAAATGGGGAGGGTTATGTCAGGAAGGGCATCCGGTGTAAAATTTTGCCAAATCAATACACGGATCTGCTGTGGCAACCCCTAACGGGTGCAGCCGAAAGAAGAGGAAGAAGAATTACTAATATTTTCAATGTTTTATTATAGCAACCAGAAAGTGTATTTTGAGAGACAAACAAAAATGCAATTGTTTTATATGTTGTATAGTAACACACCATCCCAAGTGCTTTACAGTTACCGAGAGATAGTGCAAATGTTTTTTGTACAACTGAACCATGGACAGGTTAAGTGGTCAGTTCATGGTCACAAAAGGAGGATTGAACTGGTAGCCTTGGTGTTTAAAACAATTGGAGGACAGGGTTTTAAAAATAACAGAAATTATTCTTTACTCTATTATGTTATGAATACTGGACTAAGCATTAAAAAATACAGCTTTTACACTATTTCAAGCGTAAGGTGGAATAGTGTCTTTCGTCTGCCACAAACACCCAAAAACTGAATTAATAAAGAGAGGCTTCCAAGGCCATATTGTGGAAGACTATAATATAAAGTTAAAAACTATATTAAAAGTAATTTTTTGAATATAGATTTAATATACAGTAATTGGACTAAATAGGTGTGAAAATGTAATGTTGTTTTACATTAATTATCTCACTTTCAATTTTTTTTTATAGAAACTAAAGGAATCTAAATTATATCTATGTCTAAATATTTCCAAACTATTGTCAGGACAAGTGACTCACTCTGGGACAAACACAGATACAGCAACCTTGCTAAAAATGGAGGTCACAGATTTCACAGTCATATGCCTTAAGAATATGGCCTATAGATTGTGTAAAAGAGGGCCAGGCAACAACACTGCTATAGTGCTTATGTGATGTGCTCAGGTTGCAGGGACATGATAGCCGGCAAGTACTGATAACAAATGCTACACCCTGGTAGGTGGTATGGAGTCCTGGAGATAATCCTGTATGTAAGTATGCCTGGAGCTCCCCATGCTGGTGGGTGGTAGAAGGGAGATGTATCTTCTTGATTCCCCTTATGAGGGCCAAGTATGCTAGGGACTACCTAGCCCTATAAGCTGGGGAGAAGGGTTTCAGAGATCCATGGCTCAGTTGGGAGAGGCTCTTTAGTGTTTTCCTGACTCTAGAAATACCAGCTGAGCTGTCCTGAGAAAAATGTTTCAGAAAGGTCCATCCATCTATTTTCCAACCCGCTGAATCCGAACACAGTGTCACGGGGGTCTGCTGGAGCCAATCCCAGCCAACACAGGGCACAAGGCAGGAACCAATCCCGGGCAGGGTGCCAACCCACCGCAGGACACACACAAACACACCCACACACCAAGCACACACTAGGGCCAATTTAGAATCGCCAATCCACCTAACCTGCATGTCTTTGGACTGTGGGAGGAAACCGGAGCGCCCGGAGGAAACCCACGCAGACACGGGGAGAACATGCAAACTCCACGCAGGGAGGACCCGGGAAGTGAACCTGGGTCCCCAGGTCTCCCAACTGCAAAGCAGCAGCGCTACCCACTGTGCCACTGTGCCGCCGTTTCAGAAAGGTACCTTACAGTACAGTATAAGGAAATCCTTGTCACAAGCTTTAAGAACATAAAGAGTATGAGAGGAGAGTTGACAAGAATTCATCTGGTGGAAGAAAGGGAGGCCAAAGTAAGAAGGAAGACAGGAGGAGTGAGAAGGGGAGACATAAGAAATAGGTAGGTGGGCCAGTCACCCTGCTAGATGGATAGGTAATTACAAGTTGTTTAATCAGGCCTTAAGGGTCTACAGGTTTATTATACTTTTCTTCATTTGTATTCTTTGACTTCAAGACCCTGTACACTTCTGAATTGTTATATTTTTATTATAATAAATCCCTTTATTATTTATCTTTGGCCTCCTAGGTACATTTTGGAAGTTGGTTTTGCTCAAGAGCACTTCCCAGATGCCACAATTGCCCATTTCTACACATTGTTACTAAGATTGAGATCACCCTGCAATTGATACCCAAACTACATAAATAGCTAAATCTTTTAGCCTAGGTACTTAGCAAGTCTTTCATCCACAACCATTATTCCATCCCAGCATCATAACATACCTGTAAATTCAACAGTTTTACAATGTTTAATATATAAAATATACAGTTGGAAAACAAAAGAGCATTGCATACTCTGTTCATCAGGCATAACCATATATTTTCTTTATTACATTAAAAATAAAATATGGTTTATTATTTGCTTGCCAACCCCCCCACCCCCCCCCCCCATCACCACCACCACGCTCACTTCGCTTGCCAGCCCCCCCTGTCCCTGCTGCTCCCATTGTGAAGAGGGGGGCTAAACGCACCCCAAGGAGATGCCCCTCTGAAACGGTGATACAATGGGAAACAAATATATTTTTCTTTTTTACCTCCTCTTTGCACGATCAGCTAATGGTTTGCTGCTGCCATGCTGTGCCGTGCCGTGTGATCTGCATCTTGCACAGCGCACTTTTGTGATATCACCTATGTTCATATATTCGAAGTCTTTTCGCTTTTACCTTTTCATCAATATCGCATTAAATTTTGATTCCGTGTTTGGAATTACATTGTCCCAACGCAACTTATAACTGCCCGTGAGTGAATATCGTTTTTCTCTACAAAAAACGTGTTTGACAATAGCATTCACACAAATGAGAAATGATTTCTCTCGAGGGATTTCACTTTCACCAAACAACAAATCTTTTATTTCTTGCGGATACGCCTCTTTATTGGGAATAAACACTACTTTTTTTTTTCCTGATAGCAACACGAATTAGACAATATACAAGTCTCTGACTTAAAGTTTAAATTCAAGTGTACCATGTGTACCGTGCCAACGTTTTTGAATTCTTTACGATGTTCTACTTTGTCATCTACTCTGTTTTATTTCCGGCCCCGGGCGTGGTTAAATCTCTTGGCACAAAGACTCATCTCGCAGGACATGAAAGTGTCTCTGTGAGAAAATCATGTCTTGTCTCCTTCCAACCTTCCAAGATTATTTTTTAATAATAGAGAGATAACGCAGCATAACATTCTCAAATCAGCTTAATCCTATTGAGGATCACTTGTGTCACAAAAGCAGACGCAAACCCTGAAACTTGGCATCAGCCCATCAAAATGTGCATTCGCAAACCCCTACACAGGACCAACATATGCTTTCCAGGTAAACTAAAATACAACATACACACACACACAGACTCAGACAATTACTCACATGGGCATGAGAAACAACATACACAGCTCAATAAAGACAATAACTGGAATCAAACTTTAAACACAAGAAGCTGGATCTGTGAGGCAGCAGTGCCAACCACTGCATCACCATCCCATCCCTCATTGACATGTGGATTATGCAACACAGCTAACAAGAGATTTTTTTCAGTGTTGGTCTCAATACACTTCCATTCTATCAGAGGATTTCTTATCTCCACCTCCATGAAAAATGAGATTAAACTTTTTCTTGCCAATCACTACAAATCACAAGGGGTAAGTAAAATATTAAAAAATATATAATTTTAGGTAGAGTAGTCCTTTAATGTTTATTTGTAAAGTGCGGATAAATTTAACAAAGGAAAAAATATCCGCTGTAATAAAATAATTTTCTGTGATGCTGAATTGGAATAAGTGGGTTAAAAAAACAGGTGGATGGATGTTATACAGTATACATGTATATATATTGTAAGGGACACCCTCAAAAAGGAAGGACCGGGGAAGAAAGCATATGTACAGGGCATCTTCTCCCTCCAAATCAATAGATGGCAGCCCTCCAGGTTGTGGCAGCGCCAGTGGTCCCACCTGGTTTCATGGGAACTGGAGTTCTTTATCTCAGCTCTGTTGAATTTCGTGGGTGCTGTGGGGACTAAAGAGCTCTACCTTGTCAGGCTCCAACCTGACGTAGAAGTGCCCCCAGTCCATGATTATGAGACACCAGAAGTACTCCTGGGTTTCACATAAAAGGAGCTGCCAGCACTGCTCCAGGAGCCAGAATCATGAGAAAGGAGAACAACGCTAGTGTGGAGGAGTAAAGGCAGTGACAAAGAATAGTGAGAGTCTGAGAGAAGACGACAGAGTATTGCTGTGCTTTCACTGTATAGTGCTTGGTGCCTGGAAAACAATTACCTGAAGAGCATCCCATAACAAAAACTTCTTGTGCTTTTATACTCGTGTCCGAGCCTTTGTGTTGGGTGATTGGGGAGCTGGAGCGGCCCCTGGAGGCCACAATAAATAAATTATATATAAATAAATTATATATATATATATATATATATATATATATATATATACTAGGGGACTGCGCCCCATGCCTGCTTCGCTCGCCCACACCCGGGTTTGGTTTACCACATATACAATTTAAAAAGAGATTGTTATATTCATGGGAATTGTTACATATGCATTATTTTTACTTTTACTTTAAAACTTTTGTAAAAATAATACTTGTCCTTTATTTCCGGCCCCGGGCGTGGTAAACTCTCTTTCTTGAAGGACGTATAACGCTGCTTGCGTTGTGAAGGAGGGGGTGCGGCTGAACACACGCTAAGGAGATGCCGTCGGATCATGTTGTCTTGCTGCTGGTGAGCTCAGTTTTCTGCTAGTCACGCTTTGCATCGATCATTTCAAAGCCTGTACAGCAGCTGTCCTTTGCCACTTCATGTCTCTGCCACTTGCGTTGTGAAGCTGGGGGGTGGGGAGACAGGAGGGCTGGGGCTGAATGCACGCTGAGGAGGCATGCTAAGGAGAAGCGGTCGGATCATCTGCTGGCTTGCTGCTGTTGCTCCTAGTGAGCTGTGTCTTTGTTTTAAGAGCTGGGAGCACATAATGTCTGTCTGCCAAAAGCATTCCAACAACTGCTAAGTTAGATGTCTGTGAACTTGTTTTAAATATTGTCTCAATGCCTTGTCTTGTGGGACATCAAATTGTCTTTTGAGAAGATCACGTCTCGTCTCCCTCCCAAGATTTTTTTTATAATAGACAGATATACACTAGGGGGCTTTGCCCCCTGCTCGCCCAACCCCCTCCCTCCAACCCTGGGGTGCGCCACTCGTGTTGTGAAGGGGGTGGCTGAACGCATGCTTTGGAGATGTGGATGGATCACCTGCTTGCTTACTGCTCCCTCCTGACGTGCTGCGTGTTCCGCTTCTCGCACTGCGTGTCAATCATTTAAAACCCTGCACAGCAGCTGTCCTTTGGTCTCACTGCTTTGTCTTGCGCAACGTTAAAGTGTCTCTCGCAGGACATCCAGGCTGATTATTACTTTTCTTATTTTCTGAATTTGCATATAGATTATTATTGTTCTCTTGTGCATCCTTTTTTGCCTACTTTTCTCTCCAGCGCTTTCATGTCTCTTTTCGACGCACTGTTCTTTCTTCGCTTAGTATTTCACGTGCCATATAGAACATGTAACATTTTTAAGAGCTGGAAGCACATGAAGTGTGTCTACCAAAAAGCATTCCAACAACTGCGAGGTTAGATGTCTGTGAACTTGTTTTAAATTGTTTGTAGGTAGGGCGTGACGTGCAAAAGTCACCGTCTCACGGGTCTTGCTTCCTAAGGTTGTAATATCTAGTCTCACGTGACATCAAATTGTCTCTCCGAGATGATCACGTCTCAACCCAAGACTCTGAAATGACTATTAAAACAGTCAGGAGTTGGTTATCCGCTGCCGGGTCAACTACAAGTTCGCAGACTCACCGTATAACATGTTTGTCATCCAATATGGTTGATGGCCTTGCACCTACTTTCTGTCTTCTCTCCAAGGGAGGCAATCTTTGCTTTTAATCTGAAGAAGGGATCTATTCTGTTAGTGTCACCACTTGCTTGCTATGTGTTTTGAGTGCTGAACTGACAACTTCCAACTGAAAATACTCACAATTGTTCCTGTCTTGACAACAATACGCCTTATTTTTCAGAAACCTGGACTCACCTCCTTCTCAGTCTGTGACTCACACATCACAACATATATATATATATATATATATATATATATATATATATATATATATATATATCAGAGTAGAATTAACTTTATAGCTTTAACTAGCTAAAACCTCTCTTTTCCTTAAAATGAAGCAAAAATTAAAGAAATGTATTATGATATACTGTAAACAACATAACATTTTTAAATCCAACTAGGGGTCACACAGTGCCTGAGCTCATCTTGGCAGCTCTGGGATCAAATTTATAAATCTTGCATACACACAAAAATTGAACTTTCACTGCAAAAGTCAGTTTATAAATGAAAACTTGACAGGAGAACTTGCATATATTTACACAAACTCTGATCCATCCACATGCACCATTTATGACAAAGTGGGAAATGATGACATCCTTGATAAAGCAGGGAAATGCTGCAAAACCTAAATGACAATTCATGTGTATGATAATTCATATCACTCATATTTTATTATAATGTGTGTTGTTGTGCTAAACATATTAAACCTCAAAAGTGATGAATATGAATAAATTCTTTATTGTAGTTGCTTTTTAAGAAGGCCAATGCTGCATATTTGCACTAATTTTTTTTTGCTTTGTTTTTTTGTTCTGTTTATATTAGGTACTTGTCATTCCTCAGGATTAGAAACCAATGCAATCCTTTGTTGTCAATAAATGTGTGAATTAAAAACCCAGGAGTGACTCGTTCCATGTGTAAAGAAAACTCTAAATTTCATGCCCTTTAGCCTATTCAAAGTCTAGTGGTTTGACAAAACATGGCTTGTTTGACGCTGCCTGAGGAGTATATAAATGGTCATATAGGAAGGGAACAAGCTTTTAGGGACCAGCAGGATTTTTTTTGCCAATGATGATGACTGGCTTATGAGCCCATTTAGGCTTTCAAGAGACATTCTCTTTGAAATTAATTTGAAGCAGTATCCATTTTACCTAACGAAATCAGGGCAATTGACTGCACTCATATTCCAATAAGGGCACCTTGTGAGAATGATGCTGCTTTTGTTAACTGTAACCAGTAACATTCCATCATCTGTGATGACAAGATGAAACTGATAAACATCGTGGCTCAGTGGCCTGAATCAACACATGATTAATTTAATTTTGCCTCTCTTCTCTGTTGTTGCCAATAGCTCACCTTATAGGTCAATCTGTTCATTATATACAGTATGTATGAGTTTTATTAGCATGTTCCTTATATGGTTGTTTCAGGGTGGCAACTAGGTGGAGTTTGAGTCTCATTCATGTATGCGTATTATAAGTGCATATGCCAGATTTTATAAATTAGATTTTTTTGATATATGCACATTTTTTTTGCTGTATGTATATTTTTAAGCTTGAATGAAAGCAATGTTTTATAAACGAGACCCCTGGAGAGAGCGTCAGTCCATCACAGTTATAGAAGCAATTACAGGGTCATCCTGAAATCGCCAATCAATCTACTCAGCACATCTTTGGTTATATGGAAGTGAGACTGGAGAACCTAGTGGAAAAATCACAGACAGTGGGGAAATGAGTAAACTCAACACAGGCAACAACTAGGCACGGGATTCAAACCCAGGACGCTGGATTTTTGATGTGCTCCCCACTTAGCCGTACAAAATTCAATAATAATAATAATAATAATAATAAAATATTGGAAAAATGCCAAAAGTAAAGCAAAATGAGAAATCATTCTTGTTTTCTTTTAGCCAGAATGAATAATTACAGAAAAAAAATATTTTGTTTTCCTATTAGCAGTTCTAAAGCACTGACTCAGCTCATCTTCGGTGCACTTTGAGCTCCCACTGACACAATTCCAGGGCTTTCCCCATCATTTATAACAATCTTTTAATTTTCCGCTTCACCTCACTATTGCCAAAAGGAAACTGTGACTGATGTGATGCAATTAGCATGCTGGATATGGCATACTTAAGAAAATAGAAGCTGACTTTTACTTGGGTCTGAGGATCTAATACCTGACTGTTTTCTTCCATTGCCATGACAACCAGCTTCAGACCTTGATCGCTATAACAACCTGCATCACTTTATGGTCAGAAGACAGATGCCCTCACACAACATTTCATGTGAAGATACATACGAAAAAGTCAAGGGAATGGTGAGTGTCTTTGGAGGGAGAAGTGGTTAAATAAATTGACATAAGCAGTCCAGTGGAAATTATTTGATTTGTTTATGTTTATAATCAAAATTAAGCTGGTTCAGAACATTCAGATAAAATAAAAGTACAAATAATTTCTTTGCACATCTAATTAGCCATACATATGCAAATACAGCATCAGCACATACAAAGCAGAGCATAAGACTAGGGCTAAGTGCGGTTAAGATTGGAAGTTTGTTTATGTTTGTCATTAAAATGAATACATCAATGAGACAACAATATTTCTGAATTCTAGTCAGTTTTGCAAAGAAATGTTTGTGTCAATAAATTATGCTTTTCAGCAGTTAATTTCAATTTTCAAACAGAGCAAATAAAAATAAATACATTGTGTAGCAGCATATTTGGCTGGTCTTGATTTATTAAACTGCATTGTTTCCTTCAATAGCTCTAGTGTGTTCTGGTATTAATTTTAAAGTTTGAAAGCACACAACTGTATGTGTTGTATTTTAGGAAATTAATGGTGCTGGATGATTTTATTTAGTTGAACAAATGATGAATAGCCAGAGTATGACAATAAAATGGTACAAAACTACAACCAATATGTACAGCCAAGATCAAAAAATAATATGGAAAAGCAGTGGTGTGCACTCTAAGAATTCTCCTAGTACAAATCATGCCTGCAGATTCAGTGACTTTAGAAAACATGAAGAAAACAGTAAAGCACAATACTGGCATAAAAGCATGTGGACAACTAAAGGCAATAAGGTGATGTGTTATCGGCACATTCAGAGAGCCAACTTAAAGCAGCCCTAGGACTAATTATGGCACAAGATGTCAAAGAGTGGAAAGATCCTTGAAAGTTGTCTCACCCTTCAAACTTTCATTACTTAAACCCAGAATTAAAGATTAGGGAACTATTCATTGAAAGTGCTTCTGTAGTGTTTAGTTCCTCATTGTTTTATTATTCCTTATCATAAGTAATTTAAAAGAAACAACAGTGATGAATAAAAATTGGCAGAAAACCAAAACTTGGGTTAAGGCTATCAACCATATTTGTAAAGCCTATAGATTTTAGAATCTTGCTCAAAGAAAGTAAGTGCCCAGAAGCAGTAGAAAAATAAAGTCAACAGGGAGATGAAAATACTTAAAGGAGCAGACTATAGCATAGTCAGAAATAGCAGGTGGGTGGTCTGAGAACTGGGAAAACCAAACAAGAATTATCTTCAAAGGCAAATCACAATCCAATTCAGGGAGAAAAGCAAAAGGTGCTGTTGCTGAAGTCTTTTAGGAAGTTTCCACTATGTTTAAATAAAAAAAGGGATCCAATGCTAGGATGCCAGAAAGTCTGCACTACTAACTTAGTTGCCTCACATTTTTATGCAATCGTTTTGTTCACCCCACTGAATTAAAGCTGAAAGTCTGCACTTCAACTGCATCTGAGTTGTTTCATTTAAAATTCATTGTGGTAATGTACAGAACCAAAATTAGAAAAAAGTTGTCTCTGTCCAAATATTTATGGACCTAACTGTAATAACCATATGGATTTGGCCATGTTCCTGAGTGATGTCTTTACTACAAACCATGGCAGAACACAGAAAACAAAACTTCAATGAATGTGAACATGAAGCATTACTGACTGAAGTGGATTCTTTCACTAGTCTCCCTGTTTGAGTCACAAATTACAAGTGGGGGCAGCTGAGTGGACAGAGCAAGAACAATGTGTACATAAAAGGAAACACTTTGTATGCAAAGAACTTCAAGATATTAAGAATATTCTTATTGAACTTATAAAAAAATGTATGTCTATATTGCAATACAAACACGTCTCTTTAACTAAATCATACATCTAAACATCTTTGAACTGCCATTTCATTGATGTCCTCTGGGTCATCCATGTTCTTATCCTGGCCTATTTCAGGTGGCAGAGGCAGTCCGTGTTTCTGCTCTATGTTATGCAGTACTGCACAAGCCACCACAACGCAACAGACCTATGTGGGACTATACAGCAGTGTGCTATTTGACAAGTCCAAACTACTCCAACTACTTTTAAATGCACCAGTACTTCATTCCATCACCAACCATATGTGGGGTTGACTTTCATTTTATCTCCTACCTTGTGGCACTTGCAGGTTGGTGAGTGGAGTGAACAGCAAGGCTCTGAGGAATTACCCACTATCAGCTGTCTGTGTGTTGTACGACATTACTGGCAAAGGCAACATTCACTCTTTTGGAAGATCTCACCAATGGCAGGCCACACAAAGAGAGTTTTCAGGGTCTGCAATGATTTTTTTGGCTAATGACAATCACTAGCTTAAAAGCCAAGTTAGATATCCCAGAGCTGTCCTGTTGGAGTTGTGTGCTGAATTGGAGCTGAGACCATGACGCAGAAATCACGCAATCCCCTTTCCATTGCAGGTTTTTACAGCTGCAATGCTTTTCAGCGTGAAATGGCTGACCAGTCAGGACTTTCACAGTCATCCTGATGCTATATGTATGGGACGGTAAAATTATGATGCAACACAGATATACCCAATTTCCTTAAGGTAAGAGCACGCAGTCCAAGAACAAGAGAAAATTTTCTGTGATTGTGATCAGCGCAATTGACTGTACACATGATACGATAAAGGATGAATATGCTTTTGTAAATTGGAAGTGTTTTTACTCAGTTAATATAGAAATAATATGCAATGCTCAAATGTATCTGAATAGCCAATGTTGTGAGGTGGCTTGGCTGAACCCTTAATTTTATCAAATAGTATTATGTACAAAATACAGAACATTTTATAACATACCAATTAACATTAAATGTATGCATTAGCCATTATTACCAACACTGAAGACCGCTGTATTGACAGATCAAGTCGATTGCCTGTGATATCATTAGTTCAACAACATCGGAATGTGACTGACACTTTTTCAGATTTTCTGTTCACTATGTTGCCCTGCCACCTGAAGTTGCTAAAATACCAACAACAAAAAAATCTGGACTCATGGATGGTCAAAATTTGCAATAACATTAAGCTAAATTTCATGCCAAGTTTATGCTTCATAAATCTAGTCTTTTGTGTAAAAAATGGCTCATGCACATTTCAACGCATAAGCATGTGTTATACATGTGGCCTCAACATACTGGGAGTTCATACTGGGAAATCAAGCTATCTGTCATTAGAGACCAAAACACTATCAAAAATCAGGATTCAAAAACAAAAAAAAAGGTTAAACAGATTTGCATGCAGTCCCTCACTGTATCCTAGATAAATGGAGAACTGGATACTGGTCTGTATATATGGTTGCATTGATGATGTCACTTGTAGTTCATTGCCAAGGAATGCTGAGTGCAATTGTCATGGAAATGAGTAATGCTAACAATGGAAACTAGCAATGGCCTGTATTAAACAAAATGGCATAACAGTTAAAAGCAAAATAACTTTATACTTTTCAGGAAAACTTTTAGAGTAAAATAAATGTTTGCAAAAAATTCTACAGGGAAAAGAATTTCCCACAATAGACAATAAATTAAAGAAAAACTCCCATTATAATAAATTATATTGTCAGGATTATAGTTTGAATGTTAAAATTTGTTTGCATTCAATATCTTGAATGTTTTATGCCATTGCACAATCTTTATTTATGGTGGAAGCGCAGTAATCCCAATGTCTCTATGTTTATGAACATTTCTAAATAAACTTGTTTTACTGGAAGTTTAAAAGGGGAAATTATTATTATGAGGCCCAAATGTCTGCATATCTGAGCCTGCCCTTTTAATTATCCTATTGGGCCTCTCCTGAGAAGTTATCAGCCCCACACACTCTACTACAAGACTAAAAATTGCACTGGCTATCACAAAGTTGTAGAGTACGGGAAGGATGTCACTACCCTCATTAAAGTAACGCAGTCTCCTAAGAAAGAAAGAGCCTGCTCTAACCATTTCTATTTAGTTCCTCTGTGTTATGAGAGCAGTCCAGCCTATCATTGATGTGGACCCCCAAGTACTTGTAGAAACTCACCTACCGCTGTATCCACTCTCTAAATAGTGACATGGTATAGCAAAAGTCTACAACCAGTTCCTTGGTTATGATAAGCTGCAGACAATTCTTTCTGCACCAAGAACCAAAGGTCTCCACCTGAGTCCTATACTCTGTCTCACCCCCCTTATCAATACACAACATAAGTGCAGAATCGTCTGCGAATTTCTACAAGTGATGACCTGGGATTATAGTCTGAGGTGTACAGAGTGAAGAGAAAAGGAAACAGATCTTCTTCAGCTTACATCTACATCAGAGACATTGTCCTTGAGCCACACAAATTTAAATCTGCCCAAAAGCTAGTCTATTACCCAGGACACCATACCCTCATCCACCTGTATATTTCTGAGCTTTCCTTTTAACAGCGATGACTGAATGGCATTGGCACTCCAGTTGCACCTCTTGGATTGTTTCTCTAAGCTGCTTGCCCATTACACATACAAATATTCTGGATGACCTGTATTAACTATGACAATATAGATAATGCTGCACTGGAGTAAGCAGAAAAATTGACAGATTAACAATGTGGTCATAAATTGCATAACCTCTAATTATCATTTTGAGCAATTTCAAGTTATTATAAATTCTTGAGAAGAATAAAAAGGTTAATACTTTAACAGTGGATTTTTTAACGATTTTAGGAGTCCTAGAGCCCCTATGTATAACCTGGGGAAGTTGAACTATTGTGACTCCTTAAAGGAAGGACAGGAGTATTTATGGGTAGTGGGTGGGAAATAGATAAAGCATGTGGAATACAAAGCAAAGCATAAAGTGCACCCTTATGACATTGAATGACATGTTAAAAAAAAGGTTTGGACTCTAACTGTTATGAGTACTATATGTGAATACACTACTAGACATACATAGTTCAGTATTTGTGGGCTAATTATACTGTAGATACCAAATGGGACCAAATGTGCAATCGGATTCCTGCATCTTAATTTTTAATATTGAGTTGTTCTCTACCAGAAAGGTGATTTAGTAAGATTGAAGGGGGTCACATGGTCACAATAACAAGCACTTGTTCAACCGCTAGCCCCCCAGCTGACAGCTCACTGAACACATGCATGCATCACTGACCCTTATTCTCAAAGCTAGACTGTCAAAGGTCTACTGTGAGCTGAAGGGCACTCTGAGGCACTGAAGTCCAGTCTCCTGGGGCACGGGCCTCACTAGGACACTACGGGAGACAATGGCAGAGCTGTCACATCAAAAGCAGGGTAGAGCATGGCACACTGGTGTATGTAAAGGGGGGGTGGGGTGAGGGGGGGCTGCTTATTTAAAATAGGAGATTAACTGGAAAATGGTATGTAGTAATGAATGAACAAAGCAGCTCCATCTTACTTCCACCCTTGAACAATTAAGTGTAATACTTCACTCTTTTGTCTTTTCAGGTAAAATAATTAATTTTGTATTGATGTTACTCTTCATGAGTCTCTGCTAATTTGATTTCCGTGAAATACACACGCTTTTGCTTATCTTTCTTGGCAATGCTCTCCCCATAACCCCTCCATATCCTGGGGAAATGCTGATTCACATTATTTGAAGGCAATCTGCACAGAGGCTGATGAATGATGATAGGTGTGAGCACAGCTAACCTGATCTCGCTTCATCAATATCAAAGCACAATGCTGATTTTACTGGTAAATAAAAGTGAGAGCGGTGAGGCTTCTGCTATGCTGGATTTACCAGCAATCAAGCGGAAAGTCAACATTACCAAAGACACAAGTGAAAAACAGAGCTTTATTTTGGTGAGGCCCAGGAGTGGAGCCCAACAGATCAATGTTTTTTCAGTACTGAACCTGATGTCTGCTGGTATTTGATATAACCTATGCAATTCTGTAATAGAAGAATAAGAATATCTGCTTATTTGATTGAGAATTTTAAAGTGCATTTCATTACTTTTCTTCTGAACTAATAGCATGATAACAGTCTTCCTACAAGCTACACTTAAGCTTATGTCAGTGTGTCCAGTGTGCTATTGCACGTGCCATTGAGGCCTTGTAGGGTTACAAGTTGGAACAACTCTATGCTAGGCCAAGAGAGGGCACTCCAGCATATTGCTTGCTGATGCAATTAATGAAATGAAATGGCCTCTGAAAGATGAATGAACTTTTAAGCAAAGAAGTAAGAGTTTAAAATAAACACTCATTCACAGTTCATCAATTTAAGTGTAAAAATAAGGTATAAAGGAATTGTGCTCCGTGTTAAGACAGTGTGTAACACATGGCATGTAAAAGAACAGGGTGTGAGTACTTATGTAAGTAAAAGGGCAGTGTTTAATGAACTTGTGTTAGAGGTAAGGGCTGTGTCTAATTAATTTGTGACTTGTAAATGAGGAAAGCATAATGAAGATGTGCTACAAGGTTGGGTGATAACGACAGGGTGAAATGTACAGTACATGCAGTACATGCATTATGAGTGACAGTAGTGTCTAATGGGCTTGTGTTAAGTTCTAAAGCGGTGCATAATGCATTCACATTATCCCATGTAACAGTGTGAAATGTGGTCTTCTTAAGTGTAATGAACATGAGCGACACTCTCATGTTATGATGCCTCATAAAGATATTTCCTCCAGAACACAGCTAACTGAAGGTTTTTATATTCTTCTCTTCCACTGTCATCTAGCCATATCTTACTTCTTACAATTCTGGGGTATTATACTGATGTGATTTTAATATGTTTAACAATTAATATGGCTTTATTCATGCACATGTACTGAATCTTTTGATACTTTACTGTTATCAAATTTTAGTTTAAAAAATTCCGCAGCTTTGCTGAGCCTGTACATAGTAAAGTGTTCTATATGACACTATGTATTTTAAAAAAATCTTGTTCATAATTGCATCAGAGACTGGCAACATGCTGCATGGTGGTTAGACATGCACCTAAGAATTTCACTGCATTCTTGACAATACTTCTAGTATTGCTATACAACAGTAAATTGAACCTGATTGCATTATGTTTAAAAACATTGTGTAATGTGCTTATAATAAGAGCAAGTGCAGGATGTGTTGTATGCAATGTAGAGTGTAAAGCACTCACTTGCCATATACGAACTTGGTGTAAGCACTTGTCTTTGTATAGGGCAGAACAGAATATATTTGGTGTTATAAGTAACAGCAGAGCTCCATGTGGTTGTGTCATGAACAAGGATATACTGTATGCATAATGTACTTGTGTTATGTGCTTGGGCTATAACAGAATGGAGTAATGCATTAGTGTTTTATCTAAGATTAGGGCATGACGTACTCTAATTACTGTGTGTATATATATATATATATATATATAATATATATATATATATATATATATATATATATATATATATATACTAATAAAAGGCAAAGCCCTCACTGACTGACTGACTCACTGACTGACTGACTCACTCATCACTAATTGTCCAACTTCCCGTGTAGGTGGAAGGCTGAAATTTGGCAGACTCATTCCTTACAGCTTACTTACAAAAGTTGGGCAGGTTTCATTTCGAAATTCTACACGTAATGGTCATAACTGGAACCTCTTTTTTGTCCATATACTGTAATGGAAGGCAGCAAGATGGCCGTAGGAGACGGAGTTGCGTGTCGTGTCATCACGCCTCCCACGTAATCACGTGAACTGACTGTGAACTCAGTACGTAGAAAAGAAGGAGGAGCCCCAAAGTGCGCTGAAGAAAACACCCCAAAGAGCGCTGAAGAAAACATTCATTACACAATTGACAAGGCAGCGAAACAATAAGAAGCGAGTGAGTGACGCATACAAGCATCTTCATAAGACACGAGGTATAAAAAAAAAGCACGGTGTAAACCGTAAGTCTAAATTAAGTTTATAGAAACGCTCCCGCTGCCGTTTGCTATACCATATTCGCGAGATACAAGTTTAATGAGAAGACACGAGGTATAAAAAAGCACGGTGTAAACCGTAAGTTTAAATTAACTTTATAGAAACGCTCCCGCTGCCGTTTGCAATACCATATTCGCGAGATACAAGTTTAATGAGAAGACACGAGGTATAAACGAGAGTTTGCATCACTTTGTAACAGAGTTAAAATTGCTGTAGCGAGAAACTTTTAACTGCCGGGTCTTAGCTAACACTAGCAAAATACCCGTGCTTCGCAGCGGAGAAGTAGTGTGTTAAAGAGGTTATGAAAAAAAAAGGAAACATTTTAAAAATAACGTAACATGATTGTCAATGTAATTGTGTTGTCATTGTTATGAGTGTTGCTGTGTTTTATATATATAAAATACACACACACACATATAAACATATATATACATATACATATACACATATATATACATATCTACATATATATATATATATATATATATATATATATATATAAGGGCGGCACGGTGGCACAGTGGTAGCGCTGTTGCCTCGCAGTTAGGAGACCCGGGTTCGCTTCCCGGGTCCACCCTGCGTGGAGTTTGCATGTTCTCCCCGTGTCTGCGTGGGTTTCCTCCGGGCGCTCCGGTTTCCTCCCACAGTCCAAAGACATGCAGGTTAGGTGGATTGGTGATTCTAAATTGGCCCTAGTGTGTGCTTGGTGTGTGTGTGTCCTGCGGTGGGTTGGCACCCTGCCCAGGATTGGTTCCCTGCCTTGTGCCCTGTGTTGGCTGGGATTGGCTCCAGCAGACCCCCGTGACCCTGTGTTCGGATTCAGCGGGTTGGAACATGGATGGATATATATATATATATACATATACACATCCACATATCAACATATATATATACACATATATACACACACACACGGTTTATGGGTGATGATTGTTTTACTCTTTTTATGTTTATTTTATTTTATTGTAGAATCAACTCCTATCTGCGCACAGCAGGGCAGCCGTGGGCGGATGCGTATGGTGTATTGACTCCATGTTATCGTGGATTGCGCTGTCAGTGGTATTTTGATAAAAGAATTTGAACAACATATAAGAAGCGTATAAATTATTAAACAGTAAAACATTAAAATTTAAGAAGTAAAGTTACATTAAGTACTACTGCAGTGCCTTCGGGTATACCTCATTTTTTGTTTGACCATTACATGCTTAAATGTATAAATTTTTTGGTGCACCTACCCGAGAACACGCGACATATAACAGAGCGTGGGAGAAGCATGGATTTTAAACACGCGTTGAGTTCATCTGCTGGTCTCCCTCGTGGAATAACTGGTAATGTTTGACTAAAATGTACAGCGAGTAAAACGACATTACCTCCTATTTTTTTTTTTTACGATCTCTGAGATCTTGCTTTTTTCGGTTCAAGGCTTCATAAGCTCTTTTATGTTGTATGGTGTACTTATCCCAAACCATCATCTTTGAATGTTGCAAGACTTTCGCCTTGTATGTAGATCGGGGTAATTACATTCATTGCATTCCTAGTCTGAATCACAATCTGATTGTATGGGTGGTTACCTGGCACTGTAGGGTTGCCACCCGTCCTTTAAAATACGGAATCGTGCCGCGTTTGAGAATGAAATTGCGCGTCCCGTTTTGAATCAATACTGGACGGGATTTATCCCGTATTTTTTTTATCATTTTTTTTTTAAAGCAGCGTCTCATGCAAATCATCCCACACGCATTTTTTGAAGATGCCTCCTTTCCTAGTTTTGATTGGGTAATACTTGATGTCATCGTTAGTTTGATTGGTGTTTTTAACTGTCCAGTGAGGAGGGCGTGTCTTTTAAGTACAGTCTGCAAAGTGTTGGCACTGAGATGTGGCGTCAGCGCCATTGTTGAAGCCCCTAACGTTGAGGTCAGCAAGTCGGCTAACATCCGCCATGTGCCGTCTTTCAGTTGCGAGAAGCAGATCATAGAATGGTTGAAACTGTTGCCCCTAACGTTGCGCCACGGCGTGTGGTTCGTTTATACCTCGTGTCTTGTCATTAAACTTTTATCTCGCGAATATGTTATTGCAATCCGCAGCGGGAGCGTTTCTATAAACTTAATTTAAACTTACGTTTTACACCGTGCTTTGTTTCCCTTATGAACATGCTTGTATGCTTAACTCGCTCCGTTCTCAATTGTTTAATAAATTTTTTGCTCTTCACTGTTTGCGGCTGTTCCTCCATTTCCCCCTACTTCGTTGTTTTATCTCGCGAATATGTTATTGCAATCCTTAACGGGAGCGTTTCAATAAACTGATTGAAAATAGTTTTGCATTTACCTTTTTAGTAAAAGGCGAGCTTTTAAGCCTGAGAAATCACCGCGTAAATGCACACGTTTAATTGGACATGTGTTAATATGTATGGTTACACAGTATTAAAAGACAGTGAACAACGTCACTTACCTTTGTTCCCACGTTTGATAAAAGGTGAGCTTTTAAGCCTGAGAAATCACCCCGTAAATGCACACGTTTAATTGCACATGTGTTAATATGTATGCTTACACAGTATTAAAAGACAGTCAAAAATTAACATCATTTACCTTCGTTCCCGCGTGTGACTCGTGCTGTAAATCTCTTCCTTGTTTTCAGTTCACGTGATTACGTAGGAGGCGTGATGACGCGATACGTGACTCCGCCTCCTCCATTACAGTGTATGGACAAAAAATATGTTCCAGTTATGACCATTACGCTTTGAATTTCGAAATGAAACCTGCCTAACTTTTGTAAGTAAGCTGTAAGGAATGAGCCTGCCAAATTTCAGCCTTCCACCTACACGGGAAGTTGGAGAATTAGTGATGAGTCAGTCAGTGAGTGAGTGAGTCAGTCAGTCAGTGAGGACTTTGCCTTTTATTATTATAGATTAAATAAACCCGTGGACATCGCAACATCACACAAGAGAGCGGCTCACGTGAAGTGACTGAACACAGCAGCAGTGATCACTTCGATGAATCAAACCTGTTCAAAAAACACATTACACAATTGATAAGGTAGGAAAAGAATATGAAACAAAGCACAGTATAAACCGTAACTTTAAATTAAGTTTATAGAAACGCTGTCGGGGAAACCACCAGAACTTATGTACATGTGCTTTCTCAATTTTTTTATATTTAATAAATTTGCAAAAACCTCAAGTAAACTTTTTTCATGTTGTCATTATGGAGTGTTGTGTGCAGAATTCTGAGGAAAAAAAATGAATTTAATCCATTTTGGAATAAGGCTATAACATAACAAAATGTGGAAAAAGTGATGCACTGTGAATACTTTCCGAATGCACTGTATATATATATATATATATATATATATATATACACTAGTCATGTGCACCCAACTACGTTGCGCGTGTTAAAGTTGTCTGAAGGGCTCCCTGTTTAAACGTGGCTGCAAGTCGTGAACTGGGCCCTTCGTCGCACAGCATTATGATTTTTTATAAGGGAAACAAAATTACAAAAGAAAACCCTTGGACATTGATTCGATAGGAACGGCCTACTCGGAATCACTGTCCGAATAGTAATTATGTGGTGGTGGAGGAGCATTTCTGCTTCTCTCCGTTCACAGTCCGTCTCGTTTTCACGACGCTGTCGTTTCCTTGATATGTGAGCAAGCCACGGTACAACTGTGAGACGCGCAGCACTCGCCGGCTACAACAGAACAATAATAATTTCCGGAACGTGCTGTTACGTTGTCATTCATTTTACCCACTGTCTTTCTTTCATTCATATGTTACGTAGGCACGTACCTTTTATCTTCGGCAATCTCATTCTTTAACCAGGCCTCAGGAGCTAACCAGCGTAACACTGTCCACCACCCCTTTCATTATTCCAGCACATTGTTGACATCCGTGAGTAACAGCAACGTACTAAATTGGAAGGTGGTCTACGAATGCGTGGAATTCGCGGACAAACAAAGATCAAGATCCAAATGAAGATTACATATAAAGATTAGTTAATTTAAAGCACAACAATTTGTTTAGTTTGAATGTCTGAGTTTTGAGGTGTGACTGGAGTACTACAGTCTTCAGTACTATAAGCCTGGAGGAGATTCTTAATGCAATGCCTATGTTTTAGCTGTCTCTCTACTGCCATCTAGTGCTTTTTCTAATTAATTCGCGGACAAACAAAGATCAAGATGCAAATGAAGATTATATATATATATATATATATATATATATATATATATATATATACAGTGATCCCTCGCTATATCGCGCTTCGCCTTTCGCGGCTTCACTCCATCGCGGATTTTATATGTAAGCATATTTAAATGTATATCGCGGATTTTTCGCTGCTTCGCGGGTTTCTGCGGACAATGGGTCTTTTAATTTCTGGTACATGCTTCCTCAGTTGGTTTGCCCAGTTGATTTCATACAAGGAACGCTATTGGCAGATG
Source organism: Erpetoichthys calabaricus (assembly GCF_900747795.2). NCBI lineage: Eukaryota > Metazoa > Chordata > Cladistia > Polypteriformes > Polypteridae > Erpetoichthys > Erpetoichthys calabaricus. Next base: position 96,288,532 of record NC_041401.2, on the reverse strand, counting down.
GCTGAGAAGCTACCCAGCTTACTTTCTCTCTCTCTCTCTCTCTCTTGCGCTGACGTAGGGGGGTGTGAGCAGGGGGGCTGTGTGCAGCTGCTTCCTGAAGGACAGGCTGCAAGGAGCTTCGCATACTTAAAAGCTCAAAGGGCACGTATTGATTTTTGACTGTTTGTTTTTCTGTGGCTCTCTCTCTCTCTCTCTCTCTCTGATCCTGACGGAGGGGGTGTGAGCTGCCGCCTTCGACAGCTTTGTACCGGCGGTGCTTCGCATACTTAAAAGCCAAAAAGCCCTATTGATTTTTTTTTTGACTGCTTGCTTTGCACTCCTTTGAAAAGGAAGATATGTTTGCATTCTTTTAATTGTGAGACAGAACTGTCATCTCTGTCTTGTCATGGAGCACAGTTTAAACTTTTGAAAAAGAGACAAATGTTTGTTTGCAGTGTTTGAATAACGTTCCTGTCTCTCTACAACCTCCTGTGTTTCTGCGCAAATCTGTGACCCAAGCATGACATTCTAAAAATAACCATATAAACATATGGTTTCTACTTCGCGGATTTTCCTATTTCGCGGGTGGCTCTGGAACGCAACCCCCGCGATGGAGGAGGGATTACTGTATATATATATATATATATATATATATATATAGATATATATATATATCTATATATAGATATAGATATATATATATATATATCTATATATAGATATAGATATATATATATATATATATATATATATATATATATATATATATATAGATATATATATATACAGTCGACCCTTGATATACGACCGGCTTGACATGCAAACAACTTGATTTACGACCAAAATTTTTATTTTGATTTACGACCAACATCTTGCGTTACGACCTGAATGCGGTCACGTGTATCTGCTTGCGCGATTGTAAACAAACAGAAACATTCCTATTAATGCGGCACTCATTCAATAAAATGTCAGGTTTGTAAACTCTCTTGGGACCTCCCCCAACTAGAAGACATGCCAAAGTCCAAACTCCGTATGGAAGACTGTTTACCTGTTGCTGGGGCAACAGCCGGCTTAAAGCTGTGCTGAGTCTCTCAGCCAAAGCAAACAGAAAAGATATCGATGGGTGATATGCATGTGATATCCCTGCCCGGCAATGGACAAGCAAGCTTCCACAGTCGCGGCAATCGCGCTTCAGGACGCACTTCAGCATGTCGTTCCCATTGGGGGGGGGGGGGGTCTCAGAAGAGTTCAGAAACAGTTCCTTGTATCATCGCAAGGAAATGCTGAGAAAAATTCTCGTCAGAATAACTTGTAGGCAGGAGGAGATTAAAATTAACGCAAAAGAAGCTATTGCAATGATTGCAAATGCCTGAGCGCAAGTTAAAGAAAGCCTTTAAAAAGCCTTCAGTTTCATTATCATCCTCCTCCCTTCCTGCAGCCCAAAGATGTCAAATTAAATGGTGAGTACAGTATGAAATTGTTGTTTCTGGTAGGCTAGGCACTTTTTATTACTTTTTGGTTAGTACATTAGAAAAATTATTGGTGTTTTGGTAAATTATGCACATTATACAACCCTTTTTTTATTATGAAAAGGTTAAGTAAGTGTTGCAGTGGGAGGTTCGGAACGCATTATGGGTATTTCCATTATTTGTTATGGGAAAAATAGTCTTGACTTACAACCAACTTGAGTTACAACCAGCCCTCACGAACAAATTGAGTTCGTAAGTCAAGGGTCCACTGTATATATATATATATATATATATATATATATATATAAGGGCATTGTCACTTTTAAGGGCAGTGTTTTAATGCACTCATATTATTGATCAAAGTAGTCCTGTTACTCATAACTAAGGAACATAAGGCAATTTGCTTAAAGGGTAATTTGCTTGTGTTATGAGTTATGTCTCCTACTTCCTTTATGCAGCTGCTTTACACATGATGAGCTCATAGTAGTCATAAGAATTGTAAGGGACTCGTGTTATCCATAAAAGTAGCATGAATTGCAGATGTGTTATCTATAGGAACAGCTTGTGTTGTAGTCATTTTAATAAGTGTAATGTGTATTGTTGTTAAGTTACAGTATCTATAAGATCAATGTATATATGGAAAATTGCATGACTGTAATATACACCGCTCTTTTTAATTACATGACTGTCGTTCATACACGGCAGTCATCTTATCCATCAAAGAAGAGTTATTCAAAACAGGAATGAATAATGCGGGTTTGTCTCCAAAACCAGACTTTGTGTATGTGTGGTTGTGTAATCCATAAGAGTGCCATGTTTTAGTGACAACTTATGCATATTCCATCCATCCATTTTCCAACCCGCTGAATCCAAACACAGGGTCACGGGGGTCTGCTGGAGCCAATCCCAGCCAACACAGGGCACAAGGCAGGAAACAATCCCGGGCAGGGTGCCAACCCACCGCAGTCTTATGCATATTGGAAGTGCATAAATTACACAAGTTACATCATGCTTTTGTTATCCATAAATGCAATGTGTATAATTGTTGTGCTATGCGTAGTGTCAAGGCATGGACAGCTCACATTACATGTACATTATGTCCAGTGCATTATATATTTTTATTATCTATAACAGAAATATGTATTTCAGTCATGTAATGTATAATGAAGGTGCATAAAACATGTTTTATGTGTATGAGCAACACTTAACATGATTGTATTATGTGAAAAATGTTTACTGCTGTTATCTTTTTCTCATATTATGTACAGTGTTTTACATTTATTCAACTCATTTTGTGCGTGGAAAAAAAAAAAACACGCACACAATCGTAGAACATAACGCCTTCCTAATTACTACAGTCAAAGAGCTAGCAGCCTAGAAGCCGGAAGTTGGTGACGATCTGTAAAACAGCATTATTGTTGTAGGTGTGTAAGAGTGTGGCTTCTTCCCAAACAATTACTTCTTTACTTTTGAGAATATTAGTATTTATTTTTGGGTTGCCTTTAATTTTTTTTTTCCTTTTATCGGTGAAACATAACATTTAGAAATAATTAAATTCAATGCAAGATCTTACCTATGCCTTCTAGCTCTCTTTGTATTTTACAAAAAACAAAAGTATATTTCATAATTTATACATATATAAATCACAAACACAGCACAATCTTAAACACTCACACAAATAAATATATAAATATATACAGACCTCTGAAGGATTATCAAAGGTAATGAAAATTGGTTCCTTCCATTAATTGAGAACAGAGATTTCCAGGCTATTTTGTCATATCACAAAATAAAAAATGAAACCTGGAAAAGAGAAGGTGGGCAGCTGGGTGAGCAGCTGATGCCTGTTGTATGCTGATATCACTCCTTGTCCGGATCAGTGCACTGAAGCATAACAGGGCATACTTTTCATACTAAGTGGTCCACCCCACCTTGGCAAGTTACTCAACTGTGATCACAGTTTCCATTTCTTTATTTTAATTAGGCCACTTGGTTAGAAAAAAATAGTGAGGAGCAGATGAGCAATTATCCCAGCCAGCTTAATGTCCCACCAGCAGCTCCTGCTGGTTTCAGTGTGGTACAATAGAAAAAACCTTTACTTTTCCTTACGTTTCCTTTTTTCAGGCATATGTCGGTTTAATACACCAGTGGAGTCAGGAACACTCACAATGCTGGCTTTCCATACAAGAAGAGACTAGCCGAGGACTGCAGAGCAACACACCACCCTGCCAGCATGAACCAAGGTTAGGGTGCAGGCCAAGGCAGCCAGGAAAGACAGAAGCTACGAAAAAGGGTAAAAATGAAGTGTATTTTATTTATACAATATTTGTAATCAAAGTGAGAAAAAAAAAATTTAAATACAAGGTGGCAGGTATGAAAATCGTGACAAAATGTAAAAAACTGAGCAAGACATCACAAATAGGCAAAGGCCAGAACCCACTAAATTAAGAAGTTGCATGAAACATGAAGGGGGGTTCAGAAGAGACTTTTGCAGAGGCAGATTATAAAATGGTAGAGAAAAAAAGTGTTTGCTAAACTTCTTCTTTTATCTAGCTTATTCCTGTCATTCTGCGACTGCTGCCTGATTAATACTTTTTAAACGACAAACACTGACATAAGTGATTAAAGGCAGGCAAAAGGAAGGAATAAAAATGGAGTCCCCTGCTGACACTTTCTGCATGTACAAGGTCTGCCTCTGGCTATATTTTCCATCCATCCATCCATCCATTTTCCAACCCGTTGAATCCGAACACAGGGTCACGGGGGTCTGCTGGAGCCAATCCCAGCCAACACTGGGCACAAGGCAGGAACCAATCCTGGGCAGGGTGCCAACCCACCGCAGGACACACACAAACACACCCACACACCAAGCAGTGCAATGTTAATTTTACATTATTCCATACTTAATATTGTTCAGTCTAAAAGTCTTTTTCTAATTAAATTAAAAGCATTCCAAATTGGGCGTCTACATAGTTTTCCTCTCATAGTCTGTTTGATTCAGTAAACCCTATACTCCCAACTCAAATGCCCCAGCAGCGCTGTTAGAATGATCTGCTCTGTTCTAGCATCCCCTGCCAACTTTATGGTAAAGAATGGAGAGAGTAGTCTATTATGTGTCACAAAATGGAACAGATCAATCACATATATTTCATATGTATCTTTTTTTGGCATTTCCACTTGGGGGAAAAAAAAGGGAATGTAAAAATGGGGGTACAGCTCCGAAGTCCTTGACTGACATCCTAAACCCTTGTGTGGAATGTGTACACACTTCCCATGTCGGCCTTGGTTATATTCTCAGTGCTCCACTTTTTCTCCCAAATCCCTAAGATGTGACTGTTAGGGTAATTGATGAGTGTAAATTGATTTGATTTGAGTACAAGAGAATAATCTGAAGTCACATGCATGTATAGTGTAGATACAAAAACACAAACATACTGACTTTGATGGACAACAAAAATAAGTTAATTTCTTTGGATTCAATTTTTCCAAACACTGGACACAAGCTGTCTCACCTTGGTTCACAATGTACTTTTCTGTCAATTCCACATTTCTAATCTATAAGACCTGGATAGCTTTTAGCAAGACCTCATCTGATACCAGCCATTACACCCAATCATAGGCTGAAGAACAGACAGCAGTAACCGACAGCAGCAATCAGCTCACTAAAACTAGCTGCTGCTCTTACCACAAATGACATGAACCTGCTAGCCCTGATGTGATCCTCAGAGAGCGACAAAATCCATTTGTTCTGAAACTGTAGTGTCACCAAACCTGTTGTACCAGGTGCAAAGTGCTATACAGTTGATCCTATGAAGCAGATTACTCAAGAATGTGTTTTCTTATGGCAAATAAAGTTTTCATGTAAATGCACTGACTCTAGGTAAGACAGGATTATAAAACAAGGATGTAAAACTTTGATTTCCTTGTTTTAAAGGCCATCCTTGAGAAAAGTGTTTTCTTTATCATGCTCTTACTCCAATTTCAGTCCTAAAGTAAATAAATAAACATTGCTTTAGGTGTCCAGAGAGTAGGTGTCATCCTCTGACCCAATGTAAATACAAAGACTCTGCTCTCCTTCTACTTCTCAGTACTTGACCTCAGTATCTTCCCACTAAACAGCCCTTCCTTAGCTCACCTTTTACCTGAAGATTTCCAGACTTAATTTTATTTCTCCATTTATAAGCCCTCCTTGGGGTAATGTTATGTTAATATATAGTGCCAAGACAGCTTTCATTGTACCCCATGCATTTAAGAATGCAAAGATGCTATAGGAACTATTTGCACTGCTTGTCCCACAATAAAGACATAAACTCAGGAGATAATGTCAAGATGTGTGACAGCACTCAGTGATAGAAAGAGACTGGCTGAGGAAGGCAACAACAAAAGTAATCCCAGCTAACCTTCTTATTTTTAAGTCCCACATGCTATTCAATAATATGTCCAGTAACCTTAGAGCTCCACCTAATCTCTAGATCACATATCTTATAGTACGCCTGTTATCCATGTTGTTCTCCTATCTCCAGGTTCCACATCTTATAGTATGGCATCCTTAGGGGTCCATCTTATTCTCCTGTATCCACAGCCCTATTTGCATGATATGTCCAGTAACCTCAGAGGTCCATCCTGCTGGTTTATGTTTAAGGCCATTGCGGCATTGTATTTTGTTCACTTTGTTTCAACCTCTCTCCTAGGTCCACGCTGCATGATATGTCTAGAATCTTGTTCTCCTTATTTCCTAGTAGTCTTTCCTGTTTTCCCAATTTTCGGAAAAGAAACTACATAGTATTTCTCCTGTGTTTAGAAATCCATTTTGTTTTGCTTTCTCTATTGGGCCTGCACCACATAGAATATCTAATGTCTATAGAGGTCGACTTGGTTCTCCTTGTTTCCAAGAAAGACACTGCACATCATGTCCCAGTCTCTTTAGGAGTCTATCTTGTGCATGCTGTCTTAGGGGCCCAAACTGCATTGTATGCCCTGCAGTCTTAATCAGTGCCTAGAGTGTGCTGGTACTCACTATTACTCTGTACTAGCATTCCCAATTCTGCAGCTAGGAGAACCAGAAGTTATTTCACAATGCATGCCCCTGTACCAACCAATATTTAGAAATAAAATGTTCTTTCAATGAGCTTTCAGCCTTCCAAGGGAGGCAATTCAAACACTCTCTGAAACAGTTTCTGTTTCAAACCCCAGAAAGGACTGTAATATTGGCATTGTGTCTAGAACATTATATATATTGGAAGATAATGAGGAACCCTGAACAATAGGTGGTACTGACAGTTCTTTCTTTTCACTTCAGCCACTGCCTAACATTAACACAATGTTTGCCATATTGGCAGAGACCAATTGTGCATAGTATAACCAGTGCCCTCAAGGCTCCTTTTTGCTCACCCAGTATCTAGCGTTTATGCATAACATGCTCAGTATACTTAGGGCCTTCTTATTGTTCACCCTGACTCTAACTGCCACTCTTTAGTCAAAGAGTTGACCTAGAATTCTCCCCTGCTCCATACTCTTTTCTTTCACCTTTTTATGAAAGAAAGAAAGAAAAGAAAGAAAGGTGCCTATTCCTTGCAGCACATTAGCCTGAAAGCCTTTCCTTTCTTGCCACCCTGCTGTCTTATCTGCAGCCAAGTAACACATCAGGGCAGCTAACAGGGGTTACAAATGTCAACTTTCGGCAACAGGCAAGCTCTTTACGTTCCTATTAGTGCCTCGCCATCCATCTTTTGTACTGATAGGAGCTTTGGGGCATGCAATGAAAGACTGAAAAAGTTCAAAGAGTTGCGGTGTCGAACAGGATGACTCGCCAAGTTGCTTTAGAAGATCAAATCAGCAGCACCGATTCACACAGAGCAACCTTTAGAAGTGAATTCCCCTGTGAGGTCACATGAACCATTACTGGATGAAAAGCCTGCTCTCCTCATTACATCTTCCATAGTTTCTTCAGCAGAGAGCAGAATGCAGAGTAGGGTTACATCTTGATACAAAGAATACAGATAGGACTAATAATTGCAGGAATTGCCATTGGAAACATATCTGTGTTATTTTGAAGCTGCAAATTAAAAAAGCGATGCATTCTGTGCTGCCGCAGGGTTTCTGTGCTGTGTGGAATTCCCAGCTGAAATCTGGACCTTTCAAGCTTTGTTTGTAACCTCACACATTCTAATATAAAGGAGCAAAAATAACATCATGCACAGGGCACAAGCAGTTCACAGTCAACACTTAATCACCCCAGATTGGTCATGATATCAACACTACAATTCAGCTAATTGCTTTGGCAGCAGACAAGCAAGGACAGGGCTGTGAGTTACAGCAGGAACACCAGTCCAGCTGTTTAAAGCTCTGTCCAGTGACATTATCATAGGTCCATAATCTGTGCCTGTCTTATTTGTAAGACAAATTACACTAATGGTGGGAGGCTGTCTGAAAACCAGGCTTGGATTTAAATTGATCTCTGTTTTGGAATTTTAGGACTATTCTTGGTGGCCTGCTATTAAAAACAACAGCATGGCTTACTGAAATTAATTAATTTTGAAGTTCTAGTTATATTTTAACAATCACAGCATACATTCATTTACTTGAGATACTTGTATTGCTAAGTAAAGTGTTATTCATAAATTAAAAATATGTCTCCCCTTGCAACTTACATAGGCATTCTATGGGGTACTGGAGCAAATATACAATAATAAACTAAACATTTACGGAATAGGTTCATTTTAGGCTAAAGAATATTTTGATTATTGATTCACATCTTGAGATGTCACATATATCAAGATGAGGCAGATTTCACAAAAATATCTCTCTATTATAATAAAAAAAATCCTGCGACGAGACAAGATTTTTTCAAGTCACGCCCTACTGTCAACCATTTTCAACCATGCATACGGTAATCTCACCTCTCATTCGTGTGAATGCGTTTGACAGACACATTTTCTGCTCTCTCAGCTCTTTTAAATTTTAACGTTTTCCTCACTTTAAGTGCTCAATTAAAGAAGACACACTATGTCCAAATCTTATTGAAGAATTCAACATGAAGGGTTATCAACAGAAAAAATGTATACACGGGCAATCCTAGCACAGAGAAACGAAAAAGTCAAACGAATTAATGCCAAATTTGTCGATTGGTTACACTGCAAATTGGTTAAATGTGTATCAATAGACCATGCTGAAACTGTGGTGATCGTGCGGAAGATGAAAACATCAACTTACAATATCCCAAAGAATAACTACAACCATTAACACCGTCTGGTCTTCCTCCACACGAATTACTGTAGAAAGAAGGATGTATCCAAGAAAGGTAATGTAGTACATCTTCAGGGGATAACATTAGACAACAAAGGAGATGTTGATATGCAATTCATATTAAAACGTTAACAGTTTCCCATTACAATAGCTTTAGCAAAGACAATTAACAAATCTCAAAGCCAAACATTCGAAAAAGTAATTTTATTTAATAGAGAGAAAGAAACGAAATTCAATCACGGGCAGTTATACGTTGCGTTGTCACGATGAAAGTCCAAACGCAGAATCAAAATTCAATGTGATATTGAGAAAAAACTAATTAAAAAAATTGTTTTTAATGAAGTTTTACAGTAAAAGTGTATGTTTAAAAAGTATTTGCATGTTAATTTCAAAGCCAAACAGAACAAAATCATATTATCAAGGAATAACTCTAACGCAACATGAAACATAATTTACTTTCAAATGATTACATTTTACTCTTCTTTAATATGGTTGATTACTCACTGTAATGTAAAATAGTTCTATTATGCATATTTAACAATTCTGATGAAAATAATAATCTGTGTAAATTGTACAACCTCATTCCCATACGCGAACAACAGAACCGCAAAGAGACTAGCACATAGCGCAGGCACGGGGGTTGGTGATCGAAGCAAACAGGGGGCAAAGACCCATAGTCACTCATATTTCTGAGGCTCCAAATTTTTTGGGGAGTTCTGGCTGTTGTCTTCTCATCTTTGCATGTCTCTCTACCCAATAGCCTTTCACCTCAGTGAGATTGCTTACTGATTGTTAACATCATAAATGCTGCAGTTGCAACTGAATAAGATTGAGCACTCTGGCTTTAAGTTTTAATTTTTAACCTCTAAGAATTTAGACAAATAAGGTCTCATTCTATACCATCAATATATCAGTCTATAAAGATAAGAAAATGTTTAGCTTTGGAGCAGAATATCTATCTATGTAATAACACATTGTCTGTGTGTGTCTTGTCCCTGTTAGAAATCCAGTTAGCCAGTTTGGCTTTGGTCTGACTGGTCACTTTTGCTGAGGTTGTTCAAACGCAATCAAAACAGGAAGGTTGACACACACAAGGATACCAAGGAAAGGTGTAGGATGAATGATGAGAGTCACTTTCAAACATAGGATGTATTTGCAAGAAAACAAATGATGTTTTCATACCGCCTATCTATCACTGCTGGTAGTCAAAAAGTGGACAGCAGCCAAGCAACATGCCTCAAACTGACAGAGTCTAAGAAGCAAGCTTAGAAGAAATGTGATCAAGAGAGGGAGCGCTAGCCAAGAGAGGATGAGACACACAAGGATCCTGAAGAAAGGGGTTGGATGAGCACTGAGGGTATACGTAAGCCAAGAGACATCAAATGTTTTTTCATTTATTCTATTACCTGTCTTCAAAAGGTAATATAGCTGGTAATTTATACAAGTACAAATATACCAACTAAAAGCTTCCAAAACTGTAAAATGAGAAAAATGGTCAGAATTTGGGAGTCAGAAGGAAATCTATCCATCCTGAAGGTTGGATGAAGCTTAGAACAATTAGTAATCCATTGTGTACATGTTTCAAATTTAAAATAAAGCCTACCAAGGACAAATGCCTTTGCTGTTGAGATTAGAACTTAGTACTATCACCACTGGCAAACATGAATGTTCCTGGGAGCAAAACCATTTTGTTCTAGAAGGCTGACATTTTTAGTAATGGTGGAGATGATTTTCAAGCTATCATCAATCATAAATTTCTGGAGACATTTCGTATTTCCTAAAATCAAACTGTTAGAAGTGATTAAAGCCAGAAGGACAAAATGGGCAGCTTTAATAAGAGTAAGTTTGTTAATTGATCCTGTTAGCTGCAGTGGTACATTACCTGATGTGGATGGCATTGAACTTCCTATTAATAATGCTAAGTTTGTAGATTATTCAGCTTTCCAAAAGTCTTTACTTGTACTGTTTATATTTAACCAAACCATACCTTAGGGGGACCATTGGAAAATAACATTTTTTAAATTTTATTTTCACATTTAGGGTATGGGCCTTTTTTTTAACCTTTTGGCTAAAAGGCAATGTTTTTCTAAACCACAATGCTGTTCTTCGCTGGAACTTCTGATGTGATCTGTGCCCTCTGTCATACAAACTATTGTTTATATGAAAACTCCACCCATGACTGTTATAGTGAAATGCAAAGCAAACATGTTTAAATCATTCCCTCAGGAAAGTTAGTGCCAAGAATCTGTCATAAAAATTATTTACTTACATCTTCACTTTATTATCATAAACATACCCATTTTCTAAAACTGGAAATTTGCAAAATAGATAGATATAATGAACTTAATTTGTCTGCAGGGGGAAATTGTATACACACACACACACACACCAGAATAACTAAAAAGAAAAGAATAGTTCTGACTTGGCCATTTTGTTATAAAGGAGACCCAGCAGCCTTTCCTGACACACTTTTGCTTATAGATTCATTGGCTGAAAATGTCCTCAGTGTCAATGTGTAGCATTGTTCATAATGGAACTCAGTTTTGTTTTCATTCTCTCCTTCACTGCTACCTTCAGGGGGTTCAGAGTGTATCCCATAACTGATCCTAACCTTTTTAATAAGCTTGTTGAGTAGAAGTAATCGGTCATTTTTAAGGCTTTTGTTCCACCTTTGCTATGGTACCACATACACTACCATTTTAAGGAACAGTGCCATTAATACAAAAATACCTTAAGAATCAAAAGTGTCTTAGTTAAATTAATAAATCAGGAATTTGAAACATAAAAATCAAGCAGAAGAGAATTCAACAGAGATTCTACAAGTCTGCATTTTACTTAGTGATCAAGTTCTTTTAAATGTGGAAGAATGCCTGGTTTAAGAAACAAAAGGGAGGGATGAGAGAGGAGAAGATTCCAATATTAAACACAGATAGACAGACAGCAATACAGGGAGGTTACCTCACCAGGGAGAGGGTGAGAAGCCCAAGATGACCAGATGGATGTCGTCACAGTGGAAATAGACAAACTTGTACTGGAAGAGCTGTCCAACAATTTAAAAGGGAGAGCCCTGTTGTCCTAAAGCAGGGTTGTGGCGGCTACATGTTTACATTCAGGCCGCTTTTTAATTAGTAATCAATTATTGTTGCCAAAGCACCATAATTCTTTTGCCTTCGTTTTAGTGGACCTACCTTAAGATTCAAACCCCTTAATAGCTTATTTTTCCTCAGCTGCAGCCAAACAATAATGAGATGAAAAGTGAATCAACAGATGACCAACTAGCTTGATCCCTTTTGTACCTGTGCGTACATCATAGCAATATCTTTTTTAAAATAATATTTGAAAAGGAAAAACTGAAGGTTTAAGAAATACTAATCTGCTCTGGTAGACAAAACATTTAATGATGCTCACAGAAAAAATAAAATCAATAGTTTGAAAATATCTGATGTGGCAGAATGAGAGCACTACCAAGCTACAGAATTAAATAACTATCAGTAACAGCAAGAATTGGCTACTAATAAAGAAAATGGAGGCCCCCCAGGAACTGAGTTTGAGAAACTCGACTTAGCTGGTCATATGTTTGTTTGCTTGCTTTGCATCAGATTACTACAGAAGGAGGTTCTGCTTGGCTAATCTGATCCTTTTTAGGTTGGGTTCTTCCTATAATCATTTCCCTGTACATTTATTTTGAATTTGAGGTTCCCTTGAGGGGGGCTACTCTATATGCTTCTTAGTGAAATCTTCTTCAAACACTCAAAGACGTATCCTACAATGTACAATGTAGTTGAAACAGTTTAGTTTTTTTTCCTGAGCAAACCAATGCATATTATAATATGATTATGAGGTAAAATGTAATTTGTGTCACTAGTGACATTCAAAAAAAAAAAAAATACTGTGTGTGTATATATATATATATATATATATATATATATATAAGGGGTAATTTAGTACTATGTTTTAAAGAATATATTTCAAACATCCTACAGCTTTGAACTGAATAAAGAGGTTAGAAAATTGATAGATGGATGGATGGTTATTGCAAACTGATTGATGCCAGTTCTGGTCCTTTGCTTTAGATAACAGGAAGCATATTTTCTTTTAGATTGACTTTCTTATTGCCTATTCTTTATTAAATCTAATAATTCTATTGTACTGTATTTATTGTATTGTTCCTTTCATTGTGAATACAATGACCTCTTTCTAATGAGATTCACTTCACAGTACAAAACAAAAAAAGTTCCTAAATCAAAGAAAGTAAGAAAAAAAAAAAGTGTTGTAGATTAAAATAGAAAACCGAGAGCACCGACTGTCATTTATTAAACAATGTCAAAGCTTGGTGAAAACATATTGACTTTACAAGCATCAGAAGTTTTCAATTCCCATACATAACCAGTGTGTTTCTTTTAAGTACTTTATATGATTATTCTTCAATACTGCAATGTTTGCACCCTGGTGTGTGACATTTTAAAGTGGCAGTTTAACCATACCACAGATGCCGAGGCTTTTCACACAATACTGACACAGCACTTTTTATTGATCCCTCTCTTCACCAAAGCACAGTGGGCTTCAGTTTTCAAGAAACCCTTTACAGGAGTATTTGCTCTGTTCTCACCATGGTACTCAATAATTAGAAAGTAATTTGATCTCGGCAGAGGGTAACTCGAACATTTACAGTATCCCATGTTCACAATGCAGTAAGGAACGTAGTATTCCAAGTCACTCATACTCATATTTGATATGTGCTTAATTTACCAGCATGACCACTGCCTGCTTATACTCTGCTAAGGTTAGTGTCTTAAAAAGGGAGGAAAAAAGCTAGCAAACAGAGAATGAGAGGGCGATCACTTGTAAGGAGGACAGTTGAAGAGGTATTCATTGACGGGAACAGGATGTGCAGTGTCGGTATTGTTGAGCGATTCAAGTGGGAGCCGAGGGCTGGCCTGGAAGTTCCCAAGGACTGGCAAGTTCATGTCTGTTGAGAAACTAAAGTAGAGTAGATGAGAATGAGCAGGAGACCGCTGGAACTTAGAAGGGAGTCAAGAGGATCCAAAGTGTGGAGGCATCCGAATGAGGGCAAGGCATTTCGAGGGATGGAGGTGCCAGCTCTAGAACTTCAGCAACTGTGAGTGCAGTTTGTGTCTATAGTGACAGAGGGTAGTGGCAGACTGGGTGTAATAAGAGGAAAACTGCATGATGGATTTAAAATGTTGGTTTATCTGTAACTTAAAGATGCTATTTGGTTTTATGGCTAATTTTAATGATTTACTTATTGACTTGTTTTGGGCATGCACTTTTTTTTACACACTTTTATTTCTCACTGTTTTAAGAAACGGCTATACTTTTGCAAAATATGTCTGCCTAATCTGCTTACTCACCCTGGTGCCTCTAGTGGTTATGGCTATCAATGTCCCAAGAAGAGGAGGACATCCATGGCTGCTGGTACCCCATAGCATCACATTTCCATTCACAAAGCCACAGGAGCAGATCACACAACAAAAAGGGCTGTTTACCAGTAGCTGGCCTAACGTCAGTACTGCTACATTATGGAGGCATGCATCCATCTAGTCAAGACCACAAACTGCATTTGCACTGTTGGCATTGCTTTTAAGTGCAAATCTGAAAATCAAACTTACATTGTCTAAGGCCTAAAGTTTCCCTGATTGCCTGGAAGTTCTGAGTGTCATCCCAGCCTTTGGAACTGAGGCTAAACTGCTAAAGAGTTTAGTTGGAATAGATGAAGATCTAAAAACAGGTGGCAAATGGTGAGAGGAGACAGATACAGGGCATTACCAAAACAGACAAGGTGGTTGTCCTCACGTGGTTGTTAAGAAGTTCCTCATCAATAAAATGTTTTGTATTCTGTTGCATGTTTCTCTATGAAGACTCCATGTCATGTTAAAACTGGAAAGCCCCCGTTTTTATTCATCCTTTATAGAGGTAGTTTTGACTACTGGTATTTGCATTGGGGATACTTATTGTGGGCGGCATGGTGGCGCAGTGGGTAGCGCTGCTGCCTTGCAGTGAGGAGACCCGGGTTCACTTCCCTGGTCTCCCTGCGTGGAGTTTGCATGTTCTCCCTGTGTCTGTGTGGGTTTCCTCCGGATACTCCGGTTACCTCCTACAGTCCAAAGACATGCAGGTTAGGTGCATTGGCGATTCTAAATTGTCCCTAATGTGTGCTTGGTGTGGGAGTGTGGGTGTGTGTGTGCGCGCCCTACGGTGGGCTGGCGCCCTGCCCAGGGTTTGTTTCCTGTGTCCTGTGTTGGCTGGGATTGGCTCCAGCAGACCCCCGTGACCCTGTGTTCGGATTCAGCGGGTTAGAAAATGGATAGATGGATGGATGGATGGATGGATGCTTATTGAAAATTGACTAAATGCAGCAGCTATTTCCTATCATTCTAAAGCCTTTCACATATAAAATGCCCAGAGACACATTCAGTATTTTAGTCCCCGATGTCTTAAATGATTTGGGTAGCTTACAGCTTAGCTCCTTTAGAGTCTGCAGTGCATCAGAAGGGACAGAGTGGATTGAGTGACACAGCTTTAGGGTTAGGAGGCCAAGAATGAAATGAGAGTCTTTCTGAAATTAATGATAACTAGGGGGCTCCGCCCCCTGCTTGCTTCGCTCGCCCACCCCTGGGTTTGGTTTACCAGATATACAATGTTATTTTCTTGGGAATTGTTACATATGCACTATTTTCACTTTTACTTTAAAACTTTTGTAAAAACAATACTTGTCCTTTATTTCCGGGCCTCGGTGTGGTTAAATCTTTCTCTCGCAGGACGTATAACGCTGCTCGCCTTGTGAAGGGGGAGCGGCTGAACACACGCTAAGGAGAAGCGGTTGGATCATCTGCTGGCTTGTTGCTGCTGCTGGCAAGCTGGGAGTTCTGCTTGTCGCACTGCACGTCAATCATTTAAAAGCCTTCACAGCAGCTGTCCTTTTGCCACTTCACTTCTGTGACGCTCATGTTGTGAGGGGGGTGGGGCTTAACGCACGCTAAGGAAAAGCGGTTGGATCATCTGCCGGCTTGCTGCTGCTGGCAAGCTGTAAGTTCTGCTTGTCGCTTGTCGTTGTTTTAAGAGCTGGGAGCACATGAAGTGTGTCTGCCAAAGCATTCCAACAACTGCTAGGTTAGATGTCCGTGAACTTATTTTAAATGTTGTCTCACTGCCTTGTCTCACGTGACGTTAAAATGTCTCTTGCGGGACGTCAAATTATCTTCCGAGAAGATCACGTCTTGTCTGATATCAAAGATATCAATATGCATCCATCCTTTCACTTCACAATGCTGCTAACACCATTAAAGGATCTGTGGAATACATCGTAGAAGCAAAAACCAAAGTACTCTAAGATTCATATAGGCACTCTCCAATGCTAACCCACGATAAAAAAAAAAACTGAATGAACATGCTATTATGATTTTATAATAATCCAGATTACAAAGAGGAAGCCCATATGGACACAGGGAGAATATACAAAATCCACACAGAGTGTGATCAGGCTGATAATTCAACACAAGTACTTGAGGCTACGAAGCAAAATCACTAACCAATGTACTACTACTATTATTATAGCTACTCTTTATTGTTTATTTTTTCTTTGTTTGCTTGATCATGTACCAAGTATTTTTGCCAACTATTTTTTCATTGTTACTGTATATAAAACAAACAAAAAAAACAGTGCCTTCAGACAGCACTGCCTGAGGCTGTCTTCAATCAGGTACTCCTAATTAAAGGCTCAATAAAATATCAAAAATAATTGCCTTTTTAGATACACAGAAATTGACTGTGGTATGATTTTACAGCCAAAGGATCTATAAATTCTATTCCCTTATTGGGAATGGACACGAAAGGGTGGCTTTGCGAGTATTGGAAATGGGTTAAACCCAAGTAATGATGTTTTAAGAACAAATAAAACACAATATGGTCAAATATGGTCTTCCCACCATGATACTTACCATAATGACTATTTTAGAACTGTGGTCACACTTAAAGTAACATGTGCCATCCACCACATCCTCACCACCTCCCGATGTCGACCAGACAGGAGCACTTTGCACCTCCTATAACGATGCTGCTAACACCATCTTAGCTGTGAGGCGGGCTACAGCTCACTGTGAAGTTATCACAACCTCTTTCGCACCAACAGACAAACAGGAGGTGAAGAGGTGAGGAGGTGTGACATTTTAGTGCTTTTAACAGGACAGCTCATGTTCTAATTTCATGTGTCTAATGACAGGCTGTCAGAGCTCCTTTTGCCACCACCTTCTTACCATGCCATCTCCCATATATGTCAGCACTGAACTTTTTGATAAGACATGCAGACTGGCGGACCAGCAATTCTGTTTAGGAGAAGTTGGCAATCAACCTGAATTCTGCACTATATGAGACTTCTGAGGTGGTTACCATACTGCGAATATAGTAACAGATGGCCTCGCGAACAATGCAAGAAGTGGTAGCACTGGTCAATAACTGGGCCAAGGCAGCAGAGTGAGAGAAATATGCACTAGCAATGAGTCTCTTTTTTATCCTCAAACTCTTAATTTTCTTTGCTATAACCACTCTGCAAAATCTTAGCAGCCTCACTGCATAATCAATAATGTACACACACTGAAACCATTCAAAGATACCTAGCTGCATATAACACACGGCACTGTGCTAGTTCACAAGCAAAGATCCTTAATCCCTTTATACAAATACTAAGGCCACAGAGAAGGACATCAAGGAGACTGAGAATAAGATGTTTCCAGAGTGTAAGTATGCAATATTTCCCCAGGATACTAGATAGCAGGCTGCACAGAATATTTCTCTTAAAATGGAGAAAGTAAGGACATGAAAGAGATTAAAAGATATCCCTTTCAGCAGAGGACAACCTACAGTCACAGACAAAGAAGAGGGAGCATCTACCCCTTTAGTACAACAAGCAAGAGATTGGCTGCTTTTGAGTGGTGGCCAATTTTGAGCAACTGAAGGGTCACAGATGTATGAACATCAGAAATGGTACAGAAGACAAGAAGGATTACCTCTCAATGTAGTGAACACAATGATGGAATTATGTGTACACAGGGAAAGGAATGAATAAAGAGCTGAAGGTGTAAGACCAATGAAATGCTTTTGAATACCAGATGGTAATAATGAAACACAATCATCAGAACCAAAAACATTATGTCAAAAGATATAAAAGGGAATCCTAACCCTACTAGCCTTTCTTTATCTAAACTGCTAAGCAAAGGTTTAAATTTTTAAATGTTTTTATCCAACAGGAATAATGTACAACCATCTTAAAAAATGTTAGGTGCAGTGATGCTGGTACTTCACGTGGCAAGCAACAATACCTTAAACAATATTGTTATGACTTGGGGTTTAACTTTGTACTTTCTCTTTTATTTTTTATGACCATGATAATGGCATTATTCACCAGTGTTTTGTGCTAGTGTTTTTGCTTGCAGTTATTACCATGTTGTAAGCCAATATCTCTTTTTGTGTAAGATTCAATGGTGTTGTTATGATGAGTAGCTTTGGTGCATGTGATGTCATGACACCATCTTATTTAAGATGGTAAATTTTGTGGTCGCTATTCAAGCTTTGGGATAAATTGCTTCATGTTGCTAAAGACCTCCAATACCTTTGTTAGGGTTCATTTCAATAATTGTTTTTGACCTGTGCTATGACATTTGACCAAGAAATATCTCCTTTCATTTGATACTTGACACCAGATAGTTTGTCTTCCTAGTTTTGACTGTTATGATGACCTTTTCTTTCTCAGCATTCTTTGGAAACCTTCTTTCGCGGTCATAAAACCACACTAAACTTCTTACTTGGTGATTCACAATAAATATGGCTGTGGCCAAAAAAAAACTTGACAAAAAGGCATTACAGTGACAGCACAAACAAGACAGCAAATATTAATAGCAGCAAGGAATCCCCAGTAAGCCTGAACCATTTTTGTTATGTCCAGTTCTACTAGTGCCAAAACCATAATGTCTAATACTCATTCTGGAAGTGATTCATAGCCAAAGGCCCTTTGAGTCGAGAATGAAGACGTGAGATGATGCAGGGGCTCAGATGGCTACAGGAGGAGAGATCAGGATAGAAATAGGACAGGAAGATTGGAGGTGAATTTTTTGTGTGGTTACAGTACATTAAGGTGTGCAAATGGTCTGGGCCATCTCATCTGATAGACAGGGATCAGCATGTGTAAATGTAGAACCACACAGGATACAGGTCTGTTGTAGTTTTAGTTTTTACGTTGATATTTTTATGTTTTCCACGTGTTCATCCCTCTGTCTTGTTTATTTTAAAAAACCCACTCTAAATGGATTTATAGACCTTATTAGAATCACTCTAAGTACAGTTTTCTACAATTGTATCCTCCTCGTTATCACACGACATGGAGGTTTGTATTTCAATGGGATATACTATGAAGTTGTTCTCATTTTATTTTTAATTTGTAACTGCACCCAAAACTCCACAATATTAGCAGGTGGCAAAATAGTTTGCATTTCTAAAAACTGATCAGCTTCCCCGGAAACATCACCCGCAAAACTTGCATGGATCTCCGTGCAGTATGAGGTGTTGAAACCAGGCATCCACCACATCCATTTCTTCCAGTTGGGGCCGCAAAAAGATTTCTAGCATTACAATGTAACGTTTTGAAGTGACAGTGACCGTTGCTCCACCTTCCTCGATAAAGTAAGGGCCTACAGTGCCAAATTCTGCAACGGTGTACCAAACTGTAACACGCTCAATGTTGCAGGGGTCTCTGATGAATTTCATGAGGTTTGGCTTCATCCCAATAGTGAAAGTTTTGCTTATTTACGCAACCATTCAAATGGAAATATACCTCGTCACTGCACATGACGATGGCATCTCGATGAACGGTTTGCAGAATTTTCGAGCACAACTTTTCACAGCTCTCCCAGTCTCTCTCAGTGAGTTCCTACACTACCATCATTTTGTATGGATGGAAATTAAGGTCCTCATGCAAAATCCTCCTTAAAGACGTGTTGAAAATGCCTAAGGCGGAGGCATGTTTACGCACTGAACATCTACGAGACTGCAAAATTGATGCCCTTACAGGCATTCATACAGTCCAAGGATGGCCTGGAGATTTTCTGTTCAATGTTGTACCTGTCTGTCTAAATTTAGTTTTCCAATTTGTTCCGAATTGTTTTCCGATTTGGGACATCACTATTAGGAGGAATGCTGAAGTGCATTCAGAAGGCGTGTTGTGTAGTGATGGATTTGTTGTTGTTGAAGAACGCTTCGACAGTGATAGCACAGTGCGTACCAGACTAAGGCATGTTGCCAACTGAAAACTACAAGGGTTAGCCTATCAAAGGACCCCCACCCCAACCCACTCAGCTACCTCTATCTTATGCAATGACCTTGAGAAATGTGGTACTACATTTTGGCTCACTCTGTACAAGAGTGCCAATACAATTTTAATTGGCTCTTATTCCTAGTTCTGTATGGAGTATTCTATTTTCTATAGACTCTTTGATACAACTGAAGAGGGTCCAAGGTCTAAAGTGAAACCTTTATGATGATCTGAAACACACAGTGGTCAGGGGTGAGGACTGCACGTTCTTCTAGTCCACATTCCTCTTGTCCAGTTACTTAGCAGCAAGAGCAAACTTAATATGTCGTCCCCATGGTTCGGTATAAATCTTCTCTAATAAAGCTGGACAAGGCAGTACAAGAAAGGAATAACCTACAGGACCTGGATGTGAAGCCAATTTGACGTGGGCGGCAACTAACTTTAAATTAGATATCTATGGTCATCTTGCATTGAACAACAGGGGTGGAATTTTAATTTGATGTCTTATTTTTTTAACTTTGAAATTTAAAATAAGCAACATTATAAAGGAACCTAATAACATCATACCTAAGAAAATGAAGACAGAGGATTGTGAAAAAGTACACATCCTTGCACCGGCTCCCCTGTGTCATTAATAGGTGGCAATTGTCTTGGCAGCCTTGTGGGCAGAAGGGTGGAGTACTTTAATAATAATAATAATTCTTTAAATTCATATAGCGCTTTTCTCACTACTCAAAGCGCTCAGCAATTGCAGGTTAAGGGCCTTGCTCAAGGGCTCCACAGAGCAGAGTCCCTATTGGCATTTTACGGGATTCGAACCGGCAACCTTCCGAGTGCCAGTGCAGATCCCTAGCCTCAGAGCCACCACTCCGCCTGTATATTTATATATACATGTATAAATATTATGTGCTCACAAAGAGGAGTACACACCGGTCATGCACTTTTAAGTAGGCAGATATACAGCCGGAATTTGGTTCCTCGGAATTGCAACATTGTTATGATTCAATTTACTTTAAAAATGTATTTTTCTTTTCTATTCATACTTCTGAAGGTGGTTCTGGGGAGTTTTAACCACAGAAAATCCAGTGCTTATGTTCAGATTGTTGGGTAACCCTAAATAACATTCTTTAATACTGTAATAGAATACTCAGTTTTTCATCCTTAGCTTCTAATTCTTGCCTGAATAAGAGTCTTCCAGGCTTTCCCTTCAAGTAGGCAGAACAAACAAGAACCTTCCACTTTCACTATGTGAGCTTGGGTTCAGCAAGGTGAAAGTGTTGACAGCAACCTTTATCAGCACCACACACAGGCAAACTGCATATTTCCCTTGGTCATAGAGCATGGAGCCTCCCTGCGCCAAAAAAAGTGAAATCTTCTAATTAAAAAAAAAAAAGACTACAAATTTATAAACAGCATCCCAATTGTTTAATTATTCTACTGAGTTTCTGTACTCAGTACTGTTTTCATAAAACCAGCGTTGGACAATGTCATTAAATTTAAAAAACATAAAAGCTACTATAGATGCAGAAGGGAACTGACCCCCTTATTGTAAGTACTGTATATAAACTAACAGTCTGGCTTCTCTGTTACATCATTTTAAATTCCTTAAGTAATGATAATGTCTTTATGATTTTTTCATGAATTACACATATTAAAGATCTTACATACTTAATGATCAAAATGAGGAAAGAAATCAACAGTCAGCAAGCTTTAAGAACTGAGAATGACCACCATGTCTTACCAAGTAAAATGGTGCCATTCTGTTTCTGCCCATTTCTAGCACCATTGTGAAGAATCAGAGATGCCGCTCTCCTTTGCACAGTAGATATGGCTATACATCTGTACTAAAAACTAGTGCCCTGACAATTAATGCAAATTTTGCAAAAAAAAAAAAAATCCTGATTTTTACTTCTCCCGGGGACTCATTTCCAGGCTGCACTAATTAAAAAGCTTGTTAACTCCAGCACTGTGCTGATCTTACACATTGCAGCCTTTCTTCATTAGAGCAACAGACAGCTGTCTAAATCCCCGATATGCTTTTTCAGCAAGCTTACGCCTCCATCAAGGATCCTAGGTAATTATGCCATTGCACTCTGCAGAGGAAGGCCTTCCCTGTCAATCTCACCAGGTGTGTGCAGCTGTCCTACTTTACCTTAAGCAGGCAGCTCTACCTTCAGCATGCCTCATCAAACAGGGATGCAAACTGGGTTCTACACTCTGGATGGGAGACCAATGAATGAATGTCAATAGAATTATTCTTATTCATAAAAGAGACCTGCCTCTAATTCACATCTAAAAGCATTTCCCTTTTCTCTATTATGGATTTGTTCCTAAAGCTTGGCTTAACTTTCAATTGATGAAATCTCCAAAAAACATTTTTTTGCTACTTTTTTATTATAGTAAAAACCTAAAACACTGAAAAAATATGTATGTTATCCTAGCATGGAGATGTTAGCAGATGCTACCACTGTGAAGATATTTTTAGAGAATGTGCTTCCATTCTCATAGTAAAAGATACCCACTCAAAGTGGTAGAATTAGCATTTGACTCTAATTGTCCTTTCATATGCTACATGAGGTTTGTCTTGCCCATCTAATTAAGCTGCTAGGCAACACTAATTACCATGCCACTACCTGCTAGGTAGGTGGGTATTTAAACAGAGCTTCGCCACTCATGGCTCACTCTTAAAATGGGTCTGTTTACTTATGCATGGTGTCCCTTGAGTTTTTGTGTTTTATGCTTGTTTTGTTTTCTAGACTTTTTGACTCTTTTTCTTTTCTATTTTGTTTTCGTCTCCCGTTTTATCTCAGACACTGAATGTACTCTCTTTCTATTACAGTGGCCTTTACACAATATGTGATTTAAATGAGGCCAAAATTTCTGTACCAAAATGTAAACAAAAATATATAAAGAGATTTACTTACACCAAAACAAAGTCTCTTTTTCTTTTCTATTTTGTTTTCGTCTCCTGTTTTATCTCAGACACTGAATGCACTCTCTTTCTACTACAGTGAATGGCCTTTACACAATATGTGATTTAAATGAGGCCAAAATTTCTGTACCAAAATGTAAACAAAAATATATAAAGAGATTTACTTACACCAAAACATAGGTTTATATTATTTGATGTAGCCAATAAAAATGTTTTTATGTGATTTGTATGTTCTACCACACTCCTTTCTTTAACCACCAAACCCTTCAGCTACTAGGAGAATCCATCCTTCAACCCAACTGTCCATGACTTGTGTTTTCTGAAATGTCATCTAGCCTCCATCCTCACAAGTGGTCAAGCTGCTAGACCACGGGGGCCAAATGGATGGTAAGCATTAAGAGGGTAGTAGCGTGAAACATTTTTTGCACATTATCATGCATGTGTGCGTGTGCTCTAGTGACTATAATTCTACTACCATTCCAGAGTTTGGCACTGGGTCCTAATGCTTTTTTTGTTCTTCCTCACTCTGCAGACCTGATGATTGATGGCTATAACACCTCTGACAGCAAGTCCATTGTCTATCCACCTGGACTCCCCTCTTCCTGCCAGACTACACTCAAAACCAGAAGCTCCGCCATCTATGTTAGTTCTCTTGTGAATTCACGTCTGTCTGTCTCTGCAATTATTGTGCATTTTCTTTGTTTTTCAAAACCAGTTATATAGGATGACCAGGTTGGTCTTCATTGTTATCTTTTAATTTTCTTACAACATTCATACACCCTAGAGCAGCTGTTTAAATTTCAAGAACAAAATTATTATCTATAGATTAATCTTTGGCTAACAGTAGTTTTATAGTTTTGGTGGGGTGGCTGCAAACTAGTCATAGGATGTCATAATCTTTCCACACCACATTCATGTTTAATTCCAAGGCTCTGCTGCAGAGAAGAAGTGGTCATTGGGAACAATCTCTTAGAGGAACCATCAGAGCAGAGTCGTTAAGGTCAAGCGTTAAGCTAAGATATAACTTTGGTGTCTTAAGGATCTCCCCTTTTGCTACAGGGACAAAGTGTGAAAGAAAGACTAAAGATTAAAACAACAGAAATATCATTTACAGCATTATGCTAACCTTTTTTGTTTTACTTGTTTAGAAAAACTCATTCCTTCCACAAGTGTGATATGCATATAAATGAAGATGAACAATCAGGGATTAAAAGGAATTTAGATCTGTTTAGTACATCAGCCTCCAGCAAATATTCCCTCGTACACTCTATAAAATATGGGAAAACACTTCAGTTGTTTGTTTTCATTCTAACCAGTGTCTTAATTATAAAATCAGAAGTAATTTCATCCACCCATTTATCTTTTGGCAAAAACAAGCTATAAAGCTATAAAATCTCTTAGGGCCTGCATTCAGTTGGAGGTCCCCAGAATACATTACCCATTTAAGGAAATCATCTCTCTGGCTTAGTGGACATCTTGAGACGCTCTGGTGTTGCATCTACATTTAAAAAAAAAAAATTCCCACCGTTCTACTCCATGAACCTACTTTATCCATTACAGCTTTGGATGGGTTATTGGCAGAAGATCAACCAACACTTGACAGTATCCCAATCTAGCACAGGGGCCACTCAGGTACATCTACACTATTCACAGTGTGCAAATCCGGAGGTGGCAATAACCTAAGCACGTATTTTAGAGTTGTGAAAAAAAGGGAGAACTTGTAACCATAAAGGGAATGAGCTGACACTCAACCTCTGGTCTACAGAACTAAAAGCGGTAGTTCTAACCACTGTTCTGCCTTAATTGTTACCATTGTTAGTTTCAGTGGTATTTGAGATAATGTACAAAGTATTTGTGTGTGTGCACATGCAAATCATTATGAATCTACATATGTAACATAACGGAGTGGTGGCTCTGAGGCTAGGGATATGCACTGGCAATCAGAAGGTTGCCGGTTCGAATCCCGTAAATGCCAAAAGGGAGTCTGCTCTGTTTGGCCCTTCAGCAAGGCCCTTAACCTGCAATTGCTGAGCGCTTTGAGTAGTGAGAAAAGCGCTATATAAATGCAAAGAATTATTAACATTCTCACGCCTAGCTAATCCACTTCATTATGAAGGATGGCTGGAACTTATTTTGGTAGCATCTGGTGTGAGAGAGCAACCAATCCATCACAGTGTGGCTTTTCACAAAGGGTCAATTTAGAGTGGCCAATTAACCTATCAGCGGCCATAGGAGGAAGAGTGGAAATCCCAGAGAACATATAAACTCCACACAGACATTAATGTGGCATAGTATTTAAACCCAGGATGCTAAGAAAGCAGAACTAACTACTGTTACACTTTATTTGCAAAGATTAAGCATGAAAAAATTAAGCATCTGATAATAAGAAAAGTCAAAAATTGTATTTGGTTATGAATAGACTTGGTATTTAAGGGGCTTGGGCTTTTGCAAGCTAGGCGGTGTGTGAAGCTGTGTAAGAAGCAGGTTCAGCTCAGGTTTTCATGTATTGTACTTTTATTCATAACTCCTGTTTCAGATGCTGAATGCTGGGTATGTGGGTGTGGTTTTGCCTTAAAACAAAAAAACGAGGCAAGAAAACAATATGGAATGTTACGCAGATGCTGACTTAGCAAATGAGTGGGTCTTTGTTGGTATTACAATGTACAGCAATGTGTATCTAATAATCTTTAGGTAATAAAGTTCCTCAAAGAAGCTCCTACAGTATTCTGCTTCCTTCAGCTACAAAATACAGCCCACAACTTTGCTTTTTAATTAAATTATCTTTATCTAGAAGGAGAAATTTGTTGTTTTTAGATTGATACAAATTGGTAGAAAATATTCTCCAAAATCTGATGTCAAACTCTTTGTGCTGCTGATCTAAGACTCAAGATTCTTTCATGATAGCCTTACTACTGTATATAGGCTAACAACCACAAAACAAAAACTTCATGATAAAACTACATTAAAAGCAACAAAAACATGAGGCCTATTTAGGAAACAAATTTAAGCTACAAAGAGATATTGTTCCAAGTCATCACAGCCCATCAGGCTCATTCATAGAATATTGATTTGTGAAGGCTTGGTTGTGTGCTACTGATTGTATAACAAAGTCAGGAATTGATTTCTCATTAGGACATACAAAGGATACAACAAAGAATTTTTACCCTTCATTTTCTCAACACTCTGGGGTAAGAACCCACCCTGCATGGGATGTCAGTCCAGCTCCATTCAACATATTTTTTGAACACTAGTAGATTCCATGTATGAGTGATTTTTTATTTATGTCAGAAGCACTGACATTTACTTATTGGTCTGAAAAATCTTACTTTTTAATTTGTTTGTGTCAAATTATGCAAAGTAAAATAGGCACTTGCACTACACCATGAAGGCCTAGCGCCTCATTCAGGTCCTTAAGCCCAGTGCTACTGAGGTTGGTCTCAGCCCCCAATAACTTTGAAATGGATAAACAGGTACAGAAAATGGATGGATGGATAGATGGAAGGACATCAGTATTATAGCACAACTAGCCATGTGCGCCCAACTACGTTGCGTGTGTTAAAGTTGTCTGTGAAGGGCTTCCTGTTTATACGCGGCTGCCAGTCGTGAACTGGGCTCTTCGTTGCACAGCATTATGATTTTTTATTAGGGAAACAAAATTACAAAACAAAACCCTTGGACATTGATTCGATAGGAACGGCCTACTCGGAATCACTGTCCGAATAGTAATTATGTGGTGGTGTAGGAGCATTTCTGCTACTCTCCGTTCACAGTCCGTCTCGTTTTCACGATGCTGTCGTTTCCTCTCACAATCTTTTCTCAACCTTTCTCCAATCTCGCAGGTTGCTTTGTGGCAATCCAAAGAGTAAGGCAATATACACGGAGCAATGGTTATAAAAGGGGGACACATAGGTATCCAGGCTCTTTAAAGCATAAACAGGGATCACTTCACTGACATGTGAGCAAGTCAGGGTACAACTGTGAGACGCGCAGCACTCGCCGGCTACAATGTAACAATAATAATTTACGGAACGTGCTGTTACGTTGTCATTCATTTTACCTACTGTCTTTCTTTCATTCATATGTTACGTAGGCACGTACCTTTTATCTTCGGCAATCTCATTCTCTAACCAGGCCTCAGGAGCTAACCAGCGTAAAACTGTCCATCACCCCTTTTGTTATTCCGGCACATTGTTGACATCCGTGAGTAAGTATCTATCTATCTATCTATCTATCTAACAACAACGTACTACACTGGAAGGTGGTCTACGCATGCGTGGAATTCGCGGACAAACAAAGATCAAGATCCAAATGAAGATTATATATAAAGATACTTGTATAGTGCCTTTGGATTTTTTTTTTTGCTACAGAAAGTTGTATTTATTTATAAACAAACAAGCCAGTGCCAATACAGGTTCAGTATGAAGAAGGAGTTCACTACCAAGCCATGCAAAGATATTGCAAGTAAATGTCAGGCTTTAATTTTCTGCTCTACACATACAACACCAGCATATGCCCAGTATGCAAGGTAGATGCCTTGCGATTCTCTCTCTCTAATCTCTTCATCTTGTCAATGAATAGCAATGTAATGATGAGACTGACTGAGGGCTGAATCTCAAGCCCCCATTCAGGCAGGACAAAGAGGATGCTAACAAGGCTGTCTGATTTCATTACAATCAGAGGAAAGCGTAGAACAGGCCACAGCAGAAAGGTGACAGCTGTGGAGGAGACACTAATGCGTAGTGTTTAGAAAGAAACAGCATTCGGCACACACAAATAATACGATTAGCAGACTAATCTGATTAGTTAGGTGACTTGTGTAATCATGTTACTTTTCCTTTCATTTATGGTGTTTTTGCTAACATCATGGATCACGGGGAGGCATTAAGTTTCACATCATACGTTCATCTGCCAAGCAAACTCAAGCAGATAAGTGTGCGGCAGCTGCGATCAATTTTTATTTGATAGGTAAATAGCACTTCATAGCAAAGCTCTAGACAAAGCAAGCAATGTTATATTTTAGGGGAGGCTGAAAATTAATGATTACAAAATCAGCAGATGTGCAGGAAGAACCTGCAAATATAATAAGCCTGGTCTGCTGCAAACTTGTAGTATACGTTATGATATTCAGACAGACTCTGCAGACTTTGAACTCCATCCTGGGGTCCTCTAAAAGGATTTCTGCACTACATTAGTCAGAGTACCTGTAATAGGACCTAAATTCCATTATCAGACTAGCTTCCTGTGTGCACTCTGATCTGCTCACAAGGGGTATGGATATCAGGGATCCTAATTCTTCTCAAAAACTGGGTCCTCTAAAAGGTCCACTTCTGTAGCAGAAGGCAAGGTCATCATGACCCATAGTGCCCAGACAAGATGTGCACAAGTAAAACTCAAGTATTATTAATAGGATATGTTCCTGTCCACATGTTGATATGCCCAGAAGAGACCTTTTAAATAAGGATTCAAGGTCTGCTCCAAAATGGGGTTCTTTAACAGGTTCTTCCCTGCCAGAGTGCTTCCAACAGGGTGTATAAATGGGAGACTTCAGTTCTACTAACTGGCTATGCTTTTCTCCACCATCAATTGTGCTCCAAGGTGATCCCAGATTCCTTGTGTGGTCCTCTGGTGGGATTCACAGGCATTGGATGTTACCAGTTCTGCTGCCTGAAACTCAAAAGGCAACAGCTTCAAACAATATATTTCTTATTGAGATCCTGAAGTAATATTCAAAGTAGGACTTGTCTATCAGATCCTGTTCAAATGTTTCATTCAAAATCCCCATAATAAATCTGCACGTGGGTAACCCCATGTCTATCTTACTGCAGTCCAACATCAGAATCAATAGACTCAAGTCAGAAAACCTCTGCCCAGAACTTAGCCAGTTAAAAATAATAATCTCTGTCCTTTTCAGAGTCACCTATTTGCAAGAATATGGACTGTAAACAACAGGCTTACTGGTTCAATCCTTACCTTTGACTTACTGTGCGACGCACAATCATATTGTAGAAATGCAAATAATTTTAAGGCAGCAATTTGAAAACTGATTTGGAATAAAACTATCTAGTTACTAATCTTCTTATCCAAACCTGGCCTGCACAGAGCCAGAGCCAAATCTGGTGACATCATTTACAAAGCAGCAACCAAGCCCAAATGAGGTGCCCATCCATTTCTCTTACAAATATGCACAGGCACCTATTCACTCAGTATGCTTGTCTCACGAATATGGGAGGAAATTTAAACATCGGAAGAAATGCCCATGTGAGCACATGCAAAGTCTTCACTGTCAGTAACCAGGTATTTG
Organism: Erpetoichthys calabaricus; assembly: GCF_900747795.2. NCBI lineage: Eukaryota > Metazoa > Chordata > Cladistia > Polypteriformes > Polypteridae > Erpetoichthys > Erpetoichthys calabaricus. Next base: position 96,259,286 of record NC_041401.2, on the reverse strand, counting down.
AACTCAGTCTACAAGAGCTGAGAGACAGCCACTGTACCACCATGATGCTCTGGTACGAATGTAAGCCCTGGCTAAATAAAAAAAACTAGATAATAATTTGATTATCAATTTTCCACTAAACTTCATAAAGGAACGGCTTGAATTATCCTCCCATGGCAATCCTACTTTTCTTTCCTAAGATAAAATCATGAAGCGTTTGCTTTATATGTAGGTAATAACTGCATAGGAGCAGATAAATGCTGCAGCGCAATTTCAAGTTGAGAAGACACCTAATGAAGCCAGAGAAAATTCACTTTCTCCAGCTAACACTGGTGCTTCATAATATTTTGACTGTAGCTTTAATCACTGCAAAATGCATAATTCCATGCTTTCCTTCTGAACAGAACAGATTTTTTCAATTTTATTATTGTTGAAGTTCACGCCACCATTTTCAAGAGTTAATCAGTACACTCCAGGATTCCATTCACTGATATCTGTGATCAAGAATCCTTGACTATGGCACAAATTTCTTTAAATTCATATTTTGCAATTATTTTGTCTTTAGGTGTGGGTTCTTTACACAGTTATTTACATGCAGATTAATAAAAATGCCACTCTTAACACAAACTGTGCCACTTATATTCTTTAAAACAATACCTTATTACAACATCCATTTTTATGCAGTAAAATGTATTCTCTCCTTCAGAAAAAGAAGAAATATTTCAAAGTAATATAAAACAATGGTGGAATTTGCACTTTCTCCCTGTGTCTCTGTGGTTTTCTACTGGTATTCCAGTTTTCCTCCCACATTTCCAAAGCCAATTAAATAGCCCCAGTGTGAGTGAGTGGACTCTGACATTGATGGGTATCATGTCCAGAACCTTTTCCTGCATTGTGCCCAGTAGTCCCAGAATAGCCTCTTGCACCATGCTCCTCTGAGTTGACTTCAGCACCTTTAAAAAAACTATTATTAATTTATTAGTAAACATACTTACTTTCAGATTATCATAAACTGTTGCCTAAGCCTAAGGACATTTCTAAAAGTCCATAAGAGAATGTAAAGGTGCCCTACAATGTCCTAATTTTCCTGCTGAAATGACCTTCTTTTCAGAGTTACTGAGATTGGATCCTTAGTCATGGGTATATTTACAGCCCATGTCTTTAAGCATTGTTTCTAACCTTTTAGTGTGTGTCACTGACTTTACTTTTCAGACTCAAGTTTAAAGGCAGTCAGTCCACCACAAACGTTTTAAAGAAACAACAACTATGAGTGTCTATGTGTCATAACACAGCTACAAATACGCAGAAATCAGTTCATCAGATAGCAAAAGCCAAACTGAATACTCAGTTCACACAATCCAAACCAATTTCAAGAATTTCTGTATTGATTTGACCACAAAAATATAGTTTATCCTGCATTTGGCCTTTGGTTTTAAAAAGATTACTCGTGTTTCACTTAAACATGGGGCATCACATCTCCTCCATTGAACAGATGATCAGATTGCAGAATTCCACAACTGTAAGTTCCTGTAACTGCAATAGGCAGCAACATCCTATGCATGCCAGTTTAAGAAAACTTTTACAATTAAATAAATTCATCATTCCTCAGTAACAGATTAGGCAAAATTATAAAATCGTAATTTAAAAAAGACACTGAATGTTCTTGCAAAAAAAGCAAGAATGATTGCTTACAAATAAGTAACAATCTGTGTGGGAAATTCATGCATTAAATATTTGAATTTGCTGGATTTACTAAAATTGTGTGGAATACCTGCAGTCTCATATCAAATTCCTAGCCCTGCATAATGTAGGCCTAGACACATCTCCATAATTGCTTCAGTTGTGATAATCTGATGAGGTGATTTATTTCTTTGATATTATTACATACTCTGCACACTGGAGATGGTTTTCAGTTGAGAACTATCTTCTGTGCTCTAGCACTACATTACACAGAACGCAAAACAGCTTACTCACAGTTTTGTCTTCAAATATTAGGCGGCAAATGTGAATCACTTCTTTTTGCTGTGTCTGAACTGACTGCACTCTTCCAATTACATGATATACAGTACATTGTGTTGTCTGTGTTGCTGGTGCATGTGCGGTCATTGGTTGACAATGAAAAAACCTTTCAGGGGACACCAGAGTCTCTGTAGTAACCTCTTTAATGTGGAAAAACATGTAATTTTATTACATATGTGAGGACTTTGAAAATGTGCAATATTTAGTTGATTTTGCTTTGAACTCAGTGATCAGTGCAGAATCATGTAATCCTGGAGGCACTGGTTAATGGCATTCAAAGCTGCAAGTGAATGGTTTGAGGTGGGATACATAGTTATGTCTGCTGTAGAGTTGGGTTAGCATGTCCTGCCCCCTTGCCACTAATATGTAGAAGTCCACCCTTGGCTTAAAATGTGTTCAGTCGCACTTAGACTCAGTTCGGTCTCCTGGGGAACATACAACACACCTAAACTGTTAGGAGTCACACTTTGGAATATAAGTCATCAGTTGTTCTGAGCTATCAATCCTTCATTTGAAAATACTAATTGTACAAGAAACAAACAGACTAGGTATCAAAGTGACTATTTTGTAGGGAGTTTAGCTGATGGAAAGTTTTTCGCATGCTAGTTTGGCATTGGCTTGTTAAGGTGCTACCAGAGCTACTTGCAGGTCTGGAGAAAATGAACACAACATTGCAAGACCCTGAAAAACAAAGCTGCCTTTCAAGAGTCATTCTGACTGGGGAATAGGACACTGATATATGTCTAACTGGGAATAGTTTTCCCCCAGGGCTTGGGCACCACCAGACTAGTACAGCGCATAGTAAAGTCAAATAAGAGATCTCCAGATTAGAGACGCTTACTACAATGGCAAAGGGAGAGGTACTGTACCCGTTTAGATGTTTGTGTAGTCAGACAAATAGAGGAAGGACACAATCAGAGGTACACTTGAGGGAGTACTGCATGTTTAGTTAAAAGAGGAAAGGAAAGAGGAAACATAACTGGTAAAAGCACATACAGTTAGGTCCATAAATATTTGGACAGAGACAACTTTTTTCTAATTTTGGTTCTGTACATTACCACAATGAATTTTAAATGAAACAACTCAGATGCAGTTGAAGTGCAGACTTTCAGCTTTAATTCAGTGGGGTGAACAAAACGATTGCATAAAAATGTGAGGCAACTAAAGCATTTTTTTAACACAATCCCTTCATTTCAGGGGCTCAAAAGTAATTGGACAATTGACTCAAAGGCTATTACATGGGCAGGTGTGGGAAAGTCCGTTGTTATGTCATTAGCAGATAAAAGGCCTGGAGTTGATTTGAGGTGTGGTGCTTGCATGTGGAAGACAACATGCGGTCAAAGGAGCTCTCCATGCAGGTGAAAAAAAAGCCATCCTTAAGCTGCGAAAACAGAAAAAAAACATCAGAGAAATTGCTACAATATTACGAGTGGCAAAATCTACAGTTTGGTACATCCTGAGAAAGAAAGTAAGCACTGGTGAACTCAGCAACGCAAAAAGACTTGGGCGTCCACAGAAGACAACAGTGGTGGATGATCGCAGAATCATTTCCATGGTGAAGAGAAACCCCTTCACAACAGCCAACCAAGTGAACAACACTCTCCAGGGGGTAGTCATATCGATATCCAAGTCTACCATAATGAGAAGACTGCATGAAAGTAAATACAGAGGGTGCACTGCAAGGTGCAAGCCACTCATAAGCCTCAAGAAAAGAAAGGCTAGATTGGACTTTGCTAAAGAACATCTAAAAAAGTCAGCACAGTTCTGGAAAAACATTCTTTGGACAGATGAAACCAAGATCAACCTCTACCAGAATGATGGCAAGAAAAAAGTATGGAGAAGGCATGGAACAGCTCTTTATCCAAAGCATACCACATTATCTGTAAAACACGGTGGAGGCAGTGTGATGGCTTGGGCGTGCATGGCTGCCAGTGGCACTGGGACACTAGTGTTTATTGATGATGTGACACAGGACAGAAGCAGCCGAATGAATTCTGAGGTGTTTAGAGACATACTGTCTGCTCAAATCCAGCTAAATGCAGTCAAACTGATTGAGCGGCGTTTCATGATACAGATGGACAATGACCCAAAACATATAGCCAAAGCAACCCAGGAGTTTATTATAGCAAAGAAGTGGAAAATTCTTGAATGGCCAAGTCAGTCACCTGATCTTAACCCAAGTGAGCATGCATTTTACTTGTTGAAGACTAAACTTCGGACAGAAAGGCCCACAAACAAACAGCAACTGAAAACCGCTGCAGTAAAGGCCTGGCAGAGCATTAAAAAGGAGAAAACCCAGCATCTGGTGATGCTCACGACTTCAGGCTGTCTTTGCCAGCAAAGGGTTTTCAACCAAGTATTAGAAATGAACATTATATTTCCAGTTATTTAATTTGTCCAATTACTTTTGAGCCCCTGAAATGAAGGGATTGTGTTAAAAAAATGCTTTAGTTGTCTCACATTTTTATGCAATCGTTTTGTTCACCCCACTGAATTAAAGCTGAAAGTCTGCACTTCAACTGCATTTGAGTTGCTTCATTTAAAGTTCATTGTGGTAATGTACAGAACCAAAATTAGAAAAAAGTTGTCTCTGTCCAAATATTTATGGACCTAACTGTATCAATATCAGTCACTGTGCTACAGGAGCCTTTAGACCTTTTCAAAATGTGCTCTGTAAAGCAACCAAAAAAAGTTCTAGATTTAGACATGAATATTTAAGATCTTCAGTCATGGCTTAAAAATGCTCTTTTATGCTATGCTGTAGCTCATCGGTGTCAAGAGGGGCTTACCTCACCCACCATGCCATATTAGTTATGCCAGTAACGTTTTAAGCAGGGGGAGCTTACAGGACTTATGCTACATGGAAACAATCTTCCTGAATATATAAGAAGTCCAGTAACATCCATGAGGAATTGAGATTACAACACATTCTAATGAAGTGCAAATTTAGATGTGAAGGGGAATAAGAGAACAAGATAATGCATGGTGTACATGCCCAGAATTCTATCGGGGATGACATGTACACCCAAAAAGCATGCAGCAGTAGCAATGCGTGCAAAAACAAGAGTACTGCCAGAGAATACTTTGGGCCTCATTTACAGCTCAGCATTCAATTTCCCTGCGCAACAACCTTTCACACCCACCCTCACAGAGGGGTGGCTTCTTCCCAATACACCAAATCACAGTAAACCTGGTGCTACATGTTTAGTTTTGATTTACTTTCGTATTTATGTGAGAATTCGCAAAAGCAAATAGAAAACATCGTTACCGAAAAATAGTACCAGGAATATGCAATAAAATGAGTATTTCCAGATCCCTTTAGTTGCAAAAACATGTATTAGAAATATGGAAGGTGTGGATCAATACTGTCTTGATTTAAAAAAAATATTTTTTTTTTCCTCAGTACCCCATACCCTGTACTGTGAAGAACACACTTAAATTTAGAACACAATTTGTGTGGCAAATGCAGTGTGGCAAATGCATATATGCAATGTTTATGCAGAAAAAACTTTGACTTGAAAAGTAATAGACTTATCCTTTAATGTGCTGTCTGATTACTGGCTGTATGAATACTTTTCAGATTTGGCGAGTTCAGCCTCAGTCTTGGCCCTTTCTTTTTCCTTTCTCTCACCATTTGATGAGCATTTCTGCTCTTGGCACATTTTAAAGCACTAGTTTTTCTTCTTTACTTGTGGTCATGTTATAAACATTGTACTTACAGGTGTGTGCTCATTGACTGTTAGCGCGTTCTCACTCTTTCTCACACACGCACACACAAGCCCGCTTCAAAAATTTTGTCAGGGTGAGTCACAGAGGGATATTTAACTACATGGGAGTGTGCCGCGACTGCCCCCAACTTGTAAAGATTATATAGGTGAAGTCTACAACTGAAAATTGCTGTAAAAGTCGTGCAATGTGACAGAAGCTTTATGTGGTACGCCTGCATAATAAATAATTAACAATGTTAATGACAGGCTAATGTGGAAAAGCTTCCTTGGAGACACATTGGCAACTGATCTCATAATTTTTTAACTTGTATCTGTCAGATCCACTTCAAAGCACTTACAATCACAACTGACCAAAATGTACATGTACTGTACACTGACTTCTTGTTCACAAATGTTATTAATTTTTTTATTAGTATATGAAGAAAAATATTTAAGTTTTATTTGACTAATGTATAAAACCTTATTACAGAATGTACACATATCCAATATTTAACAGCTCAGCATTTTCTAGTGTTATATTATAGTGCAGTAAGATGGTAAGTAACTCTGACTCCCTACTTATTCATTTATTTTCATTATCTCATTTGATCATACTTTCAGTGTTTGTCACTTGTAGTGGAGAGAATATGAATAAAAATGTAAAGCATAATGTAAAATGTGCCAGTACAATCAGACATTCTGATCATACCAACCAATTAAATGAATGATCAAATGGCTTCCAAACAAGTTTACTTTGTAATGAGCCAAGTAAACAATGAATGCCATGCATAAATGCAATGGCCTTGCACACATCTGCAGCTCTACAAATAAGCATCCACAAGTCTCTAAAAATAAAAATAATAAAAAGGAGATCACACCCTTATGAGCAGCGCACCAACCACACAATGTTTATACATTTTCATTCTATAACATACTTTAAGGTTTATAACTCCAACTAAAAAAAAAATATATACATTTTTGATCATTTTGATATTAATACAAAATTTGACAAAAATAAAGCAAAAATAATGTTTCCTGAACTATTTGTGAATTTGTTTTGGGGAAAAAGGTACATTACCATGTTTCTTAAATTTTTTTTTTTAGAAAAAGAGTTTTAAAAAAATGAGTATATTTTTAGACACAGTTTTCAGAGATCATTGTTCCAGTTGGTAGATTTTGATTTTTTTACAGACAAACATGCGTTTCCACTCTGCAGGTGAGATGTGATTTCCGCTGGCAGAGGAGGACATTTTGAGGGCAGCAGGGTAAGGCCAATCCTTGCCAGAGGGGGCAGCTGCTCAGAATTAATAAGCAGATATGTACAAGAGATACATTTTTCTCTGTGGCCAAGGGCAGCGGTGTGACAGCCAAGATCAGATGTATTTTATCTTAATTTGTTGTCCCATATTTTTGGATAAAAACAAACTGCAGCTCAGCTTCTGTTAAGTTCAATTAGAGAACTGCATTTTGAATGCAGCTGATGAGCATAACCTAAGACAAGAGACAAGAAGACAATCTTTATAAGGGTTTATCCAAGTAAAATATAAAAATGACTTGCTGTACCCACTTGAAAACCAGTTTCCATATTGTGAATGGGCCCTTGACTTCTCTAAGAGTTTTAGGATTATTAGCCCTGCAGGGCTCATCTGGTCCCTACTCAATGATCTTTATGATGAGGTTTCAGAAAGTCTTTTAAAGTGTCAGTACATTGAGCATGCAAGCAGCTTAGCGCCTGCTGTCTGCTCTGCAAAAATTATTTATGATTCTCCGGATTTTATGCTTTTCTCTTTGCAGTAATACTGTATCTACATCGTTTGTGACAAAAAAAGACTATCTTCTTTATAACTATACTATTATAATAACATACATTCAAACGATAAAGCTCTCAGGTGGCCCTTTTTTTTAGTTTTATTCCTGAACAGGTCCACAGCCTTGGTGAAATTTCTATCCATAAGGGTCAATCCACGTGAAATAAACTAACCATTTCTGATTTGCTCCACACCTTATGTAAATAATTTCATTGTACTCCCATACTAGTGTGCCAAACTTTAGGCTTGTATGTTCATTAGTTTCTGAGATATGGAGACTTTATAATGGCAGTGTGACCCTAATTTATTGAAAAAAAGAGTGTTGCAAAAAAAATAACAGCGTTCTTTCTATAAAACACAACTTATAAACTGTTAAGGCTAGGTGCATCAAATTTTCAGGAACTGATTATTAGTAATAGATGTCTAACATACAATTTGATTTCCTTCAGACAGGCACCTTGTTGGTAAAGAATAAATATAACATGAGTAATCCATCCATCCATCCATTGTCCAACCCGCTGAATCCGAACACAGGGTCACGGGGTCCGCTGGAGCCAATCCCAGCCAACACAGGGCACAAGGCAGGGAACCAATCCCGGGCAGGGTGCCAACCCACCGCAGGACACACACAAACCAAGCACACACTAGGGCCAATTTAGAAGCACCAATCCACCTAACCTGCATGTCTTTGGACCGTGGGAGGAAACCGGAGCGCCCGGAGGAAACCCACACAGACACGGGGAGAACATGCAAACTCCACGCAGGGTGGACCCGGGAAGCGAACCCGGGTCTCCTAACTGCAAGGGAGCAGCGCTACCACTGCGCCACCGTGCCGCCCAACATGAGTAATATCTATCAAAATATGAAAGATCTGATGTGGCTTAGTATGGAGATATAGAGGGCCAAAGTTTCTCTAAAGCACAAAATAGACTTTTTTTATATAATTTTCAGCAAGCCATAAATTGTCAAATATGCAACTGTGAACCAAGTAAATTGCTGCTAAAGACATCTAATACTAAATAAACAGACCCTTAAAATGTCATACACTAGCATTAACAGTTCAAAAGTTATGACTTATGGAGCATTGTAATCTTTAGTAGTACTTGTTTTCCCAATAAAACTAGGGCCACACTGCTTTTTAAAAGCCTCCCTAGTTTATATACTATATACTAATTACAGGGTCACGGGGATCTGCTGGAGCCAATCCCAGCCAACACAGGGCGCAAGGCAGGAAACAAACCCCAGGCAGGGTGCCAGCCCACCACAGAGTAATGAACATAAAAGCCTATAATTCTGAACAATAGTTATTGAGTACAATAATTATTTTCAGCAAGTATGAAGTACAGTAAATCAGAGATGGTCAGTTAGGAACATTTTCTAAAATCTATTTATCTGACATGGGCTTATTCCTACGTCATGTGTACTGAAGTGCAGGCCAGTTTATGACACACAGCCTACAGTGTCACAAGCCATAACAAGCTTTAACATTAGAACACCATTTAGAATCTACATATATGGAAGCACATACAGTAGCTGGGTTTAAAGAGGCTCAGCATTGCTTTGAGTTAACCAACCTTTATAAAGGGTAAAACATAAAAATTTAAAAACTCTTCAGTATGGCTGCTGTTTTATCACATTTGTATTCAGTCCAAATCAATAACTCTTCACTTCTGGCATTTTAAAAATTAAGATGATCATTTTTAATATATAAATAATGTGGCCAGGTCATGACTTACTTCATGTCTACAACAGGAGTATGGTATATAGTATGAATTTAACGAAATACATAGTATGCAAGATGCAATACCACTTTTAAAAGTTCAAAGCTTTGGATTACACTCAAAATTTGCACAAGTGTTTATTTCAAAATGCATATGGCAAGTTTCTTGAACGTCCGAGGAATGGTTTGACTGTTGTAGGCTTTAAAAAAGTCAGCCTTTAAAAGCTTCTAGATGAACAGATGGAATTCACCTAGAATCTCATTGGTTCATCAAACTAATGGGTGCAAGTTGTCCACAAATTTTTATAAGCTACTGTATTCTGTCCACAAAATGATCACCATAGACACACAGAAACACATCTTCCCATAGTTGCTCAAAAGATGCTCTTGAGATATCAACATGTATTTCTTACTTGAAAGCCCAAAGTCAGTTTTTCATGAATACAATAAATTCTTCATATATGAATTATGGAAATTGTAATAATATCAAACATTGATTATAAATTGCCCAGTGTAAGAGTCAGTGTGGGAGTGTGATGAACTGGTATCCCACTCAAGCTTGGTGCCTACCAGGCGCCAGATCCTACAGACTGATGAACTGGTACCCCACTCAAGCTTGGTGCCTACCAGGCGCCAGATCCTCCAGACTCTGCAACCCTGTATAGGAGTAAGTGGAGCTGAGAATGTCATCTTATAATTTAAAACAGACAGAAGAACAAAGAAGCACAATAAAGAGGCAACACCAAGGTGTTTACATATCCCTCTATTCTTATATCCACCTAATCCAGTGCAGGGAGGTGAGGTTAGAGCCTGTACTAGCAACATTGGGTACAAGATAGGAGTCACTCTCAGTTGGGGTGCCAATTCATTGCAGGGTGTGGTTACCCATAGTGGGGCATTTCTGAGATACTGATTACATTAACAAACACACTAACATCAGAACCTACACACAGAGAAAACCCACGTGAGAATAGGAAGAACAGTCTTGACCTTTTTATATTAAAAGTAATAAAACAGATACATTTCAAAACGTTTCTCTTATTTCCTGACACTAGTTATAACTTTTTGTTCCTTTTTAATTTTAAGGAAAGCTGTAAAAAGCAGGTTCAGGAGACAAATAAATGTATGGATGGTTGAAAAATCAATTACGAAAAATTGAAACCTAATATCTTTTAGCAAACATTACTTTTAAATCATTGCCAATAAAGCAGACAAAAGGAAGTACAAAGACACTAATCATCAACATGACTGTCTCACTGCTTCCCTGAAACACTTTCTCATTTTCTAGACTACACGTACAGTATATAAACATGAGACATGTTTGACACTAAACTGATATTCCTCCACTCACCTTCTCTTCATCCAAATCCCAGGCGGATTCTTGTCATTCTAGACATATCCAATAAAATGGCATACAATAACTCCCTGAACAGCATGCTTAACCAGTACAATTCTAAGGAAATCCCATCATTCTAGACATTTCTGATGAAACCCCTAGACCTCTGCATACCTTGATGTTTTTTTTAAACTAATAAAATCCCATTGTTACTGGTATAGCTGCAGCACACTTACTGAATTACTCCTGATTTGACACGATTGATCCTATGACGTGATGCCTCGTCCATAATGTTGTTTGTCCACAGCAAGGACCACATACTTAACTATGTTCAGAAACTTGCCTTAAGATTTTCATCTAAGTGCTCATAATGGAAAAGTGAAAACAGGGATTGATATGACTATAAATCTTGCTAGCACTTACTGGGACAAAAATGTAATGATCACCTTTGTAGAATGCAGCTCTCCAATCAATGTAAATTGAAAGGTTATTTAAAATAAAAAAAGGCTTCATCTGCTTCATTGCAGAAGTAGCTATATTCATGTTATCTGTAGAAATACAAGATTTCCATATAGTGTGTTGAAATGCAAATCTACATTCAAAACCAACTTCAGTCATTCAGGTCTGCACTGCCAGTGAGATACAGAGCAGAGAGAACTGCTGCAGCAAGCTGAAAAAGATAATAATCAGTCTACCCTTCTCAAGTAATCAATGGATGCCCTGCAACTATTTGTGAACTGCACTGGAACAGTGACTGGACGAATTTATTTTCATGTAATGGATGAGACATAGGGAAGGAAGACTGTACTGCCTCTCTGCCAATGGGATTTTGAAAGGAAAGATTTGCAGCTTAACATCAAAGCTTCCTCTGCCCTTCCAGAACACACTTCACCAAATGATTTCCTTACGTTGATGATAATAGTGCACCAGTCTGTCTTTCTCAATTAATCACAAAGATAACTTGTGCAAGCTAGCAGTCTGTATCAACGCTAGTTCTCAATATGCATTCCAGCCAGCTTCAGTCAATAGGTTAAATTAGACCAAGATGCAAGGTAAATTTGCTGTATTGAACAAAGTACGAAAAACAAACAAATACAAAATAAATATATTTTAATTTTATTTAAATAAGCTTGCACAATCATTTTCCAATGCAACCTACCCTTTTTGTAAGCTTATACACTCACTATGCTAATTATTAGGGACACTATATTAATACTGTGTGGGGCGTCATTTTACTCTTGAAACAACCTCAAATCTTCATGGCAAGGATTCCACAAGATGTTGGAAAAATGTCTTTGAGATTCTGGTCCATGGTCGACATGATTCCATCATGCAATTTTTTCAAATTTGTCAGCTGCACATTCATGCTTCAAATCTCCTGTTCTACCATATCCCAAAAGATTTTTATTGGATTCAGATCTGGGGCCTCATGCATAACTAAAACATGGTGTATGGACAAAAGTCGAAATGTGCATACGCACAAAAAAATTCAGATGCAGAAAACCGTGTGTACGCCAACTTCCATGCACTTTCGCTACATAGAGTAAATCCCCATCAACGTGAAATGTAACGCTTGTGCACGCGCCTGCCGCCCCTCCCAGTCTCCTCCCAGAATTTCGCCTCTTTGAATATGCAAATCAATTTAAATATTCCCTTAAGTTCAGTGTTCTGTGAGAAGACAATGGCAAAAGCACGGGGAAAATAAGAATTTCAGCGAATGCCAAGTGGATGCAAAGTAAAACGTAGTATTTGTTGGTTTAAGCTGTTGTATAAACAACAAAAGGAAGTTAATTGAAAGTCACACAGTGCCCTTAATAAAAAAAGAAATGGTCAGATATCAAAATCGCCATGAAAAGGCAAGTTGTAGCTCACTGTCTGAGTGTCATATGGAAGCTTATTATGTTATAGACAAAAGAAAAAAATAGGGAGACAGTGGAGAAAAAAAGCTTGAAATGTCAACTTTAATCTCAAAATTTCCACTTTAATCATGTTGTTTATTTTGTCATTAAAGCAGAACGTCATAAACTTAATCTTGAAATCATTGTTTAATTTACTAGAGTTTTTCAGATCCCATCGTAACTAAAGTAGCACATTTAAATGCTACATATTCTATGTGTTCTTCCATGTGCTCTATGTGTGAATCACTAAGTGCTTCTTAAACGGGCTTTCTCTTAGGCTGTCAGGACAAAGAATACATTACATTCATAATATTACAGCTATCTGAACAATTTAATTACTATGATGTATACTTGATATCATTTTCATGATGAAATGAATTAAAGCATGTATTAAACATGGCGCACAGTGGCACACTGGTAGCGATGTCCAGTGATTGTTCCTGCCTTCCACAAGATGCTTCCTGGGACATGCATGACCCTCTATGTAATGATTTAATGCAGAAGTACTGTCATATATATAATATATATTGTGATAGATGGCCGGCAGCTCAATCCGGCCGGGACGTCCCAGAACGGGAAGAGTGGAGAAGGGCAGCCTTTCCAGGACACTACCTCCCCCAGGACGCTAGGTGTCAGCTCCCATGGACGGTAAATGTACCCCGGATTCCTGCAGGGCATCATGGGACATGGAGCTCATTTTCTCATCCCTGTTGGGTGCTGTGGGTGCCGCCAGGGGGAGTTCATAAAAGACCTGGGGGCTTCTACTTCTCCTACAACCCGGAAGTACTTCGAAGTCACGAGGACGGAAACCCACAGTACTTCCGGGAGGCTTGAGGAAGGATGATGTGACGTTTGACCTGGAAGAAGAGGAGAAGCACTTCCGGGTCATGGAATATATAAAGGACTGTTGGAGACCCAGCAAAGGGAGCCAGAGTTGGGAGGTTGGGTGACGAAGCTGCTGGGAGTGGAGGATTTTTGTATTGTGATTATTGATTACTGTTATTGGTGAATTGTGGCGTGTGTGGTGCTTTGTGCACTTTATTGAAGAAAATAATTAAAATTATACTTAGTGCTTTTATACGTGTGTCCTGGACGTCTGTCTGTTGGGTTTCAAGGGGCAACAGCAACCCCTAGCGTCCACAATATATATATATATATATATATATATATATATATATATATATATATATATATACACACATACACATATATATATATATATATATAATCTATTATATAAAAAAATTTGGGGTCGAGATGTGATCATCTCGGAAAGACAATTTGAAATCCCGCGAGACTTCTTGCATGTCACGCCCTACTTACAAACAATTTCTCGGAGACACTTTAACATCCCACGAGACAAGGAAGTGAGTCAAAAGGACAGCTGTTGTACAGGCTTTTAAATGATTGTCGCACTGCGCGACATGCAGATCACGCAGCAAGGCAGCAGCAGCTGCTGTACAGGCTTTTAAATGATCCATGAGCAGTGCAACATGCAGATCACGCAGCTCAGTAGCAGCAGCTTTTGTACAGGCTTTTAAATGATTGACGCACTGCGCAACATGCAAAACACGCAGCTCGGTAGCAGCTAGCAGCAAGCCAGCAGCTGATCCATCTTTAGCGTGCGTTCAGCCCCCCCACTTCGCAACATGTGCGGCAGAGACACGATGTGGTTAAGTGGCTAGCGTGAAGTGTGCCCCCAGAGGTAGGGGTTGTGGGGTGGGCAAGCGAAGCGAGTAGGGGGCACATTCCCCTAGTATGTGTATATACATACACACACATACACACACACGTAAACAGCAGACAGGAAGTGATGTAATTGACAGGTGGAATCCTGGGAACCAGAAATTACATCAGGGTAAGGCGGGATCTTGAATTTTGGAAGAGGAAGTGATGGAGGATAGCTTCTGGGGATCAGCAAAAGGTTTATGATGAGAATTCTTCTGCTGTTCTGCAGGAGAAAAAGGAGAAAGAGTTAGAGGGCAGTGCCAACCCCTGGTCCAGGAGGAAAATACAAGTATCTCTTGCATTGCAGATCTCCACATTGTACTCCAGCATGGCAATATTGTTTTGTAGATGTATCTCTATTTGAGTAGGCCTTTCCTAAATGAAAACAAAGAATATTCACACTCTGTCTTATTGGGTATATGAGCCTCCTTTGCTGTTTAGGCTCCTCCGCCAATGTGAACAAATCCATCTGGATTTGTTAGTTTAAATAAGGCCTGCCTAATCAATGGATCAGCTCCTTTATGGCTACTATAATTTTCTGAAGTCTGAGAAGATAGTACCATTAATCCCACATCAGAACACTGTGCAGCAGATCTATTGCAAAGGATTTAAGTGTGTAAAATCATTGGCTCATCTAGTCGGAAATTCATAGAATCAGTCCAGCTGCTTGATTTCAATTTTCAGTTATATCAGCTTTCAGGAAGAAGAGCCAAACGACTTCAAGGCTTTACTCTGAAGGTCAAGAAGGAAAATTGTCTGTGAGGTCATGTTTTCACAACTGTCCCTCATATTATTGTAATGGAATAGACCAGTGGCTCTCAAGCTGAGTCGTGGGGGGAGTGAGGTGCACTGTGGCTACAGGATTTTGTCCAAACCCACTTCTTCTTTTAACTGGACTGCCACATTAATTAGGCAAGCTGTTACTTCCTAGTTTTTATATTTTTTGCATTCACCCACATTACATGTGCTACTTGGGTAAGAATTCATTTGTTTTCCTTTTAAATATTTTTTGTTTTAATGTTCTGGTTATTTAGACAATTATTTACTAATAAGCACACAAGTGGAAGCACTGAAGTACTTGCTTCTTTCAGAGTCATTTGTGCTGGTGTCTGCTCTGCTCAACATTAATTATCGGTATTCAGATACAATTAAAAAAAGCACAGTCCACAGAAAAAGTGCATTAAAAAATAAAACACAAATAAAGCATTTAAAGATACAGAAAAAATACAAATAAGTCGAAATGTCCTATAAATGTAAATCCGACACTTCTGCATTTTTTCTAAATGTAAAATAAAAGGAAAAAATGGGTTAGCTATGGTAATTAAACATTGAGGTCAATTAAAAGTAACTATGACAGACTGAATAAGGAACTGGTTGGAACAAAAACCTGCAGTCACAGGGAACCCCCAGGACTGAACTTGAGAACCACTGGAATAGAACACATTAAGGGTGCCCTGTGTGAGATAACCAGCCCAGACACAAACCAAACGGACATCGGCAGTTCTAAAACACACACGTTTATTGTTCCTAGAATCCCAAAACCCAAGTCCCGCGCACACACACAGTGCTTCCAGCACCACAATACTTCTCTACGGGCCTTCAATGTTCATGGGCCGCCTCTCTTCCTTCTGCCACTGGAGCTTCGTCCACCTCCAGCTCCCGACTCCAGCTCGGCGACTGTAGGAAGGTGGCCCCTTTTATATTTACGGGATGTGCTCCAGGTGCTTGATGACATTCTTCCGGCAGCACTTCTGGTGTGACGGAAGTGCCGCGTGAGCACCCGGAAGCACTCCAGCTGTCACTGGAAGGACCTTCCCCCACCTTCCCAGGTGTGGCGGAAGTGCAGATCTCCCGGGCTTTATGAGATTTGGGGTTCCCCCTGGTGGTAGCCCTGGGCCCCCATGGGTTTGTGCCTCTGCTCAGTCCCCGTGGTCCCCTGCTTATCCAGGGCAGTTGCCCCCTTGCGGCCCAGGGGACGTACAGACTGCCTCCCAGTCCTTCCAGGTGTCCCGGCTGGGTCTGGCCCCCAGCCTCCTGCCACACCTGATAAAATTATAATACATTTTCTTCACATGTAAAATATGGCTTTGTATTGCACTTAAGGAAAATCAAGGCATAGATCTCAAAAATCCACAGATAGCTTTTTCCCCAAAACATTGAATGAAGATTTTCTGCAGGAGATGACTGCAGTTTTAATGAAAAGGGAAGTCTTCTCAGTATCCTTCGGCCGCATTCTCTCCCACATATTCAAGGGACTACATTTGAATGAATATCACTTTTTAAATACCCTCACACAACATAAAACATTTTTATGTGTGGGATACATTTTTCTTAGTAGTATATGCAGCAGACAGAACACCTCCACCATATAGAGGCAAGTTTGAGTTGAGAGAGACGGGATCTTCGTTTAAGTTGGATGGAACACCATACAATGAGGTAAAGGCTGCTTTTGTTGTTCCAATTGTTCATTCATCTGTTTTTGAATACATTTTTTGTCATCAAAATGCTAGACAAGATGCCAGGCCAACAAAGGCACATACTCATACTGGCTTTTATTTGGCAAGTTTAGAAATACTAGGGAGAAACAGAAACAAAATACACAGAGAACACACAAACTCTATACAGACAATGACAGAAATGTGAGCACAAGCCCCTGGAGCTCTAAGACGGTAGCACCAACTGTTGTAACATAATGAGTCTTGGTTGTTGTTACAGACCACTAAAAATGTAATAGTATAATTAAAAACTACAAAGAAATTCATTCATTTCTTTTCTGAACCTACATGCTCCAAGGGGTCACTTGGGCAGAAGTCATTACCTGTCAAGATTAGGGGCAAGGTACTAATCAATCCTCGGGGAGTTGACAACACTTACACACACAAATCAATCTAACAACAATCTACTTGAAGAAACCAAAGCAGTCAGAGAAATCCCAAGAAGTCAGAGAAAAAAATGTGTAAAGCTGACCGTGACCAGTCTAGAAATGAAACACAGGTCCTGTCTTATACTGCAATATAGACGTGTATATCTTCCGTCCCCAAGATTACAACTGCTTTGCTAGACAACTATACAAGTAGGAAAACTCAGCATGATAGAGCAAACAAATTTAGTAACCACAACAAATTTGCAGTAAGCAATGAATAAAACATCAACAAGCTTGACAAACTCCCCACTCTCTGTGATGGTCTCGCTGACACAGCCAATTCAAGTTTAAAGGTTTTTTTTTTGGTTGAAAAAATAGGAAACTGTATAAGCTCAAGGGGTAAAGAACCACCAGCTCTCCCCCTTTTCCAAGTGATTTTCCAATAAGGTACTGAAAAATATCCAGTCATTTGAAAGAAAAAGGCAGAGGCGCTCCACTCTCAGGTTTCTGTGACTTTGAGAGGTCATGTTTGGAAATAGCTTGTTTTCGTATGATCCCTTCAGTTGCTGCCTGCAAGACATATTGTCAGGAGCAACAGCATGACTGAGTTAACAGGCTTCACTCTAACACACCACAAGGTCTTATGTAGATGTTACACTAATGACAAATATTTTGTCATTTATGCTCATGAAAAGGTTTTATACCTTAGTTTATTGCATTACCTCTGTGGCAACCATATTTCTTTATACACCTTGTTATTTAGCTTTTAAAATTGTATTAGTCATTAATGAGTAAAGTGCTCGGTATGTCCAGCCCTATATAAATACTGAGTAAATGCATAGTCAAGAACTTACTTCTGAATCTTAGTTTAAGAATTCTTTACCTTATTTCACAATTACAGCACAATACAAAATATTGAATAAAATGTGGATAAACGCAGCAGGTAAACATATGATGTCTATATGACATTATATGTTGTGCGGCACTGGTATCAATGGCAGTTCTGTAATTAGAACCACATCATTAAAGACAAGACTTATGTATAATGATTGCAACCTAAAGAAATCAGTACATTTTTTAATAAGAATCTGAGGATGGAACTTTCATCACAAACAAGCCCCGGATACGAAACAGAAATCAAAGTAAATAAAGACAGAGCAGGGGGTGTTGAAAGCCAGTAATTCTTTATCACAACCAAAGCTAAATTGGAAGAGGAACTTGTCAGGAACAAAGTATGCCATAACCAGACATTTTGAAAGAAATGCACATTTATCATTAAGATTTTTATCAGTATCCGCAAACTTGGAGGACCCGGAAATGCGCAACACTGACCTTTAAATCTTAAGGTGACGATGTATTGCATTTGCAAGGAAGGCAGACAGAATTCAGATATAAAATGAAGGTGTCCATTATAAAAAAAAAAAAAAAAACAAGATGGCATCATTAAGAAATCAACCTTGTTAAAAACACATCACTTCAAAAAATAAATAGGACCAGATAAATCTGTGGCCTCAAAACCCCTGAAAACAATATTTTAGTCATTTTTTTAAGGTCTGTAAAGTAGCAAAAGAAAAGTCAAACCATGAATGGAGATGAGCAAAATTATTTTCACAAAGCTGAATTTGCAGTAAAACTTGTGTTTTGCTTCCCAAAAAAAATTGCAAGCTAAATTGTGTTTCGCTTTCAGCAAAATTTGAACACAAGCAGAAAATTGTTTGGTTCCTGTCTAGAAGTATTTACCATGGACCTGTATCCCTGTGCGACATCAACAGCTAGCTGAGTCTTATTTGGCAATTCTGAAGACAAAAGAGGAGCTGCTGTGCTACTAGGAGAATTAAGTTGATAAAGTGATCTCTCGATTTACTGTAAATAAATAATAAAGAATAAAGTAAACTTTTAAAAATAAAAAAATAAAATGTATGCAATTTTCAAAATTTTAAGACAGTTTGAAATTTGCTGTTTAACATGATTGTGAGCAGATATAATCTGTTACTCCTTTCCCTGACCAACATTAAAGAACTTTAGTCTCAGGATTACTCACATTAAGTATCAGAAACATGTTTCAAGGCTGTGTTGGGCAAGTCTTAAACTAGCTCAAACAGAGTATGTCTTTGTTAATAGCTGATGGGAGAGTTTTGGGAGAATACAAAAGGCAAAAGAGTAAATAAAACACTAGCCAGCCAGGTCATTTTGTGTGAATAAAAATGAGAACAGACGCAGAAAGCAAAAGATCAGGGTCTGGCAGTGAAGGGTTGAGGTCCGTCTGGCAGCCAAACAAAGATTAAGTTTCTCTGTGTGATGGTAGTAATCAATTCCATGTCACTTTGTAGAATCAATTGCAGAGACGATCAGCCCATATTATTTACTAAAACCTACCCCCTCTCCACCTGATACACACTCTCAGTATAGATTTCCCCTGGCTGCACCACAAATACACTTTCCAAGGCAGTGAAGGCTGATAGATTAGCTGTCCGTCATATGAAAATAACAGTTAAGCAAGACACTAGAAATGGATACGCTTAGAGAAAGCCCATGTTGTGAATTAAAGACCTGTAAAAGTTTGGACATGTTAGTGTGTTCATTATGTCCAAGCTGATACGGAGTGAGATTTTAATAACAGAAATTGAAGCAAATTCCATAAAATCACTACTGTAGGAAAGTCATGCACAGTTCATAAAATTATCAACCATTCACTTCAAGTCTGCTTTTCCTGGTGAAGATCATTGTGGTGACATGCTGAGCTGGATTGACCAAGCCATTTTATCCACAGATACTCCCAGATCAGTTAGGAGATGTAATCCCTCCAGCTTCTCCTGAGACTGCTCCTAGATGTTTTCAGTGGGTTGTGCATTACACACCCAGACCACCTCAACTGGATCTTCTCAATGCAGAGAAACGGGAGTTCTACTCCTGCTTCTCATTGTATTACAGCGAACCTATGCTCGAACCTAAGGGTGATATTCTACTGCTATCTTGTGGATGAAAAAGCATCTTGGTGCAGAAAATCAAGAATATTTCTTAGTGTTTTGCCACCACAAGGCAACTCAGATATCCATGAGTGGGGCAGAGCCTCCATCAGAAAACTCAATGATAAACAAAATGCTGTAAAGGTAGTTTTAGAAGGAACTGAAACATTGCTTGAAGCGATAGTGATGACAAAGTGAATTAATCATCAGACATTGAGGTCGCATGAACCTGCAGGAAGGTTGAGCCAGTAGTTGCATGACATAAGGGCGAAATAATTGCAATCAAGTGGGAGGACAAAAAAGATGATAGCCCCTAAGTACTGTTCACAATGTGGCAACAGTCAATATCCATGTCAGAGGAAATGTGGAAATCACTAAGCCCTGGCAGGTAGATTAAGCGAATCAGGAACTGATATTCTACTCTCGCATGTGCAAGCAACATAAAAAATATAAAATAAGTGTGCAAAGAAGCATGCTTCTACTGTACCAACTGAAACATCGGGCTGTGCATTGGTGACTGTTTCAAAACATATCAGACAAAGGAAGTGTACTAAATCTGCATCGTTACAGTAGTGGACACTCAATATAACTTTCCTACTGTATTTATGTTAAAGTTCTAGTATGTACAGGTTTGTCTTACATGTAATAACATTTTTTCTTGTTGAAAAAAATTAACCTTTTTTGTCTCATTTTTACTGGGGTAAATATAATGCCAAGGATGGTAATCTCATGCTCTCATGGAGAATGGAGATAACAAGATAGCAAAGTTTCTTATAATATAGGTATCTATGTGATCAACAGCAAATAATGTCAAAAACATCCATGAAAAAATTTCACGTTTCTTGTGTCATATAATTTACATGCCATCTCAATCAGTTGTAAGTTTGTGAGTAGCTTGGAAGACAACCCGCCTGCTAATCTAGAATCACTGAATAATTTGCCAAAACCTTTTTTGAGGCCATTCAAAAGTTATACTCAGTGGAATTACCAGATTCTCCCCATAAAAACAGGCATTGACTTTAGTCACTGCTGAAAGTTGTGCCTTTTACTCCTGTCAATACCTCTTTGTCAACTAAACAGACCCCTGTACAAACACTGCATAGAAGGTCTCTTTCTTCAACATGAGGGTTTCCCTTACCATAAAAAGATCCAAGGGTTGTTTCCATGACACTTGCTACACTCTCTAGATTAGAGAGACCACCTTTGATTAAGAAGGCTTGTTAAAGAAACATTGGCACGTGTAGAAGTGAGCCTGACTATATCTAGGCGTTATTTTTTCGATCTCTTGCACAAGCTCAGTTTCCTTCTCTACTCAAGGAGTAACAAGTCATGTCCCAAGAGCCAAGAAATAATATGTTTGAAATTGTTTCACATTTCCCTCTTGCCCAGCTCTAAATGCAACCAGCCCTCATCCCTTGCCATTCTGGTGATGAGTCCCATGATGATCTGTCCATTCTTCCAACCATTTTCCAAACCTTCATGTCCTGGTTAGTGTTGAGGCAGAATGTTACAATTAGTCAGGCATAACCTGTTACACTGCTTTTCAGAGTAAACATCAGCCAAAAGTGATTTACATTAACTCCACAACTATGAACATTTATTGTGTCATTATGGTTTAGTCATGTTAGATTAGAATTTGGAACAATTCAGAACTTACCATCTACATTAATTGGTACATTAATAGAAGTAAATTCATTAAAATATAATCACAATTATAATTTGGGTGTTTGCGTCCTCTATTTTAAGCAACCTTCCTCCAATTTTTTAAAGTTATGGCCAATTGACTTAAATACTCTGCAGTGTTTTTTTCTCATGTTTAAAATCCTTATTGTTGTTCTATTCCCCGCAGCTACAACCAAACAAAAATAAAACACAGTTGCAGGTTTACCTCAATTTTTTAAATGTCTGGTTAAATTTCTGCTTGGCGGCTGTAGCATTCATTCAAAATGTGACCTTCATGAAGTCTTTTCAAATGTCAGTAGGTGTACTTGGGCCTGCTGATATGCCGTCTTCAGGATTTACTCCACCGCCTCAACTGCAAAAGCAGCAAATTAAATTGTGATCTGTAGGACACAATGTGTATAGAAATGTGTGTTATATTCTCAGAATGCCAGGCTTTCAGGCTGCATAGGAATCTTGGCTGTTGTGTTAAGGGCAATGACTTGTCGTGTGTGGCGACTTAATTAAACTAATGATCTCTTACATCTGTTAGACATGTAATGACACGTAACGTAAATGAACTCTATTGGGTCAGTAGACGATAGCTTGTTTAACTAAAATCCTGTTAACTTAATTATTCCTTTAGCTAAACTCTGGATAAAACAAGACATACTGGGAACAAAAACAAATTCACAGGAAGTTTTCTGGCTTGATGAGAAGCAATTCTGGAACTGTTTAAGGTAACTAAATAAACACAGATAAACAAAACTTTAAATTTTCTTTTGAGCATGTTAGACTTCTGTAAAATTTCTCTTGTACCTTAATGATTAGAGTGACCTTGGAAGGTTTATGGCTTGTGCATGATAGGATAGGCTCTGGCCTCCATAACCTTAAATTAGACAAAATGCATACAGAGAATGGATGAATATTTTAAGGGACATTATGCTGCAAAATCTATGAGGCTGCAGCTCGACTGCTGTATGCAGTTGTACTCACCAAACTATAAAAAAACAACTGCTCTAGAATATGTGTTGAGAAAAGCAACCAAGTGTATCCCAGTACTAAATGACATATCCTGCTCTGACATCTTTAATCTAAAGCAGTTGAAGCTAAAGTAGGATTTAATTCAGATTTTCAAAATTCTCTATGGAATCAATAAAATGTATCAAATTGAATTCTTTCAAAAATAGTGAGTCATACACACACAGAAAGAAGACATGGTCACTAGAATCTTTAGCAAATATTTCAAATTACATATTTGAAACAGAATCCTAGATAATGTTAAAAAATAAAAACAATGGCTCAGTGAGATATAGGGACAATATTGTTAGCTGACATAACAAACTTGCAGTCCAAAAGGTTTTGAACTATACAAATGGTGCATTTGAAGTATCAATCTCAATTGACCAGATTTCATGAATTTGGCAGATCAGATTTAAAAACAAAGGGAATTTGCTCCTTGTAACAGAATTGAAATCCACCTTTGTATGTAGATCATACAAAACAATTCAGATTTTAAGTGTGTGACCTATATGAGGATGCTCAACTCACATTATTTTTCTATGTTACTTTCTGTGATACGTAGATAATTAGCATCATCAACTTGTGCTTAAATGATCAATAATGGATAAAAAGTGGTTGATCATACAGTTTGCTGAAGTATAGGAAGATTGCATCTTTAACTTAACTGTGCAGGGAGATGGTTTCCGTACAAGCAAAACAAGATAGTATTGTGCCTTGAGGTGAAACAAGGATTATTCTAAAAAGGACGAATGTAAAAATACCAGCAGATGAACAAGGCCAAGTGTCTGATGTTGTGCTCTGGATTTGGAAATATGGCAAAATGGGTTGAGGCTTCCAAAAATAATAATAAAGCAGACCAGGAGACTCACTGGCCAGACTAGAAGAGATTCACCCCAGACCAGCTTTTCTCAGAAACCTACTTAAAGGCCACAACCTGGCTAAGTCCAATATGTGGGAAAACTGGCTTAACAGATTCAAATATACAGAAATGTCCCAAAAATATATCAAAAATGCCCAACAAGAGAAGGGATAACCATAAATCCCTGGTCTGTAAAAAGCAAATCAACAAAGAAACTTAAATCCTCTTTTAATAATTAGCAAAAAACAGGAAAATAAAAAATCCTCTTTTAATAATTAGCAAAAAACAGAAAAATAATAAAAAAGGGCAATCCACAGGAAGCAAGTCTCGATACAAGGCCAGAAATCCAGCTAAGAAAAAAAATGGGCAATAATCACCAAACCGAACTCTCAAAACTCCTCCTAAGGGCATATAATGCATTCCAAGAAACTCACTTTCCCAACTGGCCTTTAAAGGCTAGGAGCAGACCCTTAGTGGCAATGTAAGAGTGGTCTGGCCTCTTGAGTATCCACCCACAAAACACAAGGAACATAGTAGAAAATAATCACATACAAAGAAATTAAATAAATACAAATTAATTAATAAGAGGGTGGCACTGTGGTGCAGTGGTAGCGCTGCTGCCTCTCAGTTAGGAGACCCAGGTTCGCTTCCCAGGTCCTCCCTGCGTGGAGTTTGCATGTTCTCTCCGTGTCTGCGTGGGTTTCCTCCGGGTGCTCCGGTTTTCTCCCACAGTCCAAAGACATGCAGGTTAGGTGCATTGGCGATTCTAAATTGTCCCTAATGTGTGCTTGGTGTGTGGGTGTGTGTGTGTGTGCCCTGCAGTGGGCTGGCGTCCAGCCCGGGGTTGTCCTGCCTTGTGCCCTGTGTTGGCTGGGATTGGCTCCAGCAGACCCCCGAAACCCTGTAGTTAGGATATGGCAGGTTGGATAATGGATGGATGGAAATTAATTAGAAATACATAATTAGACATATAATAGATGTACTGAACAATAATAACAGAAAGGAGTGAAATCAATCAACAATATTGGAAAATGAATAAAACAGACAGAAAATGAAATTTAAAATAAGCCAGAGAATGAACCATGGCTAAAAAATAACATCTGAGACAAAAGAATAGTAAAATTTAGACAGGGTTTATTACAAAAAAAATTTCCAAAATATAATGTATCCAAACCAAACAACTGCCAAAAACCAAGGGCAAAAATGTTGCAAATAAGGGGCTAGATCCAAAAAAATCAAGAGCAAAATAAGTTGGCCAAAGAGACAAGTATTATTTATCCCAAAGGTACTGTAGGTTTTAACCTGCATTATGTCAAATGATGTAAGACATGACCCGTAAGCCATGGTTATCACAAATGATATGACCATATTTATGCCCGAAATACATAAAAATGGTGGTACCTGGTGGACTAAAAAGCACTACAAACAATCATCTGCAGTACTAATAAAAATTAACACCTATAAGGGAAAAACTTTACATATGTTAATATGCTTTATATTTTTCACACAATTTTTTTGATGTAAACAAGATTTTATCTAGGTGATGCCTTAGTTAATATTGATGTCTCATAGCTCCTAAATCCAAGCCAGTGACCATCAAAATGGAGCCTTAATTTACTCCCTAAGCCTGAGTGTTTTTTTCTAGGTAGTCCAGGAGGAAAAGGAAATCTGGTGGTGGAATAGGTAAGGGTAGGAGAGTATACAGAGAGAGAGTTTAACGAAGAAGAAGTAGGATAATTAGAGAGATGCAGAAAGTAGACAGGAGTACAAGGAGATAAGGCATAAGGTGAAGAGAGTGGTGGCGAAGGCTAAAGAAAAGGCATATGATGAGTTGTATGAGAGGTTGGACACTAAGGAGGGAGAAAAAGACCTGTACCAATTGGCTAGAGAGAGGGACCGAACTGGGAAAGATGTGCAGCAGATTAGTGTGATAAAGGATAAAGACTGAAATGTACTCACAAGCAAGAAGGGTGTGTTGAGTAGATGGAAAGAGTACTTTGAGAGGCTGTTGAATGAAAAGAATGAGAGAGAGAGAAGGTTGGATGAATCAGGAAGTGCAACGAATTAGCAAGGAGGAAAGTTAGGATAGATAAGAAGAGAATGAAGAATGGAAAGGCTGTTGGTCCAGATGACATACCTGTGGAAGCAGGGAGGTGTTTAGAAGAGATGGCAGTGGATTTTATAACCAGATTGTTTAATGGAATCTTACCAGAGGATGTGGAGAAGAAGTGTGCTGGTAACAATTTTCAATTTTTAAGACAAAGGGGGATGTGCAGAACTATAGTAACTACAGGGGGATAAAATTGATGAGCCACAGCATGAAGTTATGGGAAAGAGTAGTGGAAACTAGGTTTAGAAGGGAGGTGATGATTGGTGAGCAGTGGTATGGTTTCATGAAAGGAAAGAGCACAACAGATACAACGTTTGCTCTGAGGGTGTTGATGGAGAAGTATAGAGATGGCCAGAAGGAGTTGCATTGTGTCTTTGTGGACCTGGAGAAAGCATATGACAGGGTGCCTCGAGAGAAGTTATAGTATTGTATGAGGAAAGCAGGAGTGGCAGAGAAGTATGTAAGAGTTGTACAGGATATGTATGAGGGAAGTGTGACAGTAATGAGGTCTGCAGTAGGAGTGATGGATGCATTCAACATGGAGGTGGGATTACATCAGGGATCGGCTTTGAGCCCTTTCTTATATGCAATGGTGATGTACAGGTTGACAGATGAGATTAGACAGGAGTCCCTGTGGACTATGATGTTTGCTGATGACATTGTGATCTGTAGCAAGAGTAGGGAGCAGGTTGAGGAGACCCTGGAGAGGTGGAGATATGCTCTAGAGAGGAGAGGAATGAAGGTCAGTTGGAACGAGACAGAATACATGTACTTAAATGAGAGGGAGGTCGGTGGAATGGTGAGGATGCAGGGAGTAGAGTTGGAAAAGGTGGTTGAGTTTAAATACTTGGGATCAACATTTCAGAGTAACAGGGATTGTGGAAGAGAGGTGAAACAGAGAGTCAGGCAGGCAGGGTGGAATGGATGTGACAGACGGGTATCAACAAAAGTGAAAGGGAAGGTCTACAGGACGGTAGTGAGACCAACTATGTTATATGGGTTGGAGATGGTGGCACTGACCAAACAACAGGAGACAGAGCTGGAGATGACAGAGTTAAAGTTGCTAATATTTGCATTGGGTGTGACAAGGATGGATAGTATTAGGAACAAGTACATTAGAAGGTCAGCTCAGTTTGGACGGTTTGGAGACAAAGTCAGAAAGGTGAGATTGTGTTGGTTTGGACATGTGCAGAGGAATGCTGGGAATATTGGGAAAAGGGTGCAAAGGAAAGAGCAACCAGGCAAGAGGAAAAGAGGAAGGCCTAAGAGATGTTTTATGGATGTGGTAAGAGAGGACATGTAGGTGATGGGTGTGACAGAGCAAGAAGCAAAGGACAGAAAGATATGGAAAATGATGATTCGCTGTGGCAGCTCATAACAGGAGCAGCCAAAAGAAGAAGATTCTATTCATTAATATAAATGAAAAATAAACAACAAAATATTTTTATGAGTTTAATTTTGCAGATATGTGAAATAAAAGAAAGAAATGGTTTCATTGCTGATTGACTTTTGACTAATAATACTAAATAATGCTCACTTGGTTTACATGCATCAGCCCCCTCTCTTCTGAGTATTCTTTTGGCTTAAAATAACCACATTTTATTACTTATGCTCAAAGCACTCAGAAGTCGATTTGGAAAATACAACTATTTAACTTATTCTGCATATCTATGGTTTAATGCATGAAGAAATATTTTCTAATATTTGATCTGAAATTTACACTTGACCAAAATTTACCTGAGCTCGTATGTTCCTATAGGAGAACTCATTATAGGTTAACAACTGGCACCCACTGTACTAATTCCCTCCATAGTTTTAAAAACTTTTATTACAGTACATCGCCTCTTTATCTCCTTTTTCTGAAACTTAAATGATTCAGCTCCTTCAGGCTTTCTTTAGAACTCACAGAAACACAGTAGTTTGTAAAAGCTTTCATAGTGGTTTTACTGGTTAATTATATGGATTCTCAATATTCCTAAAGTAATTTGAAAAAATTGTCATGCTAATGTGACAATATATACAGTGTGATGCCTTGTAGAAGCAAATTGTCAGGAATTTCACTTAATGCAATAAAAAAGCACATGCAGGGCAGTACACACGAGAGTTCTGGCGATCTTAAATCATTATCATGAATTAAAACCCAGGAATCATTTTGTGCTATGCATTTGTAAGTGCTGCTGAGCACTTTAAAATATGAAGAGAGACAGGGAGCACTTTGTCACTTTGTGAAAAGAAGATGGGCATAAAATTACAAACAACAGCAGACACAATAAAACTAGAAGAAAAATCTTACAGGAATTTACTTTGAATACAATGAATTATAAAAGGCTTGTACAAGTAGAAAATGCGTCATTTTGCTTGCCAAAGTGGTACATATTTAAAAAGATGGTGCAGTTTGTCTCTATAGTGTGCCATAGATTAAATGGAAGTTCACAAAGGACTACTGAAATATGAGGCCATTCCAAAACAAGTTTAGCAATCATTTTCAGAATCCTTAACTTCCAAAGTAGAATGATACAAGCATTCAGACATTGGTGGGATGGCACAATGCATTAAGCTGAATAATTTACAAAACCTAACTGATATGCAAGACAGTCTTTTTAAAGCCTAACTCTTCCAAGAATTTAAATTCATACTGTGCTGAGGAGAACAATGGTGCACTATAAAGAATGTGGACTTTTCAAGATAACCTTAGTTTACCTCACTGCTGTTTGCTCTTTAGATACCTCACTACCTATACATGAGGTTAATTCTGAATTCTTTCACTATTCTGGGTGACCCAAGTTTCTGAATAGGTCCTCACCTCATTACATGGGAGGCAGTTGGTGTCAGGTTAGATCCTTATTATATAAGCCAACAAAGCAGCTAAAAATAAAAAATTATGCAACAATTCCAAATATGTAATTATAGTCAATTAATTACAGAAGGACAAGCCAAGTACAGCATACAGGCCTGGGCAGATGTATGGCAGATTAAATTTAATTTATGTAAAGTATTATATGAAAGAAGTAAAAAATGTTAGATTTGATGATATAGTGTGAGGTCTAAAAATTGAAAATACACTTTATGAAAAGGATTTAGGAGTCGTAGTGGACTCATTACTATCAACTTTATCAACTTCCAGACAGTGTTCAGAAGCCATAAAGAAGGCTAACAGAATGTTAGGTTATATAGCACAATGTGTACAGTAGAGTATAAGTCCAAGGAGGTTAAGCTCAAGCTTTATAATGCACCGGTGAGGCCCCACCTGAAGTACTGCTTTCAGGTTTGCTCTCCAAGCTACCAAAAGGACATAGCAGTGCTAGAAAAAGTCCAGAGAAGAGCAACTAGACTGATTCCAGGACTATAGGGGATGAATTATGAGGAGAGATTAAAACAGCTGTGCCTTTTCAGTTTAAGCCAAAGAAGATTAATTTCCTTAGCATTAGACCCAAGCATCACTTGAGCAACTATATAGAAGCGTTTCATGTAAGACGCGAGGATTTACTCAAGCTGTAAAAGTGCCAAAAGCTTTAGTGCCGAGCGTTACTTGGGCAACGGTGTAGACGTGTCTTCTCCTAGCCTCAGAATGGCGTCTTGTAAGAAATGCCTCTCATCAGTAGTGATGATGAGATAAATCTGCCTTCAGGCATTGAGACTGATTCTGGTTATTAGAGAAGTGATTCTGGTGAATAGTAAAGTTATACATCACTTGCAAATGTGCAGTGTGCTGTTCATATTATTATTATTATACTTTCTACATTTCTGACTTTGTACGTTAGTGTTTTGCATTTTACAGTAGAAAGATGAGATTTATTAAAAATGTCATTTTTCAAGCCAAAAAATGCAATGCTTTTTACATGTTTTTTGAGAGAAAATATAACACTAAGGAAGTTAAGAAGAGTCATGACTGAAGTGTTTAAAATTATGAAGGGAAATTAGTACAGTGGATTGAGATTGTTTCTTTAAAATGAGTTCAAGGACAAAATGGGGGCACAGTTGAAAACTTATTAAGGGTAAATTTTGCACAAACATTAGGAAGTTCATCTTGACACACAGATCCACAGAAACAAGTTACAAAGCAGAGTGCTAGACAGTAGGACTTTAGGGACCTTCTAAACAAGACAATGTTATTTTGGAACAATTAAGTATATAGGATTGCTGAGCTTAGTTGGGCTGAATGGCCTGTGCTCATCTAAATTTTTATAATGTTCTAATTAAATAGTCTTAAAGGTAAAATGTCAAACTTTATACCTCCTTATATGATAAGGGTCTGATTTCTAAACCCACACACATCTTACCTCATTCTCTCCTATATTCCATCACTAGGGAGTAGTTGAAGCATCATACTCATAATAAAGTCCAGCAAGCCACAACATCACTATTGTGCATTGTTAATGTCCTACAGTATTACACTCTTCGATTATGATCCTACTTAATCAAAGCTGTATCTTCATGGAGCTTAATTACAGAAACTACTCTTCACTCTCATGCTTAAACAGTTTGAGGCTTGAGTCTATTAGATCTTAGTATCCTGCCGATATCTTCCAAGTCTAATTGTTTACAACATAATAACAAAAAAGTATGACCCTACAAAGTTTTTATCCTTCATCTCATCTTCCACATTCTTTATGCTTAAGAGAAACAACCATATCCAGTTTTGTACAGTACTGTATCTGCCAGAAATCACAAACAAGACTGAACTAAAAGGGTCTCAACGTAGCAATGAAAATGATGGAAGCTTAGAGTATAAATGCTTTATGGAGAAATAAAAGGCTAAACCAACTCACGTATCAAAGGAAATTGTGTTGAAGTGCTGCAGACACATAATAACTCCTATCCTACAGGCTCTGATCTATGAAAACACTGGAGCACTGTGGTTACAACAGCCACTCATAATAAAGCTGTCATGTTAATAACAAAGAAGCGACCCCCATGTGGAGGAAAAATTACACAGAGAACCAAAGAGTACAGTGGACATGCTTTTTTAAGAGGTGCTATTCAGACTGGTGAATGGCTGCTTGTTCAGAACACAGACAAATGTGGATCAGCTAAGGCCCAAATGGAACAATTACAAGTAAGATTCTAGCAGAGTAAAAACAACTCATTTGAGAATTATGCCTGAATGCAAGCACAGTTTTTGTTCCCAACACTCAGGTTTCAGATAAGGTGTGGTATTTTGAGAGATCTTCTTCAACATACTGTATATGTAGGCTGTTTAATTTCCATTACTCCAAGGTGACGTTACCTCATTTACTTTCCAAGGGCTGTTGACATGATATTATTCAATGAACAAAGTTTACGTACTGTTCAAAAAGACTTTTAATTCATTTTTTACACACAATATCGGTAAATTTGTTTAAGGCAGTGCTTACATGGCCTCACTAATAAGTATTGTATTGTGTTAAAATATAGCTCAGAGATATTTTTCCCATGCTATTCTTATATAGATTGGCATATTATAAAATATGTAATGCTTTTTGGCAGCCTGCAACAACCAATTTCATAGCAACATGGAGAAAAGCAACATCAGATATCTCAGACAGATTGTCATATCTAGGACAATTTAACATATTTTATAATGTGACCACATCTGAATGGTGGTACAGCAGTTAGTGTAGTAGTACTTCATATCTGGAATCCTGAGTTTAGTCCCAGCTAGGCTGCCATACAGATGGAGACTGCATGTTGTTTTTCTCTATGTCTGTGCAAGTACTCTATGCTTTTCTCTCATATGCAGAAGACATGGTGTTACATACATTAGTGTCTCTAAATTTTTCTATGCATGATTGAATACATAAGTGCGTTCTGGAAAAGACTAATGTTCCATTCAGATTGTTGCCTTCCTTTGCCCTCAGTGCTTCCAGGAGGTGCTTCAGCTTCCACAACCCAGAACCTGGTTGATAAAATAGATAGATTGATGGAAACCAGAATATAGACAAAATAGATAGATTGATGGAAACCAGAATATAGACAATCATGCTAACATAAAAGGTGCCAGTTGCGATCACACACTGATAAAATATAACTGGTCTTTTAACACTGCATACTACACTAAAACTCAATGATGGCAAATTGACCACCCATTTCTAAAACACTATAGGTGGTTTGTGCCATTATTTTAAAAACTAAAAAATTACATAACAAAAATGAACAAAAAAATTTGATACAAAATGAAAAAATGTGACACAATAAGAGGATAAGTGAAATTAATGGTTCATTGCGAGATTCATTACCCAGATTAATTAGTCAAATTCAACTCTTCTAATAGTAAGTTCAGTGATTTAACATCTACCTTTGTATATATGTGTTTATCCTAGCACTATGACGCATCAGACTTTGTGCAGTTTTATTTTATCTTCAGTAGAGTGGCTTGATATGTAAATTTTAAACTGACAGTATATTAATCGCGTGATTTTAGTGACCTTGTTTGCTGCATCTGAATGCTAAGCTACAGAAAAGTTATTCATGAATTTTTATGACTATGGTTTATTTTTATTTTTAAATTTTGTTTTATGATCTGCAACTGCATTAAACAGTGAATCCTTGGTCCTGGGTGTTGGGTTTTCTGTATGCATGAGTTGTATCAATCACGCCTATATACAACGTCTACTTGACATTAGGTGTGTTGAGCAACAGTATAAACCTACAGTGTTTCATTGCATGATGAAGTTATTATGTTTGTTCTAGTCTGTTATGCATGCACTCTCAGGCATTTTCTTGTAAATCAAAAGCACTTTGTATTTTATTTGCATTGTAATTACACATTGGACCCCTGTGAAGCCATGGATTTTTGTAACTAATAATAAAGGCCTTTAGGGGGTGGCACAAGGGGTAGTGCAGCCACCACACAGATTCAGCATCCTAGATTTGAACTCCATAACTGGTGTGTAGTTCATATATTTTTCCCTGTGTACATGGGTTTTCCATTGCATTCCATGGCTAGTGGGGTTCACACATTTTTCACTGTCTGCATGGGTTTCCTATTGGGCACTCCAGTTTCCCTCGAACATCCCACTAAGGCGTGTGTCCAGTGCTGATGGGAGAAGCTCTGGCACCATGCTAACCTTAATTGGATCAAACAGGTTTGAGAATGTTATAATAGTTACCTTTTGTCCCAAAACCATAAAAACGATGGACAACTATTTTGAAATTACACAACATCTCTATCTCTGATAAGGAATTCGCTCAGGGTGTCATTACTCCTCCCAGCCACCAACTTCCCTTAAACATCATTGTTGGTACATAAATATAGGTCTTTGGAATTACAAGAAGAAACCACTGGCTGCTAGCTGTGGAGTTGGTATTGGGGCAACAGCTAAGTGGTGTGTACCCCCTATTTAAAATCCCTATGTTTTTCATCATCTAAGCAATGTGCAGAAGTTACTACAAAGGCAAATAAAGTATTTGGTTATATTGTTAAAACTGTTGAATATAAATCAAGGGACATTATATGTAGACAATATAATGCACTAGTAAGACCGCTTCTGGAGTACTGCGTGCAGCTGTGGTCACCACGCTACAAGAAATTAATAGCAGAACTTGAAGCAGTACAGAAGAGAGCAACCAAGTGCATCCCAGGACTTATGAACATGTTCTACTCTGACAGACACAGAATTAAACCTGTTAAGTCTCAAGCAGAGGAGACTGCATGGAGTCCTAATCCAGGTTTTCAAAATTCTGAAAGGCATTGATAAAGTAGATCCTGCAGAATTCTTTCAGCCTAAGGGTGAATCACATACTTGAGGACACCGTGGGAATTAAAGGGAAGTGTATTTAGGAGTGAAACCAGAATGTTATGCAAAGAGTCATGGAAATTGGGAACAAACTACTAAGACAAGTAGTGAAGAAGAAACCTTGACAACTTTTCAGAAGTATCTGAATGAGATATTGGAACAGCTTTGCTATTAGCTAAACAAATCAGCTTGATGGACTAAATGGTCTCCTCTTGTTTGTCAAATTTCTTATGATGTTTAGAGTATAAAGGAAAATGTTACAGTATATTGTGTCCAGAACAGTTAACTGTCTTACAATGGTTGAATTTTAAAACATAAACTGCAAGGATCAGAGTGATTGACACAGGGCAGTGTTTATCTTCACAATTTACTGTCAGGATATGACATCAGTTATAAAAAGATTTTAATTTTATACAAAAAGGTGACATTTTTTTGATCCAAGGTTATGGAAGGGTCTCAGTACATGGCTTCACATTTTTTCCACTGCTGATGGGAATATAGTTCTACAAAAGAACTACAGTTACTCCACATCTGACCCCTTTTTCTTTTTTAAAACGACACAACAGTAAAATTATAATGGTTAACCAGAAGTCTTATGGCAGTCAATATCTTGCACTAAACAGAATGTACTGTATTTTATCTTGTTCCCCATATGGGCTTATGATTAAACACAACCATACAGAAACTTTCATTAAACACTCACCAATCACCTGACAAATGGCAAGTCGGAGACTCAATGATGTGGCACAAAGTACAGCCAAGTATGGATTTGATTTGATTAGAAAATGGATAACAGGACCGCAAAAGTAAATAGTAATCTGTCTGACATATTCTTCTCATTATCAGGGTCATTTCTGAGGTGTTTCATCCTTTTTCTATTTCAATACACTTAATGGTTATCAAAGAAAATTTGAAAATAAGTTCATCTTAAACTTGCTGATGACTTGATGATTATAAGCCTACTTAATGAGAAAGACAGAGGTCCTCATCTGTCATAGATGATTTTGTTAACTGATGTTATGTGTCTTTTTTACAGTTCCATATTGCAAAAACTAAAGAATGAATAATTTGGAAAAAAACACAAGGCAGTCACGAGACACATTCATCAATGACCAGGCAGCAGGGATTTTTGAATATTATAAAAAAATGTATACTTAAAACATTTATTCAAAATATAGAACCAGTCTACAACAATCCTCAACTGTCTAAGAAAGGCAAGCTTTTTTGCCTCAAATTATAAAATTATGACAGTTTTTTCAATAAATCTTGTATTTACTCTGTCCTAACTTATGTTCTGGTTTGGTTTGGAAATCATAAGCATTAGCAACAAAAATAGAATAAATCAAATTATAAAGCAGAGCAGTAAAATAAAAAGTGCCGAACAGTCAAATCTGATAGACCTATGTAATAAGCAATTATCGCAGAAAACAGAGTGTATTCTCCCAGACAGAATTCTCTCACTACTTTCACAAACCCAGTTCTCACCATTAGGTCATGGGTTCAAGAGTTCAAGACACAAACCAACTGGTTCAAATACTTTTTCATCCCAGCTGCTATTTACCTTCTAAATATGTTTTACTTTAATATATAACCACAGGCTTAATGTGTGGGCTGAACAGTTGTCATTCTTGTCAATAACAAGTCGAGTTTTAAACCATTACTTAAAAAGTCAGACCTTGACCCACATATACTAAATAATTATAGGCCTATTTCAAATTTACCATTTCTCTCTAAAATACTAGAAAAAGTGGTCGCCAGTCAGCTTCAGACACACCTTACGCATTACAATTTATTTGAGAAATTCCAGTCTGGTTTTCGCACTGGTCATAGTACAGAAACGGCACTAACACGGGTTGTAAACGACATTCTGATATCCTCTGATGAAGGAAACTCCACTATAATTATGTTGTTGGACTTAAGTGCAGCGTTTGACACCATCGACCATTCTATTTTACTGCACAGGCTAGAAAATGATGTTGGGCTTACAGGCACCGTTCTCGCTTGGTTTAGTTCTTACTTATCAAATCGATTCCAATATGTACAGAAATGTGCTGACAGTACTCCATCATTATACACAGAAGTTCAATATGGTGTCCCGCAGGGCTCAGTACTGGGACCTTTACTGTTTTCACTTTACATGCTTCCACTGGGATCTCTCATTAGGAAACATAATGTTAATTTTCACTCATATGCAGATGACACCCAGTTATACCTTTCATTTAAATCAAATGAAGTTTCTCCAATGTTGTCTTTAATTAGTTGTGTTAGCGAATTAAAGGAGTGGATGAATGAGAACTACTTGTCTTTAAATACAGATAATACAGAGATGTTAATTGTTGGAGGGAATGATGCTGATCACAACAATATTTTGTCATCATTTAACTCCGTTAGAATCCCAGTCAATTTTACTGAATCAGCCCGCAATCTAGGAGTTATCTTTGACTCTAGCATGTCATTTAAAGTGCATATTACAAAGTTGTCCAAAACATGTTTCTTCCATCTTAAAAATGTTAGGAAATTAAGGCGCTTTTTAAATAAACAGGATTCTGAGAAACTAATTCATGCATTTATCTCTAGTAGGATTGACTACTGCAATGCGGTGTTCACTGGATGTTCAAACTGTTCTTTATACAGCCTCCAGTTAATCCAAAATGCGGCTGCAAGAATTATTACAAGAACAAGAAAATACGAACACATAACTCCAGTTCTTAAATCCTTACACTGGCTCCCGGTTAAGTTTTGGGCGGATTTCAAAATCCTTCTTTTAACATATAAAGCATTAAATGGTCGAGGTCCGGCTTACTTGTCTGAACTTATCATGACTTACAAACCTGAGCGCACATTAAGATCTCAAGATGCCGGTCTGCTTATGATTCCAAGGATTACTAAAATAACAGTGGGAGGTCGAGCTTTTAGTTACAGGGCCCCTAAACTGTGGAATGGTCTGCCCTGCTACTATAAGAGATGCCCCTTCGGTCTCAGCTTTTAAATCCCGGCTGAAGACTCACTACTTCAGTTTAGCATATCCTGACTAGAGCTGCTGATTAGCTGTACAGACTGCATCTCTGTTGTTAGTCTTTAGCACTTAAACATAAGTAAAATGACAGTTATAATTGTATAATAACCCTCACTTATTCTGTTTTTCTTCTCGGTACTCAAATGTGGCACTTGGTGCCATGGCCCACCTGCCAAGTTGTTTTGCCTGCCTAAGGAAAAGTCATCCCAGATGGAGGATCGCAGGAATCGTGGGAAAGAGGGGTCCTTTCATTGGATTGGCTGGCCCAGCACTGTTTCAGCCGTGGAATGGCCAAATGGGGGAGGCAGCTTGAAGGATGAGGTCTCCAGGACTCTACACAAATCCAAATCTTATTATGGGATATTTCATCTACTGTTAAATTCTGCTCTGTACTTCTAAAATTTATATTTTTTATTTCTTACTATATTGAGGAATTGTTCTGTTCTGTGTACTGCATTGTATTGTATTGACCCCCTTCTTTTGACACCCACTGCACGTCCAACCTACCTGGAAAGGGGTCTCTCTTTGAACTACCTTTCCCAAGGTTTCTTCCATTTTTCCCTACAAGGTTTTTTTTGGGAGTTTTTCCTTGTCTTCTTAGAGAGTCAAGGCTGGGGGGCTGTCAAGAGGCAGGGACTGTTAAAGCCCATTGTGGCACTTCCTGTGTGATTTTGGGCTATACAAAAATAAACTGTACTGTATTGTAAACTGTAATGTTGCCTTAATTTTGAAATGTATCATAAATATTATGTTTACTACTATATTTAATTTCTTTGTACCTAGGTCTTGTTTGTGGTGTTTTTAATGTGATGGCTTGGTCTCTCTGTAAAAGCAAATTTCCCTCTTGGGAGAAAACATTTGAATTGAATTAAAACTTTTGGAGAAAAGCTGCTTAAGAAGAAGGTTAACCATAAAGTAAACTGATGGAACTGCATATGTGAAGTGCAAATCCATTAGTCCATCTCCTATAGACCACAATGTTCTTGATGTACATGATTATTTGGTGAGCCACTGGTGAATTGCACTCAAAAGCAACATTGGTAACAATTTTAATTAGCCAAATGAAAGCAACACATTCATATTGAAACCAAAACTTTCACAAAAGCAATTTTTAAAACTACAAGGACTAAAATATTATATATGTAGCTACCAATAAACTAGTTTCTCATGAGCTTAGCTTAAAATCCATTTTGCCAGCTGTGCAAATGTGTGGAATTAAACTATTAGGAATGTGATCTGAATAAATATTTATTTCATTTAAAACTGGCCTAGTTTTTCTGTTATACAATATAAATACATTTCTGACTCTAAATGTCATCTTTAAACGAAAACACAGAATTTACTTTTATAAGCAGACTGAATTCTACAGTTAAACCCAAAGTTACATGACTTTAACAGAAATTTAATTATTTGCAGATAAATAGACAATCTTAAGGAAATATGTTTCATTTCATGAAGAAGCACATGAAACTAATGAATACAAAAGTCAAGGTAATTAAAGTAAATAAGATTGGTCCTTAGGAGATCTGTAAAATTCCACCGGTTACCTACATGAAATGGTGCCTTTTGAAAGGCTGAGTCCTGTTTTGCACTCACCACTACGGTAATGGGCTCTGTGATGCTTAACTGAATTGAAGGACTATGATTATTGCTTAGCACCCATAATGAAGAAATAATGTTTGTTTTTAGTAAATCAGCATTATTATTTTGTACAGTGGAGTAGCATGGTGGTGCACTGGTAGCTGCAAGAGCACAGAAAAGGAGCACATCAATTATTCTTCTGTAAGTCAAGATTTTGATTTTTGTATGTGTTTTGTTTCTTTCTTCAAATAGTGTTGGTGAGCTGCAATTTACCCTAAACACTTGCTCTGCTAGGTGAAATTGTGTTGTTAATGTTGTCTATCCTAAGCAGTTTGCAATTGTGCTCAATATTGAAGAAGTCCATGAATGAAGCAAAAGTCTGAAATCTTACAGAAATATCCACTTTGGAGAACCTTCCTGAATAATAATTAATGTTTTCATATTGTACTGAAATTAAATAAATACTTCAAGTATGTCCACAAATGATACGGCCCATCTTAACATTATTGAAAGGAGACTGAATGTTCTCATTACCTACATGATTCTCTTTCATCCATGGGCTGGTACTTTTTCCAATAGTTCAAGTTACAATCTTATTTTCATAATGATTCTTGTTATCTGGTTTAGTACTTTTTAGTGGGTAACTCATTTTCTAAGCATTTAGACAAATTTAGTGTCAGTTTATCAAAGACATGTTGAATTGTGAAAGTAACTATGACAAAACATTTATAAACCATATTTCAAGGAGAAGTTGGCAAAGGGTGAGTTAAACAGCAAAGAAAAGATTACAGTTTGTAGTGTCTGTACGACTCAGATAATTTGCTGATCAAAAGTGCAAATGTTGGAAAGGTATAATAATGGTGTCTCTGAGAAAATACTTGTGACAGAGGGAATGGGACTTGTTACTTTCAATTACTCCCATCATGATTTGTGTGATACACAACTTTCTCAAACCATAATAATGCAGTGTATGCTGAAATTTAATTGACTGAACAAGGAAAAAGAAATTGTAAAAAAATAATCTGAACTCACCTATAGGATGGAACAGCCAATAGGGTCAGAGCATGAAAGAAAAAAGAGAAAAAGAAAATAATTAATGATCTCTGCAAACAATGACACACTGCTGAAAGAAATGATCACTGCAACCTAAGGGGTCTTCTAGTTTTTTGACAGTACCTGATGCTTCCCTCCTCTATTTTCCTTCTCAAACCATGCCCTTCTGTTGATGCAGAGATTGGAGCATCTCTTTACATTAGTCATACTGTAGTCAAACAGGGTAGAAGATGAGATGGGAGCATCTCTAGATGATGTTGATCATTCAGAGGGTTTCACCAATTTATAATTGTTTATTCAAACCCTTCTTTCCCCTTACACAGCAAAATACAGTTACCTCATTTTATATGCAAACCTTAACTTCAGCAACACAAAATTATCTTTTAAGCCACAATACGACCCAGCCACTGTAGCACTGAACATCTTATTGAAATATAGCATCTGAACGAGTCAAATTCACAGTAATGCTTGCAAAGAAAGTAGATTATAGTAATACATTTAGTAGCAACACTATACAATATTTAGATCTTCACTTCCAATTAAGAGGTTCTAAAAGCATTTTTTTCATATAATAAAAAACATGAGTGTTTAGAGAAAGTAATTAACATTAGAACTTTTTATAATGTATAAAGTATATATTCAACATAGTCAAAAGATTGACTTCGAAATGTTTTCCAAAATTACCATAGAAAATGACATAGATGCTATAAAATTCCCTATTAAATGGACTTAAATAAATACAGTGCAAGATTAAATGAAGCAATTTTATCCCTAACAAATGATGCTCCATGAGCGTCACCTTTTTTCATTTCATTTTTCCTAACAGCATTAGGTGATTTACCATATATGAGGCACATTTCTACTGTCACTACTGCCGGAGACTCAACAATCTTTTATCTCTTAGTCTTTCACTCCATGACAGTTAT
This sequence comes from Erpetoichthys calabaricus, assembly GCF_900747795.2. NCBI lineage: Eukaryota > Metazoa > Chordata > Cladistia > Polypteriformes > Polypteridae > Erpetoichthys > Erpetoichthys calabaricus. The sequence continues at coordinate 96,219,320 of NC_041401.2, read as the reverse complement.
CTTCTCTGAGGTTACCCAACATATATACTTAAATATTCCACAGTTAAATGAATAGAGACAACCTCAAAACATCCAGTACACACACATGTACACAAAACAGAAGAACAAATCACACTACCACCCCATCTACCCATCAGATGGCAGTTCTGTTCAAAAATTAAATAAGCAGTAAACTGACCTCAACAATGTAATGTACTGTTAACATCAAGTTATTCATCATTGTAACATTTTTTTTAACATTCCATAATATGTTGAATGCATATGGACCCTAGTGGATGGACAATTGTCAGTATGAATTTTCAATATAAAATTGAATGTACTCCAACCTTAGTTATTTTATTAAATCCTTAGCTATTTTAATAGAGCACTGATGTGAAAAGAATGTAAAACAAACAAGAGACAGCTATACTGAGTCATCAATTTGTTACAAGATGTTGGTACAACTATGAGCAAACATCCTATACTTCAGCAACAACAGAAGAGATATTTTACCAAAATACCATGGCTAATACTAGTTCCTACCACTTGTTAGCTGAATCCTGTCACCAATGTGGTCATGTTCTAGTACAATATCAGATTGTTAGAGTAGTTTGATTTCAACCTGTTTCTAATATCAAAACAATTCTTTTTTAAAAATATTGTGGTCTGGTTTATAATTATCAGCCTTATCTACCTTGGTGACTTTGGATATACACAGAAGCTCCTGGCTAAGGTAAAGCTGAGTTACATTCAGCACAATTTAACTACTCTAGGTATGAAACGTAATAATGCTTGCTGGTAAGGCAGCTGTCAAATCAAAAGTCACCTATTCAGTCTATGTACATAATTATACATTTTTCCCCCTCATTAAAGAAATGTATATTTATCAATTAGCATGGGTACCTGCCAATGCCCAGGGAGAGGGGACTAACTAAATTTCAGAATTAAGCACAGCATATAATGTCCTTCTTGAACAAATGGGCAGTCTGTGCAAAATTTGAAGAAGAAAGATTAAAGGGTGTGGAGGTACATACAGGACAGACACAAGGAGGGGTACCAGGCCCTGCACTTGGTGGGGGCTTCAACAAAATTTTGGAATGAAACAAAGCCTAAAGTCTTCCCTTGTACAAATGGGAAATCTGTGCAATATCTGTGGTGGAGATGAACCTGTGTAGATTTGCATTCAGGCCGCCAAACACACACAAGCACACTCAATTTAGAGCATTATCTTTGCCATGTAAAAGAAATATAGGAGTATGTGGAGGAAAAGACACACACACACACACACACACACACATACATAGACAAAAGAAGAAAATGTAAACTTCTCACAGCGAGTGGGTTATGATTTGAACCCAAGTTCCTGGTGCTATAATTTAGAAGTCCTAACCAATGCACTTCTGCACCTTTCACTTACCTTCCTCTTAGATGGCATTACCCTACTATTGGCTCACAAATTCATCCACCAATTGAACACAAAAGCACAGTTGAATTGTGCACACTGATGTGATCTCACATTGGCACAAGACACACACTGGTAACATTCATTAATGCGCATCCATACATGTGCATATTCATAGGTTGAAACAAACAGACACTTGTACACAAGTACATACTTTTTTATTCACCCACAGTCATGACCTGCATTTCTGTATTTAGAAGATTGTTATCACTTCATTTATTTTTAGAAATGGTTTAATTTTTCCACCAAGGTAAAACTACATACTGCATCACGGTCAATAACAAGTAACATTTTGCTGCTGGACAGCTCCTCTTTCATTACTCACAGAATTAACACTTGAACCTGTTCTCACCCCACAACTGTAATGCTTAATGGAAATTCTCCCAGTTGGTGTGTGAGCTTTAGTTTATACCAAAGTAAGAAAAAAAGAAAAAAAAACAATTCACAATGAGATGTCTAATTTAGACCTTAGAAAACAATTATTTTGGAAAGCTATTATATTCATCAGCTTGGTAATATTTATTCTTAGCTTTGTAAATCCTAGCACATGACACATGCTGATCATGTCTTTAAAAATAGAGGCTGTTGGCTTTGTGGGTTTATTTGTGAGAATATAAAAAAAACATACAAAAATAGAAAATGTTCCCTGTAAAGTATGGTCTCTTACAGCTCTGTAATGGATTCTGAGCTTTATTACAGATTTCTATCAGTGTCAATGTCACATGTTGATAAATACATAATATTACCAGGCTCTTGGTCAACAAAAATGTGTTTTTTCCATCCACTGAAATGTTTACTAGCTACTGGGAGGGGAATTTCTGGGGGAAGGCAACAGCAAAATGTGCCCAGGTAAATAGTGCTCAGTGATTTACGATTAGCTGCTGGTTGTACACCAGACCAACTAGATGTATCAAATTTGGTGCATTGCTAAGCACTTAAGATTCAAGTCAACTTTAAGAACTGCAGTTGAATAAACCACAATCCTTGAGAAGCTCACTTGGTCACAAAGACTGTTAAGTAGCCACTAGCCACTCCAGTGGTCCTCAAGCACTACAGTTGTTGAGTATATTGGATCTCTAGAAATAAATGTAATGGGCTTTATTCTGTCCAGGTTTTGCTGTTGGGTAGCCATGTAGAATTTATTGATATTAAATTCTCAGAGTGCACTGGTCAAAAAACAAAATCTTAAGTACTAAATATGGTCAGTCAGGAGATCTATCAGGCATAGTGGCTAGTCAACAAAATGCACACTCCTTACAGCTCTTATTCTGCTACAACAAGTTACCCTCGAGCACCATGGTTAGTTAGCCAAGTAAACTTCAGTTGCTTCAGTTGGTTGACCATGCGGCACTCAAGCATAGCAGCATTTTAGCCGGATGGCCCTCAAGGACTACATCTGTTCCACCAGATGCCCATATTGGCCACAAATCGTTATGCCACAGTAAATGCCTCCCAAGCACTGTGGTCAGTCAGTGAATTGGCTCCCAATCCTTGTGACTGCTCTTGGGCAGATAGAAGGAACCTTGAATGTTCCAACAGCACGTATCAGCTATTTGTTATGGAGCAAATTCCAGTTTTTTAATTTGTTCACTTAAGTGCCAAAACAATTAAGTTTTTTTTTAAGCAGCAGATGGAGAAAGGGAGATTTAGATTGAAGAACAAGTGGCAGGAAAGACAAAAGGGCTGCGAGGTGCATCCAGACTGACATCTGCAGACTTCTCCTTGGCTTCTTTCCTCTTCTAATAGTGCCAGTAGGAAATAGATTAAAAAAATCTGAAATTCCCATATTTATAATTATTTTAAATTTGAGGTTTTTATAATGAAAACACTGACAAACTGCATGATTTTTTTAATGCCGCTGCCCCAGAATAGCAGAATGAATTGCAATGGATTCAAGCTTTAAAATGAACTGATTTGGTCAGATTGATGTATGGTATTTACATCATTTTTACCTTTAACTATAAATGCTCTCTAAAAAAATTCTGACTGCAACGCACACAGCCTATGACAAACAATCATTCATACACATCCTTCACCTATCTGTAATTCTATACTGAACAATTTCAGTTTGCCCAGTCTCAGCCCATGGCTTCCCATTTCCCATGCACATCTTCCTAAGCCACATCTACAGTATCTGTCTATTTATTCATTTTCTGAACCTGTTAAATCATTTGGGACACTAAACCTTACACTGGCAGCACTGTGAACAAGACAAGTCTCCAGTCCATCACAAGACACACTCGTGCACATGCTCACACATGCAGGAAGAAGTGGGAGTTAGTAACCAAACTAGCTTACACATTTCCGCAATGTAGGACGAAAACCCATGTAGCTGGAAAAATCCTGACACAGCAAGACTGCTGGAACTGTGACACAACAGTCTTAATAAGTGGATCGTTGTGCTGTCCTGCTTATGAGTATGCCTACTTAATTATGCTGCTTAACTGTTAAGCAGCAGATGCTGTTAAGTATAGTAGTGGTGTGGAACTAAAAGAGGAGTATGCCCCTTAAGTCGGTGCTCTAGCATTGTGCTTCTTGCCTTTTGGATTGTTTGGATTAGTCTAAGAAGTGACTACTGGGTGAACTTAAGATTTATTTCTATTTTTCTTTTGTTAGCAATTTCACACATCTTTGCTGTTTTCAATAACATTGTTTGTTATTATTATATCTGTTAATACGTAGCAAAACAAGTACCATTCTTAATACCATGACCTATTGTAGGGGAGATAGATCAGCACCTTAGAAGTACAATATATTATCAGGAGTCCTGGGTGCTTAGTAGGGTTACCCTTAGCAATTTAGTCCAATAGGAATACCTACAAAAAGAATGCTTTAATGATGGTCCCTGTAATACCAAGAGATCCTCAATAAGCACGACTGGGACCCCATGTTAAATCAGAAATTACAGCGATAAGACAAAGCTTGCAGTGCAGTCAGATTTAACTTCCAGAAGCTTACAGAGCTGCTAGAGTATGTAGGCTTACTGGCCATAAAAAAGAGAAAGCTGAGCCTCTTGATAAGAGTTGATGTTCCAGGAGTCAATTATGGCTGTTTAGGCAATCACACAGTCAAACTGCCAGTGATAAATTAGCTCTAAGAACATTAAAGTAACACTTAGAAGTGCATATGTATCCACTATATAATGCTTCTGTCCCTCAGAGTAATCTGATTGGTCAGTTTGGTTTGGTGACACAATTAAAAGAGGAAGTCAGAGTGTATATACGGAGAGGCATGCTGAGAGTCACCTCCAAAGGCTGGCTGTATAAAAACAGACAGAAAGCAAGCAAGGCACCTTGAAATGGCAGAGTCCGAGATGCAGGCTTTGCTGGAGCGTGCTTGGTTCAGACACATGACATATGAATCAGACTATAATATATAATGTTGAAAGGATAAACAGTATATTACTATGATTACTAATATAAGGTAATATAAAAAATATCAAGAGCATATCTGTTATCTACTGGACTGACTGAACAGATGTTTTTAAGAGGGAGTTCCTGCTCTGTTTTAACTTCAGCAACCCCAATCTTTTTCACCAACTCAACTATCCCTCCTCCCAAACAATATCAGCTCCTAGTGGTCCCTAAATGCATAACATTATTACTGCCTAACATTCACGTTTAATGTAATGCTGATGGTCTGCTTAGTTTTGGCAATGGTTTTATATCATCCAGTATCCTTCACGTGGTCATGCCTGAAACCCTCTGAGAGTTAGACATGTTTGTTATGAGGGCACAGGAACCTTTATAATGTCCACAGCTTCTGACAATGTGCCTGCACATTTTCTCTACATCACATTAATATAAATTCCAGGCTCTTCATTCCTATAGGACTGCTGTCATGTAGCAGCTTCACACATAGGCCAGATAAGATGGATCACTATCTCCTGGCCTATGACATGAAAATGTAAAGAAGGGCCTTGGTGCCAAGCACTGACTAAAGTCAGTTCTCGGGGAATCTTTTATTTCCTCACCTAATACCCCTTCTTCCTAATCTTGCGGAGATTAATCTTCCTTGTTCTGAATGGAAATGTACTCTTTGGGGAAACCTTTGCAGGATGGGTTTTAAAAGTCTGCACTTCAATTGAGTTAAGGGTGTTTTTTTCAGGTTCAAATAATGAACTACATTAAATCAGGTATTATAACTTGTAGAAATGCACAGTGGCAGTGACAGGCTTGGATCATCTCCAGTTAAATTAACAAAACCAGTATTTTAATTACTTTACAAACACTGGAAGTGTTGATTTGACACTAGAAACATTTACTATGCCATACCGAACATCGGTAAAAGAAAGAAGGCAGGCGGAGGAAGTCTGAAAGACAAAAGGATGAAGGCAGGCCAAAGAAATCTCAAGGGCAGCATGTGAGCTGCCTCTGATTTATATATTATTAATTGTACAGACCTCCACTTCAGAACATATTGCTGCAGAGACATTTATGGTAACTATTATGCAAATGAGGTGAAGTAACTCGGAAAACTTGCTGATCAGCCCTTTCAGGCAAATAGTTTTTGGCAAACAAAAGCGGGTCTTGTTTTATTTTTATTCTGATCACCAGAAGGGCTTTTGTATCAGACTTATTTTTCATTCATGTATATTATTTATTATTTCTTATTTATTAGCCACAACTAGCATTAGAACCAGGTGGCTCTTTTGCCTTTGAGACATAAAGGATGACTTTTATTATTTAAATGCACTATGTGGGTCACTTCTGTGTAGACGCAAATCCTGAAAGGACCTGTGTTACAGCAACTGGGCTATAGCATATACAATGTGAGACTCACATTTATTATCAAGAAATTGTGCAGGTTAGCATTTTATGTGCCCAAGCCAACAAGATGAAACCTGTTTAAAAAATTTAGATGGATTTATGCATTATCTTAGGAAAGACATTTCAGCGTATCTGTTAAGAATTTTGGATGCACACATTTCCAAGTGCCATGCTGTTGTGGATTTCACAAAATGCTTATGTTTAAAGAAAAAGGTCAATGAAAAATTATGGGATTCTTCTAGGTTGCTCCAATTCCGAAAATGAACATATTCATATTTGAGGCTATTCCTCTTACAGAAGCAGCTCCGGTCTCATCCCATGCCTTCTCATTTTCACTTCAACTAATTTCTTAATTATAAAAAAATTCTTACCATTCATTGAACTTGTCATTTAATTAGAAGAATTGTTCCTGCTGTCAGTATAAGAACAGTTGCAATTGTGTTTTTTTTTTTTAACATTTTGCTCTAAATATATTGTTGTGTATTTCCATTTAGGCACTTCCACTATAGGTTTGGGGAGCACTAATGCTTGTTTGCTCGTCTGTGTTTCAAATGAGCTCTCAATCCCAGAATAATTGCTTTAATTAAAATAACAATTTGCTCAAGCAGGACTTTTCAAAATTTTTAACGATCCTTCAAACAAAAATGACATCTAAAACTTGTAATCTAACAAACCCTTAAGGAGAACAGAAGGTCACATCACTGTCTATGCAACATAGGGTTGTGTTGATTGAAAATCTATGAAAAAAAAATGGAAAAAGGTTTTACAGAAAGTACACACAGGCTGCCTCACACTGCACTAGATAACTTTAATTCCATCCATCCATCCGTCCATCCATTTTCCAACCCGCTATATCCTAACTACAGGGTCACGGGGGTCTGCTGGAGCCAATCCCAGCCAACACAGGGCGCAAGGCAGGAAACAAACCCCGGGTAGGGCGCCAGCCCACCGCAGATAACTTTAATTCTTAGTACCAATTTAAAAGTTGGAATAAATCACCAAAGTATTCAAATATAGAGTGTACATTCGTGCAGCCACATGGTGCAACTATGATTAAGAACACCTAGTGTGCAAAAGTAGTACAATCTAAACATGTGCACATAAAAAATGTTTTGAATTTATATTTAAAAATGTAAAAACTGTCAAATACTTTGTTCAGCTTTAATAAGACTTATGCCTATACGTAATCTATTAGTCACTTATTGCTACTGTATATAAGAAGAACAAAGTCTCTGAGTAACATAGCAATAAGCGACCAATTAAAACATCATATCAACCCTTGAAGCCTTCAATCTAAAGTGTTACTAGTTCAGATTTATGGTTAATTAATTAGGTGGCAGTTTTCTTCTTTTGTTGATGCATTATAAATCTATCATAGAGTATGTATTAGTTTGAGGGAACAAATGGATAGGTGGATAATCATGATGTCCACTCATAATTCTCTTAGTGAGTCTTTAAATGTTCAAGCACTGGAATTATGAGCTCTTGCCATACATTCTTCCATCCATTTTCTAATTTGTTTATCTCATTTGAAGATGTATGAAGCCAGTGCCGGTCTTGGCAGCTATCAGCAAAAAGCAAGGACTTAATCAGACAGATTGGCGTCACCGTTTAACCTAACTTTCACTTCTTTGAGATGTGGGTCAAGATCCTTCATTTGAGTGATGTCTTGCTTCACATGGGAATATATTTTGGGAAAATATCCCCTGATTAGATACTCCTATCCTCAATCACACTAGGCTAATTGTGAGCCACTAATCTAACTGAAGTCTTCTGACTAGAAAGCATTTGGAGGAAACCCAAAGAAACATGAGGTGACAGGACACACTGAACACGCTATTTTGCCTACTTAAGTACAGCATAACTACATCAGGTCATTTCTTCATGCTAACTCTTATTCGTTCCTGTTGATCTTTCATAACTTCCAGGCTTCACATGCACTTATCTACAGTATCATAACATTTAAGACTTAACGTTCCCCACTGCTTAACTCAAACCTATACAATTTAATAATATGTCTTTTCTGTTTATTTTCCACAGCTTTTGTTATTGGTAAGTAACCAAGATAGCTTCCCATTGCTTTTTTTGTTTTATTTTTTTTAACTTATCAGTTGTTGTTGCTTGCAGTATATTATTGAGCCACTTGGATTACTTTATGGTGTGTGTGTTTATAGCTCCCGCTGGTAGTCCATCAGCTCACAAGAGTCAGCATTGCTGCTACTGTAGTGCCATCTACATTTTTTTATGGTACCAGCCCCAAGGCAGATTGCGAAAACATCTTTTTTATATTGTCATACATCACCCAGTAGGTAGTGAAGAACACATTGTACAAATTTCTAAACAAATTCATAAAGTAAGTAAGTTGCTCACTCAGGAGTCTACCTATACATAAGCAAGGTGACTGTATAATCATTAGTAAAAATCCTTACAAAAAAAATAGCTTTACTTTCTTATTTTTAAAGCATATTTCTTTTTGGTATCATCCTCCTTCAGGTTTTTCTAACATTATATTCACTGGATTATCCATGTCTCTGTGCACCCAAGTGAAACTGATTCAAGTGTTTCATCAATTAAGGTTGCTTGGTTCTTGGAGTTTTCTGCTCCTCTTACTTGATTACAGCCAACAAATTCCGACATTTTCAATTCCAGACCAGGCTGTGATATTTGATATGCATGGGCTATACGTTGTACCGCTGGGATATATAATTAGAAAGCATACTATCTGCTTTCACACATATGCAGATGGTACTCTATATCTTAACTTCAGAGCAAATGACATTCCCCCTATGGTGTCCTTAATTAACAGTGTCAGAGAGTTAAAAGTTTGAATGAGCCATAATTACTTGTCTTTGAATACAGAAAAAACTGAAACTGTATTAATTGGTAGGAATGATAGAAAAGCGCATCATGGCCCCATTAGTTTTTGATTTTAGCTTTACTGAATCAGCACTCAACTTAGATGTTATCTTTGACACCAGCCTATACCAAACACAGTACAGTACTAAAACTTGCTTTTTCCAACTTAAAATATGTGAAAAAAGTATGGAGGATAATAAGAAAGCAATTTTTTTTTTCTAGTAAAATTGACTGCTGCTATAGTTACTCAAACGGTACTGAAATCATTCTGTTTGTATTGTTTAGTCAAGTCAAAATGCTTCTACAATTATTAAAACCAGGAAGTGCAACCACATAGCCCCTTTTCTTAGGCCTTTAGTCTGGCTTCGAGTTACGTTAATGGCCAATCTGAAAATCCTTTTCCTAATATATAAAGCTTTAAATGGCCTGCATTATTTGGACATAGCAGTACATACAGTGGGCGGCATGGTGGCGCAGTGGGTAGCGCTGCTGCCTCGCAGTTGGGAGACCTGGGGACCTGGGTTCGTTTCCCGGGTCCTCCCTGCGTGGAGTTTGCATGTTCTCCCCGTGTCTGCGTGGGTTTCCTCCGGGCACTCCGGTTTCCTCCCACAGTCCAAAGACATGCAGGTTAGGTGGATTGGCGATTCTAAATTGGCCTTGGTGTGTGGGTGTGTTTGTGTGTGTCCTGCGGTGGGTTGGCACCCTGCCCGGGATTAGTTCCTGCCCTGTGTTGGCTGGGATTGGCTCCAGCAGACCCCCGTGACCCTGTGTTCGGATTCAGCGGGTTGGAAAATGGATGGATGGATGAAATGAATTGAATGTTTTCTAGATGGCCTTGATTACACCTCCACCCGTAGAAAAATGACCCGCAGACATCTTACACAGAAAAAACAACCCTTCTCTCAAAGCTTACTCTCTTGTCCATTCTGCCGAGAGGTGCAGGCAAACGAGGGAACTGAAACACCCCTTACCATCTGTTTCTCTATGAGGGAGTCAGTTTAAGTGTACCCGGGTTGAGTTCTAATATGTGGACGTATGTTTCAAGGTGCATATTGCCAATTTCAGTAGCTGGCATTGCTGTCTTAAGGAGATCTTTGCTTCTTTGTCCTTTAAATTTCATATTATCTTAAATATTTCATCATGTTGTATGTCATTATTTGTGGCACCTTCTTGTGCGGATTTCTGAGAAAGCTACTATATGAAGTAAGGATTAATTGTCTGATAACACTTGTTTCTAGGAAATGTTGCACCCTATCTCATAAGATGTGCTGTCATTTATAGTCAGTATCCACTCCTCATTTTTTCACCAAAAACTTCTGTTTGGGCGCACAACCCCAAGATGTGCATGTTAGCAACTGATTATGAGTTACTTGGTTTATAGTTAGACTATGTTCAAATTGTTCATTTTTAGATTCTGATATTACATTCATTATCATTCACAAGTGTACCTTGTGACGGACAGGCCTTCCACCCAAAAGAGGTTACTCCCTCATACTTGATGATGCTAGGATAGGCTTTTGGTTTCCTGTGTCAACAACTTAGAAACTTTAAGCATGTAAACTAGTAACATTTAGGTTAGTTTGAGAGCTGTGCAGGCACTGTAGCCCTCAATCAATTGAGTAAAGTATGTGGGTTTTAGAACCTTCTCAGTCAATTACAGGGTTGTGGCGGCCAAAGGCTATCTTGCTAGGATTGGGCAAAAAGCTGAAAGCAGGACTAGACACAACTTTAGTTCATCACAGTCACTACTGTAACTCACACATGCATATAAACACACATACACCATATTCACACACAGTGACAGTTTGTGATTGCCAATTAACATAACCTAAAAAAATTGTAATTAATTAATTCTGCTTTTGCTTGAACATATATGGCAGTTGTAATTTTCCTGAAATGGAACTAGCAAAGCTATTCAGTCATTGCAAATATTAGGATATAACAGAAATGAAAGGCAAACTTTATTACAGCAACTGATCATTATGGATACCAAGCGAATGTGGCACTCTGATGGTAAATTATAAGGTAACAAGATTTTCCAAGTCCCAGACTTGGAAACTTGTGCAGCATGTATGCCCACACATAAAGCCTCATTTGTTTGATGCCTGTTGTGATCAGAGACTGATCAGGACACGGAAAATAACAAAATTTTCACTTGTAAACATACATGATTGAATATGGTCCTTAAAATTTAAACAAATAAATGAGAAAAGAGATAGATAGATATAGGGGACACTTTGATAATTTTCAGTTATTCATTAGTGACACAGAGTGAAATCAGGACTGTCCCTGTTACATCTGGTTGCCCTAGTAAATCATAGTTGTCACTGAAATAGTTAATCCTTATAATCTGCAGATAATGGAAGTGTGAGGCTGGTTTAGTGTAAATACTGAAAAACGTTTACTCTCTGAGTAAGTTATACACCACAGGGTCCTTTATTCATTTTATATATATCCATAGATAGATAATCTGATAATGTTTTCCTTGCTTGCATTTTATACTGTAATGGTTAGGAAGGTGGGCGGCAGACCTCCGTGACCCTGTGTTCGGATTCAGCGGGTTGGAAAATGGATGGATGGATGGTTAGGAAGATCATTTAAATTACCAGTTATGAGTACAAGTATTGGGAGGACAGAGGTGCTGATTCTTGTGCTCAGGCACCATCCCACGTACGCTCAAACAGCGCTCCTGCACTTGCAGTCTGCTGGTGTTTCATTAAGTTGTTTTGTTTTGTGGATGGGGAGTCTGTTTACAGGCAGTAGCAGCTATTGGAAGTGAAAAACAGCAATACACACAAGTTAGAGTAACTGCTGTCAAGATAAACTTGTAACAGTCATTTGAAGCTGAAGTCACACAGAATGTTTCATCATTTTAAGACAGACAAGTTTTGAACCCAGCCATAGGGGGATGCACAAACCAGTGTGTTGCTTCGTGCCGGTCCCAAGCCCAGATAAATGGGGAGGGTTACGTCAGATATGGCATCCAGTGTAAAATTTTGCCAGATCAATATGCGGACAACAATACAAATTTCCATACCGGATTGGTCGAGGCCCGGGTTAACAACGACTGCCACCAATACTGTTAGCCAACAGGGCGCTGGCAGAAATTGGGCTACTGTTGGCCGAAGAAGGAGAAGAAGAATGGGGAGACGTGTCCAGAAGTAGAAGGACAGGAGGAAGGTAAAGAGAGTGGGACTGAGGTTAGGAACTTTGAATGTTGGCAGTATGAGTGATAAGGGAAGAGAGTTAGCCGATATGATGGAATGAAGGAAGGTTGATATATTGTGTGTACAAGAGACTAAATGGAAGGGGAGTAAGGCCAGGTGGATCGGATGTGGATTCAAATTGTTCTGTCATGTTGTGGATGGGAGGAGAACTGGGATAGGGATTATTTTAAAGGAACAGTATGTCAAGAGTGTTTTGGAGGTGAAAAGAGTGTCAGACAGAGTAATGATTATGAAGCTGCAAACTGAAGGTGATGATGATGATGAAAGTGATGATAAATGTTGTTAGTGCATATGTCCCGCAAGTTGGGTGTTCGATGGATGAGAAAGAAGATTTCTGGAGTGAGTTGGATGAGATGATGGACAGTGTACTCAAGGGACAGGAAGTGGTGATTGGAGCGGATTTCAATGGACATGTTGGTGAAGGGAACAGAGGAGATGAGGAGGTGATGGGTAGGTATGGTGTCAAGGAAAGGAATGAAGAAGGTCAGAGGATAGTGGATTTTGCAAAAAGGATGGGCATGGCTGTGGTGAATACGTATTTTAAGAAGAGGAAGGAAAATAGGGTGATGTACAAGAGTGGAGGAAGATGCACGCAGGTAGATTACATCCTATTCAGAAGAGTCAATCTGAAGGAGATTGAAGACTGCAAAGTGGTGGCAGGGAAAAAATGTAGTTAAACAGTATAGGATGGTGGTCTGTAGGATGATGTTGGAGATCAAGAAGAGGAAGAGAGTGAGGGCAGAGCCAAGGATCAAATGATGGAAGTTGAAAAAGGACGACTGCAAGGTTGAGTTTAGGGAGGAGGTGAGACAGGGACTGGGTGGCAGTGAAGACTTACCAGACAGCTGGGCAACCACAGCAGATGTTGTAAGGGTGACAGCAAGAAGGGTGCTTGGTATGACATCTGGACAGAGGAAGGATGAAAAGGAAACCTGGTGGTGGAATGTGGAAGTACAGGAGAGTATACAGAGGAAAAAGTTATCAATGAAAAAGTGAGATATTCAGAGAGATACAGAAAGTAGACAGGAGTACAAGGAGATAAGGCATAAGGTGAACAGAGAGGTGGCGAAAGCTAAAGAAAAGGCGTATGATGAGTTGTACCGATTGGCTAGTCAGAGGACCGAACTGGGAAAGATGTGCAGCAGGTTAGCGTGATAAAGGATAAAGACTGAAATGTACTCGCAAGCAAGGAGGGTGTGTTGAGCAGATGGAAAGAGTACTTTGAGAGGCTGATGAATGAAAAGAATGAGAGAGAGAAGGTTGGATGAATCAGGAAGTGCAACAAATTAGCAAGGAGGAAAGTTAGGATAGACATGAAGAGAACGAAGAATGAAAAGGTCGTTGGTCCAGATGATATATGTGTGGAAGCAGGGAGGTGTTTAGGAGAGATGGCAGTGGAGTTTTTAACCAGATGGTTTAATGGAATCTTGGAAAGTGAGAGGATGCCTGAGGAGTGGAGAAGAAGTGTATTGATACCGCTTTTTAAGAATAAGGGGGATGTGCAGAGCTGTAGTAACTACTGGGGTATAAAACTGATGAGCCACAGCATGACGTTATGGTATAGAGTAGTGGAAGCTAGGATAAGAAGGGAGGTGATGATTAGTGAGCAGCAGTAGGGTTTCATGGTAGGAAAGAGCACCACAGATGCAATGTTTGCTCTGAGGATGTTGATGGAGAAGTATAAAGAAGCCCAGAAGGAGTTGCATTGTGTTTGTGGACCTGGAGAAAGCATATGACAGGGTGCCTCGAAAGGAGTTGTGGTACTGTATGAGGAAGTCGGATATGTACCAGGGAAGTGCGACAGTGGTGAGATCTGTGGTAGCAGTGATGAATGCATTCAATGTGGAGGTGGGATTACATCAGGGATCGGCTCTGAGCCCTTTCTTATTTGCAACGGTGATGGACAGGTTGACAGATGAGACTAGACAAGAGACCCCGTGGACTATGATGTTTGCTGATGACACTGTGATCTGTAGTGAGAGTAGGGAGCAGGTTGAGGAGACCCAGGAGAGTTGGAGGTTTGCTCTAGAGAGGAGAGGAATGAAGGTCAGTAAGAACAAGACAGAATATATGTGTGTGAATGAGAGGGAGATCAGAGGAATGTTGAGGACGCAGGGAGTAGAGTTGGTGAAGGTGGATGAGTTTAAATACTTGGGATCAAGAATTCAGAGTAATGGGAATTGTGGAAGAGAGGTGAAAAAGAGACTGTAGGTATGGTGGAATGAGTGGAGAAGAGTGTCAGGAGTAATTTTTGACAGACGGGTATCGGCAAGAGTGAAAGGGAAGATCTACAGGACAGTATTGAGACCAGCTATGTTATATGGGTTGGAGACGGTGGCACTGACCAGAAAGCAGGAGACAGAGCTGGAGGTGGCAGAGTTAAAGATGTTGAGATTTGATTTGGGTGTGACAAGAATGGACAGGATTAGAAATGAGTACATTATAGGGTCAGCTCAAATTGGACGGTTGGGATACAAAGTCAGAGAGGCGAGATTGAAGTGGTTTGGACATGTGCAGAGGAGAGATACTGGGTATATTGGGAAAAGGAGGTTAACAATAGAGCTGTCAGGAAAGAGGAAAAGAGGAAGGCCTACGAGAAAGTTTATGGATGTTGTGAGAGAGGACATGCAGGTGGTGGGTGTAACAGAGCAAGATGCAGAAGACAGGACGATATGGAAGAAGATGATCCGCTGTGGTAACCCCTAACAGGACTGACCGAAAGAAGAAGAAGACAGACTAGTTTGCAAATTTACCAATGCTTTTCAATGGGAGATTTTTAAATTTTAAAACTGTGTACAGCACAATCATTTCAAGATATCTCAACAAAAATTGAGCAGTCAAAATTTCTATGAAGAATAACCATGCCACATTTCGACCAATTTGGTTGACGGGGGGCCAGGTTGGTTCAAGGGAACAGACAAGACAGACATGGGCTATCACAATAGGTGCTTTGCACATTATATGCAAACACACCTGAAAACAGCATTGGTAATAGTAAATAAGACAGTGTTTTGGATTTTTTTTAAAAGAAAGTAATGTAATGGTATATGAATATAACCATATAAGTAGTCCACTGGCTGTACCCACTTTGTCCAATTCAAAGTTGCAGAGACAATTCTGGCAGCATTGATGCATAACAACCACCATGTCTGGACTGGGGACCAGTCAGGTGCATATGAGTATATAATCCATTCTTTTTGTAAATTAGCTTAATGGACCATAGATCAAAAGAGAGCCTGAGCTCATCTTAGCAGCCATAGCTCTGATGCTCTAAAATAGTGGTTATTAAACTTGTCTTTGTGACCTGTAACAACCTTGGAACAATGGCAATCATCAGGCTTTTCCCCTATACATCGTCCTTGTTCTCCCTTGGAGATTGCCTTCGATTGTCATCCGAGGGCTTGTTTCAGCCATGCAGGCAAAGACCCAAAGCAATGGGTTTCTTATTCACTTCAGTTGTAATTCACAACATAGCACAAGCCAATTAGAGATGTCTCACTTGTTCATATTAAATTTTTTCTAATATTCTAAAGTTTTAAATACTGTATTAAGGTACATTGCGTTATTATCCTTTGGGACTAGAGATTTCATAGTTTCCCTCATATCCTTATTCTGTGACTTTTTTTAACCTTTTTGATATTTAAAAGCCTAAGCCTCATCATTTGACCTGTGCAGACTGGAAGTCTGCCATTCCAGTTTGCGGCTAGACTGCCTGGGCTAAGACCTATCCAGTGAGCCCAGAGCTGTTTACAGAGCGAGTTACAACATGGCAACACTCACATAACAACAGTCAAACAAAACAGAGGCACACGCAGGAAAACTAAGGCACAAAACGGCAGTGCAGTGTGCCACCAAAACAACAATAAACAATACATAAAAATGGCAACTATTAAAAATGTAAAAATCAAATGCAAATGATGCCCAAATATTAGAGACATGTTGCTCACAGATATATATTAATGAGATTAGCGATGACAGAAAACATCTGTTCAGACAGAAAACAAATGAGGTTGCTAGCAAGCTGCACTTGTGTCCTGAAGACAGCTTTCCATAAGGCTCTGTAGACACATTTCTCATGCCTATCTTTTATACTCATAGCTGACGGCAAAATCAGGCAACACTTAGTTCCCCTTTGTCTCCTCTCTTGTGCATTTTACATGTTAGTTGCAACACAGCTGTCAACTGGGACATAACCTAAGGAGCTGCTGTCAACTAATTTTATGTACCTACACCTCCAATTCCACCTTTTAATTACCATTACATAGTGCCAAACCCATAATTTGTGTTAGTGTCAGAATTTCTGAATAGATAAAATTGTTTTTCAGATCTAACGACATTTTGAAAAAGCTATAAATACTCATTAAAATTGAAAAAATCAGCTTGTTTTAAGAGTTTCTACAAATTCTTCATTCTATAATGAAAACCATGGCCACATTTATCTATGAAGAACTTGAAAAAGGATATAAAGCAGCATAAACAAACACACACCTTGTGCACATAGTCAGCATAGACAAAATATATAAAATAAAAACTTAGATTCTGCACCTGGTTTAAATCTGTCAATTGTTATGTGTTCATGCAATTCTGGCTTTCACTGAAAATCTTTTTCTGCTTGCTTCATATGACAATTAGTCCAGTGCTATGGCAAATTGCATTTTCTTTTTATTCATCCATTCTTCCATTTCCAAATCTGCATTCAACATTTTTAGGGTTACCCAGCAGCAAGAAGTGATACTGGATGGGGCACCTGTCTATTAAAGGAAACATGTACACACTAGGCCAATTTACAACCACCAATGAATCAAATAACACAGATAAATATACAGGATGGTGCAAAATAAAACAGGCCCACCCAGGGTAAGAAGGTGAAGCCTGTGGGCACTCCCCATGCACTGCATTTCCTTTTATTAGTTCTGTTATCTGTGTCACTGTTGCCATATTCATTGGAACAGCGTATTTTGATTTTAGTCCCCTTGAAATTGATGTGTGAGAGATCCTTGGAACAATAGCCTGTTGTGAGTCTTCATGTAAAAAGGACAGATGAGCAATTAGAGGAAGTGTGGCAAACTAGTGGTTATGTGGGCAGAACACCAAAACCAAGAAAGTAAATAGGATATTAATCTCTGTGCTGTGTGGCATATTGATATGATGGTAAAAATGACTTGTTAATATATGAAGTATTCATGGGACTTGTACAAAATATGTAATATCAAGAAACGTATCTCTCGGTTATGCCACCTCAGACCACTCCAAAGTGAACTTTTGTTAGCAGGTCGAATTGCAGAGATGAATAAACACTTTACTGATGCTTTTAAAGCGTTATGAAGACCCAAAGAAGAGTTTGTCTTGTTACATAAGAGTAAATGAGAAAGAGATGCATTTTTCTAGTACCTAAACTAAAGTGTTAATCAAAGTATTATGCTCAGTACATACTTCAATAGCCCCTATTCTATTATGTTACCCATTATGATTATGCTGTTTTGAATGTTATAGGCTTACTGATTTTTTTTCCTAACAGTGTAGAAATGTATTGGACTTGTCTGGGATAAGTATAGGGACTGATCTGGTATGAGGTTATTAAAAACAGTGTGTCCTCAGTGCACTCAAAAAGTAAAGACAGGGAAATGAAAAACCACACCCTGAGTTTTATTTCTAAAGTTTTTTTGTTTTAAAAGTCATAAAGAAAAAAAGTCTTAAAAAACCCAGCCTTGGAGCACAAACTACACATAGGCAGTGACAGGCCGGAAAATCAAACCATAGACTCCATAGCTGTGATGGCACAGCACCCCACATTTTTAATGCTATAGTTTATTTATACAATTAGTCCTACTAATCACATTATTATTAGGAGTATTAGCGCCAAAGTATTTATAGACAGGATTATTCACAAGGTGGGGCTGCCGTCAGACTCCTGAGAAAATAGCGAGGTCGAAGGAGCAATCAATCACGTACACGGCATGTTACCAATTAAAGCCCGTGTTTCATTGTTACGGACGGCCAGTCATGCAACGCACATTTGCTACTAGCTCCGAACAAAATGTTCTTCATTTTAAAAGCAAAATAAAAAAGGCGCTGCTTGTGTGAGGAACAGTTTAAACCTAATTATGCATCCTCTTCTTTTTTTTTTTTTTAGGAAGCAGCGCCAGTCTGTTAGTGCTGTGCAAATTGTAAATTAAAATGCACAAATAGAGATAATCATCAAAATGATTAATTTTGCTTTCATAACCTAGTGTTATTTTCTCCTTGCTTTTTTTTTTTGTTTCTTCTCACTAGTTTAAAATTCATCAGTTCTTTTTTCCCAGATTCCAAAGGGAAATTCCCTTTGCCCTTGTAATTGCTTTATTTTTTAATGAACTGATTATCCCAGAACATACAGAAGTCTTCCTGGAAGAAGAAAACCTCTCAAAGCAGAACAAAAGCATTGTGTGGCATTTTAATTTGGGCTTGGACTCTCCAAACTTGGATAAGCTCTTCTTTTCTTTCTTTTTCTAAATTTATGTTCCAGCTCATGTTTTCCTTAGGGCTTTTGCATTAGAACAATCACAACTTGAACCCTAAAGGAGGAAAATAAAAGTAAGTACATGAAACGCGCATTTATCATGGGAACAGCTGGTATTTACATAAACATAATTTAATGATGCAAAGAAATTAACCAGATGCACTGGAATACAAATTGTGCTGCTTCTCTTATTACTATTATTGACAAGCGTGTGAAAGAGAATGAGTGAAACAACCTGGAGGTCAAGAAGTGAACTTGGTTCTTAAGATTTTAACTGCAAACCAGCATGGTGTAAATGAGATATCTTGGAGTGAATACATGTGGGCCCAAATCTGGGAGGGTGAAGGTTATTGAATGGATAGATTAAATGTTTGCCAATACTGCTGCTTGAAGAAGTTTGGTGGAAAGAATTTATTGTGAAACTATACATTAATCCAGTTTCTGTACCAATTTTTTTCCATTACAGGGTCCATTCCTCAACTATCCAGACCTATCCTTACAACACCAGGTGTAATATGGGAATCAACTGTGGATGGAATGTCAACACATTTCAGGCTGCACACATACCTCACATTCATAGAAAATCACCCAATTTACAGTTGGTAATCAGCTTAAAATTCCTAGGATATGGAAAGCAGGACCACTGGAGAAAAGACATAAACTGTAGCCTAGGTCCTCTAAGTCATGAAGCAGCAGCTCTAACTTCCAAGTCACCTTATCTCTGCATATTTTATTAAATATGAAGGAAAAAGAATTAAACTGATGTACAACAGTCTATACTAAAGGTGATAAAAAGAGAGTATGGACCGAAGAACACCATCAGAACAAGGACAGCATGACCTGCAACATCTTCTCTTTTTCCTTTTCTTTTAAAACAAAGGCAAACTTATCCGTGCATCCCTATTATATCTACAGGAACTCAACATGAAAACTTGTTTTACATTATAAAACACAACTCTTCTCTATAAGACACAGCTATTGTCAGCAATGAATCTAAAAGACAGCTGCAGTGGAAGAAACACATGATGATGGAAACTGAGACTGATTTTCTGTTTTTGTGTTAATCAACAGAGAAAAGAGAGCAATGGAAAGCTGTCAACATTTTCAGTAGAAAGAATTTGCCCTCCCTCTCCACCATCTTGAACAAAACTGTAGCTTGTATTTAGTTCATAGGCACTATCAGCTAAACCTCAAACTTAGAATCAAATGAATTTGAAATTGGATCCACACTTACATTGCTGAGATGTATCTATGAATAAGAAAGATGTCTGCAAATGTACTCTGCACTGAGATACTGTATTATACCTTCAAATGAGCTTCTCCTCTCCTAGGACCACAAAATATAAACATGTGCACTTATTTCGTTCTTTATGTTCATTTTGGTACTTCTGCTGGACTAGGAACACTAAATGTTGCAGGTTATCTCAATGGTTAATATAGTGTATATTCATATTACAATTTTAGGTTGCAATGAAGGCACCTGTCCTTACAGATAGCAATGATTCTGGTTACTCATTCTACAGGAGTTCTTCCTTATGTAGGCTGGTTTATGTCCCATTTACACCAGGGTTGTTAGGGTTATATATAAGACATGATTTTGGGGGAGTCAACTTATGTTAAACTATAGATATTATGTACATGTTTAGCTATTATGTGAGAAACATTATGTAAAGGTCAGCTAAAGAAATGTATGCTGCTGCCTGTAGTGAAAGATGCTGAACTGATTCTAATTGAAAAGCTTTTACTCTTTGAATGGACATTTCTCCCTTCTAGCCCAAAATCCAGACTGAGCCTCTATCCATCCATCCATTATCCAACCTGCTATATCCTAACTACAGGGTCACAAGGGTCTGCTGGGTAGGTAGGAAACAATCCCCAGACAGGGTGCCAGACCACTGCAGGGCACACACACACACACACACACACACACACACACCAAGCACACACTAGGGACAATTTAGGATCGCCAATGCACCTAACCTGCATGTCTTTGGACTGTGGGAGGAAACCAGAGCACCCGGAGGAAACCCACGCAGACATGGGGAGAACATGCAAACTCCACGCAGGGAGGACCCGGGAAGTAAACCCAGGTCTCCTTACTGCGAGGCAGCAGTGCTATCCACTGCACTGCCCCTGAGCCTCTATAACAAATCAAAACTGGTAACATGAGGGTCTCACAAAAAATCGTCAAGATAATTAAACCTAGAACAAACATACTTTTACATAAATTGTCAATCTTTATTCATAAAATAAAGCAAAAACTAAAAACAAATGTTGAAAATAATGCTAGAAATAACAATCTCTTAATAAAGGCATTCTCTAACACTTAAAATGGTCAAAAAGGCTTTTTCACTTGAATTTTGGCCACCTGATAATCCAGAATGGCATTTCTGGTCCTCGAGATGTCTCTCTAAGAAACAAAATGGGTGATCCACAAGGAGCAGCACGTTTGCCACCAAGATCCATATGCTTTCCTAGATTGTACAGCCAAGGTTGTCAAGTGTAAAAGGCTGACAGAAGAGTTCAGTCAGAACAGTATGACAAAAATAGAGACATCTTGTACAGGAACAGATTTATCTAGCTTTCTCCATTATTTCAAGTTAAAGTAATCTGAAGAGCTAAAGGAAGAGTATGATAAATACATACAGTGCATGCTGGATATACTACATAAAGGCACTATATAATAGATGGATAAATAGACATGCTTTCTTAGATTGTACAGCCAAGGTGGTCAAGAATAAAAGGCTGACAGATGAGTTCAGTCAGAACAGTATGACAAAAATAGAGACATCTAATAGTTGAACTGGAACAGATTTATCTAGCTTTCTCCATTATTTCAAGTTAAAGTAATTTAAAGAGCTAAAGGAACAGTATGATAAATATTTGCAGTGTATGCTGGATATACTATATAAAGGCACTATATAATACATGGATAAATAGATACATGCACTATGAGATATATAAATGTGCTCTAAAGAAATGTACTATATTGATGGGTACAGAAGTGAATTACTGCTCAATAGATAAGGCCACTATACAGTATAACAGACAAAATATCCATATGATGAGCAGATAAGGGCATTTATTATAAGACAGATACATTACATGATGAATAGATAAAGATATTATATAACAGACAGAGACATAAAGAGGCTATTTTATATCTCAATTGATAAAGGAACCATAGGATGAATAGATATTGCCACTATATAACAGAGAGATGGATAAACTAGATTAATAGACAAAGGAACTATTTGATGAGAAGATAAGGCAACCATACTGTATATAGAGATAAAGGCACCATTTGATAGGTAGAGGTACTATGTAAATGATGCATAGATGAAGGCACTATATTATACATCAAGGAACTACAGTATGTGTTATACAGGTGAAAGCACAATTCAACTTAATTTATTCTTGTTAAGCACACTTCCCCTTTATGAGCCTAGTATGGTTTACAGTAATTGCAAATATTATTTAAAAATAAAATGCAACAACACAAAACATTACTTGAGAACAGAAAATAAAACATCATGCTGTGGACACTGCGTTTAATAATTACTCAAAAACTGCTACCTGGAAGTACAGTATATTATAGATTACAGTCTTGTCATGACAAAAGTCCATACACTGAATGTAAGGTAATATGTTCTTAAGATTTAATCAAAATAACTATTTCAATTTAAAACACGTTCCTGTTCACTTATTTTGTCATTGTGGATCAGGTTATTCACCCTTAGTCTATATTTCAGAGAAGACATTGGCTCATTAAGTAAAGTTTTAGAGACCTACAGTATAGACTGGCATTTCTGTTCTTTGGTCCTTACATTTTGTTGCCTCACCCATACCTATAAAGATGCAGGGGATTCAAGGGTGCTAATGTGACCCTCATGACACTAAATGGTGTCCCTTCTCATTTCATCTCTTTTTGTTTCCCACAATGTTTTTTCCCACTCCACAAAAGGCTTCTGTCATGTTGATTCCAGTTCTGTTTCTGTCTCAGCTCAACATGATTTCATGTTGAATGTGACGGACTGGTGGAAGCTACTTTTTCTCTAAACACATCTTACATCAGGCATCTCTGTAGGGTGATTTGGTTGCTTATTTACAGACGTGGAAGAAAACTCTACTTTTCCGCAAAACGAGCAAATTGCAAAAACAGATAAAAAGCAATAGGAGAGGGCTTGATAAATTATAAGCAGGGCCCAAACAGATGCCTAAAACTGATAAAGACCAAGCTTTTAAAAAATGATCCTATGAGAGATGGCAAGGCGCACGCGTGCCAATGCTGCAGACAACCCCTGTGATTTATTGAGCCGATATCATTAAGAGGCTGCCTTCTCAGCAAGTAGTGTGGGGAAACCGGGGCTAATTAGTGAGGGAATCAAGTTTAGCCAGAGAAACACCCTCTCTCATCAAGTCGATACACAATGAAACTGGAAGGCCACTCGCACTGAATATTCAAGAGCTCTGTCTCAGAGACTTGTGGTGCTGGCAGCAGAGCGCAAAGAGGATTATAAAGAGAGGTTTTCACAAGCTGCCAGCTTCCACCACTGACTACTGCTTACAGCCTAGAGTGGAGCGTCTCTGGAAACATTAGGACACTTGTAAAGTGAATCCCACTATTGTGAATGTTATCAAAGGATGGTGGGTGATGGGTTACTGCTGGACACCTAACTTTCCCTCTTTGTTTTTGTTCAGGTGCTCAACATTTGATGGAAAAATGGGCAGACTTAAGGACACTTTGCTAAGATGGTTAAATTTCCAGAGACACATTCTGCAAGATGTTCCCAGCTTTATCTCATCAAATACGTGGTGCTCACTACTTTGTCATTCTTTGTTTTATTAAATTCATGCACATTTCAAAAAAGTTTCAAAAGGTTATCTATGGTAATAATTTTGTGACAGGACAGTTGAAGATCAGTAGATAATACTGAGAGAGTAAAATAGGTGGTTTAATGATTCTGTGAATTAGCATGTTTTGTAAATGAAAGAATTAGTTGAATTGAGAAATGGGTGAATGGATTTGGGAAGAAGGAAGTGGCTGAGGGATTGCTTGATTGAATGAATTTCTCTGTAAACTTGTTTTGTATTTGCCTAGTCCCATAATATATTCTATCATTAACAGTTACTTTGCACTGAGGTATTATCTGCATTGTAAAGGACCTTGTGATAGTGCATAATATGAATGGTGACTATTTTAGTTCAAGACTGATTTATTGATTGAAAGTAGAATTGCAAGTGAATAAGTGAACATATTGTGACGTGCGAGTCCCTGTCTTGCACCCCAAAACACGAGGCTGAGTCTCAGTAGTTTAGCAAAACCAGCTTTTATTCAGCTTGAAACAGGAACAGCACTGTTCATTTATTGTAGCAGGGTCTACCACTCTCCTATACACAGACAAAGCAATCAGGCAGTGTCGTGGCCAAGTTAGTGACCAAGCACTACTGTTTCCTGCATTTATAATGTTCCCTTCATCACCCAATCACCCAATGATGGCAAGCGCTTATAACGCAACCGTGATCTTTTCGGATTTGCTTTTGCGGCGAGCTGCTACAGTGCTGGGAGCCTGTGGTTGCCCCAGTAACAGAGAAGCTGTCTTCCACAGATGCAGCAATATCACTTCAGAACACTCTTCTGCGTGTCATCCCATTGTGGGGAGTCTCAAGAGTTTAGAAACCTTACATACAGTATACTGTATACAGTATACAGAGAGTGACTGAGTATTCAAGTGAGTGCTCAGATTAAGTAACCGATGGCAGACTGCCTCATGGATCCAGCTTTCTTGGTTTAAATTCTGTGCCCAGACGTTCTCCATGAGGAGTCTGCATGTTGGACCCATGTCAGCATGAGTTTTTCTCTGGATCTTCAGGTCTTCCTCACACACCCCTAAAAACATGTGGGTTAGGTTAACTTCTGGTTCAAAAATGTCCCTTTGTGAGTATGAATGTGTGTAAATGGGCCTTGTAGCCTATGTAGGAATGATTACTAATGTTTCTAGGTTCTGGCCTCCGATGACTATTTTTGTAATGCCAGTCACGAAAACACATGGGACAACCCGAAAAATCTTAAATGCAGATGCCCATTGTCTGTTTTCTTTGCCAAACAGACTCGCTCCCTTCTTTCCCAAACCAACCACCCCAACTTTCCTACTGACATGATGTTTTGTGAAACTGACTGGGAAATGGGCATTTACATCAAAAACTAAATTGTAACATGTATTCATTATCAAAAACTGAAAAAACAGTACTTTTCTTTATACACAGGCCTTTACCACAATTTTAGTGAGGATGTAATTGTAAGAGTTATTTATCAAGAAAATAGAGTAACTAGAGTGAAAACTTGAGTCAAAGAGTGAGAATCTCAAGAGTACTTAGTGCTAAACTTTCCATGAGCATGAGTTCCCTGGCTGAATTCGTACAAAGAACTGAAGGTAAACTGCCACAAGACAAAAACTTGAAAGGTGAGCACAATTATGAGATCAGCTATTTCCATAAAAACAACACTTATATAAGAAATCTGACAAACAAGAGGAGACCATTCAGTCCATCAAGGTCATTTGTTTAGCTAATAGCTAAGCTGTCCCAATGGCTCATCCAAATTCTTCTTAAAGATTGTCTTTAAGATTGTCAAGGTCTCTACTTCTGCTATGTTGCTCAGTAGTTTGCTCCAGATTTACATAACTATTTGTGTAAAGCAGTGCTTACCAGTTTGCGCCTTAAATGCCCTTAATTTCCACTGAGGTCTTCAAGTATTTGATTCAACCTTAAAATGACTCTGATGTTTATGCAAGCAGCCATAACAAAATAAAAAAAAAAAAAACAAAACTCAGAAATCCTCTTTGAAGTGAACCATCATCAGTTGGGAAAGTACTACGACTTTGGGTAAGCATTTACCATTTAAAAAGACACAGTCTGAAGCATGAGATGTCACCATAAAGGAAAAAAAATCAAAACTCAAAAACACAAGAATGTGTAAATTCCACACACACAGCGACTGGATTGAGAATTACAATATGAATCAAAAGATCTAAGTACAGTGCTGCCCTTTAAATATGCCAGCAAATAAATTATAAGAGGCATTCTGGCAAATTTACCAAGGAAAAATTTCCAACAACAGCTCACATGCTGTAAACATTTTGGATGAGTATAATTATTTGTAAATTGGTTAATCCTGCTTTATTTAATCAACACCTATTCTAAACAAGTTGGAAAAATTGAACCAAGTGTAGATTTTCTAGTACCTGATCAAATCCTTGGAGAATACTACTATTTTACAGCCTATAGCCTATAGCACAACATTCTACTATGCAGCATACAAGAGTAGCCCACCACTATTCTCCTTAAGACTGACTACTATACAAAAATGAAATTTCTTTGACATCTTAAGTACGGTACTTTGCCAAGTGGAATCTTTATGTTCTGGTTGTATCATCTTTTGTCATTTCCTAAAATATAATGACTTTACAGTGACTGGAGGCATATAGTGGCCTGCTGTTTATTGATGGCTTAGCTGGGATGTGAGATTGAGGAGTATCTTCAGAAGACCAACACAAGTGAAATGAGTTCCAGAACCATATTAATGGGGGTGCAGGAGAAGGAAATGCAATTGAGGGTCCTGAGAGCACTGAAGGCCTATAGCCACTAACATTGGTTGTGATCGCGGAGTTATTTGGTGTAGGGATTTAGCTTCAGTGCTGATCATTCATTTCCTGCACTACACCTCCATTGTGCTGCATTAGTATGTGTCCTGAGTAGTCAGAGGGAGAAGACCTTGCTGAGGCCTACATCCAAAACAATACTGCCCTGCTTTCTTCTGAAAGACGGCAGTGACCCTAGAATACAAAAGATTTGAAATGCAGCCCAGTAAAAGTGCATATATAAGCAACAATAGCTGTACACTAGTTACAGATTGTGATATTAAGATGCTGTGTATTCCTCACCGAAAATTGTATTAGAAAATATGTACTTTATACTTTGTGAGAGCAGCACAGTGACAGATCATGAAGATAAAAGAAAACACAAAGGACATTCAATACATGTACAGTACGCTGTTTTACAGAAATATGTGGAAGATGTACTCTTCCTTGCATGTAAAGTACTTAATAGCGTTATACGAAAAGGCTACAATATCATATTTAAAGAAAACTTATCCACCCACACATCCATTTCCCTAAGGCTGGTGGCATATCACATGACTTTTAGTCAGGGATGATGTCAAACTTGATGACTGCTTCTGCTGATCTCATCACCTGACAATGACAAATAAGATTAGTTATCACAAGGCATGATGAATGTCATGACTGCGTGTTGACTTTCCAGCACATTTTTACATTTCTTAAGTATCACAAGCTCACCACTGAAAATAATGTGAACCTGAAAAAGCTGGTGCTTCACAGCTGCTTTACAGGTACGGTGAGTTCTGCTGCAATCTCTGCCTTTTATTTATCTTTTTTCCATTCTGTCATGGTACGTAGAATACATGACATCAGCCAAAATTATATCTTCTTTTTGCTTGGTCCAATACCCTTGTGTTTCTTATTCTTAGCAGCTGTATTATGCAATGCAATTCCAGCTGGGCACTCACTGGTTCTCAGCTCTCACACACAAGCATGACCCTACTACAGATTGACTGGACTGAGACACTACGGATATCAAGACTACATCACTGCCCTAGACTCACTAAGATTATGTAGATGAAGTATCTTATTAAAAATTGCTGGAAAAGTTATATAGTGTGAGGGATCCTTGACCTGTTCTTTCCATTTCAGTCTCTGCAATCTGAGATTTATGGCAGGAAACCAACCTGGACAGGGCACACTCATATCTGCACAATGACTTATTCACATGAAAGAATATAAACTCACAAATTAACCTAATCTGCATATTTCTGGGATGCAGAAAGAAAGTAAAACACCACAGAAATCTAGGAGAACATAAAACATTTACACATGGTGGCAATTGGACCCATGGTCCTATGTGGAGCTTTTAGGCAGCAGTTGTAAATGCTGTGTGAAAATTGTATAAGTTGCTCTAAAACAATTATATTTAAAAAGAAAACAGAAACATGACAAGATTTCTTAAGTATTTGTTCCCTTCTATTGAATACTCTCCCTGTGTAGACTTCAGATTAAGTAATCCCAAAGCAAGAAGAGCATCATCAGTGCCAATCTTGCAGAAAGCTATTTGAAACTATCGATTAAGGAATCCCAAAGCAAGAAGAGCATCATCAGTGCCAATCTTGCAGAAAGCTATTTGAAACTATCTATGAGGGGAAGGGTCAAAAACATTTCAAAGAGATATTAAAAAAAACACAAATGACTATTTTAAAGTAATGAACTTATGATCTTGTTATGTCTTTCGTTTCCTCAAATTCGATCAGCTTCTCAGCAATGTACTAGCAACCACAGCAGTACTGAACTAAATATCGCACTAAATGATCTGATCTGAAGCAGCGGCAAGTGTAGGGTAGGATTTTTTATTAATGGGTAGGAATTTTTACAAAGGATTGGAATTTTTATCAATACAAAGTTATTACATACACTTACAGGACTTTCTTTTTCATGGAGAAGATGTAAGATCTATTCTCTATCTATCACTAATGGGGTTCAATAGCCCTCTCTCTCAGAATGTGGAGGCTGCTCACATGGAAGATGCATAAATAGTCAACAAGCTGGAGTATTATTCTTTATCGGTCTGTATGATGCCCTCAGCGCCCGCAGCCACAGACATTATCCGTTTCCTGGGACATCAATAATCATGACCAAGGACGACCTGATGTGAAGACTTCAAAACCATTGATATTGAATAGAATGAAGCTGCTATAGTTACAGCCAACTGATCTTGTTTGTGAAACCTTGGTGCCCAATGGACTATGTGCTTAGTGCTTCATAGCAGCAGTGCAGCCTTTTGCAAAGAGGGTTTCTTGAAAAATTTCTGAAATGTGACTCGGAATTCAAGTTGATCCATTCACTAGATCTTTATTTACTGAGGTGTCTAGGGGATGAGTGGGAATAAGCGATTCTAGCTGAAAATTAAATAGAAGCTTATTTGCAATGACAGTAAAAAACAGTGGAATCAACATAGGCTGGCATGCCTGTGCTACACATTTAACAAATTTTTACTTCAATGCACAGATTAGTTCAGCTAATATAAGGATCAACTGACTATACCTTATAAGGGCAGAGAACCTAATAAATGGGGACTCTGTGTTCTGCATTAAGGTAATTTAAACAAACCAGCATAGTGGTGGAGTGATTAGTTGTGATACCAGTGTGCTGCACTTGGATTCCACATCTACTTGTTCTCCCATGTCTGCATGGATTTTTCTCCCTGTACTTTAGTTTTCCATCCACAACCCAATGACTCAAATGAAATCATTTAAGAAAAATTGAATTCTTGGACTTGTGAAGTTATTAGTACGAGTGAGACCTGTAACAAGCTGTCATGCATTGTGTCCAATGCTTTGGAGATGGACTCCAATCTCTCCATACCCCATAACCCTGAATAGCCATTTTCCCAATGGAATCTTAGGAAGGAAAGGTTTTAAAGAGTGAAAGCTGCTATCCTTCAGTGACTGATCACTAATCTTAGGATAAATCACTGAAGGAGTTGCAAAGTGAGCTGATCTCAGATGTGATCAGATAATATGCAGCTTTGGATTAAGTAAATTGCATGTTGTTGAGAACTGGAATTGCAGGTCAGCAAAGAACACTATCATATTCAGGAGATATTTCTTACATTGTCTGTAAAATGTTAACAATCTAGACCAAAGTTTTCAGTGAACAGGAAAGTGTTAATTCCTCAGTGCTCTGATACAGCTGGGGTGGGGTCAATTAAGCTCAATGTCATTCGTATAATGGGAACCTTTGGACTTATGGTCAGCACCTCATCAGGGTGCTGTCAGGTACATTAAGGACACCTGATGTATATCATATAAATTAGATGGCTCTTAATGCTTTTGACAGAATCATGATGAGAAAAGTCTAAACCCTCTGTGCTTGAATAATATAGTGAGGTCTGACTCATAATCCCCCGCTTAGAAAAGTCACATTCCTGCGTTTATATGAGTGATAGATTTGATTTTTGTCGCTTCACATATAAAGGCCATATTTTCCAGAAAGGTCTTGTTCTACTGAAGTGCATTTGAACATCACTAACAGAAGTAGGACTTTATCATTCACTATATTTTTTATTATAACCTTAGTGCAAGGAAGGCTACGACTTTGTGTGGTTTGTGATTTGCAGGCACACATGCCATCTTAGGTTTGCAGTTCATATCACATCACCTTGAGCAGCTACCTTAACATTGCACACCCATTTGTGTACAGCAGTTTGCTATTCAAGTCAAATCTTTTTGATGGGGTAACAATCTGGGCCTTGAATGAGCTTGATAAGAACACGTGTTTTGTGTCACTCCGTAGAGGATTTGGTTGTGCATTTTAGGTCATACACATATCTTCTGCTGTAAAACTAACCTTTCTTCAGTTTGTGACAATTTGTTTCTCCTAGATTTCTTTATACATTAAAGCATCCATCTTGCATTTTGTCCACTGAAAACAGAGATGAATCTTCATAGTATTAGTCTGCCACCACGTTGCTCTGTGGCAATGATGGTCTTCTTTGAATATTTTGCTTGTTCTCAGTCATATTTTGTCTCATTAACCCATTTAAACATCTCCAATTTGGTTTCAGTGTCGTCAATATATAAAATGAGTTTTTTTCAATTAAGTGTTTTGGCACTAATGATATTAGACCGCAACGTCCATTCCAGCACATCTAATGGTCATTTTTTTTTTGTACCAGTTTTATTTAATTTATTTTTGTTGATTGCTTGCAAATTCCATAGCAATTTTTAGGAGCAGGAGTGCTGGTCTTGCACCATACCCATGAAGGGGTGTGCTTAATTGGAAAAGGATGTTTAAACAGCCTCTTCATATATCAGATGTTCACATATGTGCGTAAAAACACACCTCACATCATCATCACAATCCTACATTTTGATAGGTGCATGACGGATATAAGGACTCACTGGATTTCTGACATATCCTTGCTCCATTAGCATGAACTATAGATACTGTTTTTCTAATCATCCAGTATTATAATCAAACAAATGCAGTCATGACTAGAGTGATGGGAGTGAACGTTTGTTGGGTTTTTAGGAGCCATACTCCATTCCCCAACTGATTTACTCAGGAAATTATTTTTTCTAGCAGGACAAAGATAGCTTGTCAGGTTCTTTTAATGTGTGTTTTTGACAATTGGTTGTAACCTTGTTTTCCTTTTTAAATTCAAACGTATCTTTTGCTGTTGATTTGGTATTTGATTCTTTTTGTCTTCTGCTCTGTTCTGACCACCCTGAACAGCCTCTGTCTCGCTCTCATTATTCAGACTACTGGAAGACCCCAAAAAGATGCATCACTTTTGACAATCTTGAACTTAGAATACTTGTAATTCTTCTTTTATATGAGTTTTATTTATTCATATTGTGCTGTCTGTGATCTAGTTATCCAAAGCAAAACTGATGCGAGGCCACAGCTAGTGGTAGATGGCTAAAGAGCAATTTAATAGACTAAAGTAGACTACTTTTTACCTGTACAGCAGGAGTATAAAGAATTTGTGAGAGAAAATATGAGCAATACATTGGAGCAGTTGAAAGTTCCATCATCATACTTGACATTCCCAACATACAACAACGAAATGGAATTTGCACCGTGATCACTGAAATACATCTGCTGTTCAGAAAAATGAAGTCATTGCATTTGTCAATGTAATTTCATTTAACAAAGATTTTCTGATACTTGGGTTATACACAATGGGGACTAAGGGGGTGGGATGTTTTAACAAAATGAAATCCTTTGGTGCTCAATATACTCTCCCTGCATGCCAAAGTTACATATTACTTGTGTATGAAACACCAGCTGATGGAGTCTGTGCTAAATGAACTAAATCTAATGTTATGTACCATATAAAGACAAACGTCCAGCTACTTTTCTAGGAAATGTTCATTTTATGCATTCAGGCATCTTAATGAATATATGTGAGCATATAAAGCAGTGCTCATGACTTATGACCAGACAAGACTACTTTATATCTCTGTATTTGTTAGAAATGTGGACTTGTGAACAACTCGATGGTAGTATCATAACAACTACAAATAGGTGGAATTTCATGTAATTTTGTTTATTTTTAACAAAGCATCCATTCCTGTTTATCACATCAAAGTGCAACAAAGATTTTGAAACAAAAAGCAAAAATAAGAAATTACCTGTAAGAAACTGATGTCTGGTGAGGTCTTATTTTAGGAGGGGTTAGCAGCCCTGTGGACAACTCACCAGTATAAAACCTCTTATCAGTTGCAGATAAAAAGCAATGGTAAGGGCCTTTTAGTTCCAAATAAATGTTGCATTATTATGTGTATGTCATCTCCACTATTGTGCAGTATTGTCAGCCATATGCAAAATGGGTCCATTTTGAGTTACTAGGTAAGGCAAAGAGCATGTTTGTAATTGCCAGTTTTGTTCTGTTTCTTTTTGATTTTGGACTTTCTAATCACTCAATTATTTGCTTTTACAGGTGGCTTTTTATAAAGATGTCTACTACTAGGGCAACACGGTGGCGCAGTGGGTAGTGCTGCTGCCTCGCAGTTAGGAGACCAGGGTTCTCCCCGTGTCTGCGTGGGTTTCCTCCAGGTACTCCGGTTTCCTCCCACAGTCCAAAGACATGCAGGTTAGGTGGACTGGCGAATCTAAATTGTCCCTAGTGTGTGCTTGGTGTGTGGGTCTGTGTGTGTGTGCGTGCCCTGCCTTGCACCCTGTGTTGGCTGGGATTGGCTCCAGCAGACCCCCGTAACCCTGTAGTTAGGATATAGCGGGTTGGATAATGGATGGATGGATGTCTACTACTACTTAAAAATAACAATATGTGCATGAAATTTAAATATCTCAAGGGTACATGCTACACACAGAAGTCATTCTTGTGTAGGTTCAACTTAAATAGTCAATCACTACTATCCCAGTAACTCCTATAATTCATTGTTTACAGTATCTCTGGACAAGGATAAAGATGCGTATGTCCAAGACTATTTGTCCATGATCACCGCCATCAAGTAACAGCACTTTATCAGTACACATTGTAAAATCACTGGCACAGAATTCAACTCCTGCTGTGTTACTTTATTTTATTTTATTTTTTTTTCTCATATTATCATACTGTGCTGAATTATTAAGCCTGTAAATCACAGAAAAAGGCGGGATGCCAGTGGAGGTTAATAGAGGGCAATATCAAGGTGATCAAAAGCTGGGCAGACCTGGACAAACATTTGGGTTGCTGGCAGGGATGCTGGAAAATGGGCTGCAATCCAAAAAGACACAGTAGTCTGGTTATAACCAAAAGGGGAGGGGTGGGGGTCTGAGTTGATATAGTGAAGAATCCAACATTTACAGTAGTTGGCCGGAGAGCCACATATTTGTTGAAAATGAAATTACGTAATTTGAATGCCACAGAATTCCTGTGCAATTGGGCTGACCATGCACATCCTTTCATTTCCACAGTTTTCAAATAAATCCTATCAGCAGGAAAATGTGGCACATCACAAACCACACCTCATCTCAAGCTGGCTATAGAAGAGTGCCAGTAATTTTAGTTTACTCCGACATTCTGCACAGTCACTAGATCTCAATGTAACAGAAAACCTTTTGGATGAGGTGAAAGGGCTTTTTGACAGCAATGTACAGTATATATGGCCAAGAAATATAAAGCAGGAAAAGTGCAATGCTACTGTATAAGTGCCATTTATGATATGAAATATTATGGTGGGACATATCAGAATTTTCCTTTTTGTTACCGACAAACGACACAAACAAGTTCATGAACCTTCCACTTCCTAAACAATTCAATCAAGCAATATAATGCTGGTGTCTGGTCTGTCTTGATATGCATAAGACCATTATAATACACTCTGACATTCTCATCATGTAGCAAAAATATAACCATATAGATTTAAGCACTAAATAAAGTGACAGCCTTGCATTTACCCATTGCTTTGAACTGTCTAAGCTGAAACAGCAACACCAAGTTTAAAGAGCTTTAGAATGAAAGAGAACAAATCACAATAACATGGAAAGAACACACAGACAACACACACTGCATGGCTTGAACTGTGCACTGAACATCTGGTAGTAGCGCTAACTACTGTGCAGATAGATGTTTACTGGTAAATACAGTATAAGGATAGCTAGGAACTGAAAAATCTACTTTCTACATAGATATCCTAAAAAGTGGCCACCGAGTGTTTTTTGCACATTTATGTGTGTGGAGAGGAAGAGAGAAAGAAGAAGAAGAAGAAAAAGAAAAGGACTGTGTTATTGTTGCTTGCACTGTGCTGTGGGGAGTGAACAAAAAGTCCTTCCCACATGAATAAACGTTTACTGTGCCTAGAACTTGTGTCTCTGTCTATCTCTGCCAGGTTGGGGTGGCTGGAGTGCCTGCCCCGAGGTGGTTCACAATATACATACACACACTAATATTTTATATATATATATATATATATATATATATATATTAATATATATATATATATATATATATATATATATATATATATATATATATATTTATATAAATATATATATATATATATATATATATATAT
The DNA here is from genome assembly GCF_900747795.2 of Erpetoichthys calabaricus. Taxonomy (NCBI): domain Eukaryota; kingdom Metazoa; phylum Chordata; class Cladistia; order Polypteriformes; family Polypteridae; genus Erpetoichthys; species Erpetoichthys calabaricus. Next base: position 96,184,876 of record NC_041401.2, on the reverse strand, counting down.
ATATATATATATATATATATATATATATATATATATATATATATATTGTGGAAAATCAACCTTGGCACAGACAGACAGACATCGATGGTTCAAGTACCACACACGTTTTATTTACACTATTTACAATTGGTATTGTCCCGCACACAAACCAGTGTCTCAACACCAAACACCCTCAAGTCTGGGCCTCTTAAAAGTCCTGCTTTCATCGTCTTCACTCCTCTCCTCCGAGCTTTGTCCTCTTCCACCCGACTCCGGCTGATGACTGGAGGGAGGTATCCTATTTTATTCCCACCCGGATGTGCTCCAGGTGCCTCCTGATGAGCTTCCTGCAGCACTTCCTGGGGTGGCGGAAGTGCCGCATGAGCCCCCGGATCCCTGGTAATACTAGTGCTGACGTCCAGGGCTCCTCAGTCGTCTGGGCACCCCCTGGCGGTGGCCATGGGCTCTTATAGGGTTGAGCTCCCATGCTCCATTCCCGTGGCCCCCATACCAACCAGGGCGGCTGCCCTTTCGTGGTCTGGGGGAGGTATAGTCCCTCAATCGGTCCTTCTTGGCGTCCTGGCTGGGCACAGCCCCCAGTCGCCTGCCACAATATATATATATAATTTTCTAAGACAATGGACCTCAGTTATAGATAAAAGACAAAAGCAAAAAATTTGGCTTTTTACATAAGCTCTTTAAATAAATAAATAAATAAATAGGTAGAGAAATAAATATACACACACACTTTGGTCTGAACACACACAGCAGAATGACTATAAAGCAAGAAAATTAAAAAGAAAGACAACTTCTGACTTGGCTGTCACAATCGCAGTGAGGCATTACACAGACGTATTGCCATTGGTATAAAGGAGACCCAATAGCCTTTCTTGACACACTACAGCTGAATAATTCATTGACTAAAACTACTCACTGTTAGTATGTCAGAGGGAGGATGTGCAGCTATGTTCATAATGGCAATCAGATTTTTTTTTTAATTTTCACTTTTGCTATGACCTCCAGGGGGCCCAGAGTACGTATGTCCCATAACTGAGCTTGGCCCTTTTAATTAGCTTGTAGATGTGGGGGGCCTATCTTGCATTGATGTTATCAGCCCAGTACACCACAGCAGAGAAAACTGCCTAGCCATCACAGAGCTGTAGAAGATGTAAAGAATGTCACTTCCCACATTAAAAGAACGCAGCCTCCTAAAGAAAAAGTGCCTGCTCTACCCTTTCTTATGTAGTTCCTCTGTGTTCCAAGACCAGTCCAACCTGCCATTAATTTTGACCCCCAAGTACCTTGTAGGAATGGACCACCTCTACATTCACTCCCTGAATACTGACTGGACATAGAGGCTCTCTCTCTTATAGTGCTGTTAGTTATTTGGATGTATCACAAGTACTATGTAACTAAGTACTTTGAAAGTACACAGCATTTAGAAATTTTATTTTTTTTTAGCCAAAGGTTAATATTTTCGGTTATTGGAGCTGCTGACTCTTTTACTCTGGAACATGCTACTTATCAATTACAACTCAGTAAAGCATACCTACATTTGATCAATTTCTGCTTTGCCTAGTAACTTGGCTTTTGATGGTCATTGGAAAATATATTTGTACAGAAAAATTGCATTCTTTTGAATCAAAATGAGTAATCATTGGGCATAATGCGAATTTTGGGTATATATGTCACAAGCCATACACTAAAGTAGATGGCCTGTTATAAGTTCGGGACCAAGGGTGTAATAAATAATGCACAAATGAGGCAGATGTATAAAAAAGGGGTAGATTTTGATTCCACAGTAGCTTTTCTTTTTTTTTAAATAAAAACTCTCATATCTTGATCTCATAGAGTGGAAATGGAGTAAGAAAAATAAAACATAGGCTCTTACCCTGATATTTGTTCGGTCAGTTTCAATCAAGAAAAAAGAGTATTAGCAGTCTTAAGAAAACAGAAAAACTGCTAAACCTGGACTGTGTGTTAGCCCAAGCCCTAAATCCAACTTCTCAAAAAAAAAACAACAACTTGGAAGTGGTCTTTGGTTTCCAGGGGCCTCATGTATAACGCTGTGCGTAGAACTCACACTATAACATGGCGTAAGCACAAAAGCGGTAATGTGCGTACGCACAGAAAAATCCAGATGCAGGAATCTGTACGTACGCAAACTTTCACGTTCTTCCACTACATAAATCCTGATCAGCGTGAAAAGTAACGCACGTGCACGTGCCTTCTGTCCCGCCCCAACTCCTCCCAGAATTTCGCCTCTTTGAATATGCAAATCAATATAAATAGCCTTCTGACAAAAGACAATGGGAAAAGCACGGGGGAAAATATAAGAATTTCAGCGAATACCAAGTGGAGGCAAAGGAAAAATGTACTATTTGTTGGTTTAAACAGTGGTATAATCAACAAAAGGAAGTTGATCGAGTGACAGAGTGTCGGAGAAACTCGAAAGCTCAAGTTCACAAAGTCGCACAGTGCCCGAAATAAAAAAGAAATCACATATCAAAGTCGCCGTGAAAAGGCAAGTCGTAGCCCACCGTCTGAGTGTCATATGAAAGCTTATTAGGGTACAGACAAAAAAATAGGCACACAGTGGGAAAAAAAGCACGAAATGTCAACTTTAATCTCGAAATTTCCACTTTAATCACGTAGTTTATTTTGCCATTAAAGTAGAACATCATAAACGCCATCTTAAAATCGTTTAATTTACTAGTTTCTCAAATCCCATTGTAACTAAAGTAGCACGTTAAATGCTTTGTTCTGCATTTGATCTTCTTTGTGCTCTGTGTGTGAATCACTACCTGCTTCTTAAACGGGCTTTCTCTTTCTCCAACAGGACACATAATCCATTACATTCGTGATATTACAGCTCTCTGAATAATTAAAATACTGAGATGTATACGTGATATCTTTTTCATGATGATAGGAATGAAAGCATGTTATTAAACATGGGAACACGGTGGCGCAGTGCTTGTTCATATCTCATGCAAGAGGCTTGCTGCGCCATGCGCGACCTTCAATGAAATAATTTCTCACAGCAGTACTGTCTCTTTCAAACGTACTATATTATAACTGTAGTGCAAGTTTACAGTGAGGTAATTGTACTTATAAGTAAACAGTTTTATAAGGAGCACTTGATGGACTGATTGAGTGCGTTTAGAGTTCTTGGGATGAAACCTTTTCTAAACCACGAAGTCCGTACTGGGAAGTCTCTAAAGCGTTTTGCCGTGGCTCAGGCAGCATCTGCTTCATCCAGTATACCGATATTTCTCTTTCTGATCAGCTGCTGCTGTGATTCCCCACTCAGATTCAGTGATATAAATACTCCGAGTGGTGCAGTGAGAGTAATATGGAAAAAGAAGATCTGCTGTGGCAACCCTTAATGGGAGCAGCTGAAAGAAGAAGAAGATGCAGTGAGAGTTACAACGCTAAAGCAGTTATGGTATTTGGAATACTATGGCTATTCCCTGGACCATTATATTGCTGCAGGTTAATTACAATCAGATGCATTACACTAATAAACAATATGCAGTTAGTTTCAGTGTATTTATAAAGCCGCGTCAGGAATGTGGAGCTAAGAAAGAAAGGGTGACCACACAGGAACAGTAGCACTGCTTTGACGCTGGGTGCCGCCAGTCTGCAAAACCGAGCGGAGAAATTGCGTACGCCAAGGTATGAGTTACCGTGGAAATGTGCGTGGCTTTACGATTTGAGCGTGGAAACGGGAGTACGCAACATTTCTGTGAGTACGCACCGTTTATACATGAGGCCCCAGGAGCCTTAAGCTGCTCCTTAACAGCAACCAACTGACCAGTGCACCCAGCACACACTGACTGTCTCTCAAGTCTTCACAATCGATCAAAAAAACAAAAAAAAAAAAACAAAACTTCCCACCACCATACTTATAAAGATATCTCAATTCCCCCATACACCACACCTACACATAGGGATATACATTACGATCTTGCAGGGGAAGATGACACACCTCAAACCAAAAGCAAAACATTCACAAACATAATTGACCCCTAACTACCACAACAAAACAATTCCACCTAAACTCAAGGTTAAACAAAATGGACTACCCTGTGGTTGTCTTTATGGATTCCAGACAGCCAAGACTGCACCTAGCCTCAGCGCCAACTCAAAACACCGGCCGGCAAACACAGAACTCCACACGTGAGGCCTGTTACTGAAACAAACCGCAGAATGTCTGAAAAATACAAAGACAACCTGTAGGTAAGTCCAAACCTTAAATATTTTTTCCTCACTGTAAACCCCCTGACAATTTTTTAGTGCTGCTCACATTAAGGCTTAAGCAGTATCTTGCTGCTCTCTATATGTTTACACTGTGCTGCCTTGGCATCCCAGTGAGGCTACAAAGTTACAATAGCGTTTACTTAAATAACAAGTGCCTGCATATCTGTGTATCTGTCCAGTTGCTAGGTCATTCTAATAGATGACACATCACAAACATTTATAGTAAAAAAAAATACATTGCATTTGTCATTCCAATAGATAGTACATCACAAACATTAACACTGCTTACCAAATGGCATATAACAGAGACAAATGCATTGCATGGTACATTGCAAATATTTATGCTGAGGTCTACATTGAATACTTAGATTTCAACCTACCCTAGACTGGTAAAATGCCTAGTTTTATTATTAAAAATGTTTGTGATCCGCCATCTGTTGGAATGACAAATGGAATATACTTTATTATATGCATTACAAAATACATTCCAATATATGTTACAAACATTAAGGCTGAGGTCTACATTGATTACTTAGAAGTCAACCCACCTTGGATGGATGGATGGGTTGCACAGCATGTATATTTATACTGTACATGCGTGTGTCTGTTTATATTCTGTACACGTATGAAGGGCACACAAAGAGTTTCAAAGTGACACAGCAGCTTACCTGTTTTCCTCTTCCATCCTAAGCCAAGAAAAACTTAGCTAACTATACAGTATACTGTATATGTATGAAATAACCTATTCATTAGAGAAAGATAATTTAATTAAAAGGATGGAATATCCTGGATTCAGTATTCAAGTAATTCCCCATGTTTTAGTTGCACCCATATTGGCAAAGAACTCTTTTTTTTTTTAGCATTTCTACTCTTTTCTTGGGTGTCCTCTCCTTGCAGTACAAGTAAAATCCACTATCCAAATAAAACCTTCATTTGATAGGAGAGGCATACAGAATAGGACCATAGCCTAAACACTATGCTGGTTTATGCATTTATTCCCTTGTTTAAATTTAGGCCTGGTGATGGTCATGGATCCATGAAATATTTAGCATAATCATTATAACAATTCGCATAAATAGGGACTACTCTTCATTCATAATAGCAGTGAGGACATGCAGTTTTCCCTCGTGGTGGTTTAAGAGGGCCCCAGAACACAGATCAGACAAAGAAAATACCCCCTGTGAAGCCATGACCCCATTACTGTTTGTGACTGACATAAATAATGCAAGGGCAGACAAGCTTTTAAAAATTTAATTACGTATTAATGGTGCAGGGGGCAGGTTTCCTGAGTGATTCCAAACAGCCTTTGACATGTCCCACCACCTGCTGCACTTTAACTGTGATAATGATTTAAGAGGGGCTATTGACTGACTGTCTGGTTGACTCTCTCTACTTTGAGAGCTGAATCAGGGGTTCCATTGCTTGTACTTTTGGGTTGTTCATTGAATTGTAAATGTTAATGGACATGAGCTCCAAAAGGTCTTTCAGCACAAAATCCAATTGAAAAAGTTTAAGATAATTTACAGTATTACCAATTCATACTTTTTCCATTACAGGGTCAAAAAGAAGCATACTACTACTACAGCAGCATCAAGTACACAGGAAAAGCCAAACCTATTTGGAATGCCAGTCCACACTCAGTCTATCAGAGTTTGTTTTTAGTTGTGAGTTAGTCTAACCTAAAAACATTAAACAACATGCATGAGTGATCAAAGTGTCCACCATGTGTTAGCTGAACCTACTTATTTCAGTTTAGGGTCAGTGGAAGCCAAATGGGCACAAAGAAGAGATTGGCCTTACATGGGGCACTGCCCCTCACTTAGGATGCTAACACACACTCAGCCACACTGCACAAAAGTAGAGCTCAAATTAACCTAACTTTCACATCTACCGTAAGGGATGTAGAAGGAAATCAGGACACCTGGTTAAAAACTCACTTAGACAAAGCAAGACATGCTAATTTCATGTAGACAGAAACCAGATTGGACACTGAAGCCACGTTCTTAGAAACATATGGTTGTACCATTCCATTTTTATTTATGCTTTAATGCATTTCATAAGCAGGACTGGTCAAAATGAAGCCCCTTGTCACTTTAAGCTGCTCTTTAACCTCTGTTGTTGTTTGTTGTTATTTCTTATATCTTCCAACTTCATGACTCAGGTGCCGCCGAGAGTGGCAGCCTTTTCAGCAGCTCCGTGTACGACTTTATTTTTGTACGTTTTATTTTTCTCTTTTTTATTATTTTTTTATTTGTGAATTTCCCCTTGGGATTAATAAAGTATCTATCTATCTATCTATCTATCTATCTATCTATCTATCTATCTATCTATCTATCTATCTATCTATCTATCTATCTATCTATCTATCTATCTATCTAATAGTGCAGTGGAATGACAAACGTGGGACTGGAGACTTAGGACTGAGCTCTTGGTGGGGAGTGGGCATCTTTTCTGTGATGATAAAACTTGTATTGATAAAATTAGGATTAGCAGTTAAGGGCAGTCCAAACTTAATTGTTTTAGTCTAAATTGTATCTCAAACAATGGAAAACAAAGTTCCTACTGTACTACAAGAACAGTCTGAAAATCTTTTAAAATGAAATATAAAATTAATGGAGTTAAGTAGTGTGAAATTATGTGTTTCTAGAAAAAGGCAGTTTTATCTAGAAATTTACAAAAAAAGATGCTCAACAATTAGGCCCATGAAACACGATTCCATCAATTCTTTCAATTCAACATGTGGACACAGTGTCTATCCCAGCAGTCATGGGGTGCAAGATAGATTAGACTGCAATACCGCCCATTACATGTGTAGAAACTCACACTCATTAGATGGTAGAAAAAACTGGAGAGCCAAAGAAATGCCCCACAGCAAAATGAGGCGAAAACACATGAAGCGACTGAGCCTAGGGTGCTGCACAAGATTGGCTCATAAATAATTTAGCTGAAGAATTCACCATCTGGAAATGCAAAGTAATTATTGATCATTTTTGATGACCTCCATTTTATTGTTTCCCCCCATCATAAATGAACTGAAGGCACTGGCCGTTCACTTAGACGCTGTTAATGAGGTCAGCCATCCTCTGGGTCTACTTTGAGCTCCATAATTCCCTTACAAGTAATGTAGACAGAAGACTAAGCAGTCTGGCCTAGTGGTTAAAGCAGTAGACATTAAACTGCAAGATTGATAGTTCAGCTCCCTGACACTTTGCAAGTACATGACATTCGTGTGTTTGTAGACAAATGTTCAGCAACTTGCCAAGTGTATGGCAAATGGTTCTCAGAAGGGTGCTATACAGTATAAACGTCTATTAAGTGACAACAAATAGCTTAAGCTTTCTTACCACTTGAGTGGGTGTCAATTCTCTTGTTTATAGCAGGAGACTCTAAGTCAGTACAGCAATTCAACAGCATATACTCTTCCAAAATGAGTAAGAACATCAATAGGTTGATTTTACTAGAAGTCAGTTGTTTTCCTCAATTTCTAGTTCCTTTTTAAATGCTTAATTCTTATACTTCAGGCTTTCTGGGGGCACTGCCTTGGCAAGTATTTTAATATTATTCAACAATAAAACATGACATTCTAAAACTCACTTCATCCAGTTCATGGTTGAAAGGAGCAGAAGTCTGTTTTGGCAACACTGGGTGCAATTCAGGAGTCAGTCCTGGAGCCTCATGTATAAACAGTGCGTACGCACAAAAATGTTGCATACGCAAGCTTTCCGCTCAGTTTTGCAAACTGGCGGCACCCAGCGTCAAAGCAGTGCTACTGTTCACTCTCACTGCACCACTCGGAGCAGCTGATTGTAAAGAGAATTATCAGTATACCGAAGCAAGCACATGCTGCCTCAGCCATTTGCTATTTGAACTGCTCTCATCCGACAAACGCTTCAGAGCCTTTCCTGTATGGACCTCGCGGTTCAGAAACAGTTTCATCCCAAGAACTATAAACGCACTCAATCAGTCCATCAAGTGCTCCTTGTAGAACTGTTTGTACTTACAAGTACAATTACCTCACTGTAAACTTGCGATACAGTTATAATATTGCACAACCTGCGCCACTTTATAAAGCACGTATTTACATATGATGACGATACCATTTTTAAGATGAAATGCAGCAAAATATGTTTATTACATTATACAGAAAAAAATAACCCAGCCACAGGTGATGCACAAACCAGTGTGTTTCTTCGTGCTGGTCCCAAGCCTGGATAAAGGGGAGGGTTACGTCAGGAATGGCATCCAGTGTAAAATTTTGCCAAATCAATATGCGGAAAAAAAAAAATGATCCGCTGTGGCACCCCTAACGGGAGTAGCCGAAAGAAAAAGAAGATTATACAGGTAAAATGTTAATGTCATTTAAATAATCTATATTGTTAATAATTAAACATGTGAGGACACGGTGTCGCAGCACTAACGATGAGCTGGCGCCCCGATTATTCCTGCCTCGTGCTGTATTCTTGCTGGGGCTAGCGCGACACTGCGGAAAGACAGATGGATAGAATAATTACACATGTACTACAAAGATATTTCAATGTTCCTTAAAAGTTTTGAAGAATTTAGAGTTCTAAGCTTACAGATGGCTTAACATCTATTACAGAGCTGATTGTGTGGCGATTGGTTACTTGGAGAAAGAAAAGGAAGAACAGGAATAAATATTAAATTATTACATCGAAGGTCGCTCATGGCACAGCAAGCATCTTACGTGAGGCAGGAACAATCTGTGGATGAGGCACCTGCTCGTCACTATCATTGCACCACCTTGTTCCCATGTTTAATAACATGCTTTAACTCCTATCATCATGAAACTGATATCACGTATATATCTCAGTATTTTAATTATTCAGAGAGCTGTAATATTACAAATGTAATGGATTCTGTGTCCTTTCGGAGGAAGAGAAAGCCCGTTTAAGAAGCAGGTAGTGCACATAGAGCACATAGAAGATCAAATACAAAACAAAGCATTTAACGTGCTACTTTAGTTACGATGGGATTTGAGAAACTAGTAAATTAAATGATTTTAAGATGAAGTTTATGATGTTCTACTTTAATGACAAAATGAACTATGTGATTAAAGTGGAAATTTCGAGATTAAAGTTGACATATCGTGCTTTTTTCCCCACTGTGTGCCTATTTTTCTTTCTCTGTACCCTAATAAGCTTTCATATGACACTCAGACGGTGGGCTACGACTTGCCTTTTCACAGCGACTGATTTCTGACCGCTTCTTTTTTATTTCGGGCACTGTGCGACTTTGTGAACTTGAACTTTCGACTTTCTCTGACACTCTGTGTCACTTGATCAACTTCCTTTTGTTGATTTAAACCAACAAATAGTAAGTTTTTCCTTGCCTCCACTTGGTATTCGCTGAAATTCTTCTGTTTTCCCCCATGGTTTTGCCATTGTCTTTTCACAGAAAGCTGCGCTTAAGGGCTATTTATATTGATTTGCATATTCAAAGAGGCGTAATTCTGGAAGGAGTTGGGGCGGGACAGCAGGCGCGTGCACGTGCGTTACTTTTCACGCTGACCAGGATTTATGTAGCAGAAGAACGTGGAAGTTGACATTCGCACAGTTTATGCATCTGGATTTTTTTGTGTGTAAACACATTTCTGCTTTTGTCCGTACACCATGTTATAGTGTGAATTCTACGCACGCCGTTATACATGAGTCCCCTGGACAGGGTGCCTTCCATCGCAGGGCCCAATCATGCATCTACAAAGAGCCAATTTGGAGCTCTCAGTTGACCTAACCTGCATGTTTTTGTTGATGCGCATAATAACTGACATTCCCAGCCAAATACTGAACTACTGTGACATTTATTCATTCATTAATTTACTTTTAACAAGTTTTTACAATTTTTAAAAGAAGATTCTGAAAATGCAGCCATATATCCCCACAGCAACGCCACTTGGCTCACTTTGCTGTGCAAAATAATACTGATATCATGATGAAGCACTCAGGTGCTGCAGTGAGCTAATCGTAAATGTAGAGGGATATTTTGGCAGAGGAGAAATTGCAGTGTTATTAACCAAAAAGGCATCTAATGCACTATTTCCATTGATGCATTACAAAAATGGTGACACAGAGGGATTGAGCCACAGCATATCATGATGATGCAAGAAATTCCACACATTTATCAATTTCCTAAACAGGCTGTGTCTATTAGGTTGTCACTGGGAGGCAAAGTCTATCTCAGTAGATAGAGTGCCCAGGGCACAGGTATGAACATGCCTGCATATTTTCATGGAGGCCAATTTATGATGTCACCAAGTAACCTAAAATGTTTCATTTTGGTATGTAAGAAAAACTTAAGAGTTACCACAGGAATCTCACTTTAGACATGGAGAGTACATGCAAATTTCACAAAGACAGAGTGAAAGGCAAACTTCACATAGTACCTGGCCTGAGAATAATTTTGACTGTAGAGCCCTGGGGCCGGGGTGAGCACCACTAACCACTGTGTTATCCTATTATTAGATCTATTTATTGTCATAACTTGGTCCACTGTCTATTACAGGAAATCCAAATCCTCTCCTGGCAGCATGAAGCAGGAATCAACCATGGATACAGTGATATGATAAAGTAAAATACTAAACTACTTACATGGGCTGGGGAGAGCTAGGGGACAAAGTCTTGCACAAAGAATTTCATACTGAGGTAAAGACTATGGTGCATGTGGTTTTGAGATCCAAAGCTTCTTTAGAATGAAAAAGGAGGTTCAAACTTCAAGCTAACACTATCACTAGCAGAGGGCACCATTGAAACCTAGAAAAATCAGGTCTGTGTCACTGGAGAACGTTTCATTGAAACTTTTAGTATACTTGCTTGTCTGACTTTCCTAGAAATTGGCCTTTTATTTATGCCACCATGCAGTAAGAGGAAGAAATGGCAAATCATACCTCAGTTAGATTCATTAATTCAGGTATAGGTGAAGTAGAAGAGAAGACCCAATTCCATAGAAAGTAGATATTATTTAATGCTAGGGGTATAAGGCTGGCACCAATGTTGTCACTATGGTATATTCGCTAACCTGCTGCCCCTGGAGAATTCTCTTCTGCAGTAGTGGCTATACCTCAGTATTATTTATGAAAGTATTTCAAATAAAACCTCTGAGTCGCAAAGGCATGTGTAAGCAGTTTTCTTTTTAGCAATTTTAAGCCTTTTTTGACACAAATGTTACGGAAGCTAGGGTGAGGATAACAACTTCAGGTAAGCTGTTTTTATTCCAACAAGTGAAGTTAAGTTAGTTTTTTTTTTTTTTTTACTTCAGTCTCATTTTTATGGCAACAAAGAGTGGCAACATGTTGCATGTTAGTTGAACATGCCAGCAAGAATTCCATCAGACATCTTTATTTGGGACAAAGTGGGTAGCTGCATTAGCCTCAAGGTTTATAGGATCTTATCAAAGCTCCTGCCCCAGTCGACAATCTGCAATCTCTTTTGACACATACAAAAATATAAATATATATATTTTGCTGTCCCCACCAAGCTCTTACACCCTGTCATTTCAGTCATAGTGAAATCTACATAGTGCCACCTCAGACCCAAACCTCCTTCACCTGCTCTCATAGGGGTCTTGACCTGGGCCCTGCTCAATCCTTGAGACTACTACAACAACTACTACTACTACAACTACATTTCATAAGCTTCATCAGTGATCTCAGCTAGAGGAAGTAGTATAAGAAGATTTGCCCCAGATGTGTTGTCTGTTAAAGGCTGCAACTAATGTACTGTATAGAGCAATTATGGTCCTGGAGGTCCTCAGTAGCAGCAGGTTTTCGTTCCAATCAGTTTCATAATTAGATGCCAGGCCTAACAGTAAATGAACATTGGTATTTAATTATATAGCTTGTTAGTACTTTTCATTCTTCCAAGACAAAATTTTTTTGTTTTGTTTTCTGTAAACTGTATCCATTTGTTTTGTGGCCCATTCCTTCCCTTTCACTTATTTCAAAACATTTTATTAACACAGACACTTCATGATATATATACACCATTGTAAATGGAGGCATGTTTGCTGGAGAGCTAGTGGTTCCTTTGTGCCTCTTTATTAACTGACAGTAACATCACCTGGGTATACCTGAACCAGACTAACTGGATACGAAAGTGGTCAGAGAGAAATACATGTGACACAAGTCTATACATCAAAAGAGAAAAGAACACCATTTTCTTAATGAAACTCTTTAAAAGATCCAAATAAATATGAATTTACCATTCCTCTGGATTTAGGGATTCAGTCCCTATAAAAATAATCAACTTAAAGATTTCTCCATTCAGCTCTCAGGGTTGTGCCACCACAATACACACCCATTCCACCCCTAACTTCTCAGCTGGTTTTCCCTTCCAGCACTTAAACTTTTCAATTGGCTCCTATCACAATGCAGAAGTCACTTTACAATCAAACATTGCAAGACATGACAAGTTTCTAAGAACTAACTGAATCTAAAAGTGTTATTAATAGACAGAGTGGTTTGGCACTGTACACATGCTCAACGTATGGCTGGGACAAACATTGCATTGCCATCTTAGAGCAGGGAGATCAGACAAGACAAGCCTCTACTAGGGATAAATGGTAGATGATACAGGTTGTGTAAATGTATTATACTAAGGAGCACATCATCCCACATCAGAATGTGTTGTCCATCCATTTTGAAACACAAGTTTGATTAAGGAAAAAGTATCCAAAAGGCATGCAGTTCAGATCTAGATTGCCCAGCCCTTATCACTTAGACAAAGTGATGCATTAAAATGCTTTTCTGTGGGGTGCCACATATGTGTCATAAAAAGGAGACGTGGCTTAACTGCCACAGACACAAATGACTATAACTTCATTAGAGCCTCACATGAGATGACATTCAGACCAACAAGCTTGTTTATTTACTGTAACTAACAACTAAGTTGTCCCAATATGTCATATGTCACCTTGACAAAGTTTTCACCTGAAAAGCACTACTTGACAGTTTGTACCAGATTCCCAAGATCTTTTGTATGAAGAGGTGCTTTTTGGCTCCACTCCTGAATGCACCCATCTAAGCACATTTTAAAAAGTCAAGTTGATTTATCCACTCAAATCATTGTGAAATCTCCAGTCATTTCCTTCATATGCCGCCAACTAGCAATTTACCCAGTGTGCAATTCTGTTTCATTGCTGCTTACCCACACCGTCTTCTCACAAAGCAGAAATCAATGGCATTGCTCTAGGCACACTTCTGATTTTCATGAATTATACAGCCTACGACCCCATTCCCCTCATCGACTAACAATCACAATCCTCAGTCAATACACACACCATATCTTTGCATGATCTGTTAGACATTGTCATTATTACACATCTTCTCTTGAGCGATCAGTCAATGTCAATGTGATGTAATCACAGTAACAGTACTGCTATTCTTTACTGTTCAACAGAAATCAAAGTTATTGTTTTTTCATGAGCTACCAATCAATGCCTTTACCAAAGGTCTACGGTTTCTCCTTTGAATCTATCTGTCAAAGTGATCACCAGCTCCTAATCTTCTTGCCCCTGTACCACTGCTATCACAATATCACAGTGTCTTTACTTATTTAAGGCAGAGTCTTTGAAAGTCAGGAGCTGCAGGTTTCTATGTTAGCTAAAGTCTGTCTTAACTCAAGCTTGTTATTTAATCTCACATTTTGTTTCAGTGCACACTGTCCATCCATATTCTGAACTGAGCTGTCCTGCTTTGGGTTGCAGGGAACCAGAGTCTGTCCAGCAGCACTGGACAGAAGTCATGAGACAACTCCAGATAGGCTGTTATTTTATTGCAATATCCACAATCCACTCAAAAACTGAGTACATTTACAGTCATCAGTTATCCTAACCTGCCAGATTTAGTATATTCTGCCATTCTAATGCCATGCCAAACTCAGCACATAGTTAAAAGTGAATGGCTCTTAAAAATCTAAAATAGCTAATAAGCCAGTCATTATAATAGGCAAAAAAAATCTAACAACTCCCCAAAAGCTTGTTCCCTTCATATCCTGCCATTTGCATAGTCTTCAAGCAGCTGTATATAATTAAATTAAAGGTCATGATATATACAAATTTCTGAACTATGAGTGAATCACACCTGTGTTTGTTAAGTGTGCTTTGGTAGCCAATATAAACTAACATAAAAAAACAAAAACTTCTTCAGTTTAAATTCACACCATTGGCATTCAACAAAAGAGAACTAAAATAGAGTCTGTACATCATACTCATCACTTTTGAAGTTTAAGATGTTTGTGACGTCAACACACATTATAATAATGGCTTGGTGATATGAATTATTATGTGCATAAGTTGTCATTTAGCTAGTTTTCTGCATTTCCATGCTTGATCAATGGTGTCATCATTTTGCAGTTATGCCAAAATGTTGTGTACACATGGGTCAGAGTTACCATAAATATAAAAACAAGGTTTCCCATCAAGTTTTCTTTTATAAATCCAACTTTTGTGTGGAAAGCTGCATATGCACATTTCGAGCCTGTTTATGTGCTGTGAGTATGGAAGTTTTATAAATTTGACCCCTGGTCTGCCCAATTCAGCATGTTACTGCAACTTGCACATAGGAAAAGTGGAGCTACAGCAATATTAACAATATGCATTTACAGCATGTAGCACATTTTCATACAAACGTTTAGTTCCAAGTTCTTTATAAATACAGTAGTAAAAAAAAACCTTACAATTACAAAAATAATAGAAATAATGAAAGAAAATGATGATAATGATATGCAAAGCTAAGCCTTGGAAAAAGTCATTACTAAAGATTAGCCCCCTGTTGTCAACAACATATTAATTGATTTCACTAACTGACTCCCTTCTTTCCACTTAATGGCATTGAGGCTCCAAATCCCCTGACAATTCTCAGTTTTGCCACATGGTCTTTTCTTAAAATTGGTATTTAGTGAGGTCCATTTTGATTAAAAAAATCTAAGGTGTTACCATCTTTATTCAGGCTCAGGTCACAAGAAGGTTCTACATATCTTCTTCTTCTTCTTCTTCTTCTTCTTCTTCTCCTTCTTTCAGCTGCTCCTGTCAGGGATTGCCACAGCGAATCCTCTCTTTCCATATCTTCCTGTCCTCTGCATCTTGCACCGTTACCCCCACAACTTTCATGTCCTCTCGCACTACATCCATAAGACTTTTCTTAGGCCTTCCTCTTTTCTTCTTACCTGCATGCTTCATCCTTAACATCCTTCTCTCCTAATGTACCCAGCATCGCTCCTCTGCACATGACCAAACCAACACAATCTCACCTCTTTAGCTTTGTCCCTAAATCATTCAACCTGAGCTGACCATCTAATGTACGTGTTCCTAATCTCGTCCATCCTTGTCACAACCAATGCAAATATTAACTTCTTTAACTCTGCCAACTCCAGCTCTGTCTCCTGTTTTTTGGTCAGTGCCAATGCCTCCAACCCATAAAACACAGCTGGTCTTCTTGCTTTCATTTTGTAGACCTTTCCTTACATTCTTGTCATTACCAACCTGTCATAAATCACTCCTGACTCTCTTCTTCAGCCTGTCTGCACTCTCTTCTTCATCTCTCTTCCACACTCCCTTTCACTCTGTACTGTTGATCCCAAGTATTTAAACTCATCCATCTTTGCTAACAGTACTCCCTGCATCCTCACCATTCCTCTGACTTCCATCTCATTCGCACACGGTTTTCTATCTGGTTCCTACTTATCTTCACTCCTCTCCTCTCTAGAGCATATTTCCATCTCTCCAGGGTCTCCTCGATCTGCTCTCTACTCTACTCTCATTACAGATCACAATGTTGTCCGCAAACATCATAGTCCATGAGGACTCCTGTCTAATCTTGTCTGTCAACCTGTCCATCACCATTGCAAATAAAGGGCTCAGAGCCAATCCCTGATGTAATCCCACCTCTACCTTGAATGTATCCGTCACTCCTACCGCAGATCTCACCACTCTCATGCTTCCTTCATACATATCCTGTGTACCACTCTTTCGTACTTCTCTGCCACTTCCAGCTTCCTCTTTCAGTAGCACAACTCCTCTCTAGGCACCCTATCATATGCTTTCTCTAAGTCCTCAAAGACGCAATGCTCCTCCTTTTGGCCTTCTCCAGACTTTTCCATTAATACCCTCAGAGCAAACATCACCTCTGTGGTGCTCTTTCCTGGCATGAAACCATATTGCTGCTCACTAATCATCACCTCCCTTCTTCACCTAGCTTCCACTATTCTTTCCTATAACTTTATGATGTGGATCATCAAATTTATTCTTCTGTAATTACTACATGTCCACAGGTACGTCATTTGGACCAACATCCTTTCCATTCTTCATCCTCTTCATTGCGGTCCTTAGTTCCTCCTTGCCAATTTGTTGCACTTTCTGATTCACTATCCAGGTCCTTTTCTCCCTCAGTGTCCAACCTCTCATGCAACTCATCATACGCCTTTTCTTTAGCCTTCACCACCTCTTTTCTTCACCTTATGCCTTATCTCATTGTACTCCTGTCTACTTTCTGTATCTCTCTGAAAATCTAACTTTTTCATTGATAACCTCTTCCTCTGTATACTCTGCTGTACTTCCCCAACCCACCACCAGGTTTCCTTTTCCCCATTTCCTCTGTCCAGATGTCATACCAAGCACCCTTCTAGCTGTCATCCTTACTTTTTCTGCTGTTGTTACCCAGCTATCTGGTAACTCTTCACTGCCACCCAGAGCCTGTTTTACCTCCTCCCTGAACTCCACCTTGTAGTTGTCCTTTTTCAACTTCCACCATTTGATCCTTGGCTCTGTCCTCACTCCTCTCCTTTTCTTGCTATCTAACATCATCCTACAGACCACCATCCTATGCTGCCTAACTGCGCTTTCCCCTGCCACCACTTTGCAGTCTCCAATCTGCTTCAGACTGACCCGCCTACATGTGCATCTTTCTCCACTCTTTTATGTAACCCTGTGTTCCTCCCTCTTCTTACAAATTACATTCACCACAGCCATGTCCATCCTTTCCACAAAACCCACTACTGTCCACCACCATCCGACCTTCCTCTACTTGACACCACACCTACCATCACCTCCTCATCTCTTCTGTTCCCTTCACCAGCATGTCCATTTTTTCCAATCACCACTCCCTCTCCCTTGGGTACATTCTCCACCATTTCATCCAACTCACTCTCTCATCCATTGCAGTGCATATGCACTAATAACATTAATCATCATGCCTTCAATTTCCAACTTCAAAATCAACACTCTGTCCGACACTCTTTTCACCTTCAAAACACTCTTGACATATTGTTCCTTCAGGATAATCCCCATGAACGCAAAATATATCAGCCAACTATATCAATCAGCTAACTCTCTCCCCTTACCTGTCATACTGCCAATGTTCAAAGTTCCTAACCTCACTTCCAGTCTCTTTACCTTCCTCTTCTCCCCCTGCTTCCGGACACACCTTCTCCCCTCTCCTTCTCCTTCTTCGGCCAACAGTAGCCCAATTTCCGCTAGGACCCTGTTGGCTAACAGTACTGGTGGTGGCCATTGTTAACCCAGGTCTCAACCAATCCAGTATGGAAATCTATATTGTTGTCTGAATATTTATCTGCAAAATTTTACATCGGATGCCCTTCCTGACGTAACCCTCCCAGTGTTTTTGGGCTTGGGATTGGCTCAAAGAAAAACGCTGTTTTTTGCCTCTCCTGTGGCTGGGCAGGAAGGTGCTACATATACTGCACCTGTATTATGAACTGTCACAAAGCACATCACAGTGACTTAGGTCTCGAAAGTCTTGCCCTACTTGGGATTGGCAGCCAAACATGATCTGTTGCCTTTTCCTGTCCAATCCATCAGATGGTTTTCAGATCGAAACAAAAATTCAACAAGGCAGTCTGTTAAAGCCAGGTCCAGGACAAGCCTCTTATGACAGATGAGTCTAGCCTCATGTTTCCACTGTTTCCTGACACAACATGATTCGTCATCTCAGATGTCAGGGTCTCTGTCATGAATCATGATTTCAAACAAATGAAAGGTTCAAGGACTGGCTTTTCATTGGCCTTCAAGTAAAAACTAAGATTGAATTGGAAAACAGGCTTTGAGTTCGTTAGAGAACGAAGCCTCACAGCCTCATTTGGCAGATGTATTGCTGGAAGTGTGGGGAGAATGTCCAGGAAGGAGGATAAATATGACTAGTGTGTATTTATCTTCTGTTTTACTGGCCATTAATCTTTTCTCTCTTTTAATACAGACAAGAACATAACAGTTACATCTGAGAGTAGGCTCACCAGAATTTGGAATAAATAATAACTGGATTAAATTCAATTACAAAAGAAATGATTACTGATGCAAAGTATATATGTTTTACAGGAGGCTGGTAAGAGATTAATAAAGGCATAAATGGACCCAATGGGTACCTTACAGTGAAAAAAAGAACTTTAAACTTACATTTGGAGAGCCAATGTGAATAATTAGAGGGCTCTAAAGGTCAGCCCTGTAACTTAAGTGAATGTCTCAGAAGGTAATTCTATGGGAATATAACATCAAAGCAAAAATAAATATGGACAGTGAAGAAACTTAGATTTTTCACATAGCATGCTATAGGATTCAAGCAAGCCCCACAGTGGAGAGGTGGTATCCATTTGAGGGCTAAAAGTGTATGCATCCTGTAAGATGCCATGGATAATTGACTTTTTGTGCACAGATTACGGTATCAGGGATTGGCAGAGAGCACTATGGTCCAGTGACTTGGTAAATCTGTGCCAGACTTCTAAAATAACTTCAGGGATTACTTGCAGAAAATCTGTGGGTAAGATATAAAAGATCACTACCTGCCAGGAGCACAATAAAGATGGGGAATAATTGTGAGCTTGAGAAGCAGAGAACATTTTGAAGTACTTTTTAAAAATTAGTAGGTGATCCACCAAACCTGATCAATGGAGTCACATATTTATAAAGTCAGGACATGCAGGGCAGCTGGACCTGTTTTACCTGTTAACCCCTCTCTTGATTTTGGTTAATATTACAATTAACTCTTTCAATAATCTTTAGTTCTTTTGCAGGTTTGCAGTGCCACACAAGAAACTCTAGAAAAGGGGATTTGGAGAGAAGTTCCAAATTGTGGATGTAGCCAACTTGCTTCTGAAATTGTAAGGGTAGACCACTGGATCTGTTAAATATATAACTTCCAAAACATTACTGAATTATCATTTTATCCTTATATAATTACAATGTATTTTCAATCCTATTTTATAATTGCACAAAAATGTAGTAGTATGAAGTCAAAATTTGCCTATATGAAAAAGGATATCAATTGAAAATTAGGTAAATTATGGAGAGTGAAAAAATAATCACTCATTCCTCCCTGTTAGGAGGCATTAAACTTCATAAGGCACATTAGACAGGTTGACAGACGAGATTAGACAGGAGTCCCCGTGGACTATGATGTTTGCTGATGACATTGTGATCAGTAGCGAGAGTAGGGAGCAGGTTGAGGAGACCCTGGAGATGTGGAGATATGCTCTAGAGAGGAGAGGGATGAAGGTCAGTAGGAACAAGACAGAATACATGTGTGTAAATGAGAGGGAGGTCAGTGGAATGGGGAGGATGCAGGGAGAAGAGCTGGTGAAGGTTGATGAGTTTAAATACTTGGGATCAACAGTACAGAGTAACAGGAATTGTGGAAGAGAGGTGAAAAAGAGAGTGTAGGCAGGGTGGAATGGGTGGAGAAGAGTGTCAGGAGTAATTTGTGACAGACAATTATCAGCAAGAGTGAAAGGGAAGGTCTACAGGACGGTAGTGAGACCAGCTATGTTATATGGGTTGGGGATGGTGTCACTGACCAGAAAGCAGGAGACAGAGCTGGAGGTGGCAGAGTTAAAGGTGCTAAGATTTGCATTGGGTGTGACGAGGATGGACAGGATTAGAAATGAGTATATTAGAAATCTGAAAGACTCTTAATATTCTGAATAGCATAATACTAAAATACTTCAGAGTTATAATGTAAATAAGATTAAATAAGAATAATAAGAAGGATCCATTAATTTGTTTATTTCTGCATTAAGGGCCAGTGGGACCGGACAAATATTGAGCAAATAAATGCCAAGCTTTTAATTTTTTTAGCCAAGGTCTGGTCCCTAGCACAAGAATGTGTTCAGTTGTTTTATGATTTATTAGTTTATATGTGTGTCATTTTATAATTTACGTATTCAATATTTAGTACTAGCTGTGTTGCCCATGAAATTTCCTAATACCATCAGCCTTACATATAGTGCCAAGAGTTAACTGAACGTCTGAGAGAGTCCTATGTAAATAATTGGGTACTTTCTTGATACAATATTTTTTTTATCTCCAAAGGACTAATATTATTAGTCCACTGGTGCTTCATACTCTTGAATGCTACATACAATTACCTATGAGTAAAAATGTTCCTGCCATAGAAAAATTCCTGCTTTTCTTAGAGACTTGGTTTTTGTTGTTGGTCATTGCAAAACACAATCTTAGAGGAAAGTGTATTCTTTTTAATTAAAATGAGTAATTAGTAGGAATAATGGGAATTTTGGGTATAAACATAATAATTTCACCTATAGCAGATCCTGTAGAATTGGTAGATTTAGTCAGATTGAATGTAATACTTTGATCTGTATATCTTGTAGCATTCCAAAGTGTGGTCCGAGTGACATTTAATATTCAGTTAACATTAATGATTAAAAAAATCTAACCACAAAAGAAAATTCTGGTATCGCCCATCAAAAATTTTCATGCCAAAACCACCACTGGAACTCACTAAATAGTTTAAAAAAAACAACTCAAAATTAAATGCGGAAAAGAAAGAGTTGCCATTAAAAAAGCACAGGAAAAAGAACAGTTGTAATTATGAATACAATCCACCAAAATCTACATAAAAACTGCAATTGACTGAAACCAACAAAAACATCTAAATATAGTATTTAATAGCTCCAATTTCAATAACAACTATAAGAAAAACCACAAATATTCAGTAATGCTATACAATAAGACAGGCAGTATCAAGAAAATACACTACTGAAACAGTGCTAAAAATGCATCCAAAAAGCCAGTAAAATTACGATTACATAAATGAAAGCAACAAAAGTATAATGGGGAAAAAAAAAAGATTCTGATGTTTCCAGCACATGATGTGTTCAACTCAATGTAAAGCTGTGATAAAAGCTTTAAAATAACGCCAGTCAATAAATGAATTAAAGGGCATGAAAATGACCATATTTAGCTCAAAAAGATAAAAATGTTTTCCATAATTGCATTGCAGTTTGGTCATACAGTGGTGTGAAAAACTATTTGCCCCCTTCCTGATTTCTTATTCTTTTGCATGTTTGTCACACAAAATGTTTCTGATCATCAAGCACATTTAACCATTAGTCAAATATAACACAAGTAAACACAAAATGCAGTTTGTAAATGGTGGTTTTGATTATTTAGGGAGAAAAAAAAATCCAAACTTACATGGCCCTGTGTGAAAAAGTAATTGCCCCCTGAACCTAATAACTGGTTGGGCCACCCTTAGCAGCAATAACTGCAATCAAGCGTTTGCGATAACTTGCAGTGAGTCTTTTACAGCGCTCTGGAGGAATTTTGGCCTACTCATTTTTGCAAAATTGTTGTAATTCAGCTTTATTTGAGGGTTTTCTAGCATGAACCGCCTTTTTAAGGTCATGCCATAGCATCTCAATTGGATTCAGGTCAGGACTTTGACTAGGCCACTCCAAAGTCTTCATTTTGTTTTTCTTCAGCCATTCAGAGGTGGATTTGCTGGTGTGTTTTGGGTCATTGTCCTGTTGCAGCACCCAAGATCGCTTCAGCTTGAGTTGACGAACAGATGGCCAGACATTCTCCTTCAGGATTTTTTGGTAGACAGTAGAATTCATGGTTCCATCTATCACAGCAAGCCTTCCAGGTCCTGAAGCAGCAAAACAACCCCAGACCATCACACTACCACCACCATATTTTACTGTTGGTATGATGTTCTTTTTCTGAAATGCTGTGTTCCTTTTACGCCAGATGTAACGGGACATTTGCCTTCCAAAAAGTTCAACTTTTGACTCATCAGTCCACAAGGTATTTTCCCAAAAGTCTTGGCAATCATTGAGATGTTTCTTAGCAAAATTGAGACGAGCCCTAATGTTCTTTTTGCTTAACAGTGGTTTGCGTCTTGGAAATCTGCCATGCAGACCGTTTTTGCCCAGTCTCTTTCTTATGGTGGAGTCGTGAACACTGACCTTAATTGAGGCAAGTGAGGCCTGCAGTTCTTTAGACGTTGTCCTGGGGTCTTTTGTGACCTCTCGGATGAGTCGTCTCTGCGCTCTTGGGGTAATTTTGGTCGGCCGGCCACTCCTGGGAAGGTTCACCACTGTTCCATGTTTTTGCCATTTGTGGATAATGGCTCTCACTGTGGTTCGCTGGAGTCCCAAAGCTTTAGAAATAGATTTATAACCTTTACCAGACTGCTAGATCTCAATTACTTCTGTTCTCATTTGTTCCTGAATTTCTTTGAATCTTGGCATGATGTCTAGCTTTTGAGGTGCTTTTGGTCTACTTCTCTGTGTCAGGCAGCTCCTATTTAAGTGATTTCTTGATTGAAACAGGTGTGGCAGTAATCAGGCCTGGGGGTGGCTACGGAAATTGAACTCAGGTGTGATACACCACAGTTAGGTTATTTTTTAACAAGGGGGCAATTACTTTTTCACACAGGGCCATGTAGGTTTGGATTTTTTTTCTCCCTAAAATAATAAACACCATCATTTAAAAACTTCATTTTGTGTTTACTTGTGTTATATTTGACTAATGGTTAAATGTGTTTGATGATCAGAAACATTTTGTGTGACAAACATGCAAAAGAATAAGAAATCAGGAAGGGGGCAAATAGTTTTTCACACCACTGTACATGTGACCACACAAAAAAAAAAAATCTATTTATAGTAAAAATCAATGGGAGTAAATAGGCCACTAGAATTTTACTATGCTAATAACTGCCAAATTTCAACAAAACCTAGAGAGGGCACCAGCGAATGTGTTTAATTCTTGAGTTATTGCTTCTAAAAACGTACATCCAAGCACCGACTAACACACACACCCACACCCACACACACATAGACATTACTCCCAAAGTAGTCATATCACTGTCAACATTTTGACCCTCTCAATGTACTATTCCCTATACATTTATTTAGTAATTCTATACCTACAATTAATATAATTGATAATTATAATCATATTCCAGCAGCTATTGGAAACATGGCATGAACCAACCCTGCATGACGTGCCAGTTGCATTGACAAGAACAAGATGTGGTAGGAAGACTGGCGTAATCAGAGAGAAAGCCACTCGGAAACACAGAGAAGGTGTAAATGTCACACAGACAACAACCAAGCTCAGTATTCAGCAGTAAAATTCCACTTTCTACCCTGTGTAGTTCCATAACCATTTACTGTCAATATTGGTTGCAAGGCAGGAAAGAAGTATTGACTGGGTGCTTGTCCTGCACTGCTCATACTTAAAGCCCAATTCATAAGTGATTTGTTTATACCATGAAGTAGGACAACATAATGATTACTAGAGGACCTCTGTAAGTTCAGTCTGTCTGAATAGCTCATGTCAATGACTTTTTATGCACTGTGCATTCACATCTCAGTAAAGATAGTGTCAGAGTCCTTCAGTCTGAATTATTTTAGTCCAAAGGAGACCCTTTGAAATTGTATAATTTTAAAAATGGGTTTATGGCTTGCCGACCGAATTGTTTTGCAGACCCCTCACTTTGCGAATTCTGAGTTTGTTACTGCATTACAGAGCCTTTAACCTTCTATAAAATATCTGAAACAAATAACCCCAAATTAAACTAGTTCTATGTGAATTGGCATGTCAGTAAAATTCCATCATTTTTTGTGAAAATGGCATTTCCCCAGGTTTTACATATTTTAGAAGAAAAAAAAGTAGGCAGTCAGAGAAAAGGGTCAACGCTACTTTGTTGTGCTTAGTGCAGTTCCTGTGTCAGGTATTGGATACATTCTCAACATTTTGCTCAGTCTGTAAAAGACTCCTTGACAGAAGGACATTTCTTGCACAACTTTTTAAATATTCCCTCCCAAAATGGATGGTTATGCACTAGTTGCCAGGCACCCCAAACGAAGATGAGGCACAGAGTGTTAGCCTTTTCTTACCCCAGTTGCCATCATGATTCTTTTTGTGTCATTGGGTGAAGCAATAATTATTTTGCTACAATACATGCACTCATGAC
The DNA here is from genome assembly GCF_900747795.2 of Erpetoichthys calabaricus. Lineage (NCBI taxonomy): Eukaryota > Metazoa > Chordata > Cladistia > Polypteriformes > Polypteridae > Erpetoichthys > Erpetoichthys calabaricus. The sequence continues at coordinate 96,160,398 of NC_041401.2, read as the reverse complement.
ACTACTTAATTGTAGAAGGTAAGCCTAGCTCTCTAATTTTTCCAGACATATCTTGTTCTGTGTGAATCCATACTAAAAATTTCTGACATTGTGTGGTAAAAGTGACTTTACAGACCTACGTCCTGAAAGCTTAGGGCTTAAGGCACACATATTCACCAACATTATTGTAACACGGTACCAGTTCAGAGTCCGCAATCAACCTTAATGAAAATGAAAACAGAAATACCAGAGAAACACAGGGAAAACTTAAACATCACACATGGAAAGCACCCAGTTAAAATATCAATGTGGTGAATGAGCACTGCTCCAATGCAGTGCTTCCATACACTATTTTATTATTGCACAAAATGATTCTATTCATTATTCATCCAGTATCCATTTTTCATCCCCAGCCAGATAGAAAATGCATGTTTCCTGCAATATTGTAAAAGCATGGATGTTTTTTGCCAGAGTTGCTTTTCTCCAAATTGCTTGAATCAGGACTCTTTGTTTCTTTTTATTTTCTTACACTTTCTCATTTGTCAGCTCAATAGAACACCTTAAATCTTTTCTATCCTACATAAGTTGTCCTTGGCAAAGGAAGCAGATAGCAATAGCATGCTTAAGTGCGTCAGGGCAGCCTATGGCACTTCCGATTGTAGAAGACCTAAAAAATGAGGGAACATTTTAAAAATGCACAAGAAACAATAATGTGCTTGAAAAAGGCAAAAAATGATTTTGATTTTCTTTTTGTTTTGTGCAAGACTTGCATGCACATACTAGCACAAGGAGACACTTTCTACTCTAATGCATTCGATAATTTTTCCTTTACCACGATGAATTATAAAACCATAAGACTCAAATGGATGCATCTCCTAGGTTGGGTGAAATGCCTTTGCAACAAGTTGGTTCTTAGCTGAAAAACATACACTTCCATTATTGATTGTACTTTGCATGCACAAGCAGGAAGAAGAAATCCAACTTAACAAAGCAAAACTAATCCATCCATCCATTACCAAACTTGCATGATCAAAATAAGGTTGCGGATATCATACATTTATTAAAGCTTCTGAACAGAACATAAATATATTTACAAAATATAAATAATAATTTGTGACAAAGAACAAGTAGAGAACAAGATATTTACAAAGGTTTTACTTAACATAGACTCAACAGTGGATGCATAGACTGAATTCACATATCTAATATTTCGCAGGACCCCATTTGTTTCCAGAACAGACTGAATTTTTTGGGAGCTGGAGACCATTCTTAGAGATTTCAGTCAATGCTGACTTGATTGCTTCACACAGTTCCTCTAATTTTTTTCACACACAATGAAGCTGCAAACCTCTTGTTCCACCTCATTCCAAAGGTGCTCTTCTGTATTGAGATCAGGAGACTGCACAGGTCATTGGAGTAGACTGAAGTCACTCCATTGTCATGGAAGTAATTTGAGTTTTTTGTGATATGGTGCATTTGAAGAGGTTAGACTGTGACCCATAGGTGTTTCACATGGTCAGAAACCATGCACAGGTACTATGTGGCATTCAAATGATACTAATTTACTATTAAGATTAATAATGTGTGCCAAGAAAGCATTCCTCCAACCATTCCATGAAATCCAACAACTTGTTGCGTTGAAATAGTTGAATGGATCCATGGGTTCATGGTGTTTATGCAAAAATCTGTCCCAACAACTTGTACACCACAACATAAACTGAGATTCTTTTTTCCAGTCTTTAGTAATCACACACCACTGCAGCTTCACCTTCATGTTCTTAGCTGAAAAGAGTGGAAACAGGTATAGCTCTGCTACTTCAAGGTCTTAACACATTCTGGATTCAGAGTTACACACCAATCCACCACAGTTTTAAAGAGCAACTTTTGAGTATCTGTGGGAATTCTGTTAGCTCGAATAAGACTAGCCATTTAGTTCTCATTCACAAGATGGTTTTATGATAGAACTACTCTTAGATGTTTTTGGTTAATTGCACTACCATCTGTAAACCCAGGAAATTTCTGGGAGGAATTATATGAGCAGAATTTATATTGTGTGGTACCAACAAGCATACCGTAGCAACAGTCATGCACCCTGCCCAGTCTAATGTTTATATGAAAAGCATTTAAACATCTTGTCCATGTTTGTATTCTACATATACAGAATATACACAGGCTTCCCCCAAATTACAAATAACTATTTTATGAAAATGTCTGTACGCAAAAAAATCTTTTAACACCTTCTCTCATGTAATGTTTACAAAGGCCATGTGTGAGATTATTTTCAAACATGTGCTCTCAATGCTAACAATGGATCATCTTCACTGTTGTTCCAAGTGCACCTAACTGCAGCCCGAAGAATGAAGCATGATGTATGATTTTGACATGGCTGCATGTTTGTAAGCCCAAATCATAATCTCCATCTTTCTCATTGCTGATGCTGCATTCAGAGACTGTCCTCATAGCAGCCTGCCTATTGGGGCAAAGCTGGATCCACAGGCTAGGAAGACATGTACTCTATAATTCAGCCAACTTGTGAAGTGCCTTTCTCATGTCTTCTCACATTTTCCTGTGCATCATGAATCCAAAGAACATGGTGAAATAGCTGGAAAGTATCCAAGAACAACTGCTTGCAGTGCAACATCTACTGGAATGTATTTATAATGCATATAGTAATAAAATGCATTGAATTCATCATTCCAACCGATGACACATCACAAACATTTGGAGCAATGAAATGCATTACTTCAAGTGTTTGTGATGTGCCATCTATTGGAATGACAAATGCAATGCATATGACTGTTATATACCATTTGTATACACTCTTGTATTGTTGGTCACAATGATGGCCATTTTCACTGACACATCATCCAGTATTGAGAGATACATAGTCATCAAGCAATCATTATTTACGAAGACTGAGTGATTTTTATAGGCATCAGAGTTTGTTTTTGTACTAAAAATGACATTTTTCATAGTGACTTTGCTTTATTAACATCCTTTTCTGTATTTTGAACCTTCAGCTTAGTTTGTTTTGTTTTTTTTACTGAACTCTGACAGTTGTTTTTCTGGTTCAAGCTCCCAGTATTTTTTGCTCTTTCAGGTCTTGTGTACTGACTTAAATTTTGGCTAGTTTCATTTAATATTTCCCTCCTAATGCCATACTTTGATTTTTTTGGCACCTTTTTTGTTTCTAACAAAAACATTCTGCTTCACCCCTCCTCCATGTCACATTGCTGAACCCTGCTGCCATAGGTCTTCTCATGCTGCAGCATCTACTGCTATTGATCTGCCCTTTCCTCACTTAACATACAAACAGATTTGTAAAGTCCAGCAAATTTTAATTTGTTTCACTCTTTATGCAAAATAATCCAGTTTCAACCATTGTTAAAATGGGATGGTACTGTATATACACATTTTTTACCTGAACTTTCTGACTAAATGCATCTAAGCAGCTTAAAATTTCACATGAATCATTGCCAGCTCATGCTGCTCCTTCAGTGACATTCTGCTTCTCTCTTCAACCCGATCTTTGCTTTCTAATTCTGTATCCATCAGCTGAGCCAATTCAGAATCTATCACTGCTCATATCAGGTCTGATGGGATTTAAACTGTGTATTTTACATGAAGTCTTATTCAACAGACCAATGTTCAGAAAAGCCAGAAGATGAATAAAGTTCTTGTCACATTACACCACTTTTCCAGAGATTTTCATCTTCGTTTACATAATCCTAGAGAGTTGGAGGCAGTTGGCCGGCAAGCTCCTATGATGTAGTCACCTAATGTGACATGCCCAACAGCTCCCAAAAACTCACTCCAACTAGTGTTTGACTCGCTCTGATAAATTTGTAGGGACGGGCTCTGTGTGCATAATAACTGACAAACAATGAATGCTCATCAAAAAGTACAGTGCATCTAATGCAGCAATGAGGAATAAGGAACACTGATATTTTAGACCTCACAAACAGAACACAAGCTCATTTTTCAATAGATTTATGACTAAATGAAAAAAAGAAAAAAAAAGGGACGAGATTGCAGCTGAATTTGCCACACTTATTAGCCTCTTTGTACACCGCTCGTACTATCAGGCAGCACGGTATTGGCTGTCAGAAAAAGGGGAAAGCACAACTGTGCTAAATGGTAAATGTAACATGAGCAACAATTTTCAGTTGTTTAAACTGACATGGTTCACCAATGAGATCAGCAATGTATGTCTGTAATTCTGACACACCCAATAACTAGAAGTCACATAATGTGACACCAGCTTAAATGTAGTACCTAGCAAGAATTAATCTATGCAAAGGATGGATCACTGATATCTGCCAATACATCTAGAACTCCACTATTCAAAATGGAGTAAATATGTGTGAATCAACACAGAAAAATCCATCCTTCACTGTTTTAGAAAAGAACAAGTAAGCCTGCGATTCTCTAGAGAATCGTAAATCCAAGAATGGCAATCAGTTTCTGTTCCGTCCGATATTTGGATGGATGACATATCATGGAGGGTGGGTGCGTCTGGGGAAATGTCATTTAATTACATAAGCATATCTGTACTAAAGCGGTTTCGTTTTGTGGAGACGTGATTCCGTTGCCTTTGCTGACACCGACTGCTGGCAGAGTGGAGCACAGCAAGTTTAGTTTACAGGTTGTGGCCAGCCACTGAGTCTGGTAAGCTGCTGGGTTTGAGTCTGTGACCGTTATGTGATCTATATTACTGGCACAGTGGATTAGAACAAGTGCAGTGTACAGGTTGTGTTGTTTGGGCGTCACCTACTGACTCTGGGAAGCCGCTGTGTTTGACTCTGGGGCGTGCGCCACGGCGCAGTACGTATGCGCCTCGGTGGGAAGCCGCTGCGTGATGAAATATCATGGAGGGTGGGTGCGTCCTGGGACAGTTCATTTCAACGCGCTTCTGTTATTGTTTTTCTTCATGCAGTCTCGTTTTTGTTTTTTTATGACTGTGTCGTCGTATATGCGGTGGTGTGGGCGGTCGCGTCCGGGCGGCTGCACAACCTGGCGTGCACGCTTTACCTCAGGTTTAGTTCACAGGTCGTAGGCATGGTAAAGTTTCCATTTAATTCAATAACCCCATTTGAACTAAAGCGGTTTCTTTGTGTGGGTGCCTTTGTTCATTGTTTTTATCCATGTTGTTTGGGCGCCACCTACTGACTCTGGGAAGCCGCTGCGTTTGACTCTGGGGCGCCGCGCTGCAGTGCGCTTGCGCCTCGGTGTGTCCGCCGTGCATAAATTAACTGTGGTTTAGTAATATAGATACATAGGAAGGGTTAAAGCAAATTTAAAGGAGTTCCAATGTTTTACTGGAGAAAGACCTCATGCATATGACAAAAATTGCTAAGTGCTTCACCCAAATGGTATTCATTCAAGAGCAGCAAAATAAAAGTTGCCTTCTCAAGATGAGCAGCCCAGGCCAGATTTTCCAATCCCTATTATAATCCTTAAATCCTCCAGGGAAATTGTCCAAAAACCAAATGAAAAATGTAATTTCTCCCATGTGTCCCTGGTTTCCTGCTAGTGGGCCATTTCCAATAACACTTCATGAGAAAGAGGTCAGGGCAGCCTCATAATACTGTTTGTATAAGCCATGTTAAATTGCTTCATTCAGACTGGAGCAGCCACTACTCTATTTTAGGGTCCTTTGGGAGAGTTAGTCAGACAATCTGATGCAGGATCCTCATTTCAGTCACTAATTTTGGAAATTCCTTTAATTTGGAATGTGGTACCTACAGGGTACAGCTACAAATGAGAAGAGGAATGTATAGTGATCAGTAAATCAAGAACTTCACCTAAGTACTCAACTCTTGCTTGTGTATCATTATCTAGAAGTTGAAAAAAGCTCAAATTAGATTTTAAGTACAGTTTACCAGAAGGTATGGGGGAGAATCTGAAACCACATGGAATTAAATTTGATAGTCTGGCAAGACTTATATTGATCTGATAGTGTCATCCAAGCATGTCTGGAGAAGAATAATGCTATTGGGAGGCCTTTAAGACTCATAAAAGTGGAGGATGTAGCAAAATACAAAGAAATCCAGGGGAAATAAATCAGGCAGGGCAACTGGGATGGGGATGAACATTTGCTACTGTCTTAAAATGCTGTAGAGCTTCTGTACATTACAAGGATTCCATGTATTATTTTCTCAGATTTTCTTCTGCTGCTGCAATTTTCCCTTTAATCATCCATCTCTTCTGTTTGAATGTCACAAATTAATAGTTTGTCTGAAGCCTGTGGGATAATAAAGCCGTGTCTTAAGGATTGTGGACTTCTCAAAACAGAGATATACAAAAAGACTGGAGCTCTGCTTTAGTTATAATGAAAACAGGATTGGCAAATATTACAAGGAACCAGACATGGATGCAAAGTACAAATATCAAAGCATATTTCAAAAACAAATCTGTAGAGAGGCAGGACACAAGGATCAAAATGCCTGTAAGTGAAAAAAAAAAAAGATAGCAAGGCAGTCAGGAAAAAGAGAACACCTTCTGCCAAAAATCGATATCTCTACATGAGTCCCTGTAGCTCAGGAAAGCTTTAATGATTCCTCGACAAATAGGCCATCAGTTGAAGCTCCCTGTCTCTTTGAACCCTGCTTCCTAACCAGTTTTCTCTGCACCCACTGCTCACTCCCCTCCTGAAGATGCTCTAAGGATTCTGCATATCCTGCACTTTTCAGCTGAAGCTAATCTACAGTGGTGTGAAAAACTATTTGCCCCCTTCCTGATTTCTTATTCTTTTGCATGTTTGTCACACAAAATGTTTCTGATCATCAAACACATTTAACCATTAGTCAAATATAACACAAGTAAACACAAAATGCAGTTTGTAAATGGTGGTTTTTATTATTTAGGGAGAAAAAAAAATCCAAACCTACATGGCCCTGTGTGAAAAAGTAATTGCCCCCTGAACCTAATAACTGGTTGGGCCACCCTTAGCAGCAATAACTGCAATCAAGCGTTTGCGATAACTTGCAATGAGTCTTTTACAACGCTCTGGAGGAATTTTGGCCCACTCATCTTTGCAAAATTGTTGTAATTCAGCTTTATTTGAGGGTTTTCTAGCATGAACCGCCTTTTTAAGGTCATGCCATAGCATCTCAATTGGATTCAGGTCAGGACTTTGACTAGGCCACTCCAAAGTCTTCATTTTGTTTTTCTTCAGCCATTCAGAGGTGGATTTGCTGGTGTGTTTTGGGTCATTGTCCTGTTGCAGCACCCAAGATCGCTTCAGCTTGAGTTGACGAACAGATGGCCGGACATTCTCCTTCAGGATTTTTTGGTAGACAGTAGAATTCATGATTCCATCTATCACAGCAAGCCTTCCAGGTCCTGAAGCAGCAAAACAACCCCCAGACCATCACACTACCACCACCATATTTTACTGTTGGTATGATGTTCTTTTTCTGAAATGCTGTGTTCCTTTTATGCCAGATGTAACGGGACATTTGCCTTCCAAAAAGTTCAACTTTTGTCTCATCAGTCCACAAGGTATTTTCCCAAAAGTCTTGGCAATCATTGAGATGTTTCTTAGCAAAATTGAGACGAGCCCTAATGTTCTTTTTGCTTAACAGTGGTTTGCGTCTTGGAAATCTGCCATGCAGGCCGTTTTTGCCCAGTCTCTTTCTTATGGTGGAGTCGTGAACACTGACCTTAATTGAGGCAAGTGAGGCCTGCAGTTCTTTAGACGTTGTCCTGGGGTCTTTTGTGACCTCTTGGATGAGTCGTCTCTGCGCTCTTGGGGTAATTTTGGTCGGCCGGCCACTCCTGGGAAGGTTCACCACTGTTCCATGTTTTTGCCATTTGTGGATAATGGCTCTCACTGTGGTTCGCTGGAGTCCCAAAGCTTTAGAAATGGCTTTATAACCTTTACCAGACTGATAGATCTCAATTACTTCTGTTCTCATTTGTTCCTGAATTTCTTTGGATCTTGGCAGGATGTCTAGCTTTTGAGGTGCTTTTGGTCTACTTCTCTGTGTCAGGCAGCTCCTATTTAAGTGATTTCTTGATTGAAACAGGTGTGGCAGTAATCAGGCCCGGGGGTGGCTACGGAAATTGAACTCAGGTGTGATACACCACAGTTAGGTTATTTTTTAACAAGGGGGCAATTACTTTTTCACACAGGATGTAGGTTTGGATTTTTTTTTTCTCCCTAAATAATAAAAACCATCATTTACAAACTGCATTTTGTGTTTACTTGTGTTATATTTGACTAATGGTTAAATGTGTTTGATGATCAGAAACATTTTGTGTGACAAACATGCAAAAGAATAAGAAATCAGGAAGGGGGCAAATAGTTTTTCACACCACTGTATGTTCAAGCCCATTGATTGTCCCTTATTGCACTTTATGTAGGGCTGCTCTATTATTTAAATAAACTTGGGCAAATTTGCGGGGAGCAACTAAATAGAAATATGGCAACTAATTATCTTTCATTATTTTGTCAGTTCGCTTTGCTTTATCCTTCTTATCTATTTCTTGAACCCACTATTTCACCATGACAGGTGGTCAGAATTTACTACAAAAACATTGGCCGCAGCTCCTCGGAATTTAATGGATGTTTCAGGCACACGCGTTACATTGCGTGGCGACTTACTTTAATAAAATAAATAAATAAAAACCAAGCAAGTCAAGGAGAAAGTTATGAACGGGACTGACATCCAGAAGGCAGTGATTATCTTGTTTTTATAAGGTAAATACTGTATCTAGTGCTTGTTAAAAATAATTAACTGTAATGTGCAAAGCTTTTAACCATCCAATTTGAGCTTGAATAAAGATATTTCTAAAATAAACAAATATTTTTAGAAAAGCTGGTGCTGCCAAGAAGGAATCAGGCCTGAACAGTCTGAATTGGATCAAATAACTGCAATGATTTTCTTAAACACTTGTACTAAAACATGGCACTTCATGGCTTCAAGCCACTTATCAGATGAGTTACACAAATTTAGGACAGTGATTTGGTTTAGAACAACAATGGAAGGAGGGAAGTCGTTAAAGAGATGCCATATTGCTGATACATTGATTCAACATACCATAGTTTGTTCTTGCAAATTTATGGCAATCCAGTATAGAGTCACCCTGGAAGTCAACTTATAACCTACAAACGTTCTAATCTAATTTCTCCATAATGAATGAGACCCTGTTTGGGGTATGTAAGAAAATTGAGATGACTAGGGGCCCATCAGTTGAAGGTTTCACAGTACTGGGGTCAATTGAATTCAAAACAGATCAGAGTTATATGAGGATGGGCAGTGGCTATCAGTCTATGCTCGTTTGTCAGACATGAGGTAATGGGAAGCTCTGGCTCAAGATCTCATTGATATTTGATATCTGAACTGTTCAACCCTCCAGCCTCGAGCTGTTTCATCTGTAAACTCCGTAAGGTCAAGTAGCTGGCTTAATATCCTCCTTCATCCACTCAAAGAACCCTCTGAATCCAATCCAGAGCCTATCCAGGTCAGACTGTATATAACGTACAAACCAGCCTTGTTCAACACAGTTCACACTCATATGCATATATCTAAACTCCCTTACACAGTACAAGCTTAAGAGTCATCTGTTAATGTTAGTCTTCAGGATATGGGAGTAATAAATGATCTGTCATTAAAGAAAAAAAAATAGACAATAGGAGAATATGAAAATTGAATACAATGCTCTTCTACAGCTGTGAGGTACTGGGTCTTACTTTTACACCTCCATGCTATCCACCACATAAATATAGGTCTTTCTGTATTTCACAGATTGCCATTTGCTTTCTGTTTTCTCCTGATCATCTGAGGTTTTAGCAAAAATCTTTTTCCCTGTATTCAAAGAAAATGAAAGCATCAAGAGACTGCATTAAAAGGAGAATGAGTGAAAGAAAGAACAGAATGTACACATAAAACAAAAGCAGCCAAGGCAGTTGATGGGCTTGATTATGGAGTAAAAAAGTCCAGTGCTGGGAATTTTCTGAGATTTACTGAAAAGAAAAGATGGTGAGGAAAAAAGCAAGGTCAGGGTGAACCTCTGAACAGAAAGCCCAAATCCCCCTCCATATTTTAGCTACTGGTGGGCCGCAGGACAGACCTTTCCTCGGCAATGAATGTCAAACTGACCTTCAGTGAGCTGCCATTGGCTTATGGCCTGTGACGAGTGGGGAACCATTTACAGATGGATAGGTACTATTCCTTTATAAGGCCATTCCATGTCAGCTGTGAAAATGAAAGCAAAGCTGGTCATTCCCCAGAGTGTCACTACATGTGCATTCCCAGGTGGAGGTGCTCACTTTCTTCAACCATTTCTTTTTCATCTTTCTCTGCTAGAAAAGCTCATTTCATTCTGCCCTTGGACTTGGGCCATTTATTTAATAGGAAATCACTACTATATTCTTAGACATAAATATGAATTATAAATTACTAACAGCAGTACTATTAATGTAGCAGCCTTTTCTTGCTGTAGCTTGCCACAGCTCTAGCCATGATACCGTGTTTCCCCGAAAATAAGACCTACTACGAAAATAAGCCCCAGCATGATTTTCAGGCTGCTCTGTAATATAAGCCCTACCCCAAAAATAAGCCCTAGTGAAGATCGTCAGCTGAAAAGTAAGTCGCCACGCAATGCAACGCATGTGCCTGAAACATCCATTAAATTCCGAGGACACCTTGCCACAATATCTCTGAAAAGGATGTTTAATGATTACATCCATCAATTAGGGGATACACCCATTCCAGCAGCATCGGCACAAGACAGAAACAAAATCCCTGGATGGGGCATCAGCTCATTGCATGGTGAACACAAGCACACACATACACTAACGTCATTGTAGCTTCACCAAATCCCCAAACCTTCATGTCTTTGGATGGAAAACTGAGCACACTGAGGAAACCCACCAGGAAAACATGCAAACTCCAGGCAGGGATCACAAGGGATGTGACTCCCTACAAGACAGCAGCGCTACCACTCTGCCACCGTGCCACCCCTATATGTGTAATTATTAACAGTATTCATTATTTAAACAAAGTTAAAGATTTATCTGTAAAATGTAGCATACATATTTTAATGCATTTCATCATGAAAGTGATATCAAGTATAAATCTAAGAATTCTAAATGTGCAGAGAGCTGGAATATCATAAATTTAATGTGTTCTGTGTGGCAATCTATTGTTGCTTGCCGCTGCTGTCAGGTCAGGAAGAAAAACCAGAAGTGTGTAGCGATTAACAACTGGGTAACAACTGTAAACGGTTTTAAGATGACGTTTACGACAGTCTACTTTAATGACAAAGTAAACTACGAGGTAAAGTGGACATTTCAAGTTTAAAGCCGAAATTTCTACTTTATTCACAAAATAGACATTTTCATTATGTCCTTATTTTTTTTTCTCTGTGGCTCAAATACGCCACCATACATTCTGATGGTATTGTGAAGGTGCAAAAAAAAAAAAAAAGACGGCACAGAAGAAGGTATGCGAGACTTTTAAAATGTATCGTGTCATTACTTTGGGGAATATGCGACGCTTGAATATAAAAGCACCACGAATGCATTTGTATGTTGGCATTTTGCATCACCACATCAAACCATTCATCAAACATCGAAGCGCTCATATCGATCCTGTAGGATCCTAAAAGTGGCTGGGGTAGCAAGAAATTCAGGCTGGAATTCAGGGATTGAATGTGGAGAGTTATAATGATATTCCAGAAGAAGATGACATGATTATATTTGGATAAATGTATATTGTTGTACATGAATAAATAAGATATCCCCTGAAAATAAGCCCTAGTACATCTTTTGGAGCAAATAATATAAGACCCAGTCTTATTTTCGGGGAAACATGGTAACTGCCCTTCCCGTTAAGCCTCTGCAATACAGTTATACCTTAAAGCTCCCTAGTGATGTATTCTGTGGCAGGAAGAGTCCAAATTTTATCATCATTATTCTTGATCCACTTCTGTAGGTGTGGTCTACAGTTCACACGTGCCGTTAGCCAATGAACAATGGGTTTTTATGTTGTGGTGATTAATTTTATTGTTTTTCCAATTGATTGATTGATTGATTGATTAATATAACTGAAGTTCCTTTATAGGGCCACTTCGACTTAAGACTGATATTGTTTCTTGGGAAGTAGGAACCAGCAATGGAGGAGACACCAGGTTATTGTAAGGCTTACTCACTCACATTATGCCAGATATCAATGAATCTAACATGCATGACTTAAGAAAGCAGAGAACCCAGAAAATACCCAGATGAAAAGAGTGGGAAAATGCCATATAGCTAATCAAGATCAAGGTAAAATAATTTATAGTTTGTTTAACCACACTGAAGTGCTACCATGCTGGTGTATTTGTTAGAGTGCTTGTTTTCAATTCCAGCATAGACACTGTCTCTGTAGAGTTTGCATGTTCTCCCTGGCACATCCAAATAGATTTAATGTAAGGATAACTGCATACACTAAGCTGGCTCCACATTAATAAATGTAGGATGTGTTCATTCATGTGCTCTATCAAAGGTCGGTTCCGGTTTTGTGCATGACGTTGCCAAAAAAATGACATTGAATTTTTATTCAGATGATTCAGTGACTGATAGAAGGACAGATGATTCTTTACCTTATGAATCCCACCATTTTCTTCAGGACCATAAACATCTTAGCTAACATGCTCTTTTATGAAATTCTAGCCATAATGACTCATGTTGAAAGTGTGGGTGTTCATGCATGCCTGATGGGATTAAGCAAGGGGAAGCATAGAAGAGGGTTGTAGGAGTCACCAGTGGGCTCTTATATCTCTTGCTTCATCCATAGCTCTGATATTGCAGACCCAGAAGAAGATGTATTTTCCAGTTACTCCATGCACCACTCTAACCTATTTCATACCCCTCTCCCCCGACTTTTAAAGAACCTCACCAGCCTCCAGACAATGCATGTTATGATCCGACTGACACCCGTGTCATCTTAAAGCACCAGTACCTTCAACTTTGTATACTTTTCAGCCATTTATTGATGTTTATTTTCAATGACACCTGCCCATACCACACCAACATCCAACCTCACTCAGGCTAACTGTCACTTTCAAAGTTTTAAAGAGACACAAAAAATAATCACAATTTAATGGCTCTTACATGTCGTTTTCATATCCTTTGGAAATGAAATCTAAGAATGCAAGGTTTATTTGGTTTGCAAAGCAACTTGGGCTAGGACTGTGACACTTAACACCCTGCTTCTACTTGCTTTACATGTCTGGCCTATTGGGAATTATTGCCTGCATCCGCCCAACTCTTGGGCCTCCAATGATATCTGGATTCTGGGCCAGGTTGTTCTACATATGGAGTTATATCATCGCCTGATGTTCAAATTGATTTCTTGCCATCTGTCAGGTTTGATGAGGATCGTTAAATGGTAATCTGCCACGCATTAATGGTTTGTGATGTGTGTATGTTGTTACTTTGAATTTCCTGTGTTGTAGGAAGGGGCTCTGGTAATGGATAAAGAGAACTGCTACAGAATGTAAATTTTACTTTTTCACCTTTGAGTTATTCATTGCTCCAGTAGACTGGATCTGAATTTCAGTCAGGTTACTCCGTGTGAACTTTATATGTTCCTCCAACAATTACATGAATTTCTCTTTGAAAGATTTATGACAGTTGCTATCAAAAACTAAGATTAATTAAACCTTCATCAGTACATGCACACAGAAACACATGAATACCCATGGATTCATTCTACATGTAAGCTTTAATATTTTATATGTATTACTAGGCAGAAATGGGGCCCTATCAGGATACTCTTATTCCCCCAGAGATTATGAGCAGCATTTGCCTCTAAATTATTACAGCTAGAAAAGGCTAACGCCTCAGGTCTCTTTTACTGAAACTCACACCTAAGAACTACATTAAACCCAGGGATCTGGCTAAAGGAAGGGAAGGAGATTTTCCACATAGTACTTGTCTTCTTGTTAGTGCACAGAGGTGCTCATAAGGAACAATGACAACAGCTTCTGAAGAAGGCCCTGGTGTTACCCTTCTATGGCTATAAAAAAGCAGGTATAATGTTTGCGGTGTGGTGTAGTGTAGGGTTATCTGTCACAAATGACCAAGAAAATAATACAAGTTCTACTCTTAGCCTATTATGCTCCTTTAAGAGCACCTGGGGTGCAGTAATGATTGGCGCCTTTAAGGGGCACTGCCAGCCTCAACATTTCTGGAGTGAACCTTGAATCCCAAAGTGGACACAAAAATCTTTCCACTGTCAGGGCTTGTCTTGCACCTGATACTACCAGGATGGGCTCCCTGGACTGGATTAAGCAGTTTTAATAACAGATTGATTGATGTATAGGAGAATGTCAGGGCTTAATATATTAAAAGATTAGGGACTGCTCCTCAATGACAGTGTTAAAGCCTGCTGGATTTTTCAAAACAGAGGGGTTGAGATGTATTTGAACCGGAGACACAGTAAGCATACAAGCTACCCCTTTAAGATTAACATATCAACCTCTTTTAAGCTAGGCTGGCACTGTTCTGCCTTCCACCCTTATCATATGTTTGTGTGTGTGTGTCTATGTGCAATAGCTTGATTTGATTTTATTCCAGGTTTCCAAGGTGATCAGTGGGTGCCCCCTGGCACTATTTGAGACCTTTCATGCACGGACATAATGGATTACTAGGAGACACACATTTGAAAAGTCACATGTGCGCGCGCGCACACACACACACACACATATATATCTGTGTTTGCTGCCATGTACTTATATTAATATGCACTCTGGCACAGTCACATGCACACACACGTGCTTATTCACACAAACAAATAAACTCAGACCACTCAGGTTCTCTGTCTTGCTACTCATTAGCGCTGACAAGGAATTACCGAATGTGCTTAAATCTGCTTTTATTTAATTAGAAAAGCCTCCCTTTAAATCCTTGTTTGTCTAATGCAGTGACATGGGATAACTTGTGGGAGGAAAGAAGAAAGCAGCAAGTAGCTGACAGCACAAGCCTAATTGCTGGACCCCCAAATTAAATCAGCCACAAAAGAAAATGAATAAAGTAAGGCAACAAGCAAAATACCCCAAGACTTCAAAAAGAAATGTATTAAGCAGACAATCAGGGGATGAGCCAGAAGTTGATTAGTGCATTCAGAGGGGTGTCAAAATAATCGGGACTGTGACTATACCAAGAAAACAGTGGGGACCTGCATCTGTATGTACTTAAAACTTCATCTGCCCCAAAAGCAAGAAATCCATGTAAACTGTCACCAAGTGTATAGAAGCAAATCCTTTTGACTTGTTACATGTGGCAAATCAAACATGAAACTGAAATGATTAGCATTTTAAATCTGAACTAACACAGTCTGACTGTGAACTGGCAAAAAGAACCAGGTGAGAAGAGTCTGATCGAATAACATAAGGTTGGTGGCTTAAACGCTACCTTGGGGGCTTGTCTAAAACAACCCCATGAGTTCTTTATTTTTCTGATAGAAGATGCTGCTTAAAGATGACTAACGGCAAACAGCTTCAGAAGTACTATAACTATAGAAAGACACCTAAAGGACTAAGACCCTGAACTTAAATCAATTAACCAACTCACTTTATGTGCCTGTGTTTCCATCATAAATGGTAATATATCACAAAACTGAAAAACCACTTTGGAATGATGTGCACTACAGAGAAAACAGTTCATAAAGGTCCTCTCTGTTAACACTGTCAGAGCTACTGCATTTCTCTTTCAAACTATTAATTCTTTATGCACTTCACCCTGACCTTTTTGCTTAAGGCAGTCCTGTTACCAAGTAAAGCTCTTTGGTTTGCATTATACATTTAATTCTAAATAAATGCTTTTCTATTACAGCATGGTAGAGATGCAACATATCCCACCAGCACTGGGTGCAAAGCTAAAGCAGAAGAAGCAAGACAACGTATGCACAGTGTAACATTCAGGTGCATTTGGAGATTGGGTTAGCTGGTTTAAAAGCTGGAATATTTTTATATTTTCTATTCACATCATCAAAAAGTGATAATAGTGACAATAAAATGTAATTGCATGTACAGTGGTACCTTGGAACACAAGCGTGATTTATTCCAGAAGGGTGGTTGAGTTTTGAATCAAATTTCCCCATATGAAATAATTAAATAGGATTGATCCATTCCAGACTCCCGAATGATTGCTTATTTATACCTATATACATACCTAAATAATGATAAAAGTCATTTTAAAACCATTGAAAATCAACACAGAGAAGAGACAAACACATTAAAAAAATAGAAATGACAATTTAACTGCACCTTTAATTGTGTCTTTATGTTTAAAAAATGTACTTATTGTCAACTTGGCCATCCTATACTCTTCCACAAGAGTCAACACACATGAAACACTTTCATGTTTTGTTATTATTTCCTTTTTAGCTCAATTGTAACACGTACAAGGCTCCTCCTCGCTTTGCTACTCTCACTACTAAACTCCTTAGGGGCCATGGTAAGTACTTTCAACAGGCAAATCTCCAAAAATAAAACAAAAAATTAACATGTTCAGAGAGAACACAGTTTCAGCATGTCTTTACATCAGGAACCCTGTGACGATACCAAAGCTGAGTCTTGGGCATATACACCGCACGTAGGCCTGTTTGGCTTTGTCTTGACTCCTGGTGGCTGTGTCTTGATCTGTACAAGTTTTAGCAGGATGTTCGTGTTCTAAGCTTTTGTTTGAGGATGGGGAAAAAACAACCCATTCATGTTCTGAATTGTTCGAGTCTGGGGTCACTTGTGTTCCAAGGTTCTATTGCATTAGCAGTGTACATATTATATGTTTTTAAGATTTCACAATACCATGTGGCTGAAACTACTTTCATAGACAGGAGATTCCAACTCAAGCAATGAAAAGATTCATGTATATTTGTTAGATGTTGTTGTTGGATGTGGAAGGTCTGTGGCTAATTGTAGCTCAAATTACTTAAACATAAAATTTGTCAAAGAAATACCTGAGCTGTGCTGAAGTCTCAATTTAAAATTGTTGGCTGCATCTGAACAGGATAAATAGTGGATTGCTGCAGTGTTTGCCAAAAAAATTAGTGTCAGAGAAGAACAAAATAACTATAAATTTCAGATAATGTAGCCTTGAGGTTGTTTTTAGAGTATTGGAATACCAAGTACACGTTTAGTCAGTATAGTAAAAAGAGCCACCAAGCCAACGTTCACACATTATGCAAATAACTTTATTTGCTTCTATGTTTTACATTTCAGGATATGAACATCATATCACTTTCGATTTTAAGGAGGAGGAGAAGTGAGCTGCTGTGAATGAGGGTCATGAAAATGCAAGGCAGCAGCAGAAATAAACGTGGAAAAGTGACAGGCTCTAAAGCATGTACTGAGACCTACCCTTCCATTCTGGCACAGTACTTACCATGCACGATGATGAATAAATATAATGAATAGATAAACAACAGCATTAATACCATATTGAATAATTATTAGTGAATTGAATAGGTACATTGACATCTAATATCACACATTCCTTAACACTCGGCCATCCTACCCCACCTATGTCTGAACCCGCCCCATTCCATACCCTGCAGCGAGGTCTACTTGCTTCAGTGCAACACGACTGCAGATGTGTTACATATTTGACAGGCATCATGATGGCAAAACAGTGAAGGAAAAAAATACTAAATATATACAAGAAGTATCTGCTATCAAGGTAAAATTGAAATAGTAAACTAATTCTCAGTTGAAGCCGCACAGAATACTTCTCTGTTTTAGGACAAAGGAGTTCATAAACTTGATTGTGCTTTTCAACTGGAAATTTTGACATTTCAACTGGAAATTTTGACATTTCAAAAATGTATACAATATTTATTTTCTGGGATATCTCAACAAAAACTGAAATGTCCTGACAAATCTCCTTGAAAAATAGGTGCGGCAAATCTCAATAAACTCAGCCCATTAGGAGCTGAATTATTTAATGTAGACAGACAGATGAAACACAGACACGGCTATTCACAGTAGGTGCTTTAAGGGTGCACCAGGGCACACCTATATAGTTTAGAGTCAGCAGTCAGCTTAAGCTGTATATCTGTGAGATATGGGAGGAATGCATAGTGCATGGAGAAAACATAAACCCAATTACCCCAGTTAAGGGTTGTGATGGGCCAGCACTGGGTGCAAGGAAGTAAGAAGAGCTGGGCAGTGCAACAGTCCATCAGCAGCCTACTCACACACATATCTGCATGGAGCCAATTTGGAATTGCCAACTAACCTAACCTGCACATCTTTGGGAGGGCTGGGGAGCAGTGACTGCAGATATGAGGGCAACATGCAAACTCCCAATGATGTAGAATTTGAATAAAGAATGTTTAATCGGCTGGGTTCTAGAATACTGCTAAGGAAATTGTCTATATAAACAGCTCACAAGTTCAGTCCTGGGGGCCCCCACAGGCAGCAGGTTTTTGTTCCAACCAGATAATCAGTCAGCCATTTTTACCTTTAGAAAATCTAATTTTTTATTTAGTTTTCCTTTTACTCCTTCTGTTACTTTGAATTCAGTAAAGGGCATCAGTGTCAAACTTACATCTATAAGAACTTGCCATATCTTTAGATGGGTAACTCCTTTTCTTTTTAATTCAGTGTTTCTTGGGAGTTTATTCACTTGTTTCAGGGCAAGTGACCCCGACTGCTAATCAGGCAGCTATTTTTGTGTCACTTAGTTGTGTGTATTAGTAAATAAAAGGAATAACCAGAAAATTAAAATGAAGAAAATACTAAAAAGCATTCTCAATTCATTCAGTAAAAAAATGTAGAATAATCAAACTGGGAAGACTGGGAAGTAACAGCTTCCTTACATAAAGGAACCTTCCACTTAAAAATTGTTTTTTTTAATATATTTCATATATTATCATTATGGACATGGAGATTATGCAACACTAGTAATGCAAGAATTTTTTTCTTTTTTTTCACGGGTGTTTTTCATATCAGTTGCCATTGGACAGAACAGGTCATCATTACATTCCGTTATTTCAAACTTTTTTCTCTCATTCAGTGTGGAAACATGAGATTAAAAATTCTTCTTGACCATCAACCCCAGCTACATGGGGTGAGGAACACGTATGAAAATGATCATTTTTGGGTGGAGTACTCCTTTAACATAAATGGTTGAAAATGATTTGGATGAAAACCTGCAGCCACAAGGGTGGTTGATTTGAGAGCTGAGTTTGGACTGAATTTGAGAACCACTGGTCTAAATCTCCTGCTAATTATGTCTAGTGAATGTCTGAATATTTTACTCCCACACCTTCTCTAAGGCAATTTTGAGCAGATAATTATGCTAACCTGAACATGGTCAAAATGTACAAACTGACGGTCAGAATTCTGGAGCAGTGATGCATCAGCACAAACAGCACTACCCCACATGAACATTGCGACATAAAATAGAGATCGATTAACATGTTGGGTTACAGACTATTGCCACATAAGCCTAATATATTATTCTTCTTAAAGCAAAGCAGACCTATTCAGTCCAGTCAAGTTTTCAGTGTAATTTAACCTTGTAATCAGAGAATCATTGATTGTAATTAGACTTTGTTGTTAGTTTGGCCATTTTTGGCTTTCTGCACTCTGCCATTTCAAAACTAAACTGCAAAACTTAGCAAAGCCATACATTCAGGTCCACCTGGGTGCACTTACACTCTGAGTATTATCATTTCCAAAAAAAAAAAGAAAAAAAAGGTGTGAATAAAGATGCATATACCATTCTTCTGTAAGTATCATTGTGTGCATGTTGGTTAGCTAAAATCAACTCCCCATGATAAAATTGACTTAAGTAGTGTGCACATCAACGAAGCAGAATGCAATTCTGTGAACTACCACTTTTCACAATTAAATTCACAATTAAAAACAAGGATAAAAGAGAAGAGCAACAAAAACAGTGTGAACTCATTTATAATGAAATCAGAAAATAAGACATCTAAACAGCAAGTTTAATAAGCATCCCAAATCAGCTTCTGAATAAGATAAGCAGAACCACCAACCACTGCAACATCCGAGCAGCCTATGGGTACAGTAAATAACATATTACCCAAATACAAGGCAAAAACACTAAAGGGCTGGAAAAGCCTGCCCTCTGCCCATGGAAAATTGTCAGCTTCCCCTATATTCTCCACTCAGAAATAAAGCACCTTGCGCCTAGGAGCAGAAGCATGCATTTGTTTCCCTGCCAAGT
Organism: Erpetoichthys calabaricus; assembly: GCF_900747795.2. Taxonomy (NCBI): domain Eukaryota; kingdom Metazoa; phylum Chordata; class Cladistia; order Polypteriformes; family Polypteridae; genus Erpetoichthys; species Erpetoichthys calabaricus. The sequence goes on along the minus strand of NC_041401.2, from coordinate 96,140,231 downwards.
TGGTACAAAAATAATCAATCCCTGGCATCCTTTCTTCTTGTCTAGCTTTCATTCCGGTTATTGGCAGCACAGGCCAGCATTATTGAAAGTGGAGTGACAGAGAAACAGGAAGATTGAAGAAGCTGAAAGGCACTGTGCGGCACTTTAAGAAGCTGAGGAACCTTTTTTTTATTAAAAAAGGAATAAACACCTTGCCAGCAGTTTTCATTCGGAAGTTCAAAACTGAGCTGTCTACAATGACTGGACCATCAATTTGTATGCCTGTGTGTGAGTGCTGATCCACAAGTCTGTCTAAATAAAAGAGCTCTCATGCTTTATTCTATTAGTATATTCAAAACTTTAAAGAACAACTTGTATATTTCACACTGAGTGGCATGATGGTAAAGTGTTTAGGCTTGTAAACTAACTGTTCTAGAGTTCTAGGTTTAAATTCCAGTGTGGTTGCTGCCTTTGATAGGATGACATTATTGCTTGTCGGGCAACTCTAAATTGTCCTTGTAGGAATGAGTGTGAGGGTTCCCCATTCATGTTTGGTTCTCATCTTGTGCCCACTACTATTTAGAAAGGATGTGCATTGGAATAAGTGAACTTGGCAAATGAATGATTTGCTGCATAACATAGCTTCAAACTAGCTAAGCTAGAAAGCTCCCCCTTGACCTTGGTCGCACTATTGCATTATGACTGTACACTGCTTTTTATGCTCTAGGTTCATCCATTTTGTAACTTACATGCAGACAGAAATACAGCCAGACTAAAGAAAGTAAAGAAGGCTGGGGTATGGATCCCTCACTAGAGTTCTTTCCTTTGGTCCAAATATCTTTTAGGCAGCTGTCAAATTTTAATGGGAATCCACTTCGTAACCAGGGTAACCATCGAGGAGGCCATGTTAAAATCGCACTTTTAGCAAAAGATAAAGTGACTCGGAGCAGGCAAAGAGATAGCGAAAGGGCTGCTTTAAGAAAAAGGATAGATAGAAGTAATGTCAAAAAAAAAAACTTCAGAAGCTGCTTTGAAGGCAAAAAAAAAAAAAATAGGAAAATGCCACGAGTCAGGGAAAAGCCGAACCATGCAACAATACTTTAAGTGGAAGCAGAGGTGACATACAGTAAGTGTCTGTGACTCAAAGTCCACAGCATAGGTGACATAAGTCACCAGTCTAGGGATGCACTTTGTTATCCTTTATTTCAGGGAGGCACTTGGTTGAAACTTGCTCCAGTGAAACATTTAGACTCCTTTTGATTTCCTTCTTATATGGACTGGGTGTTGAGCAATGTTGTGGGGTCCAGCGGCTGTGGGGCAACTGTTGGTGATGAAAGATTCACGGATCTTGACTTTGCTAACGATGCTGTGATCTTCACGGAGTCAATGGAGGCTCTGATCGGGGCGCTCGAGAGACTGAGTGAGGAGTCTAAGTGTCTGGGTTGGCGAGTGTTCTGGATAAAAACCAAGATCCAGGCCTTTAATGACCTCTTGGGGCCAGCCATCAGCAGTGTGTCTGTTTGCGGAGAGAGTGTCGACCTTGTTGAGAGGTTTACTTACCTTGGCAGTGACATTTATGTCTCTGGTGACTCTTCCTATGAAGTCAGTAGACAGACTGGGAGAGCATGGGGGGGTCATGAGGTCGCTGGAAAGGGGTGTGTGGCGCTCCCGATATCTATGCAAAAGGACGAAGATCCAAGTCTTTAGAGTCCTGGTGCTTCGTGTCTTGCCATATGGTTGTGAGACATGGACGCTATCCAGTGACCTGAGATGAAGACTGGACTCCTTTGGTACTGTCTCTCTTCGGAGAATCCTTGGGTACCATTGGTTTGACTTTGTGTCGAATGAGCGGTTGCTCATGGAGTCCCAAATGAGGCACATTACCTGCATTGTGAAGGAGCGTCAGTTACGGCACTACGGCCATGTGGCGCATTTCCCCGAAGGTGATCCGGCTCGTAAGATCCTCATTGTTGGGGACCCGAGTGGCTGGACCAGGCCAAAGGGTTGCCCACGTAACACCTAGCTGCAGCAGATAGAGGATCATTTCCGGAGGGTGGGACTGGACCGCGTGTCTGCCTGGGGGGTTGCAAACCGGGATCCCGAGTTGTTTCATTGTGTAGTGGGTGCGGCAATGCACTGTACCAGTGCATGCTTCCCAACTTGACTTGACCTGGCACTGAGGATGCAGTTTACAGTAAGGACAAATCCATGCTGAATCGTTTCATAGATAAATGGGTGTATATTTAAGGTAACTTAATGTTTCTCATATGGTAAAAGGAAATGGTGGGATTGTTCACTGTCAAATTGAATCTGTAAAAACATGACCCTAACTGTGCCACTGACTTGCTTCAAGCAGATGACAAATAGGTTAACTAAGGTTATTTTAAAACACTAGTACCAGACACAACTGTGGTATTAATGCTGCCAATATACATCTCTGATGCTAAATGTATTAAAATGGACACAAGAAAAATATAAATGGATAGGTGTACTCTAATAAATGCTAACATATTAATCTTACTGATTGTAATATTGTCCACCAGGAATGAAAACACAGCAGCACAACAAGCTACCTTAATCCACTTCATTGTCACTGGGAGGTCAGAGCGTATATGGGTTTAATGGGGACGCAAGACAAGAAATAGCACAGAAGAGGGCAGCAGATCTACCCACTGCACCACCTCAGCTCCCAGGAAACGCACTATAACATACATTATTGTATGTAAAAAAACAAGCAAACACCCATTCTTCAGTTTCATAGTCACAAGGAGCCAGGGTATAGTCTGACAATAACCGAGTCACAAACCAGGAGGTAAAGCATAGTACCTGAACACAGGCCCTGAGAGAACATGCAAACTCCACACAGACAGCGACCAGGCCGTAAGCAGTGTGGCAGCAGTGCCATCTAATATGCTAGCATAGACTAAACGTCATTCATGTCAATTTTCGGTAACAGATTGAGACATCTGCAATATTTGTATGAAGCAATGAAAGAATGAGGATGTCGTGAAGCTCTGCTTTCAGATGATTGAAAACAATTAAAGTTTAAAGATTGGTCTTCTATTTCCAAAGCAGTCTGATGGCTTTAATTTCTTATTTGTACTTTTCCAATTATTATTTTTTCACTCCAAGCAATTAAGCCCAAGATAATTTGTGTGCCACAAAGAAGGCTGTGATTATATGCTGTGCTCCATATTGCTATACTTATGAACCTGCCAGGGCTGCTTGCCTTAAAAGGCAGCAGTCAATAAATCAAATGAGCACTTGGGCCGACTCTGTGCTGCTTAGCTGCATAAAAAACCCTGAGCATGGAGGACAATTGGAGAGAACCCTGAGTGAATGAAACAAACCTGACCTTCCATTTAGTGGATTAAGCTCCCTCGCCTACCTCAGCTCCTATATCATCGGAGAATCCGCGGGGGAGATGGACTATGCTGTAATTTAATAAGACTTTCTGTAGACCCGGCCCTACATGCTTCTCATTAAAATGAGCTCACATCAACCACCAGGTTTTGGTCTACAAACACTCCTGCCAGCTCCACTCCCCATATATACACTACATATATACAGTGTGCGAGAGAAACATAAATCGGGCAATCAATACAAGCAATCATTTAATTTATTTATAATGCCTTCTTCAACTGCAAGAGATAATACATAAAACTGAAAAGACACCCTGCTGCCTATTTGACAGCCCCTGGAATCCAACTAATCAATCACACTTTATTCTGTGAAACACCTTTAATGTTAAAGTGACCCCAAAAACCTTTACACATACAAAGCTGGCTCCATAAAGACGCAGAGCTGATTGTGAGTGAGAACGTGCATGCCATTTTTACATTTTTGGTTGAGACCTACAGTATATAGTCTTAGCTGCACTACCCATCAAAGCCTACACCGGAAGCGGGGCTGCACTTGATTTTGAAAAACGTTTGCACTGTAATTTTTTAGGCACTGACCCACTCTGGAAAGATGTCAGAATAACAAAATGCACAGAGCAACTCATTGTCTCCATTTCATTTTTCTGCACTTCCTTAGAAGAGTTTTTATGTTATGACAGCATATTAGAGTACGATGAAAGCCCATGAACATGAAAAGCCCATTCAAGCCGTCAGTGCTTGTTTACTTCTGGCCAAATGCTCCTGTCAGACCCACCAAATTCACAGGCAGCGTCCCAAAAAAATAAAAAAAATAAAAAAAGAGGATGAGGTGACATAAAATGAAGTTGTAAATTAATTTGTTAACTATTCTCATCTGAGTGAAGGTTTAATGGATATCCCTTGGGTAAAGGATAATGGGATTGGAGGGTGAGGATGTGAGCCCTGGTGTAATTAATTTATATAATATTCTATGGTAGAAATCAATGCAAAAGGTGTTATAAAAATATTGCATTACTGAATTACTGTAATTCATTGTGGATTTCTTCTTATTTTTAAAGAATATTGCCAGTTGAAGGTGGGGTCCACCCTTGAAACCTAAGAAAACACAGTTATGTTGTGTTCTTTGTTTATAGTACATAATGAAGAATATGGCAGTGCAAGTTTTCACATTTCACCTCTCACAATGCTTTTTTTACACATTTTCTGACTAGTCATAAATACTGTATGATTTGTCAATCGGTTTCAAGTTGACAGGATGATCACAACGGAGTGCTTGAATGACTACTTGGCTAGTCCTGGTGCAATGTTAGGTCCCTTAGCAAATCTGTATTAAAAAAATGAGTCATGCTATATGGTACTCTGATTGCCCACCTCACCCACCCACCCATCCATCCATCCATCCATCCATCCATATATTCTTTTGTGTGAACATGTTAACATTACATTGGGTAACAGAATAAAAAAATGTTTGCTTTAATACTAAAAGTATCAAAAATTAAACAAGTGAACTGGAGTTGCATGTTGCTGAGCATAAAGTAATTACTGTATGATACCAAGGAGACGATGCCAAGCAAGGTGGACTGGCAGATAATTTTAAATCCATTGAATTGTTACAGAGTGACTTGGGTAGCATACAAGCTTGGGCAGATTTACGGCTAATGAAATTTAATGTAAGTAAATGTAAAGTATTATATGTAGGTAGTAGAAATGATAGATTTGAATGCACAATGCGACGTCTCAAAATTGAAAGGATCCCTTAGGAGAAGGGCCTAGGAGTCAAAGAAGTCTCGTCACTATCAACCTTCAGACAGTGTTTAAGCTAACAGAATATTAACCTGATAGAATGTATAACCTAATAGAATGTTAGCTAAACAGTAAATGTGTAAAATACAACCCAAAGAAAGTTATACTTAAGCTTAATAACGCACTAGGGAGGCCTCATCTGGGGTACTGTGTGCATTTGTGGTCTCCAAGTTCTACATAGGCGGCACGGTGGCACAGTGGGTAGCGCTGCTGCCTCGCAGTTGGGAGACCTGGGGACCTGGGTTCACTTCCTGGGTCCTCCCTGCGTGGAGTTTGCATGTTCTCCCCGTGTCTGCGTGGGTTTCCTCCGGGCGCTCCGGTTTCCTCCCACAGTCCAAAGACATGCAGGTTAGGTGGATTGGTGATTCTAAATTGGCCCTTTGGTGTGTTTGTGTGTGTCCTGCGGTGGGTTGGCACCCTGCCCAGGATTGGTTCCTGCCTTGTGCCCTGTGTTGGCTGGGATTGGCTCCAGCAGACCCCCGTGACCCTGTGTTCGGATTCAGCGGGTTGGAAAATGGATGGATGGATGGAAGTTCTACATAAAAGGCACAGCAGCACTAGCACTCTTAAAAATTATGATTCCTTAATGGTGCAATATGGTTCTTTATTAAGTTGTGTCATTCCACATAAAACATTATGAACCATTTCATTCTGGGAAGGGTTCTTTGCATATAAAGTTGGTTCTTTATGCTTTGAAAAACTTCAAAATATGTAGAAAAAATGAAATCTGTAATGTGTGGTAGGCTGCAGGACACAAACAGATTAAGAAAACTTGCACTTGTCCTGTGTTATTGGATGCATGCAGCAAGAGTCCTTTTAAAATCATGACACATTGATGTTACTCAAATCTATTACTATCTATTCAAGTTTATTCGCACTATGGAGCCTGTTCCAGATCTAATTACATAAATGGTTCTTTGAGGAACTTTCATGTAAATGAGTCTTTTGGGAGCCAAAAATGGTTCCCCTATGGCATCACTCTGAAGAACCACTCTGGTAAGTTTATTTTCAAGAGGAAGAGAAAGTCCAAAGAGGAGACTATGCTGATTCCAGGACTACAAGCTACAAGTTAGTGGAAGGATTGAAAGAGCTGAACCTATGCAGTGTAATCAAACTAAGATTAAGAGGTAACATGGTTAAAGTGATTAAAATTACAAAAGGAATTAGTACAGTGGATCAAGACTGCTACTTTAAAATGAGTTCAGCAAGAACATGAGGATACAGTTGGAAATTAGGCAAGTATAAACTTTGCACAAACGTTAGGATATTTTTCATCACACAGAGAAACAGACATATGGAATAAGTTACCAAGTTGTGGTACATAGTTGGACTCTGGGGACATTCAAAACTCAATATGAAATTGTTTTTTAGAAATTAGATGGATAGGATTGGTGAACTTTATTGGGCAAAACGGCCTGTTCTCATCAAAACTTTTTCTAATATTCTAATCCACTTTCAGTTTTGGAGGATCTGTGGCTAACCTGGTAGCATTCTGTATAAGGGCAGAATTGTACATGTATGGGACACCTGTCCAGAGAGTATGCCAGTTGCTTTAACATGTACATTTTTGGCATATGAATGTAAACCACAGAACTGCAGAAAAGTGGAATTCCCACATACAACAGCTTTACATGATGCATTTTAAAAATGGAGGGGGTCACACTATTAGCTATATCATTCTCACCTGTACTCACCAGTGCTACTTCCAGTCAACCCATGTTTATTTCAGAGCCCCCTGTTTGTTGTAACCACCACCACAACATACCATAATCGTGGATACTTATGACTGAATGTAGGTGTGTTGGATTCCCCAAAGACTTACTGTGACAGGGCCTGGGCTTGAACCTGCAGCCTTGCTCTTTCCTGTCCAAACTGTAACCCACTCAGCCATGATGGACTACCCAACTCAACACCACAGATGCATTTGTAGAGTAATGTTTACATGAAGACAGTGATTATTCTTATAAAGACAAGCAGTTCCTTTCTGTTTATTCAAATAGCAGTTAATTGACTGGAAACAACATGTCTCTTTCCATTATTTTATGCTTCGCTTCATGCATGTGATGAAAACAACAGAGGAGGACAGCTTCAGTTTAAACACACATGCTGAAGGCTGCCTGACGCTAGTGCTATTTGTTTTGTTTTATGGGAACAATGAATGCAGACTCAATGTGTGGCAGCAAGACAAACCTAAGCCATCCAAATGGTAGACGCAACTATGGAAGGGAAGGAGATTGATTTAGACTAACATCTAGCATTCTGAGTTGTCCATAACAGTGACACCCAAATGAGTGACCACCTTGAGAACAACAAATAACAAAAAGCACACCAGCAAGTCCTTATTTTTTAATGACCACCACATAATAATAATAATAATAAGTTGCATTTATAGAGCAACTTTCACAAACCCAAGGTCGCTTTACATATAGATGGAAAAAAAAAGATCACACAGAAGACAAAAATTCATCGAAGAGGAATTTAAAGATGGAGAAAGAGTAGCAGTATCAGAGAGACTGAGGAAGAGAGTTCCAGATTTGAGGGACCACAACACTGAAGGACCCTCCTCCCAGGGTGGAGAGTCTGGTGCGTGGGACAGTAAGGAGATTACTGCACGTGGACCTAAAAGAGCTACAAGGAATAATGGAGCTAGGAGCTGAGTGAGGTAGAGAGGGGCAAGGTTATGTAGGGCTTTGAAGGTAAGAAGCAGAATTTTGAACTTAATCTTTGATATAACTGGTAACCAGTGAAGCTGGGAGAGAACAGGGGAGATGTGAGAAGAATCCTATTGTGTGGGTGAGGACTCTGGCTGCGGAGTTCTGAATGTACTGTAGCCTCTGTATAGATTTTGCAGGGAGGCCAATGAAGAGGGAATTCTAGTAATCAATACGAGACATTATGAAACAATGAACCAGAGTTTGAGCATCATTAAAAGGACAAAAATGGATGGAGTCAAGAGGACAAAAATGGATGGATTCAAGCAATGTTACAGAGATGAATGAAATTTTGGACAGAGACCTAATGTGTAGCTCAAAATTAAGTGATAAATTAAACAAAACACCAAGGTTTCTGACAACAGGAGCAGGTTTGACAAGTGTACCATCGATACAAAGAGAGACGTTAGATGCCTTAGAAAGTAGGGAGTTTGGGCCTACCAGTAACACTTCAGTTTTATTGGCATTAAGTTTCAGAAAGTTATTTTCCATCCATAGCTTAAGATCAGTGATGCAGTCAGTGAGTGTGGTGGGAGGCGAATCCGTAGGGGAGTGTGTACTAAGATATAACTGTATATCATCTGCATAGCAGTGGAAGATAAGACCATGTCTGCAAATAATCTGACCCAAAGAAAGAATATAAAGTAGAAAGAGTAATGGCCCAAGGACTGAACCCTGAGGGATACCACGCGACACAGGTGAGGTGAAGGATTTTATTGGCTGAGTGTGACAAACTGTTGCCTATTAGAAAGATATGATGTGAACCATTGAAGGGCTAACCTAGAGATCCCTAAAGTGGAGAGATGTGAAAGGATGATTTCATTATTAGCAGTGTCAAATGCTGCACTTAATTCAAGAAGAAGGAGAATATTAAGTGAACTGCAATCTGCAGACTGGAAAAGATCATTAACTACATGGAGAAGAGCTGTCTCAGTGCTGTGCTGTGTATGAAAACCAGACTGAAAAGGCTCAGAGTATATTGTCTAGAAGAAAGGCATGGAGTTGTGTAGCAACCACGTGTTCCATCACCTTAACCAGAAAAGGAAGATTAGAGATAGGCCTGTAACTAGAGAGAGAAGAAGGATCCAAGTCAGGTTTTTTAAGGATTGGGGTAACTGCAGAAGTTTTGAGGGCAGTAGGAACAGAACCTTAAATGAAACATGCGTTTACCAATGAGGCAACAGGAATACTAATTATGGATGAGCATGTTTTAAGCAGAGAAGTGGGGGCAGGATCAAGCAAACAGGAGTAGGAATTAGACTTATTAATAAGCTCAGAGATGGCAAGAGAGTCAACAAGCAAGAAACAAGTGAGTCTTGATGATGGAGATGGCAGATTGAAATGAGTGAGTGATTGATTGATTGAAGTGTGGAGGGGAAGCTGTGATAGATTTGATCGATTTTGGTATCAAAGAAATGTAAGAAAGCCTGACACTGTTCAGCTCTATTGAGGAATGCTAGAGGAGGAGGTTAGAGGAGTTTATTACCTGTTCTAAAAAGAGTTCTAGGCCTAGACTTAGCACCATTTATGAGAGAGGAATAGTTGGAGCAAGCAGTGTTAAGGGTATCCCTATATTTAAGTATATGCTCAGTGTAAAGCTGTGAGTGAACTGTGAGGCCTGTTTTCTTATAAAGCCGCTCATGACACCAGCTAGTGACTTTCATAGATCTGAGGTCATACCGGGGACAAGACATATCAAAGATCTTCAAAGTATTCTATCCTTTTGCTATACAATTCTTTGAGACTGCTCAGTTTAGCTCTCCAGTATTTGATCCTCTGTAAGGCTGTATTATATTTAGCTCAGCTCATTCTTTCACTTGGATGCACTTTAGAGGTTCTGTCTTTATACAAGTTAAAATGAGGTTCTGCTTAATTAATGCATTAATGAGGCCTCATCTAGAGTACTGTGTACAGTTTTGATCGCCATGATACAAAAAAGACATAGCAGCACTAGAGAAAGTCCAGAGGAGAACATCTAGGTTGATTCTGGGACTAAAAGGTATGAGCTATGAGGATAGACTGAAGGAACTAAACCTTTTCAAATTAAGCCAAAAGATATTTGGAGGTTACATTACAGAAGTGTTTAGAATTATGAAAGGAACTAGTACAGTGCATCGCAGCTGTTAATCTAAAATCTAAAATTAACAAGAACAAAGGGGCAAAAATGAGAACTCACATGTAAAATTGTGCATAAGTGTTAGAAAGTGTGAGAAGGTTTTTCCTTCATGGACACATTGAATGAATTACTAAGTAGTGTGGTAAAGTTTAGGCCTTTAGGGACTTTTCTGACTCACTCCGCGCTGTCCGTGCAACGCGGCCACAGAGAGCTTAAACAACTCGGCACATCCACATAAAAAACGACAAGGGGTGAGCGAGCTTTCTTGAAGGCTTTTACTGGACGTACCTCATTGTCAACTGAAATATATACAAAAGAAACATACAGGCATTTACAGGTGTACAATCAAAGACAATAAAGAATGATTTACAAAGCAATGCAGTACATAGCAGACTGTGTACATTAAACAATAAAGCTTTAAAAGACACTTACAAGGCGAGTGATTTCCACGGTTGGATCAAGACAAAGAGAAGCATGTAGACAGAGGTTCAAATTGCTGTGTAGCATAACTAACCAGACCCAGGGGTTTATGTACCCTGAGGATACGTTTTGGATGTGACTGAAACGAGATAAAGGGGTGCCTACGTGAGACACATGGGGTGTATTGTATTCAAATGTTTATTATGGGACCTACGTGCTTTACGTGAGTTTTATAGACTTTTATAGCGCCACTGTGAGTGTGGGACGTGACTGACTGGTGTGTTAATAAATGACAAGATGAAGGGGGAGCACAGGTCAACAAATAACAGTCTCAACTAACAAGATGTGGGGCAGAACAGGGACCTTTAAACTCAATTTGATGTTATTTTGGAGAAAATACATGAATAGGATTGTCAAGCTTGTTGGGTTCAATGGCCTGATCTCATCACAATTTTTTAACATTTCTTTATATTATTCTCTAACTAGCATTATTATTATCTTATTAAATATATCTTATTAACCCCAACACTGATGCTGCTCCACTTCTCTCTTATTTTCTTGCCAATTATTATCATTTCTCTGTGTCTTTTCAAGGGATTTTTTATTATGTAGTTGAACTATCTTTTATTGTACTGTGTTACATTTCCCTCCTCTTGGAAGTCTAAGAACAAATAAAATAAAAAGTGATAAATACCATAAAAAAGATCAGAATACAATGTCTAAGTTTACATAAACATCATGAATGGATGCTAAACAGAAATCATCACATACTCTAGCATATACAGCAGTGAGGTGAAATGATTGTTGAATGATGAGATCACCCTGACACAGTCCTTCATACTGGAACTTTTTTTTTAAATTTTCTTCTGATCCTGTATAGTCAAAACACATAAAAAATACAAAAAGTAACAACAAAGTATCAAGTCAAGTCAAGTCAAGTTGGGGAGCATGCACTGGTACAGTGTGTTGCCTCACCCACTACACAATGAAACAACTTGGGAATCCGGTTTGCAACCCCCCAGGCAGACACGCGGTCCAGTCCCCACCCTCCGGAAATGACCCTCTATCTGCTGCAGCCAGGTGTTACGTGGGTGACCCCTTGGTCTGGTTCAGCCTCTCGCGTCTCCAACAATGAGGATCTTACGAGCCGGATCACCTTCGGGGAAATGCGCCACATGGCGTAGTACCATAACTGATGCTCCTTCACAATGCAGGTAATGTGCCTCATTCAGGACTCCATGAGCAACCGTTCATTCGACACAAAGTCAAACCAATGGTACCCAAGGATTTTCCGGAGAGACACAGTACCAAAGGAGTCCAATCTTCGTCTCAGGTCACTGGTCAGCGTCCATGTCTCGCAACCATATAGCAAGACAGGAAGCACCAGGACTTGGACCTTCGTCCTTTTGCATAGATATCGGGAGTACCACACACCCCTTTCCAGCGACCTCATGACCCCCCATGCTCTCCCAATCCGTCTACTGACTTCGTAGGAAGAGTCACCAGAGACATGAATGTCACTGCCAAGGTAAGTAAACCTCTCGATAAGGTCGACACTCTCTCCACAGACAGACACACTGCTGATGGCTGTGCCCAAAAGGTCATTAAAGGCCTGGATCTTGGTTTTTATCCAGGACACTCGCAAGCGCAGACACTCAGACTCCTTGCTCAGTCTCATGAGCGCCCCGATCAGAGCCTCCATTGACTCCGCGAAGATCACAGCATCGCCAGCAAAGTCAAAATCCTTGAATCTTTCTCCACCAACAGATGCCCCACAGCCTCTGGACCCCACGACCTTGCCCAACATCCAGTCCATACAAGCATTGAACAGAGTAGGAGCAAGAGCACACCCCTGATGAACCTCAGAATCAACAGGGAAAAACGCAGAGGTCCTGCCTTCACTCTGCACAGCACTCACAGTACCAGTGTACAGGCCGGCCATGAGGGGATCCCGCAAATTCTCAGGATGTCCCACAGGGCAGCTCGATCAACTGAGTCTAACGCTTTGCGAAAATCGACAAAGGTTGCAAAGAAACTCTGTCAATATTCGTGTTTGCGCTCCATGGGAACTCTCAATGCCAGGATGCGGTCTATGGTAGACTTCTTAGGCATAAAACCAGACAGTTCTGGTTGCTGGTAGGTGAGCAAGTGATCACGGATCCTACTGAGGACGACCCTAGCAAGGACCTTACCCGGCACCGGGAGCAGTGTTATCCCCCTGTAGTTACTGCAATCCAGGCGATCACACTTCCCTTTCCAGATAGGGACAACAAGTCCCGTTTTCCAGTCAGTTGGGATAATGCCAGTGTCCCAAATGGAAGCAAAGATTGCTTGCAATGCCAGGACAACAGCCTTACCACCAGCCTGGAGAAGTTCATCCCAGATACCACAGATCCCTGCAGCCTTTCCCCCACTCAGCTGGTTCAACTCCTGTGCAATCTCAGTGAGGATGGGTGGTTCACAGCTAATTGGAGGAACAGCCTGAAGAACCATGGAACCCGAGATATCCAACGTCCTAGCTGGAGGATCAGCTTTGAACAACTGCTCAAAGTAGCCAGCCCAGAGGGTCACAACTGCAGTGTCATCCGTAAGGACCGTTTCATCAGCCGCCCTGACTGCGACTCTCCGAGGAACAGATTCAGATGTGTGTAATGCTTCAATTCCTCTGTAAGCAGGATGTGGGTTGCAAGACCACAGATGGTGTGTCACTTGCTCACAGATTCCTCTAACAAACGCCTCTTTATCTGCTCTCAGTGCCCTCGAAGCCGTCCCTCTCAGTTCCCGGTACAGACCAGAGTTGTCACTGAGCCGTGCGCTGTGACTTTTCTCAATGATATCCAGGGTGCCCTGCGAGATGAAACACCTCCTTCTGGGAACACCGGTAACACCAACACAACCCTCAGCAACCTTCAGGGTCTTGTCGTGGAAGGTCTCCCGCATCACATTAGGATAGGCAGTCATATAACAAAGTATACCAAACAATAATATGTATGTTGCTAATTAGGAAAGTTTCAGAGATTAAAGTTGTGGATGCACAACACTTCCCTATGTGTGTGTCAGCTTTCTTCTTCATCTCCCTATATTTCCTCCTACATTCTAAAGATGTGTAGGTTAAGTGAATAGCTGACTTTATATTCGTTACTGCGTACATGTGAGCGTGCCCTGTGATAGATTGGTGTCACATCCACAAATGGTTTTGTCCCATGCCCAATGCTGTCAGGATTGGCTCCATTAACCTGAACTAAACAAGTAGGTAAGAAAATGTATGGATTGACAAATTAAAGATCTGGGTGGTGGCATCATAAAAGGTATACAATGTCTCACAGTACATATACCTACACAAACTTGTGAATGTCTTTGGCTGCCCTGTCATTGAAATAAAGTCTAAGTAAAGCTTCCATAACACTTATGAAGTGATCCTTATCCCATGAACCACTGCATGACTTGAGAGTGAACGGCTCAGTAAATAAATAAAATGTTCTGTCAAAATGACAGTGTAGCCTGTATAAAAAAAAAAAAAAAAACAAGTGTTAAATTAATCCATAGTGTATATGGAGTCAAAAAGACACCAATAGAGTTGGAGTAACAGCAAGCTGGTGCCAAACAAGTGCATAGCAAGCAGATTATGTAAATATATAAATAAATATAGGTCAGAATTAACTGAATAACTCTGTGAGGATGAAAAAAGAACAGCCGGCTAGAACTCATTTTACAGCATGCCATGAAACAGACCAACAAACATGAAAGTTCAGAGTGCTGAACTTGAAATGACAACAGAGAGAAAGAAATGAAGCATTCCGTTAAAACTGACACAAAGAGCTCAAGAGAAGGCGGCTGAGCCACAACTGCGGCTCGGGTCTCTCAGCTGTTAATAAGTCTTTTAAATACTAAAGCTGAAGAGAACATGTAATAAGTGTAAAGCATGATTTCATCCAGCCTAAAAAGTGTGACTTTACTAATATCAGTGATTATTTACCCAAGGGCAACCAGAAAGTGATGACTCTTTGTCAGCATGTTTCTTTCTTTCTCTCTCAAGATTCATAATGCAAAATGCTTGTGGTGAAGAGATTCAATTAATAATCTGAATGACTGCATAAATAAAGAATATGACTGCTTGCCAAACAAAATGTTTCACAATTGGAACTTAGTATGACTGGTAGAATTTTTTTAAGAAATATTTACAAAGTAATCCAAGATTTGTAAGTGAAACAACTGCTCTTTTCATCCAAAGTCTAATCCACTGAACTATTTCAAATAAAGGAGGGGAGTGGTTTAGAAATTGTTACATAGTTGGTACAATATCAAAATACAGCCTGATGACGCCAGCTTCAGTGATCCCGAATTGCATCAAGCTTGTTCGATAATGGAAGGACAGATTTTTAAGTTGTTGGTGAGTCTTGGACATTTTCACATTTTACTTCTGATGTTCAAATACAGACTAACTGACTTTCCCTTTGGTTTTATACTGATAAATTAAATTGTGTGCCTTTGGTCGACTAGTAGCTCAAAATTGATCCATTGTGGATATGTGAGTTTATATGCAATCCAGGGTCCTTGGTTCCTGCCTTGTGCCCAATGCTACTTTGGCAGAGACTGCTGCTTTCTGTATCTTTCTTTTTGATTAAACAATTTCAGTGATGTATAGATTTTTTTAGGTGAGTGAGTTTTATAAGTATTCTTGTCTGTGTAATGTTTGCTTCTATTTTAAACAGTACCAATATTTTCCAAGAGCCAATATGGAGTTAGTTTAATCCTAAAGGCACAAATGTTCATTTGATTAGCAACTCTTGTTACATGTGTGTGTTTGTGTGAATGAGCCATGCAAGACAATGGTGTCTCATTCAGGTTTGGTTCCTGATGCTGCCAGAATTAGTTAGTTTAGTAAAGGATGGATGGATGCATATTTTCGCTAACAGATTGTAGGATTTTTGATGATTTTGTTTTGTAAATTTCCTCATATTTGGTCCAGGGTTCACATTCAGACCCCATCCAGGACTGCTTCCTGCTTTGCACCTAAAATTGCTGAGGCAGGCTTCAGTCCACCAGCCTTGAATTGGATTCAGAGTTTGATATTGTTGTACTGCTATTAAAAATTAGAGTTACGCATGTTTAGAAACATATTCCAAAAACTGATAAACCCTCCAACGTCTCTCATCTCCTTGGCAGCTCAAAATTAACCCATTGTCTGTAGGCATGTCCTACAATGGTGTGAGATTGCATTCTGTCTTGCGCAAGATACTTACTGGATAGGCCTCAGCTTTTAAAACTTTGGTTTGGGTTAAGAGAGTTTAATCAAATGGTGTATATACAGTAAAAAGATATCAATATAATTTGGTACTTTGCTCTAAATTGTTTCCCCAAGTAGTCAAGATATTTTTTTAAGCCCATGATGCTCATTTGGACAAAGAATGTAAAGAAAATGGATTTTCTCACGCAAATCAAGCTTCCTACTGGATGCTAAATACCAATAAAAAATGTAAATGATGCTTGCTGATATAAAAAAGAAGTTCTAATATTTATGTATCACTGGGGCCAATTTGCAGTGCTTTTCAACGTCTTTGATACACATAACCTTTATTTTGCAGCTCATCTCTATAGTCCTACTTATGCCTGTTGACCAACTGGCATTGCACCAAAGGTTCCTGTACAGGGCTGCTAGGCTTTCTTTTTGTGTTAGGATCAGGAGCCCAGCAATACTGGAGGACCTTGGAAATGAACTATTTCTCTAGATGAAGAGGAGCTATTTGAGGTGGTTTGGGCACATGATTAGGATAACCCCAGGTACCACCATTAGTAATACTGATGACCGAGGGGCATGTCTAGGACAGGAAGGAGGGATTTTACATCTTAACTGGTCTGGGACCACCTGCAAATTTGCCTATGAGACGTTGTACAAGATATGGGAGTATAATGTGTCCTTTTCAGCATATTAACAAGAGGAAATGAAAAGTGAATATAAACTCCTCTCTAAAGTAAACCACACTCCCACCGTTTTTTTTATTTACAAGTGCAACAACATACTTAAATGATGTACATGCATTTTCTGTTATTAAAATACAGTCCAATTACACAGTGACATGACTTCTTTGCAGTCAAAAAAAGCAGGGAGTGAGCCAGCAGTCTTCTAGTGTAAAGTGCAAGTCCTAAGCCACATCACAACATTACAATATGCAAAAATACAAAGGGTGTCCCAAAGCGGACCTAGTACCACCAGAAGTAGCCTTTTCTTACTGAATCAAGAGAGCTGCCAACATAGCTGCTAAGTAAAAATATTCCAATATTAGGTCACAGGACCAGAACCCATATCTGCAGCATTAGCAAAAGATAGGATAAAACTCTTAATGTCAAGCCATAATAAGGTCACTGTCCCATTTCTGTGTTGTAAAAGGTGGCTAAGGAGGTTGACGTCAAGAAGGGAATTTGACCTTAAAAATGTCTGCTTCCAGCCTCCTTGATAATGAGATACAAGATTTGGGGGTCAACCAGTCAACCTATTTTAACCTGAAAAATAGCTGTTAAACTGGGGATGATGAACTTAATTTAATGCCAGTCAGGCATTAGACACCATTATTCAAACTCTGAGAAAATGTATTGTCAATAATTCACCTTTTGGGGTAAGGTAGAAAGCTGAATTACCAGGGAAATATGATGCAGACACAAAGCATCTGAACTGCACACAGACAAGAACTAGTCTGGGATTTACACCCAAGAACCTGCAGCTGGAAGAAAGAAGCATCTGTGGTGTTCTGTGTATTCGGTTCAGTTTAAGCCATTTTAAGGTATAATGACAATTAAAAGCATGTGTTGCTAGACCCTCTGCTTTAAAACTGTCCAGATACATGAACTCCATAAATAATAGTGCATCGTAAACAAAAATGCTAGAAACAAGTAATCAACATATTTTAATACTTTGGAGGTTATCTTACAAAATCAAACACCCCAGACTCAAAACATTTTGATAACTTTTTATAATATACATGTACACATACATAGAAACATATACACATACATACACACACACACACACACATACACACACTGTATACATACTGCATATTATATATATATATATATATATATACACATACATACAGTGCATCCGGAAATTATTCACTGCGCATCACTTTTTCCACATTTTGTTATGTTACAGCCTTATTCCAAAATGGATTAAATTCATTTTTTTCCTCAGACTTCTACACACAACACCCCATAATGACAATGTGAAAAAAGTTTACTTGAGATTTTTGCAAATTTATTAAAAATAAAAAAATGGAGAAAGCACATAAGTACATAAGTTTTCACAGCCTTTGCCTTGAAGCTCAAAATTGAGCTCAGGTGCATCCTGTTTCCCCTGATCATCCTTGAGATGTTTCTGCAGCTTAATTGGAGTCCACCTGTGGTAAATTAAGTTGATTGGACATGATTTGGAAAGGCACACACCTGTCTATATAAGGTCCCACAGTTGACAGTTCATGTCAGAGCACAAATCAAGCATGAAGTCAAAGGAATTGTTTGTAGACCTCCGAGACAGGATTGTCTCGAGGCACAAATCTGGGGAAGGTTACAGAAGGTTACAGAAAAATTTCTGCTGCTTTGAAGGTCCCAATGAGCACAGTGGCCTCCATCTGAGAGCTGGCCGGCCATCTAAACTGAGCGATCGGGGGAGAAGGGCCTTAGTCAGGGAGGTGACCAAGAATCCGATGGTCACTCTGTCAGAGCTCCACAGGTCCTCTGTGGAGAGAGGAGAACCTTCCAGAAGGACAACCATCTCTGCAGCAATCCACCAATCAGGCCTGTATGGTAGAGCGGCCAGACGGAAACCACTCCTTAGTAAAAAACACATGGCAGCCTGCCTGGAGTTTGCCAAAAGGCACCTGAAGGACTCTCAGACCATGAGAAAGAAAATTCTCTGGTCTGATGAGACAAAGACTGAACTGAGACAAAGACTGAACTCTTTGGTGTGAATGCCAGGCGTCACGTTTGGAGGAAACCAGGCACCGCTCATCACCAGGCCAATACCATCCCTACAGTGAAGCATGCTGGTGGCAGCATCATGCTGTGGGGATGTTTTTCAGCGGCAGGGACTGGGAGACTAGTCAGGATAAAGGGAAGATGACTGCAGCAATGTACACAGACATCCTGGATGAAAACCTGCTCTAGAGCGCTCTTGACCTCAGACTGGGGCGACAGTTCATCTTTCAGCAGGGCAATGACCCTAAGCACACAGCCAAGATATCAAAGGAGTGGCTTCAGCACAACTCTGTGAATGTCCTTGAGTGGCCCAGCCAGAGCCCAGACTTGAATCCAATTGAACATCTCTGGAGAGATCTTAAAATGGCTGTGCACCGACGCTTCCCATCCAACCTGATGGAGCTTGAGAGGTGCTGCAAAGAGGAATGGGCAAAACTGGCCAAGGATAGGTGTACCAAGCTTGTGGCATCATATTCAAAAAGATTTGAGGCTGTAATTGCTGCCAAAGGTGCATCGACAAAGTATTGAGCAAAGGCTGTGAATACTTATGTACATGTGATTTCTCAGTTTTTTTATTTTTAATAAATTTGCAAAAACCTCAAGTAAACTTTTTTCACATTGTCATTATGGGGTGTTGTGTGTAGAATTCTGAGGAAAACAATGAATTTAATCCATTTTGGAATAAGGCTGTAACATAACAAAATGTGGAAAAAGTGATGCGCAGTGAATACTTTCCGGATGCACTATATATATATATATATAAATAATATATTGTGACAGATAGGGGGCGTTATCAACCCCTTGAACACCTCAGACAACATGTTCTGACACCAGGTAAAAGTCCAATATTATATTTATTATAATAACAATGTGCACAAAGCACCTCCACTCCACAATACTCAATAAATCAATAATCAATACTACACAATTCCTAATCTTCCAATCCCAGCAGCTCCGTTCTACACCTTCCCAACTCGGCTCAGTCTGCTGGGGTTTCCCATAGTCCTTTTATAGTCCCTGACCTGGAAATGCCTCTGTCCCTCAGTCCACGTGACTTCCTAGCACTTCCAGGTCAGATCAAAAACTCCTTTTCTTCAGCCCGGAAGTACTTGGTTTCTTCCGTCCCTGTGACTAGGGAGTACTTCCGGGCTATATGGAAAATATAAATCTTTGTTCCTCCCTGCAGCGTCCCCTGGCAGCTCCCACTGCATCCAGCAGGGCTGTGAAGGAAAACTCCAACGTCCATGATGCCCTACTGGAATCTGGGGCCCCTCCATGTTGCAGGGAGAGCTCCATCTAGCGATGTGGGGGTATTGGCCAGGATAAACTGCCGGCCATATATCACAATATATATATATATATATATATATATATATACACAGACACACATACACTATATTTTCAAAAGTATTGGGACGCCTACCTTTACACACACATGAACTTTAATGACATCCCATTCTTAATACATAGGCTGACCCACCCTTTGCAGCTATAACAGCTTCAACTCTTCAGGGAAGGCTTTCCACAAGGTTTAGGAGTGTGTTTATGGGAATTTTTGACCATTCTTCCAGGAGAGCATTTGTGGGGTCAGGGACTGATGTTGGATGAGAAGGCCTGGCTCGCAGTCTCTGCTCTAATTCATCCCAAAGGTGTTCTGTTGGGTTGAGGTCAGGGCTCTGTGCAGGCCAGTCAAATTCATCCACACTAAACTCGCTCATCCATCTCTTTATAGACTTTGCTTTTTGTGCTGGTACGCAGTCGTGTTAGAACAAGAAAAGGCCAACCCCAAACTGTTCACACAAAGTTTGGAGCATGAAACTGCCCAAAATGCCTTCGTAAGCTGAAGCATTAAGAGTTCCTTTCACTAGAACTAAGGGGCCAAGCCCAACCCCTGAAAAAACAACCCCACACCATAATCCCCCCTCTCCTAAACTTTACACGTGGCACAATGCAGTCAGGCAAGTACCTTTCTCCTGGCAACTGCCAAACACAGAGTCGTCCATTGGATTACCAGATAGAGAAGTGTGATTCGTCACTTCAGAGGACACGTCTCCACTGCTCTAGAGTCCAGTGGCGGTGTGCTTTACACCACTGCATCCGAGGCTTTGCATTGCACTTGGTGATAAGGCTTGGATGCAGCTGCTCGGCCATGGAAACCCATTCCATGAATCTCTCTATGCGCTGTTCTTCAGCTATTGGAGGTCTGTAGCTATTAACTGCAGAAGGTTGGCAACTTCTGTACACTGTGCGCCTCAACATGTGCTGTCCCTACTCTATGATTTTACGTGGCCTACCACTTTGTGACTGAGTTGCTGTTGGTCCCAATTGCTTCTCCTTTGTTATAACACCACTAACAGTTGACTGTGGAATATTTAGTAGGGAGGAAATTTCACAAATGGATTTATTTCACAGATGGCATCCTATCACAGTACCATGCTTGAATTCACTGAGCTCCTGAGAGCGACCCATTCTTTCACAAATGTTTGTAGAAGCACTCTGCATGCCTAGATGCTTGATTTTATACACCTGTGGCAATGGAAGTGATTGGAACACCTGAATTCAATGATTTAGAGGGATGTCCCAATACTTTATATATATAAATTAAGGGAACACTTAAATCACACATCAGATCTTGATGAACAAAATATTCAAGCAGAAAATCATTACTGAGTAATACTGTGTAATTAATTGAAAACAAAACGATGCAGCAACAGTCAATGGAAACCAAAATCACTAACCCATTGAGGGCTGGATTTAATGTCACACTAGCAATCAAACTCAAAAATTGAAATCACAGGCTGATCCAACTTGTGTAAATTTTAATTACAGCAACTCATAATGTGACTCAGTGGTGTGTTTGGTCTCTACGTGCATGTATGCAATCCCAACAGCATCTTAAGTGGCTTGGTGTTAGACTGTGATGATTAAGTGCTCCCTTAATTTTCACATTTTGACAACTGCATTTAATATATTCACGTCAACTTGTTACATGGTCAGATATGTAAATAAAAATTTCACTCTATTCTGTACATATAACAGTACTACTACTTATAAAGGCTGTAATGAACATAGGTGGACTAACCCACCTACCAGGAGAGGGCTCTGAGGTAAATGTGTGTCCTGGCCAGGATGAGTGCTGTAATCTGCTTCAGATGTGGGGTAGTGATGGCAGAAGGACAATGGGAGATTGGTCCATGGAGGGAAGGAGTCTCCCAGTGTACTAGGTGGCAGTGCACTGCTGGTGTGCCCCCAGTTTAGACTTCCACAACAATTCATGGGAGCTGTAGTGCAAGATGACAGCCCTGTTGGGTGCCCTGTGTGCCGTGAGGGGGCACTGGTGGGTGAGATCTCACTTACTTTATGGCTGCTCCACCTGATTAGGAAGTGTTTCCAGAGTGCAATGCTGTGGCACCAGAAGTATTCCTGGATCTGGCATACAAGGAGCCAGTCTGCCTCATGCAGGGAGTTGGAGTTGGGAGGAGATGGACCCAGGAGGAGTGAAAGAAGAGAAAAAGGAAAGATTGGAGCACATTATATTGTGTTACATCATATTATGCTGTGAGGGACTGTCTTGGAGGAACCCCGTAAAAGTACTCTGTAAAATACTACAACTTTATTTGAACCTGGGACTGAGAATTGGTAGTTTATCTGGGGATAGGCGTTTAGATACTCCTCCTAGTGGCTACAAAGTAAATAAGCCAAATAAACCTGCCACATTAATTTAAATGTGAAAGTTCATGCTGGGTCCCAGACATATACACTTGGGACACTGATTCCTGTTGTATTACTGAGCCAGAAGTGCTGCCCAGTGGATCAATGATTTAGAAACTGCTGATTTGTAAGCTAAAATTCAAATCAAACACTGCCATGCCAGCTCATCTCCTGAGCCCTCGAAATTTATACCAAAGGGATGGACATTTACAAACAGAAACATTTTGCATAGATTTGAAGTTTTTGACCTGCTTCTCTATGCATAACTCTACCCAAGATATTTTTATCTCATCAGCTGCAGATGACTTCCCAAGAGGAACATTTCTTGGTATCTGGCTGACCAAACATTAATTCTACCATGTCTTTGATTGATTTGTTGCTTTGCAAAAATTGTCCCCAGCATTTGTAAGAATGGGATCCTTCACTAGACAATTGAGACATTTTTCTGGGAGGAATAAAGAAACACCATGCCAATTTCTCACAATAGCCTTGCATAGGATTTACACAACAAGGCATGGTAGAAGGATCCTGGGTAAAACAGTTGACAAAGTGATGCCAGGATATAATGCTTTCCTTTCTAACAACAAAATTTTATGCCAAAAGAAAATGTGCTTCCATATTGCCATTTTCAAAAAAGCAACTCCTTAATTAAGACATGATTTGAGATCCTCCATTGGTTATACTGGCTGCAGTGGATGCAATGGCTGGCACCCAGACTTTTCTTAAAGCCTGGCAGTCACAGACTGAATGACTAAGGCAATGGGTAGGATCACCCAGATTCAACTATCAAGATTAACCTACTTGGAATACCAGCTACTGCATATCTGAAATTCACAGAATGTTTGGGCACACAATTGTCTTATTCTGATTTAGCTCTGTGATTTAGAAGCATGTGGTATTTAAGTTGATACCTTTTAACAGTATACTGGATTCTTCCAGGACTTGTAAAGTTACTCAAAAATTTCAGGTTTATTGAAAAAGGCTTTTTTTAAATTGGATTCGCTTTTAACCCCACTGTACATCAAATGAAATATCTAAAAAAAAAAGATCCTTCCTGCTGTCTTACCGCTCCCTTCATTCTGTCCACTGATCCATCTATATATTCTCTAATTCACTCACCCTACAGCCTAAGCTGAAGTAGTGCAAGGCAACTATTATTTTGAGAAGCTTTAGAAGGGAACCCATTCTTTCATTCGGCATCAAGGGCAATATGGCATTTTTAAAGGGTTTACACTGCCACACAAATATCAAAGATGGCTACAATTCTTAAAAAAACTGGTTTAGTCTTTTCTTTTTCTATACACTAATGTCATCATTTTGTTTGTACTACAAGAAAAGACATTAGCAAATTTTCTACAGCATCACAGTACCATTTTTGTAGCATGTAAAAAAAAAAAAGAAAAAGAAAATTGACATGACAGGGCAGACAAGCCAACATTGCATCTTCTTCTAGAGCCTAACCAGCCATATAAAAGCCCTCTGTGGTGAACATCACCCCCAGGCTTGGCTCTTGAAGTGGGTCTTCTTTAGTTTGTGGAAGGTTAAATACTGGACCATAAAACTTTCCCAAGGGTCACGTTCCTAAGAGCACCTAGTTCCCAACAATATTGCTATAATGATCACTGAAGCACAGAATCCCATCCGCCATGTCAATTGCTTTACATCCTTATATTACATCCTTATATTATTTTGCTTGTGTCCATCTGTGCTCGATATAAACAATGGTTGCCACAACTACTATAGCCCTCCACAACAATAGCGAGGAATCCGTGCTCCTGGCAGAGTTTTGGTCTTAGGCTTATCTTCAAGTCTTCAATTCTTCAATGTGACCAATTATCAACTGTGGTATTTGACTGTTTATTTGGTGCCTACTTTGTTACTGACAGAAATTCCATATTCAGTGCCTACTTTGTTACTGACAGAAATTCCATTATGACACTACCATTTTACACCTCCTTTTTCCTTCACTTCAACGTAAGCCTCCTGATAAAATGAAAAGGCACATACAGCCTATAAGCAGCCAACAGATAGTTTAGCCGAGCTACATATTCACACCAACACACAGAAGTAGAAACATCTACATCACGCCAGACCAACCAGCACAGGCAAGATGCCTTAGAACAACAAAGACAACGTATGACAAACCACAGAGATTACATTATCCGAAGATCAGCGGCAGCAAGTCCTGCACCTAGACAGTGAACAAAAAATGAATTACACACACAACCTTTCTGAAGAGCAGTGGCAAACTGCCAGACAACAAGAAACATTGCGACAGATATACTACACTACACATAACACTGACAACTTAAAACAAGATATTCCCTTTATATTACGGCATATGTAATTCCCCATTCGTTTAGTATATTGTACGACTATCACCAAGTCCCAACGACAAACGTTTTAATAATGCCGGAGTTTATTTTCCAGGCCCTGTTTTTACTGATGGCCAGTTGTACACTACATTTTCCAGAGATACATCGAAACCCATGTCAAACGTTCAGGTACTTGTGGGTTACACACAGGGTAATATTTTTGCTGACAATAACATTTATGGAACAAATTGCGTTTTCGGACAATTATTATAGATGTCAGTATACTACATTACCTGACGGCCACACTTCATACATACTGATTTATATGTGCCCTGCATTTCCCTTCTTATCCAATAGGTTCTGTTAACCTGTTCATATTACACTTTGTATTGTAAATATTCATGCTGTTGTAAGTGACTATAATAACATCCCATACTAATCATGTAACTATTCTAATACCGAGTCCTCTCACAAGTCACTACTTATTAAAATAATTTCCTTTCTTACTGTAACGTGTGATGTTTTTCTCTCCCTCATCATCAACGCTTTTATTCTTGCGAAATTTTCACAAGCACAATTTGCTAGTTTACATTTATTCACTTAGCAGATTCACTTATCCAAAGTACCTTATGAAAGAGGTCAAAAATAATTGAGTAATATCAACTTGGGGACTGTTTTGAATAAAAGTGTTACAAAACAAAGTTACAAAATTGATCATCATAAGTGAAGAGCTCTAAACCAAATGGAACACCACAAGACTAGTTCCTCCATCTTAGCCATTAAGCACCTAGAATTAAAACCATTATCAATTTCAAAGACATTCATATAACGTGAGCCTCTTCAAAAGCTCCGTAAACACACTGGGGCTACCCTTGAAAATCTAGGTTTGATGCCAGATGCCATTCACTTGCAGACTGGAGTGTGTGAGAAGGAGCATAGGAACTTATAGGTGCCTCCATATATATGGGTGATGATCCATTGACTTACACTGTAGACAAGCATCAAAATTTGAACTTAATGCATGACTTGAAAAGTAACTTACCCATCTTGGCTGTTTGAATACAAGATGTGCCACTCTATTTGGAATCATCTTGCCATTATGTTAGTTTTACAAATAATTTTCCATTTTTACATACATCAGTTTTAAATAGATTGTTGCCATGCTACTGAATGACATTACCCACGGTATAAGATACATTTGGGGCAGAATAGAAGAATGGAAGTGATGCTAACTCCCTTCCTTGATTTTGAAGTTTCTGATGTCTTTCATGTAGAGGATGGTTAATGCTCTAAGCTCCGGTTCCTTCCAATCACTCAAAGCCACACTTAAACGGACGACAGGTGATAATGAACTGCAGTACAATGCAATCAGCTCATGATCAGTGTTCCCATGAGGCTGTTTTAAGTTCATAGAATTTCTGAGCAAGATCTACCTGATCCAGACTCAGGATGGTAGGACTAGATGTCTTTTAATATAACATCAAATACAAGCCTGTATTTTAGATCAAGGGGCTCGACAAATCACTTCAAAATATGCCAATGGACCACTAAAAGCATAATGAAATATTGAAAATGTTTGACATAGTTCACTTGAGATGGCTTTGTTTTTCATTTGCTTTGTCTGCATATCATGCCTTTTTAAAAGAGTGGGTTTTCCCTTGACAGGCCAAGTCTGGCGTCTATGTCTAGCTGAGAAGCTGAGGGTTTTTAAACGTGTACTTTTCTGTGGTATTGCAACACGACATTATAAGAGCAACACTAGTTTTGAATAACCCCTTGATTAATTATTAATTACATGAAAAATAATCCTTTTTTCCCCAAGAAAGGTTTATCTGGCCGCACAGTGATGGAGTGGTTAGAGATGCTGCTTCATAATTCTAGAATCCTAGGTTTGAATACTGATGCAGTCACTGTCTGTATGGGATTTGTGAACAGTTTCTCCCCATCTTTCTGGGTTTTCTTCCCACATCCCAAAGACATTCAAAGAAGATGAAATGTCAACTGTAAATGGGCTTGGTGTATGTGGACTAGCACCCCAGGCCTATTTAGCATACTCAGAGGTGGACGAGGGCACCATCTTGGTTGGCCTTGATGTCCAATGATGCTCCCACAAACATGAGCTGGATTAAGCTGGGGTACAAAACGAACTGATAGAAGATTGATCTTTTCTGAGAATTCATAAAAGATTAGTTGCCTTTCATAACAGCTTTGCTTCGCTGGCTGTGTTATGCTGTGGTGCAGCACACACAAGCAGTTTTTTTTTCTAGACACAATTATCAATCCAACACCGAAAGGCCTGTTGCTCATGCAATCCAAATCCTAAACAAATGGCGCATTATTGTTTCTTTGAGGATTTCATGTTACTAACTCGAGGGATAAGCAGAGAGAAGAAAGATTTAAGTCCATCCACCGTGCTTTAAAGAAGGTTGCAGAGTACATAAAAAAATAAAATTATTTACTGTTCCCCAGGGAAGAGACTAAAAGAGATTAATCTTTTTGGATTAAGCACCTGTTTTAGAAATGCAACTCATTACGCCATAAAAATAATCTCTGAATTAAAAAAATAAAAGAGAAAGACTGGGTGACCAGTGTTCTTTTAAAGATCCTGCTACTAATCCTGCTGAAATCCTTATCTGGCGAAATTAGTAAATCTGGGATAATCCCAATTGCTGACCAGCCACTGCGGAGCTGAGTGGTCTGGAGGGACATTCACAAAGAGTGAAGGATGAATCCCTGGAAAATGAAGGGAAAAAGAAGGTGAAGCATGGACAGACTATCAAAGGTCTGTGACATCTGAGAGCTCAGTGCTCAAAATGTAATAAGGGCCCTGCATGTCAGAGTGATAAAGTCAGCCATCCATGTGTGCTCTGTCCTCTCTGTGTGCGAGACACAAGCTGCATGTGATGAAAGAGCCCTCTGTGATGTGTGGGCTGCATGGCTGACTATCACATACTGTTCAAGCAGCATGTGATGTGGTGACCTCATGACCCCGCAAAAAGTGATAAGTGACTACAATGTATTGATGATATACACACAAGTTTGTGTAAAACGTATCTGTTTAAAGTGAGCATTGCATTAGATACAGCACAAGACTTGGTTGAAGCCTCTGATGCACATTAGATACAAGGTATGAGAAAGAATTAAAATACTGGTGTTAGCACACTATGAGATGTAAGATATTCACCAATAATATGCAAATTCAATCTCCACTCATCCATTTACAGACCTAATATAAGGTCTTTAAGGCTGGAAAACAACCCTGCAGTATCAAGTACAAGACAATTGTTTTTTCCATGACTTGAAATGTATTTTCCTTCTATGCATCTTCTTTAGGGATTATCTTACAGCCAGATTGTTTACAGTTTCTCTCCATAATAAGGTATTTTTAATATTATGTATTATATATTTAGACTGTCATTTTTTGAACCATGTGTCATGTGCCTTATTTGGGTCTCTGTAAACCAAAGGCTCCCAGTTGCCTACTGTCAGACTTGTTTGTGGTGAGACCTATATTGTGTCATACATGTGCGTAAGGGAGGCAGCTAAAGAGTTTGAGTGAAAGTAATTAAATCCCAGACCAGGGGATGGAAGTGTTCACTAATCGTTTCTCTTTTTTCCCCATGCAGACCACCCAAAGGAAATCCCACTTGAGTCTAAGAATATCACATCCAGTGTTGGGCATACCAACATCACTTCCTCCAGCTCACCTAGATAACCGCCATTTTTTCACTATGTCACTCAGTTCTGTTTTGGACTCCAGTCTGTAAAAACATATTTTTCTAATCTAGCTGCATATTTCAAGTATACAGAGTGGCTACCCCAAAACTTTGTCTGTTTACTTGTTGGCTTATTTCCACAATTGGGACAGGTCAATAAGGAATATACATTTTTTGAAGGCCTTACCCATTTTGTCGTATTGTGGTGCCAAAATCACAACATGAACTATCCCTGCACAGCATATGACCACCATATGTGATATGAGAGTTACTGTGATAGTTTAGTTAATGGTTATTTAAACAAGTCACACATGAAAAGTAAGATCTGAGTATAATGTATGAATATTAGCTACAATATCAGCTTCTCACATAATGTTGGAATAGATTAGACTACCCATAGCTCATCTTCAAACAGGCCACATGTTGCATCACTCATTTTGTTTATTTACAATTTAACTTCTTGACCATATAGTGATTTCACATCTATTATATTATGCTGTTGTGCTTTTATCAATCTGATGTGAAAATGGTTTACCTAGTTATCTATTTATTACTAGCCAACTCGCGGCGTAGCATACGCCATATACAGTAATTATGTATTGATGGGTGAACACTTCCTGAAAGACACAGTTGTCCAAATGGGGTGGGTTTGAGGATACGACTGTAAGTAAATGAAAAGATGGAACTCTGGAGAGAGCAACATACAATTGTCCATGACTGAAAACTGGAGGTCCGCCACCACGCCCCCACCTCCCAGAGCGAGGGACGGGGCTGGACAGTGGTCGGGCGCGGAGGGCGGAACAGGGGGAGAGGGGAAGGATGCCCAGGGAGGACGCCCTTTCCGCCCCCTCCACCTCTCCGGAGAGAGGGCGGGGAAGCGGGCCCGAGAGGTTTCGGGTCCTAACCGTCCAATGACGGGTCGGCACAACTGGTAATGATCCTTCTGCAGGTTCACCTACGGAATTACTTTTACTTCCTCTAGATAGTCAAGTTCGATTGTCTTCTCGGCGCTCCGCCAGAGGCTGCGAGTGACCGCGGCAGGGCCGATCCGAGGACCTCACTAAACCATCCAATCGGTAGTAGCAACGGGCGGTGTGTACAAAGGGCAGGGACTTAATCAGTGCAAGCTTATGACCCGCACTTACTGGGAATTCCTCGTTCATGGGGAACAATTGCAAGCCCTGGTCCCCATCACGAATGGGGTTCAACGGCTTACCCACGCCTCTCGACGCCGGGTAGACATACATTGATCCATTCAGTGTAGCGCGACATCTAAGGGCATCACAGACCGGTTATTGCTCAATCTCACTTGGCTGAAAGCTTAGCAGCTGTGATAGTTTTACACTCCAGTACATTGCGGTGAATGCTGGTAACAGTCAGGCGGGCAGGCGGGTCAGTAGGCGTTCTCGTCCCATGGTCTTAGAGTTGGTGGGCGTGGCTCTGTGAGTTGTCATCGTATGCCATGGTCTGTGAGTTGGCGGGCGTGGCTATGTCGTGCATATCCCATGGTTGTCTTGTGTGCCCTGTCGGCTGCTTAGTGAATTATATATATAGATTTTGTGTCTTATGTATATATCTGTGTAGTTATTATGCAAGTTCTTCAATATCCACCTATCAAGTTAATAGTGTGCATTTCATATACATTTTACAGTGCCTTTCATATCTGCCTCTCATATCACACCTTTCATACCTACTTAGAAATTGTTTACTAGACTGGTAGAAACGGAAAGGGCAACAAATACATTTTTGCATACCTTATTTTTTGCATTATAACAACAATTGATCATATAGTCCCTGTTTTATCATGGAATCACACCACAATCCATTCAGGTTCAGACATTTGCACTGTGGTGTCTGCCAGCAGCCAGTTGTAAACCTGTGACATCTGGATTACAACCATCCGCAGTGTAAATCCTGCTGACTACACCAAGTGCTTCATCATAGAATCTGCATACAGTTCTAAGAGAAATGGTTATTGAAACTGCCAACTTGTTTAAGTAGGACATCCTAACATTTGTACCAGCACATTAAATTAGAAAATGATATCATATATAACATTCAACTTCATATTTTGTTTTCTAAAAGCAGTTTACATATAATTCTTTTATCCAGGTCTTAACAATAACTCTTAATGATTAACTATTATGGGACTTTACATAATACTTAATAGCAGAGGTGTGTTTCTGGCCCATATTATGCATCTGTATGCTAATTACTGAAAATTAAAATATATTCAAATGTGTTATGTAAATGTATCTAAATGACAAGACCATGCTCTATTTGATTTCTTTAGTCTGTTGTACTGCATGTGGGACTCCACCAATTGATACATATAAAGTTTGGAGTACATTTATTATGATGGCTCAAGACTCTTCTTTGTTTACTTTTCCAGAACAACAGTGTCTTTCATTATCTATTTGTCATTCAAATCACAGATTTTTCATCTGTTCATCACATATGAATCTATATATGGATCATATAGTGTCTTTCACATCTATTTATCTTCTGTATATGGTATCTCTCATTTTATATCAACATATCTATCATATAACAATCTCTTTACTGATCTGTATGTTTCAAATAGAAACATAAAAGAGGTTGAATGAGTGACCTCCTAGGACTTCCTCCAGACAGCACTAGGAAGCTGACACCAGTTTCCTTTCTCTGGACCTCAAGTCACTTATCTAGTTTGAACAATGCTGTTTTTCAATTTGCTACAAGAGAAATGGATTGAGGGGTTTAGTTTGCTCTTATAATAAGAAGGATCAAGCAGCTTTGCAACCTGTCACCACTTTGAAATCCTCCTGGACATGGTTGGAGAAAACCACATAGTGAGACTGTCAAAGTGATTATAATGTGCTGGTCAGATTCAGGTCATTATTGTTCTTGTAATCCACCTTCCATTCTGTCTCATTCAAAAGCCTAGTAGTGACAGAGATAGAAGATAGACATGAAGAGGAGTCTAGGTGACACTAAAGAGGTGTGATACATGAGGTTCTTAGGAGGAAGGAAAGCTGTGGAAGGTGAAAACAGGCATGGTTTCTGAACCCTAAGTACTGCTTTTACAACTAGCCAGATCATAGCTCAAATCTGCTGAAATAGTCAACTTAATTGATATACAACCCCAATTCCAATGAAGTTGGGACGTTGTGTAAAACGTAAATAAAAACAGAATACAATGATTTGCAAATCCGTATATTCAATTGAATACACTACAAAGACAAGATATCGAATGTTCAAACTGATAAAACTTTATTGTTGTTTTGTAAATCTTCACTTATTTTGAATTTGATGCCTGCAACACATTCCAAAAAAGCTGGGACAGGGGCATGTTTACCACTGTGTTATATCACCTTTCCTTTTAGCAACACTCAATAAGTGTTTGGGAACTGAAGACACTAATTGTTGAAGCTGTGTAGGTGGAATTCTTTCCCATTCTTGCTTGATGTACAGCTTCAGTTCTTCAACAGTCTGGGGTTTCCGTTGTCGTATTCTGCGCTTCATAATGCGCCACACATTTTCAATGGGAGACAGGTCTGGACTGCAGGCAGGGCAGTCTAGTACCCACACTCTTTTACTACGAAGCCACGCTGTTG
Source organism: Erpetoichthys calabaricus (assembly GCF_900747795.2). Taxonomy (NCBI): domain Eukaryota; kingdom Metazoa; phylum Chordata; class Cladistia; order Polypteriformes; family Polypteridae; genus Erpetoichthys; species Erpetoichthys calabaricus. The sequence continues at coordinate 96,108,513 of NC_041401.2, read as the reverse complement.
TAACACATGCAGAATGTGCCTTCGCATTGTCCTGCTGAAATAAGCAGGGACGTCCCTGAAAAAGACGTCGCTTGGATGGCAGCATATGTTGCCCCAAAACCTGTATGTACCTTTCAGCATTAACGGTGCCTTCACAGATGTGCAAGTTACCCATGCCATGGGCACTAACACACCCCCATACCATCACAGATGCTGGCTTTTGAACTTTGTGCTGATAACAATACAGATGGTCCTTTTCCTCTTTGGCCCGGAGGACACGATGTTCATGATTTCCAAAAACAATTTGAAATGTGGACTCGTCAGACCACAGCACACTTTTCCATTTTGTGTCAGTCCATCTCAGATAAGCTCAGGACCAGAGAAGCCGGCGGCGTTTCTGGGTGTTGTTGATATATGACTTTCGCTTTGCATGGTAGAGTTTTAACTTGCACTTGTAGATGTAGCGACGAACTGTGTTAACTGACAATGGTTTTGTAAAGTATTCCTGAGCCCACGTGGTAATATCCTTTACAGAATGATGTCGGTTTTTAATGCAGTGCCGCCTGAGGGATCAAAGGTCACGGGCATCCAGTGTTGGTATTCGGCCTTGCCGCTTACGTGCAGAGATTTCTCCAGATTCTCTGAATCTTTTGATGATATTATGGACAGTAGATGATAAAATTCCTAGATTCCTTGCCATTGTACGTTGAGAAACGTTGTTCTTAAACTGCTGGACTATTTGCCCACGCAGTTGTTCACAAAGTGGTGAACCTTGCCCCATCCTTGCTTGTGAACGACTGAGCCTTTTGGGGATGCTCCTTTTATACCCAATCATGACAAACACCTGTTTCCAATTAACCTGTTCACCTGTGGAATGTTCAAAACAGCTGTTTTTTGAACATTCCTCAACTTTCCCAGTCTTTTGCTGCCCCTGTCCCAGCATTTTTGGAACGTGTTGCAGGCATCAAATTCAACATGAGTGAAGATTTGCAAAACAACAATAAAATTTATCAGTTTGAACATTCGATATCTTGTCTTCGTAGTGTATTCAATTGAATATAGTTTGAAAAGGATTTGCAAATCATCGTATTCTGTTTTTATTTACGTTTTACAAAACCTCCCAACTTCATTGGAATTGGGGTTGTACAATATAAACTAACTGTTGATCTCAAGTACGTAAAGCACTGCAAAGAGTTAAAAAGAAAACCTGCCCCAAAAGATAATTATGTTAATGTATATCATAAAGCAGATAAACTCTCTGTCACAACAGTGTATGGGCAAAATACTTCAAAGGAGTAAAGAACACCAGAGGGTGCAGAATGGATGCTGGAACAGTGTGATGTGTGAATACAGAATTCCCTCCATCATGTGTGCTCCTGAGTGGACCCCACCCACCTATGTTTTTCATCTTTGCTATGCAAGAGAAAATATGGCTCAGAGCAACACATGCTTTTTAAGGTAAGGAACTAGCCAGTATGACTCACCCAAAATGAAGCCACTGTAAGAAAGTTTGTGTGGGAGATGGCTGATTGAAGCTGGAGAGCGTGTTTGTATAATAAGGAGTACTTCAAGCTTGGACATTGCTCATGGCTATGCTTGACCTTGTCAGCTAAAGAAGGCCAAAATAAAGAGAAGATTGCTGTCTCAACATTCCATGGAACCTTTGCCCTTTAGTTGGACTGCAATGTACATGACATGAAGAAGAAATACAGACATTTACATTTTGTGCATCTAAATTTAGCAATGATCTTTACTTTTTCCATTTGCAGTGATTCCTAATGTAGCCTCACTTTGTGTTCTGTTTATGGACTTATATGGCCAAACATTTTTGTGTTATAATCATAAGCCTTCTCAACTTGAATAAAGGGTCAGCAGTGTTAATTAGTGTGGTTTCCTCACAGCTCCAAGAAAATGAGCTCAAATACAATGCATACTTTGCACATTCTCTTCATGTCTATACAGTGGCATCTCTCCTAGTATTCCAGTTTTCTTCCCTGACCCGAAAAAACATGTGTATTTGGTTAATTGGTGACTCCAAATTTGTCAGATATGTGTGAGTAGAACCTACAATGTACACAATTATTTCTGTGTTGTGACTCAATGATGCTAGATAGGCTCCAGCCTCCCTTGACACTAAAGTTGAAATAAGCAGGTTCTGTAAATGGATGGCTGGAGGAATGGATTTCAGCCAAGATATTATGGGTTGGTCCCAGCTCTGCTATCACCTTCTTAATGTGGTTCCCTATTTAATATGTCCAACCAGGGTCAATGGTCAAAACTTCACAGACAAAGGTTTTGTGGTTTCACATTGATATAAAAAACTGAAATCCCTTTAGGTGCATTCTTCCCTCCTGAAGGTGAATGTGTGTGTGTATATATATATATTGTGGTGAGCGGCTGGGGGCAGTACCCAGCTGGGACACCCGGAAGGACCAGAGGAGGGATTACACCTCCTCCAGACCACGAGGGGGCAACCACCCTGGTGGCTATGGGGACCACGGGAAAGGAGCATGGAAGCTCAACCCTATAGGGGCCCGTGGTCACCGCCAGGAGGAGCCCAAATGCCTGAGGAGCCCTGGCCCTCAGCACTTCCGCCACACCCGGAAGTGCTGGGGGGAAGAAGACCAGGGACACCCAGAGTGCTTCCGGGTGCACAACCGGCACTTCCACCACACCAGGGAGTGCTGGCAGGCACTCACTGGGAGGCACCTGGAGCACGTCCGGGTGGATATAAAAGGGGACGCCTCCCTCCATTCGATGGCTGGAGTCGGGAGGAAGAAGGACAGAGCTTGGGTGGAGAGGAGTGGAGGCGGACCTAGAGAGAGAGGCATTGTTGTGAGGCCTGGACTTTGGAGGAGTACTGGGCTGTGTGCTGTTTCACTGTAAATATGGTTAATGAAAATATGGTAAACATGGTTAATGAATGAATATACACTCACCAACCACTTTATTAGGTAAACCTGTTTAAGTGCTTGTTAACACAATAACTAATCAGCCAATCTCAACTCAATGCATTTAGGCATGTAAACTTTGTCAAGACAACCTGCTGAAGTCCAAACCGAGCATCAGAATGGTGAAGAAAGGTGATTTAAGTTACTTTGAATGTGACATGGTTGTTGTCAGATAGGCTGGCCGGATTATTTCAGAACCAGCTGGTCTACTGGGATTTTCACAAACAACCATCTCTAGAGTTTACAGAGAATGGTCAGAAAAAGGGAAAACATCCAGTGAGTGGCAGTTGTCAGGGTGAAAATATGTTGTTGAGGACAGAGGTCAAAGTTGAATAGCTGGACTGGATTGAGGTGATAGAAAGGCAACAGTAACTCAAATAAACACTCATTACAACCAAGGTATGCAGAAGAACATCTCTGAACACACAACATTTCAAACACCTTGAAGCAGATGGGCTACATTAGCAGGAGACCACGCCAGGTTCCACTCCAGTGAGCTAAGACCAGACAACTGGGGCAACTATTTGCTCAGGCTCACCAAAATTGGACAACAATATTGGAACAACATTGCCTGGTCTGATGAGTATGATTTCTGCTGCAACATTCAGATGGCAGGATCAGACTCAACAGTTCAGGATGGTAGTTGTGTAATGGTGTAGGGCACAGTATTTTCTGGGCACACTTTGAATCCTTTAGAATCAATTGAGCATCATTTAAATGTCACAGCCTACCTGAGTATTGTTGCTGACCGTGTCCTTCCCTTTATGTCTGGAGTGTACCCATCTTCTGATGGCTACTTCAAGCAGGATAACACGCCATGTCACAAAGTTCAAATCATATCAAACTGCTTTCTTGAACATGACGAGTTCACTGTATTCAAATGGCCTCCACAGTTACCATATCTCAATCCAATTGAGCACCATTGCCATGAGGTGGAATGGTAGACTCACATCATGGATGCATAACCGACAAATCTGCAGCAATTGTGTGATGCTAACATGTTAATATGGTCCAAAATACCTGAGGAATGCTTTCAGCTCCATATTGAATCTATGCCATGAAGAATTACGACAGTTCTGAAGGCAAAAGGGGGTCTGTGACCAGGTACTAGCAAGGTGTACCTAATAAAGTGAGTGCATACATTTCCTCATACAGTAGCCAGGAGACCAAACTAAAGGACATAAAAATCATTTAATAACGATTAACTCAGTTGACTTTGTTATCTGAATTGCTATGCTTTTCTAAATTGCTAGAATATCCAGAAATGAAAGCTTAAAACCAGGGCACACAAAACAAACAGGTTAATTTGTTTTACTTATTGTAGTTGGTATGTCAACATGTTGTTTGTTTAAAGGTGTTTTACAAGGACACGTATTTGTGCTGCTGTAATTGTAAGTGAAAAACGAATGTAAGTGTTTGAATAACCTTATGAACAGAAACCCAGCCTTGACTGTTTGTCAATAATGCTTTCAATCTGAAATGGGAACGACTGTAAAAGAGCATCTGATTTGGAATTTTTAACTCAGTTTAGCAATTGTAAATCTTAGTTCTATGCTCTTAGAAAACTTCTTCTTTTGGCTGCTCCCGTTAGGGGTTGCCACAGCGGATCATCTTCTTCCGTATCTTTCTGTCCTCTGCATCTTGTTCTGTTACACCCATCACCTGCATGTCCTCTCTCACCACATCCATAAACCTTCGCTTAGTCCTTCCTCTTTTCCTCTTCCCTGGCAGCTCTATCCTTAGCATCCTCCTCCCAATATACCCAGCATCTCTCCTCTGCACATGTCCAAACCAACGCAATCTCGCCTCTCTGACTTTGTCTCCCAACCGTCCAACTTGAGCTGACCCTCTAATGTACTCATTTCTAATCCTATCCATTCTTGTCACCACCAGTGCAAATCTTAGCATCTTTAACTCTGCCACCTCCAGCTCTGTCTCCTGCTTTCTGGTCAGTGCCACCGTCTCCAACCCATATAACATAGCTGGTTTCACTACCGTCCTGTAGACTTTCCCTTTCACTCTTGCTGATACCCAACTGTCACAAATTACTCCTGACACTTCTCTACCCATTCCACCCTGCCTGCACTCTCTTTTCTGTACACTTAGATAACAATGTTCCAAAATTATCCCTGTTATTAATAAGTATATCATGTTATAATTTAGAACTTTGTTTTCAGTAAGTATTTCATGCTGTTGTTGTTTATCCTTTTGTCTGCAAACATTTTGAGTATGGTTCCTTTTTATGACTATTCTGTTACTGCCTGTCACATGTTTGATGAATGCATTTTATACCATTTCAGATGGCATCACAGCATCGCAGGCATGCAATTTTTGGAACATGAAAACAACTGTGGCACATATATTTCATATCTTTCTTGGAACTTTGGATTTTTCGCATGGTGTTTCTCAGATCTGATATTTGGTTTCTGTAATGGCAATCAGTCTCCTTTTGATTTTCTCTTCTTTTGACCCCTGCTCATCTCTTGGTTCTTCAATCTGTTTCAGTTGTAACTTGCTGTTATTTAAAGGCAGAATGTGCATGTACTGAGAGCTTGAAGGCTACACCACATTGGTTTGCTGCAGCCAAAAGTGTTTTCCTCCAGGTAGTAAGTCATCCTCTGCAGGTAATGTCAGGTAATAAGGGTTTCACAACAAAGTGGAGTGTTAATGCTGCCAATGTGAGATTTGAGAACAGTATAGGTAAACTCATTTATGGTATTTGTTTTCTGACTCCAAACTTTAGCACAGGTAAGACAAGTGGCAAGAGTTGTTGTTCTTCATTCATTCTTGCAGCATTGCTTGCTTTCTCATACAAGTGATATACCTCCACACGTTGTAATGAGTGTCCGCAGTTGTACTCTTGAATTGTTGCCTTCTGCAGAGTTAATTTCTCTCATGTTGTGTGTTCTTTCATTTTCTAATTCTTTCATTTGTGTTTCAAATATATCAAATTACTTTTATCATTGCAATCACGATAACAGTACCCTGAACTGAAGTGAGCACAACACATTTTATCTCTTTTCAAGAGGGCTCACCAAAGCCACCGATTTCTTCGACATCTGAGAACAGCTTGTATTACTCTATTTGTTCTTACAAACAGGTCCATCCTCTCTGACTGCAACATATCCTGGTTTAACACATGCTCAGCACAAGACTGTAAAGCCCTGCAGAGGGTGGTGAAGGTGGCAAAGAAAATCGCTGGCACCCAGCTGCCTTCTATCCTTCCATCCATTTTCCTAACCCAGAGTTGTGTCACAGAACACAACAAACACTTGCTACCTTTGGGAGGCAAACGGCATAATTAAACACCTCAGCCATAAAGTCATTTTTCTCATTCACAGGATTACTGGCACTTGCAACAGTAGATTAAGGGACAGCTTCTATCTATAAATTGCTAGACATGATAATAAATACTGAAGGTATTATTCTTGTGTATGCATGTGTTGCATTGCTGTATTTTTTGTGTGCCTCTTGTTTGTATTGTCTTACGCTCAGTATTCTAAAGAGATGTGCAAGTCAGTTTTCTATGCAGACATGACAATAAAAACCAAACTAAAAAAAAACACCTACAAAGAACTTTACCATGCATTTTCACAGATATTGAACACAGAACATGAAAGCTTATTTTGATGTTGCTACACAATGTCACTTGATTAATGAAAGAAAAGATGCAAGCCTAATTTTGTGTTAAATGAAATTTTAGACAATGCTCGGTTAGGCAAGATCTGAAAAATCTTATGTTTTCTCCTGCATTTTGAGATTAACAAGAAATCCTGCCACATAACTGTCTAGAATTCCTATTAAGTTTTCTTAATGTGCTAAAACCGAGGATGGATGGATGGATGGATGGATGGATGGATGGATGGATGGATGGATGGATGGATGGATGGATGGATGGATGGATGGATAGATAGATAGATAGATAGATAGATAGATAGATAGATAGATAGATAGATAGATAGATAGATAGATAGATAGATAGATACTTTATTAATCCCAAGGGGAAATTCACATACTCCAGCAGCAGCATACTGATACAAAAAACAATATTAAAGAGTAATGCAGTTAAAAACAGACAATAATAATGTTAACGTTTACCCCCCCCCCCGGGTGGAATTGAAGAGTCGCATAGTTTTGGGGAGGAACGATCTCCTCAGTCTGTCAGTGGAGCAGGACAGTGACAGCAGTCTGTCGCTGAAGCTGCTCTTCTGTCTGGAGATGACACTGTTTAGTGGATGCATTGGATTCTCCATAATTGATAGGAGCCTTTTGAGCGCCCGTCGCTCTGCCACGGATGTCAAACTGTCCAGCTCCGTGCCTACAATAGATTACCTGGGCTGTAAAATGACAACAGCATTAATGCCAAGTATTGCTCGGGGAACGGTATAAGTGTGTCTTGTCTTTTCGTAGCCTCATAATGGAGTCTCGTAAAAAATGTTTTTCAGCAGCCCAGGTGTTGCACACTCTTGACAGTGATACCAGCAGTGACGACGAAATGAATCAGTCTTCAGGTAGTGAAACTGAAACGGACAGTGAAATCAAAAGTGATTCTGATGAATCCAAAAGCGATTCTCATGTCAGTCACACTTGTGCAGTGTACTGTTCAACAGCTGATCAGTCTGAAAAGAAAATCTGCAAGGAATCATGCTACTATTGTCCCAACTGTCACGATGGATTGTGTATTTCACTGTTTCAAGATATACCATACAAACAACACATTTAGATAGTATATACAGTATTAGCATTATTTTTATTACTACTATTATTCATTATGATTTTTATCATTATACTTTCTACACTTCTGACTTTGTACTTTTAGTGTTTTCCATGTTTTACAGCAGAAAGATGAGATTTAATCAATGTCATTTTTTCAAGCCAAAAATGCAACGCTTTAAACATGTTTTGTTGTGAAAAAATGTAACGCTAAGGAAGCTAAAGTGGAAATTAATGATTAAAGTCGAGATGTTGACTTTAATCTCAACATAAATGACAAGATTAAAGAAGAAATTTTGAGACTAAAGTCGATAAAGACTTTTTTTCTTCACTGTATCCCTAATACACTTCTGTAGCTTGGTGAGACAGCAGGCTGCACTGACAGTGTACATAGTAGAAGCTTTAGTTCATTTCTTGTCTCGAGTGCATTTGGTGTGTCCACCCTGTTCTCTCTATGTTTGCTTGTTTCCTCCAGTTGAAAATTGATGGAAAGCATAAGGAAAGTTTCATATCTCCAAAAGCAGAAACAGTGCTTATAGTTTAATATATTGCATACACATTCACATGTTAATACTTTTACAGTAAAGATGCATGTTTCTGCTAGAAATCTGAGCTGAACTGAGTGCAGTTGAACATGGATTGATGATATGTCCCCACAGAAATGTATGTCTGACAGTTCAGATTTAATGATATTGCTTTAATAGCTGCTTAAAAACAAAAAAAAATATTATATGAATGCAGCACAGCTTCTCTAATTATAGGATTTTATCGCCCATACAATTTGTTAAAAGTGGTTCCAAGAGCATGCCTCCACTGAAGTATTGGAATACCTCGGGATATTTGCTGGACATTTTAAAGTTTTATACATATCTGACTAATGACATAGGAAGTAATACATAGAGTTCACACTGAGGATATTAGGTATGTTAATTATGAAGTGAAGATAAAGAAATGTTCTGTAATGCAGGAAAGCTGAACAGAAAAGCTGCTGTTCTTGTCAGTCAGATCCAGTTGAGATGCTGAAGGCAAAATCCCCAAATCTCTCCATTAGGATTCCAAAAGAGCTCTCCTCCACCAATAAGACCTTCCTATGATGTAGTCAACAAATTAGAGAGATGATCCTTCTTTCTGTGTCTTGAGAAAGAACACGAGTAACCAAGCAGCACATGGAAATTACTGAAATGGGCCAACCAGACATGTAGGCAGTTTAATATTGCTCACTATATATCGGGAGATGTTATACAATTTTCAGCTAATAAAACAAATAAATATGTGAATACCAAATTAGACAATAAATGTAATTACTGATTAATAAAGCCAATAATTTAATTATATTTCTGTTTATTTAAACAGTAGGATCTGTGGCATGCTCACCCATGTAAGGCCGATCTGCTGAAGAACAAAGACAAAGAACCTCTTGCGCTCCCCAAAAAACTAATGTTATGTAAGTACTTGCCAGATTTTAAAAGCCTATAGAAATAAGCTACAAAACCTCTAACTGTATGTTGCTGTGTTAGTGATCCAAGCGTTTTGACAACATGAATCCCTTATACACCCCATCCCAAAACTGCAGATGCTTCAAAGCATCAGACTTAAACTCTAAACCCAATAATGTGAGTTTCTGTCCTAGCTGTCAGCCAAAAAATTATCCCCTGAACCCTACTTTTCACAAAAAAAAAATTGTACCATATTGTGAGACAGTTCTTACATTTTTGACTACCTAAAGAATAAACCCAGATGCTGTGTCCTCCAGTTGTACTCTGTTGTGTAAGTGCTCTTTGACCGCTGACAACCTAATGATTTAACCCCATGCCCATTAAGTTTAAGACTAATTCTTCGATGTCTCAAGTTAATCCTTCAATAAAACTGATGAGAATTTATGGTGCAGAGTTGTTAAGTAGAACTGCTTTACCCAGTGAGAAGCTGCTGCATTTCAGCATGTACTTTAAATTTTGAATTTCATTTTTTTAAGCTTTTTAAAAGGCTAAGTTGCCTTGAGCCATAGAAAGTTTTATGCATTGCCATAAAACATTTAGTTATCCCTACCTCTCAGAGTGCTGAATTTTCTATGATTAAAAAAGAGCAGCAATATCAAAATGGGTTCAGAGAAGGGATTACAAAATAGACAGTAAGTAATATAGTGTGCTTTATAAGTGTGTTTGCTGTGAAAGGCATTGCATAAAATAAAAACTGAATGATTGACAGACCATTAAACTGCCAGTAAATAAAAGCCAACCACAAATGGAGTAGCAGAAACGAAATAGCCACACTTTCCAATCCAAGTGGACAGGGAACAAAGACTGAAGATTCTTTAGACAAGACAGGAAGGTGGTAAGAGCTAAAAGGTTTTTGTAGTTTGCATACTTTACTTTATATTACATAATTTATGGAAGATAGTGTGACTTGGACTGGAAACACAGGATGACAGGTTCCAGTAGCACAGCTTACTCACAGAATTAAGCTTCTGGTGGTACTTATTTATTTTAGTGGTGCTTTAGGTGGAACTGGCATCCGGAGTTGGCTCCCATTTTGTGGCCAGTGTTGCTGAGACACACTTTGGCTTGCCTGATACTGAAGTGGAGAAGTTGAAATAATAATAGTTAAGCAAATTAGTTTCTACTTAGTATTAATTATCCTTTGACCTGATGTGAATTTGCTTTAGGCAGCTAGTGAGGCCAAGAGGCAAAGTCATTGGGCCTTGACCTACAAGGTTATAAAATCAAGCACTATAATACACTGTATGACCCAATTTTAATTAATCAGCATGTTTTTTGCTTTAATCAATACTTGCAAAGGATTCTACTTATAAAATGAGTTGAAAAAACATGCTTTTTGTATTGATAAAGGAATGCTCCACCCAAAATTATATTTTTATTTTTTGTACTACTAACTCCATGCAGTTTATAGGGTTGGCCAAGAAAAAAATTTAATCTCACGTTTTTGTTGAGTAAGAATATAAACATTTCTGATAGAACAAGACCCTATGGCGACTAAGGCAGGACTACATATACTGTATATATATATATATATATATATATATATATATATATACATACGTAAAATATCCATTGAAAAACCAAAAAAAAAAAATCTTCTGCCACTCGTGTCACATAATCCACATGTTTGTTACCCAGTCAAATTCTCAGAACGTGCAAAACGCATGCTTTGTTACTAAAATATTATTAAATAGTTACTTCAGGATTAAACAGAGAAAATCATACAGAGGGAACTAAAAGTCAGGAAGACAGGACTCTTCACCAGCAAATGACTGAGAGAGGCAGGTCTCTAATTCATAAGGCTACTCTAATGAAGCTTTGGGTTTCCTGTTTATGATTTGCTTTGTTTAATACAGAAGTAAGTGCTTAACAATATTTTAACAAAAAAGCATTGTGAGCATAGGACTAGATACTGTAAACGACATGTGAATTATGAGACACGAGTAATGGGAGATTTTTTTTTATGAACATTTTTCACATCATTTGATTTGTCGTACGTTGGTCACTATAGGGTGCTGTTCAATCAGAAATGCTACGATGTTCGTTCTCCACAAAAGCATGAGATTAAAATTTTTTCTCGTCACCACTGCAATCTACATGGTGTAACTAACATAAAAAGATATAATTTTTCAGTGGAGTATTCCTTTAAGAACTCAGGGTTTTATTTAATAGTTACTAAGTTTACAAGGCTGAAGAAGAATATTTTTAGTTATCATAAAAACACATTATCTGATATAGCTAATATGTTTCTAAGGTCTTTATTTTTCAGCATTACCCTTTAATTATTCTTATCTAATTGATATATTTAATATTACGAAGCGAATAAATGAAGTTGATAACAGCTGTTAATTTAAAACAACCTCTACAGTGATTAAACCAGTGAGGTCAGAAACAATTTAAGGGTTAATTTTAACAGATTTTAGAAAACACCTTTCCATGCAATGAGTTGTAAATATGGTATAGAGAAACAGTTGCCTAGCAGCAAAGTGCAAAGCAGCAGCCCTGGGACACTTAGGTCCTGACATGATACTGTGTTAGAAAGACAAGGTGATAGGACATAAATGCATTTATATGAGCAGAAGACCTGTAACTAAATACCACGTCTTATCACTAGGGGTTCATTGGGCAGTGGTAAACGTCAGTCACTTATTATACACTTGACACCTATAACAGAGGCACTACAGTACATGAGAAAAGTGACAAGAAGCTAGTACCAATAGGTCGGTAAGATAATTAGTATATCTAACAAACTTGCCAAATACAGTTTAATGTCATGGGAAACCAGAGTCTATCCTGACAGTATCAGGTGTATGGAGGGCCAGACGTAAAAAGGGTGCCAGTCCATTGCAGCACACATCTGTGCACAGATCCATGAACAGCCAATCAAGACATTTGACTTTTGAATGTGGCATGAAAAGCGAAAGTACTCAGCAAAAAATCCACATAGACAGAGAGACCAAGCCAAAATTTGAACCACTAGCTCTAACCAGAAAACACCACTCTTAGTTAATTCGTCCATCCGTTTATTTCTAATACCAGCTGAATGCAATTTTTCATAATGTTGACAAATCATATACCAGGTGCATTAGATGGCAAGTCACACAACAATATTGAGCATGACACCATCCCATTGTATAATTCAGTGCAGATAAAGATTTCTGACTTGGCAAACAATAAGAAAGCAGTAACAGTGAGGTATTATAACAATGTATTGCCAGAAGTATGAAGGAGCCCCGATAGCATTTCCTGGTACATTTCTGCTGAGTAATGTGTTAGCTAAACATACTCAATGATAGTGTCTCAGAGAGAGGATATGCAGTATTGCTTATAATGGCCATCGGTTATGTCTTAATTCATAAATTGTTACACTATTTCAAGCTATCTTACAAACAATAATTATCAATGTATTAATGTAGCATATACTCAAATACTAAAAAGTTTTAATTAGTATGTAGACTACTTAAAAAGGCACATCAGGCACTAGACACTGTGGAGCCACAGTGCAAAATGCACATTCTATTCTAGCAGTTCAAAGGAGCCGAAAAAAAAACGATTGGGAGGTATGCACCAGGTTTCAAAAATGTCTATGTGAATTTGACAACAAAGTAGTTAAAATTATAGAGAAGTACAGTATACTGATGGAGATTATGGTAATGCAAGTGCAAGACAGAAACTAACAAGGAAATATGGGGGTCTAGGATAAAAACAACCACAGAAACTAAATCTATGAGATGGTAAGATACTTGGACAAATTACAGTGCAGTAGATGAAAGGTATTCAACAATCAAAATGGACAGTATAATGTTTTCTTTTTTATTAATCTTAATTTAGGATATATTTATACATTTTTCTTAGTTTCTCTTTCAGAGTTTGCCTTAATGTGGCTAACTGCAAGAATTCTACAGTGAACACAAGACTGGACTTCGACCTCTCATCTCTTTCAGTGGCTAGATGTCTGCACAAAGGCAGACAAAGTAAAAGTTCAAAATGAATCAAATATCCATCCATCCATTATCCAACCCGCTGAATCCAAACACAGGGTCACGGGGGTCTGCTGGAGCCAATCCCAGCCAACACAGGGCACAAGGCAGGGAACCAATCCTGGGCAGGGTGCCAACCCACCGCAGGACACACACAAACACACCCACACACCAAGCACACACTAGGGCCAATTTAGAATCGCCAATCCACCTAACCTGCATGTCTTTGGACTGTGGGAGGAAACCAGAGCGCCCGGAGGCATAAAGGGGAAACAAAAGAGACAGAGTCTGACTGTGATTTGACCGGATGGTATTGTTTTTTACAGAGAAGGTTCAGTGTCTACCTATACTACCATTTCCATCATTTGGAGTATTTAAAAAAATAAGTCACAAGACCTTAAACTATAAGACTTAGATCAGACAGTTAAACACTGAACCATACTAATAAATTATTAAAATTTACTTACAATTTAATATCACTTCTGAAGTTCAGAACTGCCTATTAATATGCAGCCCATCTGACAAGCTCATCAATTAGGCACTGGCATACTGCACTTAGCCTAATTACACTTTGTGACTGACTATATTTAAAGTGTGGGGTCCTTGTGCTGTGCACACTTCAATTCTACAAAATCTGCTGCTCTTAATTAAAGGATAATGCCATGTGTCTGTCAGGGTTGCTCTCTTGTAACTCGTAAGGTGTGTCTAAGTGACAAGCGGCAGCAGCACTAAGCTCACTAGGAAGTAGTTCAACCCTTGCAGCTTTCTCAAATGATGTACACGGCTACCTGTGAGATGAACCGACTCTCTGGCAGTAATGGGAGATGACAGGCAGGCTATTTTCTACTGCATTTCACATTTTAACAAACCACTGCCTAAATGGACAAGGAAGGAATAAAGGGAAGAGGCAGCTCAAACGCCTTACCTTCATATACTGTAAACACTGCCAGCTACACTATGGCATGGGCTCTACCTCATGTCCTGTTTATATCCCCTGTATTGCCAAAAGTTTGTGGACACCTGACCATCTCACCTACTGTATATGAGCTTGTTGGACATCCTATTTCAAAACTATGGCCATTAATATGGAGTTACCCCCTTTATGGTTATAAGAGCCTACAGTCTTCTGGGAAGGCTTCTCACAAGATGTATTTGTGGGAATTTATGCACATTCAGCCACAAGAACATTTGTGAGTACAGGTACTGATGTTGAATAAGAAGACCTGGCTCATAATTGGCATTCCAACTAATCTCAAAGGTGTTCATTAGGGTTTAGGTCAGGGTTCTGTGCAGGCCATTCAAGTTTTTCTACATAAAACTGGTCAAAACATATCTTTATGGACCTGGCACCTTTGTGCATGGGGCACAGTCATGGTGGAACAGAAAACAGTTAGTTATCCCCAAACTTGTATGACAAAGTTGAAAGTACAGGGTGAGTCAAAACACTAATGGATTATTTTTATCTCGAAAACACCTTTCCAGGTTGACGGATAGGTCGTGGTGGACCATTGCCATGCCCTCCACATTTCCCTGATTTGACACCCTGTGATTTCTGATTATGAGGTATGGTGAAGAAGCGTGTGTATAGCAGGAAAGATTGTGATATCAATGACCTGAAGGACAGACTGTGGTATCATCTATTCCCCGCAAAATGTGTGTCTGGCCTTTAAATGATATTGTTGCTTGATGGTTTTTGTGTGTTGAATATGATGGCAAACAGGTTGAGACATTCCTGCAAATCATCTTCACATATGAAGTATGTTTTGTGAATAAATTGTTTCTGCCATTCAAATGTTAACATAATTTTGACTCACCCTGTATATAATTGTCTAAAATATCTTTGAATGCTGTGGCATTAACAGTACCCATCACTGGAGCCACAGGGCCTAACCCATACCCTGAAAAACAGACCCAGACCATTATCTCTCCTCCACCAAACTTTATGGTAGGCACTATGTAGTCCAGAAGGCAGCATTCTCCTAGCATCTGACAAGCCCAGATTCATCCATCAGACTATCAGACAGTGATGTATGACTTGTCACTCCCGAAAGCAGGTTTCCACTGTTTCAGAATCCAATGGTGGTGTGCTTTACACCACTCAGGTCGACACTTGGCAATGCACATAGTGATATTAGTCTTATAGCCAACTGATTGTCCATGCAAGCCTATTTCACAAAGCTACAAATGCACAGGTCTTGTGCTGATGTTGCTTCCAGAGGCAGTTTGGAACTCTGTTGTGAGTGATGCAACACAGGATAAGTCACTTTTACATATTATATGCTTCAGCACTCGGCTGCCCTGCTCTGTGAGTTTGTGAGGTATGCCACTTTGTGGCTGAACGTTTGATGCTCCCACTTCACAATAATAGTTTTTGTAATTTACCAGGGAAGACCTGATAGAGCAGGCACTTCTTCAATTAAAGTCACTGAGATCTTCAGTACTACTTATTCTACTGTCAATGTTTGTCAATGGAGGCTGTATGACTATGTGCTTGATTTTATGCACCTATTAACAATGGATATCGCTAAAACACCTGAACTCGCTTATCTGGAAGGGGTATTCACGTACTTTTAACAATATAGTGTATGGCCTCAGCACTGGCTTGGGAGTTAGGTAACATAAAGGTAAATGTTAAAAGGGGTAATAGTCTAGCCTCAACAACAAACCCTAGTATAAAGGAACCACATCAGGAATGGGAGGTGGCTGTGTGGGCCTGGAATGGAAACAGAACACTCTCCACCTGATTTCTTCAGTTTCATTCTGCAACAAACAAACTTGGTACATACTGTAGGTCACTTTAAGTGTTACTGGCAATAACAATATTGCCTCTTTTCTGGCCTTTGAATAGGTAAGAAGAAGCTGTATATATTCCCTGTTATAAGAAATATACTGCAATGATGATAAAAATGCACAAATAATTTGAGTACAGAATACAAGTGGTTCATATGCATATTTTACACATAGAAAGAACAACAGTGATATATGCACTCATTTACAGCACTTAACCAAATTCATAACTGACAATGTTATCAACAGCATAAAAGTGCTGAAGTAATTGTAATTATGTAACTGGTGTGAAGATAGATAGAAAGTATTATTTAAATTATGGTAACAGATGCACCCCCAATAGCTAGATGTATATACTGGTAATATATGCAACACCACAAAGTAGATAATGGCCACCATAGCAGGGTATTATGTAAATACGTATGTCATTACCTCATGCATGCAGGCATTACCAGACTGAAATAAATGCTCCCTCTGAATCTTTCTCTTCTGCCTCTTCTGAGGAAAGAGGCTTCACAACAGATTCTACAGAGAATGAGTCAGCCAATATACAACCAATAGTCATGGTGGAAAGAGTACTGCTTTGGAGACTTAATGTGTGCGTAATGAAGGGTGCTTGTGGATTGGCATCACTCAAACTTGACCTTGACAGCTGAAGCACACTGAAATAAAGAGAAGGATTGCTGCTGGAATCTTAATAATGTAACCATCAAATCCTTTTACCATAAAAGAGCAGCATGCTGAAGCAGCAAGTCAGGTGGTAACAGACAACACAGCCCTGCCAGAAGCTGATAACAGCAAACCAAAAACTTGAAGAAGTATGTGTAGGACTTACAAAAGTTACTCTTGACAGAAACAGATGACTGAAATGTCAAACCAATGACCTATTGAAGTTAAGGGAGTGGTGTCTAATTCTAAGGCTTTGTGAACAAGGTGCCTAGTAAAGTAATGCATCATTTACAATTTGCCCACTTGTGTGTATGTCAGTCTTCCAGGACCCAAGGTACTGCCACAGCTTTAAATTGATTATTGACCATTCTTTCCATTAGTATAATCTACAAATTGACCAACAATTTTCATTTTCTTAGCAGACTGAACAGATTATTATATAGATGAAATCTCATTTTATACCAACAATATAATCTTGATTGTGCATTTCCAAAAGCAGACTTGCATATTATCTTGGGCATAGGCGTTCAAGGTTTGAAAACAGAAGTTTAACGTGTTGGACGACTGTGGGGATATTTAGTTTTTTTAATGTATTCTGTAACACACCATTAAGCCAGGTTTTGTAGGCAATGCTTACATATGTTTCATAGAGTGACAACTCATGTCTGTCAAACAAGTTCTCTTTATGCTTCATCTCACACCTTGCATGTGTCCCCAGTAATACGATTCCCATAAATGCATTTCATATACAGCACAACATCAACTCACCAGCTGGTTGCCTAGTAAACACTGAGCATAGTCTTGCATGCCTGTTCTCATCCAAATTGTTCCAACATTCTAATAAAAGCATAAGTAATAATTTCCAGAAATAATATTTCAGAATACATTACAAGACGCAAGCACACAAAATTATAATTTATCCCATTAAATGCAGAACTAATCCTAGTCAAAGTTTAATGGTGGCACAATAGGTAACAATTGCTGCTTAGACCCCAGATTTCTATGTTCTTCTCCAGTTCACACAGTCCTCCTCCAGGGTCTTGTTTTTTTTTCTCCACATCCAACAAAAAGAAATTGGATCAATCAGTGATTCAGACCTAGTATCTGTAAATGTATTAGTATTTTTCAGGTCACTAAATATTTGATTTTGCATAAAATACTATTGGTGGTTATCACTTCTGTCTCATAGCCCCAGAAATTGGGTTCAAATCCCAGAATATTGACTGTTAGTGTGTAGTTGCTCATTCTTCCCATGTACATATGGGTTTTCTTTGGATATCCTGGTTTTTCCATACATCCTAAAGAGTGTGTGTTAAGAGTGGGTTGCCTGACTATTCTAAATTAACATCAAGTGAGTGAATATGCCCTACAAGGAATTAGCACAGCTGCTGAGGTTTAGTTTCGGCCTTGTTTCTATTCCAGCCTTCACAATAATTAACGGAATATGAATGTTTGAAAAGAAAGAAAGAAACAACCACCACCCCAAGGTACCCTAGTGCTCAGGACAATTGTTTATATATATTTTTTATATCTGGAGTGCAAGCAGTTTAAGTGACATGCTCAAGGTCACACACATTGAGTCAGATGGGGAAATTGAACCAGCAAACTCATAGTTTAGAGTCCTTCACCACTACATTGCCTACTGAAGCAACAACATTAAGTTATCACTAAAACATTCAACCAGGAGCTTTTTCCACACAGAGGATACAGAAGAACCAAAAAATGGGATGCAAGATTAGGGAGTTGGTGTGAGTAAATTATGTCCTTCATCTAAAACAAACAACAAAATGACTTTCTGCTTTGGAAGGTGGCCCTGCACAACATGACATTCACTTGGCCTCAGGGGTATTGTAGCACCAAAATATTCTTACGCCATAAACACACAAGGAGTCAGAACAAGTCGTAACCACAATTCTTTAATAACCTTTTCGTAACTGTCCATCATGTTGTAATTTCATACAACTACCAGTGTTTGATCCAAGGCATGACATCTCATGATGGTATAGTTTTAGTCATCACTTTGTTTCCTGTGATATAAGAAGTAGGCTCACTAGAAGCAATCCCCTACCCAGAATAAGTCTAAAACATACAATGAAGTGCAAGCATTGAATTAAATAAACACAATGGAGCAATAAGCATAGGAAAAAAGCTTCAAATTAAAAAGTGCAGCCTGCCTAGGCCAACTTTAATTGCTGTTGATCTGTCTATTGCAAGTGGGATGGTTCCTTGACTTACCCACCTCAAAGTACTAGAAAGCAAATTTTGCTCCTACATTTGAAATAAGAAAGCCAAGCTAAAATCCCCTTTATTAATCGAAGGTCTCTGAGCCTTAGTGTCTCTCTCCTTTTCTACCTAAGGGCCATGTGTGTGCTGCTCTCCTTCTGCCAGGAGGTCTTTCAGATTGGCTTGTATTCACTACCATCACCTTATCTCTTAGAAGGTACAACTGATGAGTGTCTTGGAGGACACTGCACACATCCACTCCTATTCTCCTGTCCTTGCATGATTACACGCATTATCACTTAACGCATGCTCATGTCTTAATCTTTGTCAAAAAGGCATACTGGAACCTGCTTCTGCCCTATAAAGCCCTTAGACACCTGACTACTCATGGATTCTTATTTTTTTGTAAATAAAAACTTGTCAAAAATAAGTTTCATTGTTGCAGAAACTCTCAGGAAAATGTGATTTTGCTTTCATAGACTTGCTAATGGTTTACATGTTTTATAAGCCCTAGAAAGCTGTAAATTCTAGATTTTTAGTTAAAGATGATGCTTTTTAGGGTAAAGAATAAGGAGATCGGAGAATGATGTACAGTAAGCATGATGAGGACATTCTGCTATGAAATTGTTCAGCTAATGCATTTGCTGATGGCATTTTACAATGAGACAGAAGGTCAAACAAGCTTTTTACACCTTGGGCTTATACAAGGTCAGCTAGGAGTTGCAATGTACTGTCAAAGCTGCTTGTTTTCTCTCAATCTCAATTTTTCAAATTATACAGTAGCTCTTTTTAATAGATGCTTGCTTATTGGTTGGTATGGTGACTGCTTTCTGATGACTGTCTCTGTTTGACTGTTCTTTTCATGCCCTAATGGACTTTTCCCGGGTGCTACAAGTCCTTTTCATATCCCAAAAAACAGCAATTGGGGACTCTGAATTGGCTCTCTAGGTGGATGTTTAAAGGAGAATTGTGACAGACAAGTGTGCCATATCGGATTGATTGCTGCCTTATGCTCAGTGCTTTGCAGTGCAATAACTGAGAAAAACGAAATGACTCCTACAGTTATATATTCAGGGAGTGGATGTTGAGGTGGTGCACTCCTAAATGTAGCTGGGAGTCCACATCAGGTTGGACTGGTCTTCCAACACAGAGGAACTATATAAGAAAGGGCAGAGCAGGCCCTTTTTTCTCAGGAGACTGCATTCCTTTAATGTGGGTAGTGACATACTTCACATATTCTATAACTCTGTGATGGCGAGTGTGATTATCTATGCTGTTGTGTGCTGGGCTGCTAACATCACTTCAAGAGAGACCCACCTAATCAACAAGCTAATTAAAAGGGGAGGCTCAGATACAGAATGTACTCTGGATCCCCTGGTGGTAGCAGCAATGGCGAGGACTAAAGCAAAACAGAGGGCCATTATGAACAATGCTGCACATCCTCTGCATTACACACTAACACAGAGGACTTTCAGCCAACAAATTATTCAACAGAAGTGTGTCAAGAAACACTATGGGTTTTTCCTTCATACCTACAGTATGCCTACCTGTATAATGCCTAACTGCAGCTGTATCTGCCAAGTCAGAAGTTTTGTTTCTTACTAAATCTACTTCCAATTTAGTCATTCTGGTGTAAGTGTGGGTGTGTACTTATCTATCTAGTTCTCCAAGTCGGCCCCTTTTTAGAGGTATCTGCATATAAAGCAAAAGGCACTTAATGTCATTGTCATGTCTGTCAGCATGTAACAATCCATCTCCCAATGGGCTGATTTTGGCATTTGCCACACTTGTTCTTCAAGAACATTTGTCAAACAGGATTTTTTTTAGGTTGAGATATGTAAATTCAAACTTGTATATCTTAGAACAAACATTACGTGTAATTTTAGTTATTAATTATTTTACTATCCCTTGACAAAAGTTGCTTCATCTTGTATATATTCCTCTTATTTGTCAGATAACCACTCCTATTTACAACAGATAGTGCCTGCATGTGTTGCTAGTAATGTATAAGCAGTGGCAGAGATTTGAGCAAACCTCTGCCAGGTCAAGCCAGGTCAGGTAAATTATCTTTGAAACTGTATAAGTAAAAAATGCAAGCAAGGAAAGCATAAAGTCACTTAACTTATCACGAATAGATGAGGAATAGAGCTATGTAAGCATAGATCTGTAAGTACAGAGAGACTAAACATATACTCAGCATTTATGTCAATTTAAAAACAACCTTATAGCTGCATTATAGACATAGTCGCATGTGTAAGGTTGGAGAAGCACTGTCACATTCACTGGTTTCTGCAAACACTGACACACAAATAACGTTGAGAATCTCTCTATCCACTGCTGCATCAAACTAAATCCCAATGTGATTTGATATCAGCACCCTTTGCCCATAAGCTGAACTTTAAAAGCGAATCACAACTCTTTCCTTTAAAGGGCAGGCTTTGGTAATCAAAAATTTATAACAGAGTCTTTTGGCTCATTTTTCCACACCCTCCCTCATTGGTGGACAAAAATTTGTCTGCCTATTTGTGAATGCTTGGATGCACGCACTGCGCAAATTTATGACTATAGTACATTTTCCTACTTAATGTATTATTATGGGTAAACATCAACATTGAATTTACAGTCCCTTGAGATTCCTACTAAATACACTTGTCCATCTGTTTCTTAATATTCTAATTTAACAAAGGAAAAATAAGAAGGCTGAAGTGCCCATGATAACATCAAGCAATTAAACTCAAAAAGGTGTTCCCTTCCCTAGGAATATGTTGCGAGACATAAATGCAACTGAACATTGCTAAGATGTATCATTTATTTATGTCTTCATTAAATCAAATGCTCTTATTTCAACAGCTTATATTATTTTAATACCCTATAAACAGAGGCACAATTTAAACATCATTAGCTATAAAGACTGCATGTGTAAGGATCATAACGTTTGCATGCCACTCCTCTTTTTGACATAAATTTAAAAATAAGAATAGCCTATGATCCATGCTCTGTCAATCTACTATTCACTAAGTGAACCACAGCTAGCATCAAGACGAGATCTGAAGGACCCCAATGATCACTGTGGCTTTTGTTTTCCAATAGGCTTATGCACATAGAATTGCAATTGTAAATTACTAGCAGGCAACAAGAGTCTATCAGCAACTTGATTACAGAGCAGTCTCACGTCAGCTCGGGGACCGAGTTAATGGAACTATGACTGCACTGAATCAATTCAGCACGCTAAGTGGAGATTCAGGACTACTTCTCAAAAGTCAGCCACTTGTTTAATGAGGAGTACCACATTGCTTAGTCTCTTTTTAAAAGGGGTAGCATAGCTTTAGAAAAAAAGATTCTTAAACTTTTGATGAGCCACTTCCTTCATTATATTTTGCATAACATACCATTTTCGAACTTGTTTAAACCAATTCAGAGTCACAAAGGAACAGAGCATATTCTGGCAGGATGAGGTGCAGGGTAGGAACCAGACCTAGACAGAATGCCATTGTATTATAGGGTACACTCATACACATACCCATACAGGGACAATTAGTCCTAACCTCTATATATTTTTCCAGATGTGGAGGAAAATCAGAGGCCCAAAAAAATTCCACACAGACATGGGGAAAATATGTAAACTTCATGCAGACATTGACCTGAGGTCAACTTTGCATGAATTAGAGTTATGTATATGGCAAAAAGTAGGAATGTGCATGCACCAAACAAAAACCTGATTTTTAATACCTACTGAATGCACATTTGTATAAAATTACACTTTATAAACCGTAGTTATCTTGTAAATGTGCATACATGAACACACCTCAAACTCTGCCTGGTCATCACCCTGAAATAACCTTATAATAGAGTATGCTAGTCATATGCAATCACAATGCTGCAGACCTTCATTGTGTGGCAGAGCAGCCTCACCCAATACATCCAGACATTACCAGCTACATATCGGGAGTCCTATGATGCACTCAACATCTGAGCATGCACAGCATTACAGTGCCTCTCCTCTATGCTCAGGGGGTCAGGAAGGCAGCATCTGAGTGGGTGGCTACTGTCACCTGGCAAATTTAATGACATGACTGCTGTCACAGTAAACAGTAGTATATGCCATATGGAAAACTGAGGGTTCAGCCAATTACCTTGTATGACAGCCATCATGTACAGCAACATCAATCAGTACATCGTCTGCTAATGCTACTTTGCCTCAAAATAAATGAATTATGGGTTTACTCAGGCCTCTGAGCCATGGTGATCGTCAGTCTCATCTTGGCATCACAGATGACTTGTGCATTAGTGTAACTGCTTAAGGTTAACAATGCCACTTCATTCTCGCTAGATGCCCTTTTTGCAATACAAGTGCAGTCATTTTCCCTGATTACATTAGGAAAACTGGACACTGCTGCAGATTGCTTTTTTATGTTCACTGGTACACCCATACTATACAGAAACGGAATGTAGCATCTTGATAGCCATTTACGGTTTCCAGTGCAGCAGACATGATGGGACTGAAGCTTAGCTGAGATATTCCTGACCTGTCAGCCACTACCCTTCTAGTAGGTGCCTTCTGCCAGAAAACAAACCACTGTTAAAACCTTGATATGAATAGGTAGTTCAGACAGACTGTTTTTCTAATTGCTGGGTCCAATTCAGCACATTCACAGTGGCTCTTGGAAACCTGTATCAGCTCAGAAGACAACCATCAACATGGGCAAAAAAAAAACAAAAATTCTGCAAGCCCCTAAAAGCTCCTTTCCTTCATATATGACCTTTTACATAGTCTTAAGTAGAACCAAACAAGCCAAGTTTTGTCAACCCATTAGACTATGATTAGGCTGCAGGGCATGACATTTAGAGCTTTCTGTATGCAGGGAGCGAATTACAACTGTGTTTTTACGTAATGCAATTATTGACAACAAGGGATTGCATTGCTTTCAAATCCTGAGAAGTGACAACAGATAGCCGATATAAACTCAAGTAAACTCAAGTAAGTTCTTCAGTGCAAATACAAGATAGGCCCTCTTAAAAGGCAACAAGAATAAAGTCTGTACATCACTGTGATGGATGGCCGGCCAAATATTCCGGCCCACACCTCCAGGCCGCCAGATGGAGCCCTCCCAGCAGCATGGAGGTTCCCCGAATTCCAGCAGGGCCTTATGGACCTTGTAGTTTTTATAAACAGCCCTGCTGGATACCATGGGGACCACCAGGAGCCGCTGTAGGGAGGCTTGCGGAGTGCTACGTGCCCTATAACACGGAAGTACGTCCTGATCACATGACCAGAAGGAATGACGTGCTTCCGGGATGAAGAAAAGGACTTTTAACCTGACCCTGAAGGGACTGCAGGGTTGGAACCACTTGCGGGTCAGGGGATATAAAAGGACCTTGGGAAAGCCCAGACGCTGAGCTGAGCTGGGAGGAAGGGTGGCGAAGTGTCTGGGAGAGGAGGATTGAGCATTGTGTATTGTGGAGTATTGTATGTGTTGTGTGGAGTGGAGGGTGCTTAGTGCACGTATTTACAGTATAATAAAAATAACAAGTCTTGCACTTTTACCTGGTGTTTGGTGTGGTACCTGAGGGTTCAAGAAGTCGATAGTGGCCTCTACTGCTACAATCACATTCATCACTTCTGAGGTTTAATATGTGGGGCATATCAAACATATATTAATAATGCATCAGTGATATGAATTACTGTACACGTGAGTCATCATTTAACTGGTTTGGCTGCAGTACCCTAGTTTATCAAGGATATCAACATTGCCCGGTATTCCCAAAATGTTGTGTACAGATGAGTGAGAGTTACCATAAATAAATGCAAGTTCTCAGTCAAGTTTTTTTTTTTTATAATATAACTCCTGACTTTTGTTGCTCAAAGTTGCTTAACTATAATAAATATAAAATTGTCAAAGTTTAAAATGTTGAAATTTAATCCTCATTTAGAAATCACCGAAGAACCAAATTTAACCAGAAAGGTTGATGACATAGGTACTTGGCCCTATAACTGATCTTGTTCTGATGTTGATTATATTGTGCAGATTGACTCACCATCTGTTAAAAATAAATTTTCCTAAAAACACATGCAATCATAGTTTTATAATTGGTTGCATTACAAAGAAAAATGACAAAGCGATTTTACAACAGTGGTTTGTGTTCCCTAAACCTTTAGAGACAGTGTTTTGTTTCTGTTATAAGATATTCACTCCTTTGTGCAGAAGTAGTGTAGCTAACAAGGGACTAAGTGATTGGAAAAATATTAGTGACTACCTAAGATTGCACAAAAAACTCCCTTTCAACATGTAAAAAGTTACAAAATTTGGTACAAAACAAATTTACATCACCCTTGGTGAGACATGTAAATTAGTAATATACAGGGGGAAAAAACATTGGATACGTGCATTAGAAAAGTTATTTATAATCTCGTATTTAGTGTAAAATAACTTTGCTTTCTGCAAATTTTCAGATAGATTATTCACACCACACAATAGCAAATTTTTAAGTCTATAGGAATTGGTAAATTTGAATTACTTATGAGCAAGCAGATAAGGCAAATAACATCATGTGAAATGCATGCCTACTACTACAGTAAAACAATTCAAAACGAGTTAATCAATTTACTTGCTAATGCTACTTTGGTAAATATATTGAAGCAGGCAAGGAAGGCAAAGTATTTAGCATAATAGCTGCTGCACTTTGGACATAAGTCACATTGAGCAACTGTCATTAACAATTAGATTTTTGGACCAAAGAAGAAATGAAAATGCAAGAGCATTTTGTTTCTCTCTTTCCACTATGAGAAACAGCAACAGGTAAAGGAATCTATGAATTAATCAGTAAAATGTTAACTTGATGTAGACAATTGTGAGCACAGGGTTACAGCAATGGTGTCAATATGAAAAAGTAAAAATGCAGCTGTTCCGGCTACAATTTTGAAGCGTAATCTACAAACATTTTTATGTTTTGTGAATGTCATTCTTTAAATTTAGTAACTGGGGACAGTCTTGCAATTTCAACATTTCCCAAGAGGTTCTGTGATGTAAGACCAAGGATTTATGTATTACTTCAGCTTCAGCATATTGCTGAAGAAACACATTAAACGCTTGTCTCCTAAACCTTTGTGTGAGGACTATGTGAGAATGTAAAATTAATAGTGTTAAAGCTATTAAAAATAAAATCTTAGAATTAAGGAATGCTTAGGCCAAAAAACCAAATACTGCATTCACTGCTGCTTCTAAAGTTGAATCTTTCATTACAAAAATTAAAGATTTTTGGATTACCCTTTATATGTGAAATTATATTTTGTATAAAATCATTTTGGTAGGTGAATCAATGCAGGGGTATAAAATAAATATGGGCACTACATTTGCCTATATTAAGAAATGATGAAATACAGAAACTGAGCTCAACAAAAATTTTAGCAGAAACATTCAATTGTAAATGTGAATTTAGAACTTCAAGATTTTATCGGCTTATCCTTACAATAATGCAATAATGCAAAGAAACAAAACTGAACATTGGCCAATGCAATTATGTCCTTGACAGAATGATTTCAACAAATGGAAGCATTCAATGAACATGGGCCTTTCTTGTGCAATATAAAAAAAAATGAGTCCATTGTGAATTATTTAAAAGGTGCAAAAACTTGAAATAAACCTCAGTAATTCTAAAGAATGTGATGTAAATGGTGAAGAGTTCTGCCAAGAAATTGAGACATTGCTGGTACTTTTGCCTGATAATGCATCAGAAATGATTCAGGTATTTTGAAGTTTATAAATTCAAATAAAATGCAGGATATCCTAGTACCTTATGGACTGCATTGCAAATTATACTACCCATTCCTGTAATTGTGGGTAGGTAGTGAAAGCAGTTTTAGTAAACTAAAGCTAAATAAAACATATCAGCAATCTTCCCTGACAGGGGCAATATGGAATTCACTGGCAAGTCTATCAATTGAAAGTGACACAAAATTGCATTTGCTAATACATATTAACAACTGTGATGACATGACATTTAAAAAGAAGACCCATTAAGAAGAATGTTATAGATTTTCACTTAGAAAATTTGGCAATTAATACAAAGACCAATTAATGTTTCGGTAGTATTGTTTTACAATTTCAAGTTCATTTAAAGCAAACTGTATCATATATTATATTATTGCATTGTATTCTCTAGCATTGTATATTATTTTATTGTATTCAATTGTATTGTAATTCTATTTTTATTTCATTACCTATGGTAGGTGGGCATACAAAAGTCTATCCGCCCAAATCACTTTAATACTTTGGGCCAGCACTGCTTTTGGCCTTTCTTAGATCTTTTTAGCATTATTTCTTTATTGTTAATTGCTCAAAATTTCTGTTAATTTCCATATAATGAGCCTGCTCTCCATTCTCAAAGAACAAAAGGAGAAAAAACACCAGGAGAGAAGATGGACCTAATATGTAATCAATGAACACGTGGAATCAGAAGAAGAATATGCAGAAACAAAGTTAAATGCAAGTCTTGGTTACAAAACTGTCCATTACACAGGACACATAGTAAGGATTAAGAAGCATGGAGAGCTTAAAAATAAGTAGCTCGAAGTGAGTAAAGACAGCCCCATCAAATAAGGTCTTCATAAATAATGATTTGGACATAAACTGGGTACACAACAGCCTGGAACAGAGTTCAGACACAGTAGTTGGAGCTACTAGACACTGGCATGCTCATATACCACAGCAGGAGAAGTTTCAATCTCAGCTTGGTTACTGTTCATATAAAGTCTGTATGTTCTTGCCTATTGGTTTTCTCAGCTAGTCCTACCAAAGACCATTGTATTTGCATAACTGGTGACTCAGAACAGGTCTAGCTTGTCCATTAGTATACCCTGCACTGAAATGGCATCCCAGATGCTTTTTGCCTTATGCCCAGTGCGGTTCAATGAATTGGACTTAGTTTGAACAAAGACTATATACAGTATTAGAAACATTTATTATGTAGACAGGCTGCTTCATTGTTCATGCACAAAATGTAAAGTTTCAGGTAGCTGGGACAAGAGGCAATCTTGTAGATTATGAAAGTGTTGTTAAACCGACAGTAGGTGATAAGAGAATCAAGCGCTACCAAAAAAGCCCCAAGTAATACAAATATAAAGGAGAGAACACATCTAGTGAGGTGAAAGGATTGGAAGACAGAATAAATTTCCACCTGTCCACATTCTTTAGCAAATTTTCAAAAACTGGGTCGAAGAAAGCTAATGTGTAACCTGCTACCATCAAGTGCAAAGAAAAGACCATCCTGAACTGGATACCAGTTCACTGAAGGGCAAATTTCCTTCACTCATCCACATTCACTCATACCACGGTGGTTTTTGATTTCCTATTAACTGGGGTGCAATAACAAAAAAAAGGACCCAGGAAGAATCCAAAAAGACAAGAAGAACATGCAAATGCCCAAAACCGACCATGATAATGTAAAAAGAAAACAACCATTGGAAATAAGACATAACCCTCACAGAGATAAGCAGCTTCCAAAAAAAAAAAAGCCAGGTACTGATCAGAGATACTCATTTCATTCATTCCCCAAAAGACTCCAAAATCAAGTCTCAGAAAATGAAATATTTCTGAATATAGGCTCATTTTAAAAGGTCTTCACTAAGAGTTTGGCAGTACAGTAGTGAGGGGAAGCCTCAAGTCCATCAGAAATTGCCAGCCCTATATGTCTGGATGTGCTCCTGCACGCTCAGATCTCTCAGACACAGGTACTGAATCTATTTGGGGTGGTAAGGAGCCAACCATATAGGAAGAGGATTAAATCATTCCACATATAAGTCGTTCTGGTTGAAATCTGTGCTTGTATTGTTTCTCACTTCTATTCTAAATGAACCCCACTATTTTTCCCTGTAACTCCTTGTGTAGCTTACAGATCATTCAGGGTACATATTTATCTGAAACACATCCTCCGGGTAAATTCCGTTTGGAAACACTTGACAGGCTGAAAATGAAACTGAAGCACAAGAGAAGGAAAGGCAGAGAGGGAGGGAGAGGGAGATTGCGATGTGGTCCTTTGAAGTGGTTTTGAGGCGCCAATATGTTTGATGGCAAATCTCCATTTCTGTTTGATTAACGTTGCCGTGCAATAGCCTTTCATCTATATACATCCTCTGATTCTTCCGATTTTAATGTTGTCATTTCTGCTGTGCTTATAGTTTGCTGCATTAAAGGTGAAAGAATATAAGAGAAAGCAAAACAACCATAACAACCACCAGAAAAAAAAGGAACATATTGATTTCTTTCAGTCACAAAAGTTAGGATCATGTTATCTCCATCAGCTTGTCTTGACATCATTTCTGTTTCAGTTAACGCAATATTTGTTCACTCATCCTTGTTTCAACAAGTTAGTAGCTTAAGGCAATAAATGACAGAGAAGGAGGAATGCTGTTTGACTCATTGCAGATCATCTCTTACAGAGCAAACAGTAGATGAATTTTCATATGAAGCTGCCTCTTGTCTGCAAACACTGAGGCCAAACAGAGCGTCAGGCTGGGAGGCAATAATGAACTTGTCCATAGGGCCTTAAGTGAGTAGAGCTGCTAGTACCACATAACCAATGAATAAACTCAAGTGTTCCCCAAGATAGTGTAAGGATTTTAAAGTGTTCTGATTTTGCTGTTATTAGGCGGTATGGGCAAGTCCAAGTTTTAGTTCAAACCTGATTAGCCTACACCATGGTTATTGGGATCAGCCTGAGGTAGAAACAACAACTGTCTAGGTCAGGGGTAGGCAATGTCGGTCCTGGTGAGCCGCAGTGGCTACAGGTTTTCATTCCAACCCAATTGCTTAATTAGAAACCAATCATTGACAATCTCAGAGCTTCTTTAATTTTATGGCTTGTTAGTCTGTGCAATGTAAGGCTCTTATATCGTAGATTTTTTTACTTTCCAAGAATATCATCCAAATGATTTGAAGCCTAAAACAGATCATTTTCAGTCTGTCACATTTTTCTGTTAAGTGTTTTATTAAATCAAACAGTGCATGATGAACACACACAGATGTAATTGGAAAAAAGCTAGCTGGAGAACTGCTGGCTGCTTTGTCTTTTACATCTTATTGCTAACAAGGAGCAATTAAAACACTGAATGTAGCAGTTTAAGATTGAAATAAGCAATTAAGGTTGGAGAACCTTAACAAGCGAGACCACTAAAATGAAGCATCAAAATGTCACTTAAGCAATATGTGCTTCATCAGCAATAATTGAGTTCTCGTTAAGGAACTGGGTTGGAACAAAAACCTGCACATACTGCGGCTCTCCAGGACCGACATTGCCCACCCCTGGTAGGTTAAGTGGAGGAAGCAGAATTGCTGATGCTCCAGGCACCAGATTCACAATCTTAATATGTACAACACCTTATCATAATTCTCATCTAGATCACATTATCATATTAACAGTAGTAATAAAAGTAATTTCAGGTTTGCAGACAACACAACCCTGCTTGATGAGACCAAAGATTTCAAAAAACAACAGACGACCCCATGAAATCCAAAATTGAAAAGTTTGTTTAACAGCTGAACATCAAAAAGATGAAGCTTATGACTAGAGCTGAGAATGAACATGTTAAAGTATTATTAAACAACAAAGATTGAATCAGTCCAAGATTTCATTTGACTCGGTACAAAAATCAATTAAAATGGATAGTTGGGGCCTGAGATCAACTGGAGGTTCTCACTTAGCTGCTATGCTTTGTTGAGTGTAAATAAAATATAGAAGAGTGAAGACATCATCATCATCATCATTACCAAATACACAATGGCCAAAGCAACTGCATTCCCCATAGCAACCTACTGACATGAAAAGCATGGTCACCAAAAACAAAAGATTAGAAAAAAAAAATTCACTCACTTAAACTGTGCAGTTGGAGGAAGTTGCTATGAACACTACAGACAGTGAAAAATCCTGAACAGGAAGCCCTAGACATAATTAGAAGTGCCCTTGGAAGACTATGGCTGACATAATTTGGACATGTTAGAGGCAACTCACTAAAAAAAGTCACTGATGCTGGAAAAGTCAGAGGGACCAGGAGAAGATGACAGCAAAGAACACAAAGGCTTTACATTGTCAAGTGTGACAATGATAATGTGCATAAAAAATCTAAGGGAAGCTGTTAAAATGTTTGGAGTCTATGAGAGAATGTACAACAACTAGTAACACTGCTGCATGTGCTTCATGTATATGATATAAGATATTATCGTTATTATTAGCGTTTTACTACTGAGCAAGAAAATTCAGATATCAAAAAGGGTGGTATAAAAGTAAAATGACAAAAAACAAGTTAAATATTTAGTTGCTCCAATACGTTTATGACACAAAAGTGAGAAACACTGTGGGTCAGTCAATCTACCAGATTGGGGAGGGATTGGCTTTAATACATATAACAATGGACAGCTAAATAAGATTGGTTTTCTGAATTAGGGGAAGTGAAAGTAAAGTCCTGTAGTGGTTATTGCTACAGTCAATGCTCCTCTTGATTTATATACTGTACCTTATTTACTCAAAAAAGTAACAATTTTGAATTAGCAGATAATATTAAACTAGGTGGATCAGCAGACAGAATTTACAGATAATATTAAACTAAATGGATTTGTAGGTGCTCTTGAACTAGTTAAATTCCTCCAGATAGACCTGGATAGAATTTCAGATTTGGAAAACAAAGGAATTGAAGTTTACAAAGTCTACCATTGGAAGTAAAAACAATGGGGCTAGTCTGGTGTTAGAAAATACAGTTTATGATAGAAAAGTCCCAGTCAGTAGATCTTTTCAGGTCCACAGTGTACAGAAGCTTTTAAAAAAGTTGAGAAGTTTCCACCACGTGCTGAAGATTACAAAGCAAACTGTATGTAAATCTCATTTGAACTGCAACATAGCTCTATGATAAAAAGAAAAGGGTTAAAAATAAGGGGATGCGAAATATGATTTTTCCCTCATAGTTAATTAACATGTTATCTTTATTGAGAACTTAATACTGCAGAACATGTCTTTTTTGTGTATGAAAGATGAGAAAACAGCACATTAGTGGTTAACACATATGATGTGGCAATCTACATTTATGCATCACCAAGGATTTTAAATGCACACTTGCAAATATTCAAAAACTGTTTTAACTAGAAAACATTCTAACCTCAGTTATTTATTATCTGCCCTACTACAAATGTAAGGACTCACTTCACATTGACTCACCAAAAGCTAAATTAACACAAACCATATCCGAGTTTTCTTAGGAGACTGCAGAGATTTTTACAATTAAAATGTTTTTCCCATTTGGTGTGTTAGGTTGGCACACTTTTGTCTAAAGGGATATGAGCTCATCTTTAACTTAAGTCAAATGGAAAAGGAATAACACATTCCAATGCCATGCAGAATTAAAGCAGAATAGTAATATTTAAAATCATTAAAAAACACAATATTATAGTATCATAACTCAAATATCACTATAATATCCTATCAAAGGATTCCTATTAATTCCCACCTTTACTGTTTTAAGGCATTACGTAATGATCTTTGTCGGCAACAAAATGATATTCTACCACATACTTTATCTAAATGTTCCTACAAGAGCGGGACTAGCAACAAATACTGTATTTTAATGTACACTGATATTAAACAGAATTGAAATTTAATTAAAATAAACTATGTGTTACATGGCAAGAAAATTTTTATTATTTTCTCACTCAGTTTCTCATACTTGTAAATAATATTAATAAATCCATCCATTTGTTTCCTAAAGTCAAATGTTACAGTTATGGGATTCTTGAGCTCATCATGGCAGCATCATCTGTAAGATAGGGGACAGTGTAACAATACATTACAGAGCCTACATACCCACATTCAGATCAGGCCAGCATAGTTTCACCTAATACAGTAAATCCCTCCTCCATCGCGGGGGTTGCGTTCCAGAGCCACCCGCGAAATAAGAAAATCCGCGAAGTAGAAACCATATGTTTATATGGTTATTTTTATATTGTCATGCTTGGGTCACAGATTTGCGCAGAAACACAGGTAGTTGTAGAGAGACAGGACCGTTATTCAAACACTGCAAACAAACATTTGTCTCTTTTTCAAAAGTTTAAACTGTGCTCCATGACAAGACAGAGATGACAGTTCTGTCTCACAATGAAAAGAATGCAAACATATCTTCCTTTTCAAAGGAGTGCCCGTCAGGAGCACAGACTGTCAGAAAGTGAGAGAAAACCAAACAAATCAATAGGACTGTTTGTTTTTAAGTATGCGAAGCACCGCCGGTACAAAGCTGTTGAAGGCGGCAGCTCACACCCCCCTCCGTCAGGAGCAGGGAGGGAGAGAGAGAGAGAGAGGGAGGGAGCCAGAGGAAAACAGTGAAAAATCAATACGTGCCCTTTGAGCTTTTAAGTATGCGAAGCACCGTGCAGCATACTTAAAAGCTGCACACAGAAGGTAGCAACGTGAAGATAATCTTTCAGCATTTTTAGACAATCGTCCGTATCGTCTAGGTGTGCGAACAGCCCCCCTGCTCACACCCCCTACGTCAGGATCACAGAGAGTCAGCGCAAGAGAGAGAAAGAAAAGTAAGTTGGGTAGCTTCTGAGCCATCTGCCAATAGCGTCCCTTGTATGAAATCAACTGGGCAAACCAACTGAGGAAGCATGTACCAGAAATTGAAAGACCCATTGTCCTCAGAAATCCGCGAACCAGCAAAAAATCCGCGATATATATTTAAATATGCTTACATATGAAATCCGCGATGGAGTGAAGCCGCGAAAGGCGAAGCGCGATATAGCGAGGGATTACTGTACAGCGTTTCTCAACCTTTAAGTATTTGCGACCCGAGTTTTCATAACAGTTTTAATTGTGCCCCCCT
The DNA here is from genome assembly GCF_900747795.2 of Erpetoichthys calabaricus. Taxonomy (NCBI): domain Eukaryota; kingdom Metazoa; phylum Chordata; class Cladistia; order Polypteriformes; family Polypteridae; genus Erpetoichthys; species Erpetoichthys calabaricus. The sequence goes on along the minus strand of NC_041401.2, from coordinate 96,074,858 downwards.
ACTGTTTTTTTGAAACCCTAATAAAATTTATTCCTATATTTTTTGCTGCCGATACACTGCTACAAGTTTAAAATTTCCCTACGAATAGCAAAATTACGCCACATATGGCAACATTCGCGCCCCCTTTTTTGTTACTTTGCGCCCCACAGTTTGAGAACCACTGACCTAACACATGCATCTTTGGGACAAGATGAAAACTGGGGTAAAGTGACATAATGCAACATAACCCCGAATGGCAATGAGATTAGCAAAGCTTCTGGAAAACACATAGGAGCTCTTGTGAATCACCCTATTTACATTTTTGTGGTCATGACAAATGATTGTTGATTTTACTCTACTCCATGCTTTTCATAGTTCTTATTTTAGGTAATTTTCTGATTTTTTGAAAATTACAATCATATATAATTACTAAAGGATTTCTGTCTCACTTTTTTTGTAATTTATAGCACTCTTTCAAATTTGTCAGGACGTAAATTCTGGACATCATTTTCTGCTAACTATGATATTCCTGCACAGACTCTGGACCAAGAAATACACATGCTAACAAGTAAATCATTAAATACAACATGATATAAAGGGACGTGCACACGTTTTTTTTCCCCTTTATCTGAGATGGGCTTCCCTTTAAATTTAATTCCAACAATGTGCTGAATTTAGTTTTTTTACCATTTCCTTCAGCTTTGAAGGCCATCACATGTAACTCTAGTTCTTTTCATTCCAGGACATGGCCTTATTCAAGATGTGACTAAGGAAATGAGAGGACTAAATGGAAACTGAAAAGGTGAACTGCTGTTTATAAGAGAACAGGTTTCTGGCTGACAGAAGAATAGCAATATATTTCTAATGTGTGCAAAGAAAAGTCTTTCTGCAGTAAAGAGCCCCCAACAGCTTTTAGCCCGCCCAACCCCCCCCCCCCCCCCCCCCAAGTGTAATCAATCCAAATTCATGCAGCAGTACTCTCAGTGAAGGGCTAAATCGCTGCAATCAGTGTTGCTTGACCCCTCTGAGATGCCCCAATTTAAGGAAGTGAATGAGCAACTCAAGTGTGCTGCATCAGCTACAATTTAAAAAACAAAATTATTTGCACTTAAGATGATGCATGTTTCACTCACGCTTGAATAATTGGCCCATCGTAAGAAGTGTCAGGCTGAAATGCAATGTTTTAATCACATACATGGATTCTTTCCAATACTGACTCCAGTCCCCTTAATCGGAAGGTCAGCATAAACTCAAGTGGCTACTATTTGCCAAAGAGCTAGCTGTACCGCCATTCAGATGCAGGTGGCAAACCGGAGGAGGGAAAAAGAAATCATTCCAGAGACCACCAAGAGGCAGAAAGGCATAGGGTTACAGAGAGTACATGGGTAGTTATGAAATGCCGACAGTCATGGTGTAGATCCTAGTAAAACAGTTATCAGACTGCTCTGAAATGAGAAAATGTGCAGATGATTAAATTCCATGCATGTAATAAAAGCCCTATAGTGAGACCTTAAATTTAGCACACCTAACACTAGATGAAGTACGGTAACTCAAATGCTTACTTTGTTTGACAGTAACAACCCACTGTTGCAAGGTGACACCATCATTGAGATACTACAGAAGAAGTTGGGTTTGCTTAAAAAAACAGAACAATTAAGTCAGTGGACTGTAGACACTGGCTACTTCTTAATAAAAAAGAACAATATTTAGGATGTTTATATATTCCCTTAGTTGGTATTCTCCAAGATTCCATTTTTATTTCTCCTCCTGAAAATAATAATTATATTAATTGTGAGCTTCACATTGTAGAATATGCTAAATTGTGAAGATGTTATGTACGTGTGTCTTGTGATAGCCCGTCCAGGACTGGACTCTGGGTTATTCTTCATGTTTCCTTGCATTGAAATAAGCTGGTTTGGAAAAAACGTAAATGCACAAACAAATTAGTGCATGAATGAGTGCAGGTGCTGCGGTGGGCTGGCGCCCTGCCTGGGGTTTGTTTCCTGCCTTGTGCCCTGTGTTGGTTGGGATTGGCTCCAGCAGACCCCCGTGACCCTGTAGTTAGAATATAGCGGGATGAATAATGGATGGATGAATGAATGCAGTTGTATGTGGGTGAACATCCCTTATACTGGTATGTGCCCCCTTCCATGTTGATTCTTACATTAGTCCTAATGTCAACCCTCCATCTGAAAAGAATAAAGGAAAGAATATGGGTGTGCTTGTAGAATATGAATTGTGGTGTCCATCTACCCCATTTAGGGCTGGGCCTTAACTTATGCCTAATAAAACCCTGGGTTGCAACATAGATGACCATAAGTGAATGAATATTAATTACCTTCTGAAGGCTTTGCATCCTGTTCGTTCCTGGTTCTTGCCTTATATCTGATGTGGGCAACACAATAAAATAGGCAGATTTGGAAACTCAATTTTTTATCTCATCTACAACTTCTACCTGCAGACACTTAATGTCAAATGCAACCCTGAAATGTGATGGACAAAGCTGGAAAATGTCAAATGAATGAATGAATGATGGCAGGTGTGCATGTGTAAGTCTCATGATACTCTTGCATTTCGTTGGGTCTAGCTTACATTTAATTCTGAAATTCTAAGGAGATGTTTTTACAAATAAATGAATGCATTGTGATGCTTATAACCACTGTGTGCTCAGTCTTTGGAATGGAAATCAACCAATAAGCAAATAAATACAGCTGTATATGAGGGTGACTTGTGATCATCTTGCATCACATCCAAATATTGACTCTTACCTTGCACCTAACATATAATGTATTCCCAGCATTGGAATTACAAGGGTATGAAAAATTAATCGTACAATTAATGGATGAATACTGCCAGCATCTGAAATGGAACCACTTCAACCACTGGCGGTACTCTATTCAAGGTGCTACAGTGAACATTTGATCAAATAGTTTTTCCTCAGTGAAGATTTAGAAAAATGTGCCGGTACATGCTAGCACGTTAAGCAAAGGTCCCAGTACAGTGAAAAGTAGATCACTGCAATACAATGACAATTGATTATAGTACAGAGTTGGGGGAAGTGATGGTGATGTGAAGATTTTGAAGGATATGTTGGTACTCACTTCCACACTAACAAAAGGTGCAAATATCTTTAAACTTACATCACTGTGTCATTGCAATACATTTACAACCAACTGCAGAGTGAGGAGGAGGGCAATTTTTGAAGAGGTGCTGGTACTCTGTGTTGAAACTGGAAAACGTGCCAGTTCTGTGTACGGAATATAGGTTTTAGTGTGTCTTGTGATATTCTGCCATCCATCCAGGGCTGGTTTCTGTTTGATGTCTAACGCAAACCTACCTTGGAATAGGCAGTTAAGAAAAAGAATGAATGAATGGATGAAAGAGTAAAAGAATGAAATAATGTGGCTCCATGTGAAGGTTTGACATCCCATCCTGCCTTGTGATCTCTGCTGCTGGAAAAGTTCCTATTTCAATACAAACGTTTGAAAAATGTCTAAATGAAATCTATAGGAGCGGCAAAAGAACTCCATTCTGGGCACATCAACAGTGCCAAATGATTCCCACTGGATTTACTCTTTTATTTCAGGCACCTTATTGTGTGCAAGTTGTTGATGATCTATTTAGATCACTTTTCATTCTTTAATTTCCCAAACTAATAATCTGCAGCCAAGCGGTTCTCCTGCATCCTGCAGTTGGACTGAGATGGATAGCTGATTTGGTTGGAGGTAATATTTAATATGCATGGCTACCCAGCCTTGGCTAAGTAAAAGCACCTCCTAATTGAATTGACACAGCAGGCTATTTTTGGATCCTGATACTGCAGAGTAATTAAAGAGCAGGCCAGTCTGTACTTTGGCACAAATCACTTTAGACTTGAGCAGTAGTAGTATTAGGGCTGCTCTTTGTTGTAAAGCTTTAAAATGCCTTAAAATGCCCTTTGACTAGCAGGACGACTCTGCGCTCCACTTCTAACGATGTTCCCATCTCACACAGCTAGAGACTGATGAACCAGCCTTCTCCTGAAGTCTCACAAAACACACACATGCTTGACAGAGAATATAAAAAGGAATCCACTGATTGCCCTACTGTACAGTATGTCTCTTTTATATTATGTTGTATTATATGTGTTATGTTGCCCAGTGGTTAGCGCTATTGCCTCACAGATCCAGGACACTAGATCTGAATCCGATACCTGTACAGAGTCTGCATATTCTCTCCATGCTCACATGGATTTTTTTTCTTCAGGTACTCCAGATTTTTCTCCCATATCCCATAACTGCTAGGTTAACAGTTGCTTCTAAACAGGCATTATGTGGGAATGTTTATGAGTGGCATCTGCACTCTAATGTACTGTCTCACCCAAGGGTTTGTGTAATTGCAGCCTGCAATGGACTGACACTGCATCCAGATTTGGCTCCCGTCTTTTGCTAGATGCTGCTGACAATAGGTCCAGCTCTTCCACATTAAGCTAATTTAAGCAGGTCAAATAATGGATGGTGATAAATTCTGCAGAAGACTGGTGTCCCATTCAGGATTTGTGTCTGCTTTGTGCTAGGGTAGGATTAGAACCCATATTAGAACAAGTTTGTAAAATAACAAAATTAATAATAAAATTATTTAACTATATGATGAAGAGGAAGCTATTGTGATTGTCTCTGGCTTTTCAGAACCCTGAATTAGATGAAGCAGATTTAAGGATGGGCAGCACCATGGCACAGTGGTAGCACTGCTTCTTCACAGTAAGGAGACAGCGGTTCACATCCACGGTTCTCTCTGCGTGGAGTTTGCATGTTCTCTCCATGTATGAATGGGTATCTTCTCACAGTACAAAGACATGCAGGTTAATAATAATAATAATTCATTACATTTATATAGCGCTTTTCTCAGTACTCAAAGTGCTATCCACACAGGGAGGAACCGGGAAGCGAACTCACAATCTTCCACAGTCTCCTTACTGCAAAGCAGCAGCACTACCACTGTGCCACCTGTGAGGTTAGGTGAATAGGTGACCCTAGTGTGTGGTTGGGGTGTGTTCACCCTACGATGGACTGGTGTCCTGTTCAGGGTTTGTTTCTGCCTTGCACCCTATGACAACTGGGATAGGATCCGCGACCCTGTTCAGGACTAAGCAGGTTTTGAAAATGACTGACTGACAGATTTAAGGATGTTACAGTGTTATAATAAATCTGGAGCAGCATGGTAGTGTAAGTGTTACAACTCTTGTTTCATGGATTCATTGTCTTGGCTTTGAATACTGCACTCAATATTGCCTGCATGCACATTGTCACCATGTCTATGTAGGTTTTCTACCAGTCTTCCTCCCACATCCTCAGAGATGTGCAGGTTAGGTTAATTATAAAGAATCTAAACTGGCTCCAGTATGGGTGCATGCATGAGTATGCCCTGCTGTGGATTTATACCCTGTTACGTGAATTACACCCAATACTGCTACGAAAGATTTTGGCTCCTTTAATTAGACTAAGTGCATTTAAGAATGTTATGTTATATAGTATCTGCCTGCAGTGGGTAAGGTTTTCTGTTTCACAACCAATTCTGACAGGATAAGATTAAAGGTAAAAATGGTCCAAACAGGTTCTAAACGTATAGGTTTGTGAGCCTTTACAGTGAGGCGACACAGTGGTTAATAGTTCTGACTCGCTGGTCCAAGGTATTGGCATGCAGTTCCCAGTCTAGTAACCATCTGTGTGGCATCACTGTCAGAGAGTGGCACAGCAATTGTATGAATTAATATGACACATTTTACTTGCTGTGTTAGGAAAATAGTGACATAGGGTGTTTAGCAAACAACATATCAAAGGCTGTCTCTGAAATTGAGCTGTAAATTAATGGTAAACACAGAATGCTTCCAAGAAAACAAACCTTAGATAAATTATTGCTTTTTTAATAGTTCATTAATGAGCAAGGTGTCCAAGAGCTGGGGGCCTTTTTCCATTCTCTGAATATTTTAATGGCACTTTTCAACAGTCAAATGATGCAACAGTAACAAGAACTTGCCTCAATCCCCATTCTACAAATACAACGAATATTACATTTGTTATAGTAAGGTACTTTGTATCTTGTATAAAGATAAGCTGAGTTATGTTTCTACTTAAATTAGTCTAATCTAATCTGGACACTATCATTTAATACAAAATATGAATATGAAACTTACTGTAAATCTACTTTATTATTAAAATCAGCGACTATATTTGACATTGGCAAGAAAATTAACAATAATTTACACATATATGGACACCAAAAGAAAATATTTTTACAGATGCATTGGAGTACAGGGTACCTACTCTAGTCCCCACAGGTCTCATGCAGTAGTCTTGACCACCATGCCACCTGTTATAAAACACTAAACTTTAATGAATATACTGTACCTTTATCAAGTAGCATTAATTTTCTGTCTTTAATTTGTATCTTGGTATCTATTGTTAACCAATATGTATGCATTTTATTAGGGATGCACCGATACCGAAACGGGTATCTGGTATCGGCCTCGATACCACATTTTCTAAAGTACTCGTACTCGTTAAAAGTCCCCCGATACCGGGGACCGATACCACGGTCTGAGAAATGTCTATGTTTGAGCGGCGTGTAAGGGGTTAATCACAGGCGCTGAGTGCCCGCCCCCAGGCCCCGGCTGCAGCTCAGAGCGGGGAGAAGGCGAGGCGAGACATGTCAGCCGTGTGGAACTATTTCAGAGTGAATAAAGACGACAAAACAAAGGCGGACTGCAAATTGTGCTCAGCGAAATTGTCCAGAGGAGGCTCAAAAGGTAGCGCATTTAACACAAGTAATTTAATCAAGCACCTAAAATCCCAACACGACAACGAGTACAAGGAGTTTACCCACGCTTCTAAACCAACACAACCCACGCTGCAGCAAACTTTTGCAAGACGAGAGAAAATGTCCAGAGACAATCCACGTGCTGTGAAAATAACACAGGCAATTATCGAATACATTGCATTGAGTGACCAGCCACTCTCGGAGGTAGAAAATGTGGGATTCCTGCGTCTCCTCCATGTTCTGGAGCCCAGATATGATGTCCCAAGCCGCCGCTACATGACTGACACGGAGCTGCCTAAACTACACGACTCCGTGAAAAAACATATCCACAGCCTACTGCAACCCTCCTCTGCGTTTAGTTTCACCACGGATATTTGGACAAGCAGTGTTAGCCCCGTGTCGCTAATTAGCCTAACCTCCCAGTGGATAGACGAGAGTTTCAAATCGCAACGAGCCATATTACATGCGAAACAATTCCGCGGCTCGCACACCAGCCAGGCTATAGCGCATGTGTTTGAGGAAATGCTCCAGACATGGGGTATACCTAAAACATCAGTACATGTTGTGCTTCGTGACAATGCCAAAAACATGATTAAAGCCATGAATGACGCAGGGCTCCCAAGTCTGCCGTGTGTCGCGCACACGCTCCAACTGGCTGTTAACGAGGGCTTATTAGCACAAAGGAGCATAGCTGATGCTATAGCAGTGGGGCGGAAAATAGTTGGGCATTTTAAACATTCCGCCTTAGCCTACTCCCGCCTCGAGGACATTCAGGGACAGCTCAACCAGCCAATAAAGAGACTGCAGCAGGATGTACAGACGCGCTGGAACAGCACGTATTACATGCTCCAGTCCCTCATTGAGCAAAAGCGAGTGCTGGGGGTGTATGTGTCCGAGCATGAACTCCCAGTCCCTGACTATCTCACCGCTCACCAATGGGCTCTTATGGAGAAGACTGTTGCCATCCTCGCCCCCTTTGAGGAACTAACTAAAAAAGTGAGCAGCTACGACGCACTAGCCTCTGATGTCATCCCAGCTGTGACTGTGCTAGTGAGACTTCTAAACAGAGAAACAGACGAGGACCACGGCGTCAAGACAATGAAAGCAACCTTACTGGCAGCTGTCAAGAAGCGCTTCAGTTACGTCGAGACCAACCCACTGTACTTCATCTCCACCATACTTGACCCAAGGTAAAGTCTGTGTGCTATAGGTATTCAATGATAAACTACAGTACTAAATGTAAGATTAATTTCCATCTGAAATATTATATTATATTTTTGTAACTAAAATACACAAATACAAATGTATGCAATATATATACAGTGGAACCTCTAGATACGAGTTTAATTCGTTCCAGCACTGAGCTTGTATAGCGAATTTCTTGTATCTAGAACAAACGTCCCCATTGAAAATAATGGAAATCCAGTTAATCCGTTCCGCATCCCCAATATATTAACATAAAAATCAATTTTCCTAACAAATAACACTGATAAATTATATATACTGTAGTCTACCTTTAATAAATAACACTGGTAAATAATATAACTGATTATTAAAAGAATCAAAACAAGTGTCCAAAGTGCAGTAGAGCATTCAATAAATCTTTAAATAAATAATCCTTAAAACAGTTGTGAAGTGGAGGTTTAAAGTTGTAATAAAAAGGTTTTCTCTGTAACAGGAGAAGGGATAAAATAAAGGAGTAAGAGGGGGTTGGTCGCTTCAGTGCAAAACCAGCTACAAAGATTGGAATGTTTGGGATGATAGCGAAAGAATGTGCAAAAACTTCTTTCTCATAAAGGGTTTCAGAATGTTTTAGGGAAAGGTTAATTAATGCAAGATGTTTTTCTGTAAGTTGTTTTGATGTCTCTAAGAAGGGTTGTTTTAGGCTTAGTAGAGATAACACATAAGTTGTCCCGTGGGAAGATGTGTGCTGAAACTGATCACTTCTGTATACACTGGTTACACGTAAGCCATTTTGGTTAAGGACACTCAATTAGTATATAAGGGAAGGTTCCGCCCTCAGTTTCTTCGGAAGCTCAACCGTGGGGAACGTGCACACCGCCCGGTATTGGACCAGGCTCACGAGTTGATCCTCTGACGAGACTGACACGCGGGCTCCCTCAGTCTACTGGTCTAGGATGATGGCTCTGGGTCTTTTGATATTACTGTAAGTATAGTATAAGTCATATATATATATTACTGTAAGTCAATAGTACAATTCCTATATCTGCATGTATATTGCTATTATATTGTATGTAACTGATATTATATTTGAACAAGTAAACACAATTGAAGTATTGGACCTTTCCTCTCTGATTCCTGCCTGCTTATTTTCTCTTAAAACCTTGGAACCATTTTCCTAAACTAAAACAAAAGTACATAAGAATAACAATCCTTTAACACGAGGTTAAAACGTCAACAGGAAGCAGTCTTCAAAAAACAGATGACAATCCCCGGTGCTTCTTCTCTGTTAGCATCTCACCTGCTTCTCCCATGCGGGCTCTGCAACAGGCGAGACACTCTTAATGCAGCTGACCTTCTCTACACCGTCCTGCTTCAGCTGTTTGGCTCGCCTGTTCAGCTACACGCGAGCCTGTACTCGCTCGCTCTCTCGCACCGACTTCCTACTGCTGCGGATTCCTGCCTCCTCCTGCAACCTCCGTTCTCTCTCCTCTCCTCTCTTTTCTTTTACTTCTTCACCCCCTTAACCGGCTCGCGCTTCTCTATATATGCGGGGAAGACATGGCAGCTGCTAGGGTTACCACTTTTAATACAAAAAAATAACGGACGCATACGTATTAATTCAAAACGGGACGCGCAATTTCATTCTCAAATACTGGACGATTCCGTATTTTAAAGGACGGGTGGCAACCCTGCCCAGCCCATCAGCCACAGGGCAAATCATGGATGTGGGCAGTTTCCCACCTGTGCACTTAGGTGAGAAACGCAGACACCGCAGATCGCCCTGCGGCTCGCTACAGCTACCACGCCCCCCTTGCTAAGCCGCGAGCTATATCCACAGCCTGGCTCGTGGCTCGTTACATGAGCCAGTGCTCGTATTTAGATCTGAATTTTTCGCTCATACTTTCCTCGTATTTTGAATTTCTCGTATACAGAGGTGATCGTATCTCGAGGTTCCACTGTAATATGAAATATATTTCCCTTATTACTACCAGAAAGCCAAATGGCTGGCATTTGTGACAGTGGTTTAGGGGAAACTAAAATCAGTCCTATTTTTCCACATATTAATACATTCATGAATTTTGTTCAGGTATAAAGATCGCTTCTTCTCCAACAACACTGCTCCGGAGGCCAAGCTGCACCTGAAGCAGGAGCTGCAGATGATGTCCAGAGCTGAGGCAGAGGGGAGTCGGGCAGAAGCTGCAGAACCTCCTGCTAAACTGTTCCTCAAGGCCCAGGCCAGCACTAGCAGCAGTCTGGACACTGTATTTGAAGAAATCGCTAAGGAGCAGCCCCAGGCAGCACAGCCGCTGGCAGCAGGTGCTGCCATTGAGCTCGACACATACCTCGGAGAGGCCCCAAGCCCTCGTGATGACAGTCCTCTGAAGTACTGGGGTGTCAACAAAATCAGGTTCCCCACTTTGGCTAAAATGGCCCAGAAATACCTCTCAGCCCCATGTAGCAGTGTGGAAAGTGAAAGGCTTTTTAGCTCAGTGTCACACATTATAGATGAAAACAGAAACAGGCTGACTGCTGATAATGCAGAAAAGCTACTTTTCTTAAAAAAAAAACCTGCCACTCACTTTTTCTAAATAGGCTCCATTAAGTGAGTCGTCTTAGACTTGATGTTAATACCTACCTCAGTTGCACTGATTGCCACAGTTCTATGTTAGTGGATGTTGTTAGTTTATTCAAATATTGTGCACTAAATAGCAAAGATGTTTATTAATGCCCCTTGTGTTGTCCAAAGCGGCAGAGTTTACAACAAACTGAAAAAAATACTTGAGTTGCACTGTCACTGTTTAAATTTTTTTTATAATTATTTATTCTGTAATATGTTGCATACAACATGCTTTTCATTTTAAATAAATGTTCTTAATTCCAAACTAGTCCCTTGTTTTTTTTGTTAAATTATATGACTAAAGCTGTTACCTGTAAATTTAAATCATGTTTTTATTAAGTACTCAGTATCGGCAAGTACTCGGTATCGGCGAGTACTGAAATGCAAGTACTCGTACTCGTACTCGTTTTCCAAAAAAGTGGTATCGGTGCATCCCTACATTTTATGTTACAAACTTGATAACCCCCGCTGCAGTTTGTAGTGTTGGCTGACAAAAATTGTTTATCAAATCTCAAGTTTTCTTGCAGAATGGAGATATAATTTGCTGTTGCCCTCTGATGGTAACCATAGACATCTGGTCTAAAAGAAAATTTTATATCAAAAAAATCCATGAAAAAACCTTGTTACTCTTGATGACATGTCAAATTGACCAGTAGTATACCCAGTGTCCCAAACACAAGTATTTTGACTAAAATACTGTTCAATAAAACACTTTTAGAAAACACTCTCATGAATGAAAACAGAATATGTTCAGACCCGAAAAAAATTGCCATTATATTTATATTCATATCCACTCCTGGATCCTCAGAATTATTTAGTGTCAGTTTGTGAAATTGCACCAGTGAATTGATCTTCTGCTTGTTGAAGCATCTCAGATATGCACAAGTATGAGGCATGTTCTCTTTCTGATGTTTTTACTAGGTTTTCTTAAACTTGTAATTTTCAATTGTACTTTTCTCCCTGTGCTCTCTGCAATCACATGAAGTGCAATGTTAGCCAATGAGTAAGCTGTTAGTGGGATGGCCTCGTGACCAATGAATGAAGAGGAGACGGGTTTTCAATTTAAATGCCCACGTGTCATATCTCGAAGAGGCTTATTTAACAATATCTTATTTAAAATTCACATGTTCGGAATGTTGTCAAATGGCTTCACGTATAACATATGAGTAACGTGAGATTTTTTTCATGGGGGTGTGGTATAATGGGTCCGCGGCTTACAAGAAAGGCCAGTTTTTAAATAAATATTCGCCACACTCGCACCTTATAGAGGGGGCATGGTAGTGTGGCTGGAGCAGTTCTCAGACGCGAAGTGGTGCGGGCGTTTCCTCGCTTAAGTGCACAGGTGAGGAATCATCTGTATCCGTAACTGATGCTAGGAGCTGCTAATCGCCACACCTGTGCCATGAACCCATTACAAATAGAAGAGCAAGTGCAGAGGGAGAAAAAAAAAAAGATCTAAAGGAAGAATGGAAGTAAAAGGAGGAAGAAAGGGAAGCTGAGAGCCATTGTTGGTGTATGCAAGTGAGTGAGAGCAGGCTTGCTGTAAGAAGGAAGGCAGCTGGGAAGTGAGACCTAGTGGGGTGTTTGGCCAGCACCCGGTGGCAGACGGATTGGGTCACTCCTGCTGAGATTTACATAGGAACAGGAGTGACCATGATCGTGTAAGGCAGCAGAAGGCAGTGGGAGTCGGAGACTTGGGAGGTGGAAGCCCCAGCATGAGCACCCTAGTCGCTGGGGAACCCAAGTCTTGGTCTGGTGGAGCCCTACAGAGCCAGGGACTGAAAGGCTTCCAGACCGAGGGAAGAAGTCAGCTGCCGGTAGGGAGACTCCCCCGGTGTATAGCCTGGATGGGGGAAGCAGGGGAGCCGCCAGTTGAATAAGGCACTGGGTTTTAAAGGACTGCTTCCAGCCAGGATTTTAACCTTGGTTTTAAAGGATTTATTTATTGGATTTTAACCGCCACATTTTCACTGTTTTTAATGGATTATTTATTTGACGTTTTGAAGCACTGCAATAATTTTAGGATTTTGTTTGGATTTGTTTTGTTCATTTTTAACAAAAGCACTCCTGCACTTGGTCCCTTTCCTCTTGCTTCATTTTGGTGTCCTCATTGTCCAGGTCGTCAGGTTTAAGAGGCTCCCAAAGGAGAGAAGACCCGAATCATCACAGGGGGGTCTTTGATATTGTTTGCTGTTGTCCAGCATTTCAGCCTACTCTATCAGAAACTTTGTTGACTCTGTTTTGGATGAAAACATAATACATATTTTTCCCCGGGCATCAATACAAAGTACTTGGGGTAAGCAACATAGGTGGAATATTTAATTGAGACACAGTTTTTACAAACTGAGATTCTTGGGAAAATAAGCAATGTGTTTCAAAATAATTTTCATCATGTGCCCTTTAACGCTAATGCCTAGACAAGTTATTTTCAATTATTTTTTTTACACAAAGAAATGTAAGTTGTTTTAACATAAGAAAAAAGAAAAACAACTTTCTGTCAAGCAATGCACGATTGAGTAAAGATATTTTTAAATAAGGCGCCACAGTACAGGACTGGATTGCCCTGCTGCCTCACAGTTCCAGAATCCAGGCACAGGTGTAGTCTGTGTGGAGTGCGCATGCTCACCTGGTGTCTGTGTCAATTTTTCTTTGGTTACTCTGACTTTCCTTCCACATGCCAAAGATGTCTGTATTAGGTCAAGTATGAGTATGTGACTACCCGGAGATGATAATCTGTTCGATCCAGGGCTCGTCCCTGCCTTGTGTCGGGTGTTGCCTGGACAGAGCAGGATTAAACAGGTTTGATAATGGAAGGATGGATAGATATATTTAAACACATTAGTATATAAAGATTTATGTTACATGTAACTTATAGCTCATCTCCTTATGATTATATCATCATTCTATTATAATAGCCACTCATCTATTTTCCACATCCTCTTTTCCTAGTATAAATGGTCTTACAGGTAGCAGTCTACATCAGCTAAATGCTGATATTAGATTTAACACATAGGCTTTAATGTTTAGGCTTGCTGATTCTACATTATGGATGAACAATGAAACAGAATTAGTTTGGGTTTATGTTTACAATTGATAGTGTTATAGATGACACACGTTGGCTGGCATCTCAGTCAGGATGGATGGTTCCTTATTCTGTCTAAAGGCCTTTTTTAAAGGAAGGATATGAGTGGACAGGAATCCTGAATGGGTTGGTTAGTGGTTCCTTTCCTAGTCAGGAGGCCGTTACAATGGGAGTAGAGAGAGAGAGACTGCTTCCCAGGGCTATGTGTTCCCCAGTACACTAGGTGGTGATATCTCTGGCGTGATTCCCGTTCAAGCAGCCTTAGGGCTGCATGGGAGCTGTAGTTTTGTTGGGCAGCCCTGTTGGGGTCCTTGCATGCTGCTAGGGGAGCTACTGAGAGTAGGCTCCCCTGTCACAGAGCGGTTCCACCTGACCGGTAATCATGTTGCATCGGAAGTACTCCCTGGTTCACTGTGTAAAGGACATCTCCAGCTTTCCCCAGGAAGTCTGAGCTGCGAGGTAGTGGACAAAGCTCATCTGAGAGAAGTGGTTGGAGAAAAGGAAGAGAAGAAAGAAATAATTATTCTATTTGGAATTGCAACTATGTGAAATCTTGTAAAGATATTGGGGTTAATAAAAACCTTCATTTTCAACTTGTGTGTTGGCCATTGTGTCTGAGGTTTGGTGGTTACACTCCCTATAGGTCACAATTGCTATGTATCATCCACTTCATGCACCTTCTTAATCCATCAGCAGATCTCACAAATAAATGGCATAAGGCAGGAAACAACTCTGAACAGAGCAACAGTAAATGGCAGGACACAACTCACCCATGGTGGGGCAATTTAGGCCAACCAAACATCTGGAGTACCTAGATAACATCTGCATGATCCCTATGGGAACATGCACAGTCTACACCATTAGGGACAGGCGTCAAAAACATCGATCACCAGTGTAACAGTTAGAGGGCGCTATCGCTCCCTTGAACCCTTGATCCAGTCGCCAGACACCAGGTAAAAGTCCAATATGACTTTATTTTATCAATAAACAGTGCACAAAGCACCCTCCACTCCACAATACTCATAAACTACACAATAATACAATCAATAATCAATCCTCCACTCCCAGACGCGTTGCCACCCTTCCACCCAGCTCAGCTCATCCATCTGGGATTTCCCAGAGTCCTTTATAGTCCATGACCCAGAAGTGCTTCTGAGCCCCTGTCCATGTGATTTCTTAGCACTTCCGGTTCGGATAAAAACCACTCTTTCTTCATCTCGGAAGCACGTTGTTCCTTTTGTCCATGTGACCAGGACGCACTTCCGGGTTTTAGGGCACGTAGTATTCCCTGAGCCTCCCTACAGCGTCTCCTGGTGGTCCCCATGGTATTCAGCAGGACTGGTTGTAAAAACTACAAGGTTCATGAGGCCCTGCTGGAATTCGGGGAACTTCCATGCTGCCGGGAGGGGCTCCTTCTGGCGGCTTGGAGGTGTTGGCCAGAATATATGGCCGGCCATCCTTCACACCAGGCAAGAAGCCACTCTGGGCAGGCACGTTTACCAACAGAGTTCTTAATCGCTCAAAATACACAGAGAATAGTTATATGAACATTAAGAAAACAAACTACATTTAGCAAGTGAGAGGTGTCAAAAGCTGGAGGGCACACATAGTGCTACTAGTCCAATTCGGACTTGCCAATCATCCACTGTAACCCCATGTGAATTCTAGGAGGTCATGTAAATGCCACATTGTCCTCTATGACCAGGCTGGATTTTGAAACCAGGTTCCTGGAGCTATAAACCGCTAGGCCTCCATGCTGCCCAAGTTATATTTTATTTTTTACAAAATATCTTTCAGTAAACCTTGAACCTCCTTTAACAGAACACCTGCTATAAATAGAAGATGCCCTTCTGTTAAGTAGGAAGAAATGAAATTCTTTTTGTGCCTAGGCAAATAGTAATTTTCTTTCATCAAGGGCTGAAACAAGACACCTCTGGGAGGATTCTTTGCATCTGTGAGAGGTACAGTTTAAAAAAAAATATATTTCTAAGATGATGCATTCCTACATAGCTAATCAGGTCTCCTAGTGAAATCCAGAGACTAGACTGGCTAATGATGCTTTTTTTTACAATATTCTACATGTAATGTCAGGCTGCCCAGGTGTTCAAATAATCCATCACTCTGCTTGCATTTGTTAGGTTGTGGGAGAACGATTGCAGATGATAGGAACGCAGGAACGCTGACCTTGACTGAAGTTTTCATCTTGCCGCTGCGTTTTGATAGACTACAATTTTTTCCACTCTGCTGCGCTGCTAGCTCTGGGGTGACCTATATGTGCGACTGCGTTCTCCTGAATGCATCGTGTCATGTTTTTCCCTTCTGCTTTGTAGCTAGAGAACGAGACGGAGGCAATAACTTGGCCTGCTTTGGGCGTCTGTTTATTTTATTTCCAATTAATTTTTCTCACGTCACTACCTCTCTGAGCCTTCTCTGTTTGCTGGAGGATCGGGCTTGCATTCTGATTACGCAGCCAGCAAGCCAGCCCAAGCTGCGCGCATCACTAACAAGATGAGTGGAGCACAGTCTCAGCCAGCCAGCAACTTACAGAATGGGAAGAGCCTCAAAATTCAACTCAGAAGGTGGATGTGAGCCAAAGTTGTGGACAGAAAAGATCATTGAACTGTAGCTGCCACTTGGTATCCAAGTCATGGTCATTCACCAGAAGAAAGAAGCTTTGCTCATCAGTTTATTTCGTTGTAGAACTGGTATGCTGTATTGCTGTTTTCATCCTTGAACCACATAATATTCTGCAAAACCGTATTATCCACTTAAAGGTCACTTGGGGCATGAGTGCATGCCAATCTACTGCTCAAAATAGGGTCTAAATTAGAACTGTCAGTTAACCTGCAGTAAATATTTTGGGGATGTCAGAAGACAACCAGCAGACTAGAAGAAAACACCATATAGAAATGGAGAGAACATACAAACTTAATACAGACAATGACGGTGTATCCGATTCGATTCCAGAACTCCATGTTCTAGTGGCTCCATATGATGCTGCCTCCTTTAATTTAAAAAATTCAGGATCAGGAAACTCAGGAATTTCAATAGTAAGGCAAAGTGTTTTTACTTTAAAACTAAAGCAGTCAACCATGCCCACTTTGAAAGTGTACTTGGCTAGGGTACGTATTGAGAGGTAATAATGGCAACTTCAACACTTAGTTTAAGAAGAGACCAGGCAGCTGTAAATAAGCAAGCCAGTCTTTGCTCTTTCTTTGAAGGTAGGTATTGCCTCCACATGATGTGCATCTACGCATTTTGTACACCTACTTTTACATGGCCCTGCAATGCTGGGTGCACTGAAGAACCATCCATGGATGGGATGCCATTGCATCATGAGGCACACTTCCAGACACAGCACATAATTGAGGAGAAAGAGAACAAAGAGCACTCTGACAAAACCTAATCACTACACTTAGGCCAAGCAAGGAACAAAGTGCGGTGTCCATGGTGCTAGCTCAGCTATGATCAGTTCTTCTTTTGTAATGCAGTTGTAAGGGTACACACATTTAGAAATAATTTGATTTGTACATTTTCCAGACGGGAAAGAAACTAGGTTGTTTACTGTGTCAGCCTGGAGAATGTCCCCCAGTTTGTTGTGATTTCAGTCTAGTCTGAGATGTTGAAAGGGACTGTTAAAAAAGAAGAGCTGCTTAGGCATTTGGATTCTTTGTGAACATTAATTACGAAAAAGAATGTCTGCTAAATAAATTTAAAATCAATAAATCTCCCTTCCATCCCATGTCCAAGAAGATTGGACAGTGGAAATGTTGAGCTTGTGGAGTGACTATAGAATATATAATGAAACATGGAGAGAGATCTAACAGATTTTAGAAGAGGAAACTTAATTGAGTGTAGACAGTCTTTACTTTTCAACCACCAATTTAAAGGTGTAACTGGAGGAATGCGAAGAGTGAAGTTTAGTCCACATCATTATACTTTAGGAGTCTGATCAGCTGACAGATTTCATGATGGCATGTTGTGAGGGAGACATTCACCCATAGCACTTATTCATTTCTTAATGGCAGATTTTGTGTTTTACCAGTGTGGATGCGTTCAAATCTGCCTGGATAGAATGAACCATTCATCCACTGAAATATTCACTTCAGAAGTGCTACAGTGCATTTATTTGTTGTTGTTATTATTATTCCTGTAATAGAGCATAAGTCTGTTCAGAAAGGCTTAGTTTGGGCTCCAGATCCTCCAGGAATGTTTTCTTCTACCCAGAGCTATTGGGACAGGATCCAGCTAAGCATAGCCTTGAACTGGAATAAGCAGCTTGAAAAGAATGAATACATGAAACCTCAATGCAGCGAAGATACGGTATGTTCCAATTTTCTGTGACTTTGTATTTTATTAACAAACTAGGAAGATAAATGAAAATCAATCTGTCAGTCAATGGACCCTATGATAGATTGGTGCCTCTTGAATGAATGAAGCAGCAACAAATTTGGATTAGAAGTCTTTCTGTGTGTTGTGTGATCACAGGTTCCCATTACTTGGACCTCAGCCTTAAGAACTAAATTAGTCAACAATCAGAAACACTGGCCAACCTTTCTTCATATTTGTGTTATAAATGTGGCCCTTTATGCTCCAGCCTCAGGCTTAGGAAGCAGATCAGACAGATGTCTAAAACTGCGGTGGCAGAACTATTTTTGTAAAGGTTGTAAATGCAAGAAAAAGATAATAAAACACACAACACTTTACAGAATTACTTTGGCTGCTTCACCTCCCAATGGGCTCGTTTGCAAGGTGTCTGGCAGCAAAAACTTGCAATTGTTCCAAATTGCTACATTTGTGCTGATAATTCTTAATTATACCTAATCAATGAAATTATTTTCATAATAAGCAATTAATCTACATCTCAGGAAAATAAAGACTGTAATTACTTTTTGACAAAAAACTGTGTGGCTGCTCTGACTTTGAAATATGTTGCATTTTATTTTTCTCATCATTACAAAGTTTTTGATGGTCTGTACCTTAAATGAACTGAAAGTTCTTTGTTTCTCTTGCTG
The DNA here is from genome assembly GCF_900747795.2 of Erpetoichthys calabaricus. NCBI lineage: Eukaryota > Metazoa > Chordata > Cladistia > Polypteriformes > Polypteridae > Erpetoichthys > Erpetoichthys calabaricus. The sequence goes on along the minus strand of NC_041401.2, from coordinate 96,056,185 downwards.
ACTAAGATCCATTAATACAATCTCACAATACTGAGATTTGTCTGAATAGCATCAAATGATCGCCTACCTCCACTGCTAAAAGCATTTTCTCCCTGATACAAATACAGTTAACCACTTTTTTTTGCCTTTTTTCACTTATCTCTATTTAAGGCTGATCATAACGTTGTGTGGCTCCTGGTGTTGTATTTCAGTGAGACACTGGGATCATATGGAGGTGTCACCACTTTCAGCCTTGGAAAGCTTGGGAGGATCGTCAGTACTTCACTGTTTTTTAAAGAAGTGGAAGAGTTTTACCCAAAAGGTATAGCTGTGTGCATGAGTGACTTTGAACTGGCACGCCACACTAGATACTTTCTAACCAACGAGAGCCTGAAGTGGTTGAAACAAGTTTGGTAATGGATGGATGGATGAAAGCAGCAGCAGCTAAACAGTTTCAGCTATCTTCAGCTTGTATCAAAACAGTGATGCAAAATGGAACATGAGGGAGAGGCCTTGCAGAAGACAAAAGCAGAACAGACCTCAGAGCAAGCATGGAATTATGTCTATGACGTTTGAACTTGATTTCCTGGGCAATCCTAGTATCTGCAGATAGCCTGCAATGAAAGCCTCACAAGCTGTAAGATGGTGCCTGTCATCTAAATGAATTGTGCGCAGGCTGCTCAAATCTGAGGCCCTGCAATCATTTCTTCTTTGGTATGCTTTTCCAGAAAATGAATACTCATAATGAGTTCCACACTGCAAGTCTGTAAATGGGAAGAGTGCTCTATACACATATATTAAATTAATTCTTTTTGTCTTATTTCTCCTATCCTTTAACTGTCCAGTGCATTTGATTTATTTTATCCCATAACATTGTTGAATGTCTGTAAAGCATTTCAAGAGAATGTTCATGAAGAAAGGCACTATACATCGTATAGAGCAGGGGTAGGCAACGTCGGTCCTGGAGTGCCACAGTATGTGCAGGTTTTTGTTCCAACCCAGTTCCTTAACGAGAACTCAATTATTGCTGATGAAGCACATATTGCTTAAGTGACATTTTAATGCTTCATTTTAGTGGTCTCGCTTGTTAAGGTTCTCCAACCTTAATTGCTTATTTCAATCTTAAACTGCTGCATTCAGTGTTTTAATTGCTCCTTATTAGCAATAAGATGTAAAACAGGGGTAGGCAATGTCGGTCCTGGTGAGCCGCAGTGGCTACAGGTTTTCATTCAACCCAATTGCTTAATTAGAAACCAATCATTGCCAATCTCAGACCTTATTTAATTTCATGGCTTGTTAGTCTGTGCAATGTAAGGCTCTTATATCGTAGATTTTTTTCCTTTCCAAAGATATCATCCAAATGATATGAAGCCTAAAACAGATCATTTTCAGTCTGTCACATTTTTCTATTAAGTGTTTTATTAAATCAAACTGTGCATTATGAACACACACAGATGTAATTGGAAAAAAGTTAGCTGGAGAACTGCTGGCTGCTTTGTCTTTTACATCTTATTGCTAATAAGGAGCAATTAAAACACTGAATGCAGCAGTTTAAGATTGAAATAAGCAATTAAGGTTGGAGAACCTTAACAAGCGAGACCACTAAAATGAAGCATTAAAATGTCACTTAAGCAATATGTGCTTCATCAGCAATAATTGAGTTCTCGTTAAGGAACTGGGTTGGAACAAAAACCTGCACATACTGCGGCACTCCAGGACCGACGTTGCCTACCCCTGGTATAGAGTGACTGAATGACAGGATGGTAAAGTTACAGCATGATGGCTAGTTAGTAGTGCTGTCTCAGAGATCTAACATCCGAGGCTCAAATCAAGCACCTGTTGGCTGTCCATGTGTTGTATTTCTACCTTCACAACATGCCTGTTAGGCCTTTCCTTTGTGTACTCCCATATTCCAAAACACATGCACCTTACTTTAATTCAGAGGTTCCCCATTCCAGTTCTGGAAAGCAACAGTAGCTAGTCTGACCCAATCCAATTATTGAATTAGAACTTGATACCTGCCAGTGACAGGACTTGTTATCTAGTTTTATGGTTTGTTAGTGTTTTCATTCTCCCACCTCAGATAACTCTTATCATGTAGATTTTTCCTTTCTGAGGATATCCTCCAAATGGTTTGTGGCATGAGGCAGATTAGCAGTTCTCAGTCCTTCACTTTTTCTCTTCAAGTAGTTTTAATTACGGCTACTTCATGGCAACCACAAATAGCTGTAAGTGAGACCATGTTAGTTGGTAACATGCCAGTTCCTTAAGCAGCTGCCAATTCATAACGAGATGCATATGGCAAAGAATACAAGAAGCAGTTACAAACAGCAAATACAGCAGTCGTAAAATTAAAAGAAGCAGGTTTGAGAATTTTAACATGCAAGTTAATTAAAATGAAGCATACAAATGTGGCTTAAGCCATAGCTATGACAGAAGCAATAATTAGATTCTAGTTAACAAATTGGGCTGTAACAAAAAAAAAACAAAACAAAAAACTGCAGGCACTGTGGCCCTCCAGTACTGAAAATGGAAACCGCTGTTTTAATTGGTGACTCTGAATTGTGCCCATAGTGCATGTGCCCCGTACAGGTCTATTTCCCTTTATGTACCCAATGGCATAGGCCCCAAGTCATTTTAAACCTAATGTAGAATGAATTAAGCTGGTCTGAGAAGAAATTTGTTACATATATTGCATCATTAAAACAATTATTCTTAATTGGTCCATCTCAGTAACTATCCTTCAAAGTATTCAGAGTGAATTGGCTAAGTTAAAAAAGAATTGTGTCCCGGAGTACTAAGATCCTACCATCAAAAAATGGGGTCACTCAGTTAACACATTAACCATTCATACCAGCAAAAGGCATTAGCCTAGCCCAATACCAAACACAGTTCTCCATTACCAAAGGCAGATTTCTTCATGGTGACACGCTGGGCCTGTCAATCTCCTGTTTTGTTCCCACTGCAGTACCAAGGAGATGTCCAGTGAGGACAACCAGCTCCACCACTTCTGGTTCCCCATCCATAAAGTCCACAGCTGCCAGAAAGAGGCGTTCAATTTGGTGCACCATAAAACGGAGCTCCTTGCAACGTGATAAAACCTACTTACTTATCTAGCCCAACGGGGTTCTTGTTTTGTTTTTGTTATTCTCTATATACTGGCGTGCATAGCAGCCCTTTTCACTGATTTTTGTTGGGACTGGATGAAACAGGGACAACCAGATTTCCACCCCAACATTTATCTATGTGACTTGCAATACTTCACTCAACCAGAAAGGATAAATCTCACTATAAACAAAGTAGCTGGCCAAAGAATAAAAAAAGAAAAAGGTGTGTTAGGCAGAAAAGCCCAACTCAGAAAATATTAATATTTACTTTTACCTTATAAAAGGTTATTTAAAATAAGATGTTTTCAAAAGGAAAGAAATGGTTTGTGTCACTAAACATACATTACACTTGCTATATCACTGTGTCACACACTTTAGGAGGCCACTTTCTGAAATGCTATAAAAAAAAAATAAACAGGTCCAAGTCTGTGAAAGGGCACGCCATGGGCGCATTATAGAATTCCTGCATTTTCAACATAGAGTGGGCCTCTCTCCATCTATGAATAAAATGAGGGACGATTCATTTTCTATTTCCCATCACCAATTAAGAAAGGTTTGCCTTTACTTTATTCTGATCTTCTCTTTCTTTATGTAAGCCTTCTTGTAATTCTCCCTTGCAGCACTGACATTGTCTGAATTCAATGAGCAAAGCACATTATCAACATAAGAGATAATGCAGATACAGTAATAGCAAAGTCACAAAGAAAAGGAAGTAAAAAGAGCTTGCTTAAAAATATTGAGGAAGAATAGGTAGCACTACTACGTCACAAAACTAGGGTCCTTTCTGTGTGGAGTCTGCATGTTCTCTTCATGTCTTTGTCAGCATTTGCACCTTGTACCTCAGTTTTACTCCTATTTCACAAATGTGCAGTGCTTAAATTTTCCAGTGCGAGTGTGTACTTGAGTGTGCTCTTCAATTCATTTCAACACATTTCACCCCAAGCTGCAATGCCCATATGTGCTTCTCCCTCAATCTTTTAATGAGGAAAATGGGTTCAGAGTAAAAGTGGATGTAAAATATGCGAGTGTTTGGATCTTGCACGTTTGTATATTGGACCAACATTTAAATGTAACTGACTAAATGCCGCTTGCACGTCTTGCAGTTCTTCTCTCATCTGGAGGACATGCAGATAATATTCTCTGGTAATCTGAAAATGCATAATCGAAGAGGTGGAATGACATCCCATGCAGGCATGGTACCACCGCCCTTCATGCTGTAAGGGTAGTCACCATTTCTCTATGCTATCCTGTACTGGAACAAGTGAATGCAGAAGATTCACCAAGTATAGCCTGTTCTCATTTTATCACTGATGTTTCTTCATTTTGGGGACAATCTGTAGTGATCAAAAAGCACTCTCTAAGCACATCTAGTAAATGTACTAAGTGCCAACAGTCTGTTAACAGTGTTCTGTCTTTCTAATATGTGGGCACAAGCTTAGGCACACTGCTAACCACCCAAGAAGATGCCACACTTCGCAAAAACGTACTGTTACAGTCAATTAGTCCCCACATATACCAGATTTTGTTTGGATTTCTCTCAGCACTGGCAGACTCCGCACAAAGCTGAATCACTCTGTAGGCAACATATTACTCTTTTAACTATGTGAGCTGTAGCCATCAACTTCAAACGGTTTTTTAAGAGTTTGGGAGATTTGTGAAATCCCTCCAAGTGGAATGTATGCCCAGATAGAGAAGCAGCTTACTGTAAGTAATGGAGTAAGCAATGCAAAAAGATTTGTAGCTTGTGCTTCTGTGTCATGCTTGCCAAATGCTGTTCCACAGCCTGCTCAGGAACAACATCCTGGCAGACCGACTACAGGCAGGGATTGAGTGCTTTTAGAAAGTTTTATTCTTGTGCCTCCATTAAATGCATTCATTCAAAAACAGAAGTGAGATGCGGCTTCCTGCCAGCATGTGCCTTCCACCTCTGGTGTCTCCTGTGTGTATTGTTTGCACGCTCCCTACGATTCATCTGAAAGTCCAGGGCTATTCATCAGGCTCAATGGCGGTGTTAAGTTGCAAAGGTGTTTGTTTAATACAGTATGTGTAGCTAGTACAAGACTGAGCGCCCCTAAGATATTAAACAAAATTAGCCAATTCAAATGTATCAGAGAGAGAGAAAACTTTTGATATCAAATGAAAAATAATATCAGTGTTGTGAAAAATCCTAAAACATAAGTATTTTGTTATTTAGATGAAATTTACAGCTTAACCAAGAAAAAAAAAAGGATGAAATGATTTTTTTTTTAATAAACGTGTCAATAAAGTATTGCAGCATTTATCAATTGTCTCATGACAGATCTGGTCAAAGGTATTTCTTGCTTGATGAAGTGTAACTGTTAAGCATGTTCTGTTCTGTTCTCGTTACTCCTAATCTTGAAAGTCAATCTAAGATTCAACTCCAATTTATCTTCTATTCTTTTTCTTTTAATATTTGAGTCTAATTTTCTCAGTGAAATGTGGCTGGAAGATACTGTATATCCTGTTCTGTTTTATTCTGTAAATTGTGTTGACTAGGAGGTGTATTCTGCCATTTCTATTGGACTGGAGGTGAGGCAGAATACATATTGTTGCCTACTTCCACTGAATCAGAGTTGGATGTTCTGGCTGACTGCAGACTAAAAAAGTATCCTGCTTTGCTGTGCTGAATGATGTCTGCAAGATTTGATCAAATAGTCATTCACTATTCTGTTTTTTATACAGCTGATATAAATGATCTATCTTCTTGTAACTGTGAGTCATCGCATTTTTCCGCTATGGTTGAGATTAAATGTCTAGTGGAGGTACTATTTGGATTAGTATCCTGGTTTCTTTCCTCTGTAGCTGAGAGACATTGTAGTTAAAGAGGTTGTTTTACATGCATTGAGACTGAAGGTTATCCTGCACTGTTTCTCCACAGCTTATCTGAATGGTCTGGTCAACATGTGGCTGTTCACTGTTTCTGAAGTTAAACTGGTTAGTCTGACTGAGGTCTTACATGTGGTGTATCCTTTCCTACTTTTCCTATACCTTGGCCAGCTGATCCAGCAGAATTGTGATTGTGAAGTGTGTCCTGTCTTGTTTTCCTTGAGCTTAAAAATTCATGTTTCTCCTAACCTTGAATCGAAATATCTGCCAGATATATTACTGGGAGATGTATCCTTTTTTTTTTAATATTTGGAGAAATGTGCTGTCCAGCTATGATGTGACGGAGGGTACATCCTGTCTGGTACAATACAGCTTAGTTGGACAATCTGGCAGAGATGTAGCTGTAAATGATAGGTGTTTTTTTTTCTCTCTCACTCTTGCTTCCTGCATACCATAACTGAGCGACATGTCCAATTGGGTTGTGATGTTGAGGTGAATTCTTTCATTTTCTTCTTTGGCTGGGTCTACCTGTGCCTCAGAAGTCTTTCCTTTTATCATTCATCAGGTTACTGAGCTGAGTAGTTGTCCTACAGAGAGATGAAATATGACATATAATTCGGACACTGAGTCAGGTAAAGCTGCTGGCAAGAAAAGCGGTTTATTGTTGTCATGAGACTGCAGCCTGTACGAACAGACTGCCAAATGCACATCTGCACAAACTGAACTCCAACAGCATGACAGACGGATTACAGATTAGTTTTGATCACACTCCTGACAATAAACTGAGCTGTAAAGACCCAAATTCCTATTGAATATGACTTGTAATCTAAAACCAATAACCTAAGAAGGTTAGGATTAACCGATTTTGTAAAAGAAAAGGATGTGCAAAACTTTGAGCATAGTGCTGATGTCCTGAAGTAATTGCAGCTCTTGTAAGCTTGTTGGCCATCTGTTCACAAATGGCATCTTTTAGCATTTCTGCCAGAATTCCTTGTTTCTTGTGAAGGTTTGAAAACGGCATGTAGCATCCCTTTTGCCCCTCAATGACCATATTTCATCTTTGTTGCTCACTCAATCCTGTGGTTCATCTCGTCTACCCTGCATTTAGAGTTAAAACAACCCTTGAAGCTATTTTTCAGTGTGTAACATGCAGGTACTATTAGGACTCTGTGGCAGACTAATGGCCCCAGTTATACTGACACAAACAGGGAACTGGGCAGGGAGAAGATGAGCAGAGAGGACTGAGAAATTAAACATTAACCAAGAAACAAATCAAAGGGCCAGAACAGAAAATCATGTCCTTCCTTCATCAGATCCAATACATGAATAAAAAAAGTTAAAACTATAAGCCTAAATTCACTGCCAGCAAATAGGTACTAAGCACTTACAAGAGTCATTTAGGAACTATGCACAAACTTGGACATTACAGTACATATCACAGCGGCTTTGATACTACCACAGAGATGCCATCGCGCCATGCAACCTACAGTAACACGACCCCAAAAAACAATCAGCAATGTCTGTTAAAAAACAGCACAGTTAATCTCAAAATAAACTAATCGAAATCAACAATCCTCAAACAATAGACATTAAGAAAGTTAAAGTGTATTTGAATTCTCCATAGTAAATATCATTATTCAACATTAGGAGAGCTTGCAGAAAAACTCCTACTTTAACTCTCAGAAAAAAATGGATAATTCAGAACAATCACAACACTCAATAAATATGTCCAAAATCGAAATAACATATTTTATTTAAATGTAAGTACGTTACTCTGTCAACTGAAGTAGCCACCTTCCAAGATGAAACAATGATCCACAGTTCCTGTCTCACAAGACTATTAGCAGGGTGTACTGTACTGCTAATCACAATGCTTTCCATGAAAATGTTTTCCCAGTAGATGATTTACCAAACATATATCAATTTTTAAGTAGCAAACAGCAGCCCCGTCGAAGGATTCAGGCCTTTACCATTTTAGGGGATGGCCTTAAAGTTATAAATTGAAGGCCAATTAAATAAATAGACTTTTTACACCGCAAGTGTATTACATTAACTACGTTCTGAGAACACCTGCCACCGCTGCTAGCCTTTCATTTTCACCCTGCTGCTGTTTGACATTACCATTAACTGCACAAAGCTCCCCTGCAGATTATTCACTGAGTCACACTGAAGCCCTCATTTGTCACTTCATGGGAGCCTGGCACTTTGACTTTGGTGTAGTTCCCCTTTGTGCCGTTGTGTTTGCTTACACCCTCCTTAACATGTTTGAGAGCAAGGAAGGATGAATCGAAGGATACTCTTGATTTTGTCTTTTGCTAAATCTTGAAACCACTGACTAATTTGATATATATATTCAAATTCACATCCTAACCTTCTGCTGTCTGGCATAAAAATCCAACAGACCAAGCAGCTTTACAGCCTGACACACCTTTCATTGCAAGGAAGTAGAAAGATTTGCAGTTTTTTCCTTAAATCTACTTACAGTATTTGTAGTCCATGTTTCTATTTACTTATATTTCTATCTATACCATGCATCAAATTTACTTTTATGCTATTTTCCAAATATTGTTATCTATCATGTAATGTCTTTCATCTTTATCGAGCTAACTGTAATGTTTTAAACATTTATGTAATTATTGATTTATTTAATTATGATCTGTATTGATCCTTCTGTCTGTAATACAGTTCATTTTTAAATCACTTCGTGCCTTTCAATAGCTAAATAAATGCCCTATAGTACAGGCAGATATTTGGATAGATAGAAATAATAAAATAAATAATAAATAAATTTGTCAAAAATGAATGAAGGTGTAAAGCATGTTGTTTAGATACTTAATATATGTGAAACTATACAAGATAAATCGGTATCTATCTAAGCAGTATATTTGACTAATTTGTTTATTATTTATTATTCCTGTCTGTCTATTGTATAGTACCATCATATCTAAGAATTATGTTTAACTTATTTATTATTACTTTTTATTTGGCTGATGCCTTTATCTAAGATGACTTATTACAATATTTGAGACACAATTAGTTACCTTTCTTCCTTTTTTTTTACAATTGGAGCATAGGCACATGAAGTGACTTGCTCATGGTCACACAGTGTCAGCAGAAGGATTTGAATTCACAATCTAAGGGCTTTAAGTCCAAAGTCTTAACCATTATGCTACACTACCTTTATCTCTCTATTATATAAAAAAATCCTGGGACAAGACGAGACTTTTTAGCCAGGGACGAGACGTGACTTTTTCAAAGAGATACTTTCAAGTCCCACGAGACAAGACTTTGTGCCAAGAGATTTAACCATGCCCGGGGCAGGAAATAAAAGACAAAGAGTAGATGACAAAGTAGAACGTCGTAAAGAGGTTCAAAAATGTTGGCGCGATACACATGCAGAGCAGGTTAGAAATATTGAAAGTACTAAAATTTGATAGTCTCAAAAAATGATAGTAAAGATCGCATTAGTGCAAACAAAGGAAATTATTACTCGGTGAAATAACAGAACAGCGAAAAGAGATCGAGTATATTGTTCGGATTTAAACTTTAAGTTGGAGACTCATAGATTGTCTAATTTGTGTTGCCATCAGGGAAAGTAGTGTTTCTTCCCAATGAAGAGGCGTAAAGAAGAATTAAGAGATTTGTTGTTTGGTGAAAGTGAAATCCACATATGCGAGTGGCTGATGTGTAGCGCAGGCCAGGGGGTTGGCGAGCGAAGTGAGCAGGGGGCAAAGGCCCCTAGTTAATTCGTATGTTTCTAACCACCTGTCCATTAGTGTTGTCAGCCATCTATTAATTTCAAAAGTATCCTTCATGTCCAACTTTATTTATTTATTTATTATACAACGCCTATAGATAGCAGCACAAGAAGTATTACAACTAACAAGTACAGTATTAACAACCTTCCATAAATACACACGAGTTAAAAAAAAAAAAATCTGATTTGACTTCATGTTTATCTAACTAATATATTTTACAGACTCATTCATTTATGAAAGTTACTTATTTGTTTACTTACTATTCCCATCTGTCTGTCTATAAGATGGTCCTTTAGACAGATGTCCATCAATGTTTTGTTTATTTATGTATTATCACTTTCTCAGTATGCCTCTATCCATCTAACATTAGACACTTTTTATAATTAATCAAACAGCACCCTTCACATCTATGTATTTGTCTCCACTCTCCATTCCACTACATGCACAAATAATAGTCAAACTTCCTGGGTTGTTCAGATTCCTCATTTAGTTGAATTGATTGATCTTAACTATTTTATGTGAGCAAGTATAAGAATGAATGTAAAACCCAATCAAATAGTCATCCTTGCTTAGCACACAAGCACAAATCTGGATTAGAACTTCATTTAATGCATCACTTCTTCATACTGATAAGATTTGGGTTGGATTAGAACTTCAAATAATGCATCACTTCTTCATACTAATAAGATTTGGGTCTTTATCCATATACAATGTGGTATGATTCTGTCATCTGCCCTGGTCCTGAATGTTCAACACATTGCTTATCAGGTTTCCAGTTTCCATTTTCACATTATTTTGTTAATTTACCATTTCTTTGAAAACTTAAAAATGAAATATTTTAATAACCACTTAAATATAAAGATGCACGCTAAACATAGCACTAACACAATATGGCAAATGCATTCAGTATGATACAAATACCATCTGGGAACATTTGAGTAAATAAGGCATTGCTGATGTATTTTTTTCACACTTTCAGTTAAAAATAAGAAATAACTATTTAAGTGACTGCTTCATTATTTTCTTTTTTCTTTTGTATATTCTTATTTTCACTGTGAAGAAATGTTTAACTTCACATGATTTCAGCATGCTTGTGTGGGTGTTCTCCAGTAGTCCAAAGCCATGTTACACTAGATAAACAGCCATCCTGGTGTGTGTGGGCGCATTTGTGGGATAAATGTCTTCAACAATGGGAAAAGAGCCAGTTCCTTCTTACTGCCAGTTTTTTGTATACTTTGCATATTTCAGAATGTTTCTGATTTCTCCAAGATGTTTGAGGTTTTAATGGCGTGCTACTTTTTTGTTTGTCCTTAACTCCATTTTTCCAACTCCATTTGCTTAGCCTGGTCACTTCCTGGCTGTCTCTAACCATGTCAGCAAGTCTTTTTAGACACTTTTCTCCCACATGCTGAAGAAATACCAATTCAGTTAGTTGGTAGCCCATTATGGCTGACAGTGGAAGTGTGTGCATGAGTTTGCCCTGTATTAGACTGATACCACATCCATGGCTGGTTCCTACTTTGTGCTCAAAGCTGCCATGATAGGTTCTGGCTACTTTTAATGCTGTCTTAGAACAAGCATGTTCAGAAAATAAACAGATCGATTTACTTCAATATATGATTTATGTTTCTTATTGTTGATGGGATTTTGTGCTTTATCTACATTTTTTCCCATAAAGCTAAATTTTGATTATGATATATACTTTTAATAGTTTTTTTTTTTATTTTAAAACTAGATGATTTCTAATTTTTAGCAATTTCCTTTTTACAATGACCATCTTTCTCATTTCAGGTGGCATAGTGGCACAACACAAACGCTGTTGCTTTATAGCTGCAAACCCCAACCAGAGAGTAAGCAGGCTCACCATATCCACATTTGTTTGTCCACCTTTTCGCTCATTTTTCTCGCTCATCAATTGGTGCACCCAAAGTGAGTACAAATGTGTGAGAGAACTTTGCAGTTGACAGAGGCTTCAAGGATTTCCTGCTCACTAGCTGCTAAGATAGACTCTGGTTTCTGCAATAATTAAACTCAGCTAAACAGCGTCAGCAAATAGAAGGATAGATTATTATTATTTTGATGCATTTTCATAGTTTTAAAGCTGAATAAAGTTATTTTTCACAATCAGCATCACTGCTTGTCTGGCTAAAGGTATGCTCAACTAATCATTTTTCTTCAGTTCTCCAACGATAAAATTAAAATTTCATAGTCAATATTAAATGATTATTATGTGTTCAAATAATTTTAAATAGCGTATATTTAAGAAATGGTACTTTTTCTACTTCATTTGTAACCCTAAAGTGATGGTTTGCATATGCAGAAAAAACACATGCACCATCACATTAATGCTGTTTAAAAAGAACATTCAAGATAGCCCCCTTGGCCTGTTTTGTACTAATCAGCCCTCTATGTCATCTTTTCCTCAAATTTTCTCAATTTTCATCAAAAACTTTGTCATTTTCAAAACAATAATTGCCTTCAGATCATAGCAAACGTTTTGAGCATGCAAACCCATCCAGCACAATGTCTTGTTTATAGCCATTTTTTGTTCATGTACTGTAACTGTTTGGTAACATCATTTGGTTCAATCATATCTAAAGCTCTGCGGTGGGTTGGCACCCTGCTCGGGATTGGTTCCTGCCTTGTGCCCTGTGTTGGCTGGGATTGGCTCCAGCAGACCCCCGTGACCCTGTGTTCGGATTCAGCGGGTTGGAAAATGGATGGATGGATGGATATCTAAAGCTGTTTGTGTGAAAAAAACATATTTCTCTTAAAATGTATTCTTTAGTTTTCATGCTTGCCTCTGAAAAACCAGTAAACGCAACAGCTGCTATCCCACTTACTGCATCCTTTTAATAATTTTAAGAATTCCTACATTTTCACATTAATCTGATAATTCTCAATCTAAAAACTCACAATTCTTCAGTCTTCACATATAGCTTGTTCCTGGTGCTGTCATAACCAACCCATCAGGTTTTCCTCTGGGCTTTCTTTAGCATTGATAAGTCTTATTATATAGCAGAGATTACTCCCAAGTGTGTTGTATAGTTTTAAAATAAACTTCCTTGACTCATACTTAACTCAGCAAGTAAGTAGTAAAGAATCTTAATGGTAAAAGTAAGAATCCTTATCTTACATCACATCCATTACATCAGATTATGATTCTTCTCCTACTCCTCTGTATGTACCTTCCATTACTAAAGAACATTATCTCTCCAGTCTATACTTTCACTTTACTCTGCTGAAATTTTTCTGAAAAGCAATGAAACAGATAAGAAAACTCTATTCTTCTCTCATTTGAGATCCTCATTACGATAATTACTATTAGTATTTTTTGCTTGAAGCAGATGTGTTATCCCATCTTTAAACAACTTTGCTCTCACTCTCTCTGTGCCTCTAACATTGTCAGCAGTCTGTTCAGCATTATGTTCAACACATGTTACAGACTTAATTTGGTCGTTCTGATCATTTTATCCCACTTGCTTTATTTTCAGGTGGTACTGTTCAAGATTTCTGGCCATTCCAAGAGTGTATTCTGCAAAGAAAGCTAAACATCAAAGGCTTACTTTAATCGACAAGGCAGGCTTATTTCAACTCGTGGTGCTTTTACCAAAGAGGATTAGGGCAAGTCGCCCTCAGTAACTGAAGCAACTAAGCATCACTTCTTACCCTGCTCCATTCTATAAGCTAAAGGCCAAAACTTAGCACAGTTTTGTGGATTGAATGTTTGATGAGAAACAAACCCTAGGAGAGTGGTTTTGAGTTGTTTTTTTGGTATATCTAATGTCTTAGCGATGCTACTGTTTAAATAATGTAAATCTGATATGTTCTTTAAAAACTGTAAAGCATTAAAAGCTATGCTATTCTTGGAAAAAGCCAAGAATTAATAACATATCACATATAAATTATGTAATTGGCCTCCAATGAGACTCTTGCCAAAACCAGCATCACATGCTACTATTTAAAGCCAAATTCTGCCAACTTGTAGCAGTAAATGCCTAACGACTGCACAGACATCATTTTGCACCTGTTTTCACTTCTTTGCATTTTCTGTACAATGCTGGAGATGTAGAGAATCGTAGGTGTGTGTATGTATGGAAGTTTGCAGAGTAGCCTTTGCACTAAAGCATTTCTTTAAAACATTTATGTTTTCCGGCCATCATGACATCCATGCAACCAGGGGTACTTTTTTGAAATTGTTGGTACGCAAAATGCATTTATCCTTCACAAACGTTTTATCAGAAATACTAAATGATCTTATGTAGGCTTCCCAAAAGTCATAGGTCTAATAGACTACATTCTGTACACCCCCGTAGGAGGCTAAGTGAAATACAAATCATTCCATAGCACTGACACACAGGTAAGTTCTTGTTAAAATGATATTCAAGTGTATGCCAATTTGTAATGTGCCATTAGAACTTCTGACCCAGGGCAAACATCTCAGCAGGAGTGAGGTTTGAATTTGGGGGTTCCTCAACAATGGCAGAAGCTTGCAGCTTTTTTTCCTCTCTTTTTTTTTTTAATAAACTACGAGAGTTATGCACAGTTGCATATAAATGTATATTCTAATGATTTTAAAGTATGTTCTTATATGTAATTTTCACTTGCTGGCAATCTTTCAGGGTATAACACTTTGAGGGAGTCATACTGACCAAAACATCAACACTTAATCTGCAATCCCTCTTCAAAACACGCAGAAAAATATAAATATATACATGTTTAAACATTTTAATAAAGTGATGCCCAGAATAATCACAATGGAATCTTACGTTAGGCAGAGAGCAGATGAGTTATTCAAAACTGGAGGAGCAGAAATGGGAGGACACAAACGGACCATTTAAAGGGTCTTTAGAAAGTATTTTTTATAAAACTGCAAGCAAGAAAAAGAGAGCATAGGTGGTAATCTCAACAACAATCATGCTAGTGAGACACTTGAAGGTACCAATAGAATTAGCAACAACTGTGCAGGTCATTTAGTAGCTTTTTCATCCCCTCAACACACCTCTTTCAAATGCTGCCACCAGTCCACACGAGAATTCTGCAACACTCATCTCATGACAACATCCCTGCCCACTCTTGCTTGGTACCACTTTTGTTTTTAGTTGACTAGATTACTGTAATGCACTTCTAACCTAAGAAAGACATCGATCTGTTGTAATTAGTGTAGAATGCAGTAGCCAGAATATTAACAAGAAAAAGAAAATCTGAGCACATCTCACCAGTTTTACATTGGTTACCCAGGTCATTCGGAATTGACTTTAGATTTCTACTAAAGGTTTAGAAAAGCCAAGCAAAATGACACCTTTTATTGGCTAACTAGAAAGATTACAATATGCAAGCTTTCGAGGCAACTCAGGCCCCTTCTTCAGGTAAGATGTAATACAGAAACTGAAGTTTCCTATGTTTACTAAAGGTTTACAAAGTGGGGCGGCACGGTGGTGCAGTGGTAGAGCTGTTGCATCACAGTAAGGAGACCCGGGTTCGCTTACCGGGTCCTCCCTGTGTGGAGTTTGCATGTTCTCCCCGTGTCTGCGTGGGTTTCCTCTGGGTGCTCCGGTTTCCTCCCACGGTCCAAAGACATGCAGGTTAGGTGAACTGGCGATCCTAAATTGTCCCTAGTGTGTGCTTGGTGTGTGTGTGTGTGTGTGTGTGTGTGTGTGTGCGCGCCCTGCAGTGGGCTGGCACCTTGCCCGGGCTTTGTTTCCTGCCTTGTACCCTGTGTTGGCTGGGATTGGCTCCAGCAGACCCCCGTGACCCTGTAATTACGATATAGTGGGTTGGATAATGGATGGATGGATGGATTTAACATTAAGGCTGATGGCAACAAACACCCCAGGATAGGGGACTAATGCATTCCAAGGCAGATAGATTTATTGGCAACAGCGAATTAGCACAGGATAAGCAATCTATCTATCTATCTATCTATCTATCTATCTATCTATCTATCTATCTATCATGCATGGCTTTGTGATGTGCAAGCAAGGGATGGGAATCCACACAGACATAGATAGAGGATCACAAACTAGGACTCAGGGGTGGTGGGCAACAAGTTGCCAACCATTGTGCCATCCCCCATTGTAATTTAGTATACCTACAGCTTTCTACAGCTGTTTCTAGTTTAAGTGTGCATTACTTCTATTTTGCCTTGTGTATATAATAACTTGAGAATGACACACTCTTCTGACCAGTGCTCTGTAATTTTTTCCTGATTTATTGTCCTTTGATTGCTACTTTCAGCCTTTTACTACTGAACAGTCTTTATCTTTCATAACATTCTATGGTTTTAAGAAACAGGCTTTTTTTCTATTTCTTTGGTTTATTTTCTTTACTTACGTTTGTATTTTTACACACCTACATGCAGTAAAGAGAGACTTGTATGTATTTATTCAACACTCTCTATGTAGTTGTGCGTGTAATGTGAAATGCACCTGCTGTCATCATCATGTCTGTCTATCAGTTCCCAGTGAATTGATTTTGCTTTAAATTTGGTACACTTAAAATTCTAGGAAATTTGTTAGAGATATTTGAATGGTTTGCACTTTAAAAAATTTTTAAATGTGAAAAATTCCTACCTAATAGTACTGGTTAATTGTAAAATTGCCAACTTTAAGCAGAGAAACATTCTAAGCAACTTAAGTTAATGAATAATTTGATGTTTTAAATTTACTTTAAGTGGTTATTTCAATGTGTTTATTTGTTTCATATTTTTATTTGTTAGCCACTCCTAAGTGCAAAAATGATTTCAAATACAAGTTACTGTAAGGTCACCAGAGACACGCATTGAAGGCTGGGCACCCACTGTTACATCAGCAGTTTATGCAAACCTCTGACACACCAACTCACTTCTCCTACTGCTTCAAGTCATACCAGGTACAGTAAGTTAAATGAACTTCACAAATGTAAAAACTACAAGCAAAATATAAAAATGTCACTGAAAGAGGAAGACAGTTGTCTCAGCATGGATCTGTAAGCCATTGTGCATACAGTGAATAAACATTTACTCAATATTTACATTACACAAACAAGTTTACTGTGGCATTATCTGCACATTATAATGATTCAATATTTATCTGACACTGTAATTTATTGGTAAAGAGCCTTAATGACCTTGGCCTGCTATGCATCATGGGATAGCATTTTAGCTTGTACGTTCAGAGATTGTACCTCATCTTCAAGCACGTCTTCCAAAAACTTACTCTTTAAAGAATATGGACTACAATTAGCCATAAACCTTCCAAAGCCAACAACAATAGTAAAAAAAAAGAAAGAAAAATGTAGTTTTTACATTATGTCAGTTGGAATCTGTGGTTTGTGAAAGCTATTTCAGCCACCATGAGCCAAGCCAATTAGGATGTGGCTTATAAATATAAGGTATTATAAAATGCTGCTAAAAACATGTATTTTGTTCTCTACTAATACATGTAGTTACATTTTATTATTAATATTACAAGGGGGAGTCAAGCTGAAGTTAGAAAATAGGATTTATTAGAAAATGGAATAAACCTTAACAAAACTGATACCATTTCTTAATGTAGTCTCCATCCATCTCAGTGCACTTGTGCCACCTGCCTGGAAGTGCCTGGATCCCAGCAAAATAAAAGGTCTTGTCTTGTTCTCATAGCCACTCGTGCACCACTTTCTTCACGTCGTCATCTGTCTTGAATCAATGAGCACCCAGATGTTTTTTTAGTGGTCCAAAATGGTGGAAACACACGGTGCCAAATCTGGTGAATAAGGAGGATGTGGCAATACCTCAAACTTCAGTTTCTCCAGACAAGCCTTGGTGGTCTAAGCAGTGTGCGGGCGGGCATTGTCTTGAAGAAAAAGGACTCCTTGAGACAGCAGTCCCAGTCACTTGGATCAAACAGCAGGCTTGTTCTCCAGCAAGTCACAGTAACTTGCACTAGTGATTGCAGTACCCCTCAGAATGTAGTGCTCAACAATAACTCAGGTGCACGAGTGGTTGTGAGGACAAGACAAAACCTTTAATTCAGCTGGAATCCAGGTACTTTCAGGCAGGTGGCACAAGTTGTTAAGGTTCATTCCATTTTCTAACTTTAGCTTGACTCCCCCTCGTATTTTTGAATAAGACTTTAGAAAAATATTTAATAAACAAAAATGTGGCATCCTTTTAGTGAAGTAAATAAAGAAAAATAAAAAATGCTCCAACTTACAATACAGTTAACCAATTTCCTGAACCCACCTGAATGTTACACCATGTGTAGACTTTCAAACTTGGTTAATTTTTTTTTTCCTCAGTTCAGAGCTGCAGTGATCAGAGCCATTCTCTGAATAGCATGCCAGTGCTTCACAGGGCACATTCATATGCCAATTTAGAGTTTCCAGTCAATGTAACTACATATCTTTTTAAGGTGAACATGACAAAGCCATGTGCATTTTAAGTGTTGATCTTACATCACTAAGGTAAATGCAAATTTTGCCATGAGCGTTAAATTATATATTGCAGTGTGGCATCATCTCAGGTTTGCCAAAAGACTGTCAAGCAAAAACAGACTCATGTCTGCCACTTGACTCAATCAAAAGGGGAAAAAGATTTTACTGAATAGGTAAAACTATCCAACAGTTTGGATGGCCACAGACAGATTTTTAAGCAGATTTAGTATATCCTCCTTTCCACCGATGTATGAATATTTTATAAACTTTTTACAATTGTTATTGATCCTTGGGTAAAGTTGCAAGATCTTTAAAAAATGAGCTCATCTCTGCAAGACTTTTTTCATTTATTACTGGGACTTGAGAGATCCATTTCTCCATCTATGCAAGTATATCAAGGAACCGAATACCCCCTTGTGCTATCCAGAAGGGTTACACAACACGAAACCTTCATTGATGAAAACTATCTGCCCAGATACACATATTAGCAAAAAAGTTATACTTCAATTAAAGTGAATACATGGGACAATGCTGGAATTCAGTGTACAGACCTGTGTGCCATTAGCGTGTTCCTCTTGCTGTGATAAATATTTACGACGAGCTTGTTTCCTTTAATTATCCAATTACAGGCTGATGCAATGTCAGCTTTACAGACCAGGGGCCTCATGCATAACGCCATGCGTAGAATACACACTAAAACATGGCGTAAGGACAAAAGCAGAAATGTGTGTACGCACAAAAAAATCCAGATTCATAAATCTTCCATGTTCTTCCACTCCATAAATCCCGGTCAGCGTGAAAAGTAATGCACATGCACGCACCTGCAGGTTTGGCCCTGTGCCTTATTAATTGTCATTGCAAAGGCTAATCTAACAGGAAATTGTCTGCGTGTATAAGTAAAAGGCAAATTTGAATCTGATGGGGTCAGGAAAATCCGGGGATCAAGGACAGTTTGTGAGGTCAGTGGCGTAGCTAGGGGCGGGCGGAGGGGGCGGTCCGCCCCGAGTAGCACATTTTTGTGGGTGGCATTATTGGCCAAAAGGCTCAGAACACTTGTAAGCAGCAGGGTTCGGAAAAATATCACACATGAATGAAAAAAAGTCAAATTCTCTGATTTTCATCCACAAATGCTTCAAAAATCATTTTCCGACGGTCCTTCTGTGACGGCATCAGACACTGCAGTTGAAATTTATGAGGCAATAACAAAAATAAACAGCCGATAATAATTTCTAGGAAGATAAACAACTAATTCACAATGTATAATTTCATTTCATTTTCAATCTGAATGCGTTCTTGCTCATCCCCACCTATCACTTGTACACCACACCGGTTCTGTTTTCACAGCGTAATTATATTAAACTAATAATCGGAACATGGCTTATCAGTGCGTCTGTACTATATTCTTGTCTAGTTGATGATTATAAATAATTATATGTGAAAAAAATATTGCTGTTTCTCTATATATAAATAAATCTATGCAAAATGTATTTTCATCTTTCTCAATACGTCATTTTAATTTTCTATTTAAATAAGTTAACATATTCAGATATGTTGGAGGGTGGTAAATTGAAGCCCCGCCCCGCCCCGAGTGGTGCGAACTCGAGCTACACCACTGTGTGAGGTAGCAGCTGCAATAGTTTTACACTCCAGTACATTGCGGTGAATGCTGGTAACAGTCAGTCTAGTGCCATTACAGAGACTTCTTGCTGGCATGAGGTTTCTGAGAAGCATGCCGACTGAACCAATTTTAATTTTGAGTTTATGCGGAGGCATGCCAGTGGGAGTAAGACTGCTAAGAAATTCTTCGGGGAATGAAGGCCAATCTCGGAAGTGAATGGTGATAGTAGTTGGAAGTATTTGGGACATTGCCACAATTTCTGCTTCGCCACCATAAACTGTGGAAGTATTCATGTAGTCAGCGTATTGTTGAGCAGACTGTATGACTATGCTTCCATGACAAAGAACAACGGACAGCACGTTGCCGAAGTTATCGCAATGTTGGAAAACAAAGGTTACAGCCATGTTGCGAAGTTCGAGAGCAACAGTTTCGTCGATGACATTTTTCCAGAAATATCCGACTGATAGAAAGAAACAGTTACCTGATGCGAGAGCGAGGGTGGACGTGGGAGGAGGGTTAGAGTTGGCGGGCGGGGCTCTGTCGTGCATATCCCATGACGCAGGGGGAGGGTTAGAGTTGGCAGGCGGGGCTCTGTCGTGCATATCCCATGACGCGAGAGGAGGGTTAGAATTGGCGGGCGGGGCTCTGTCGTGCGGGCGTGCGTACCCCATGGTCGGGCGACTTGGTCTTTTATATATATAGATGGGAACACGGTGGTGCAGTGATTGTTCATGCCTCACGCAAGATGCTTGCTGCACTGTGCACAACCTTTAATGAAATAATTAATTGCAGCAGTACTGTCTCTTTCAAATGTACTAACCCCCAATTCCTGTCCTTACTTTTCTATCTCTACATACCCAATCGCCACACAATCAGCTCTGTAATAGACATTAAGCCATCTGTAAGCTTAGAACGCCGATTCTTCAAAACTTTTAAGGAACACTGAAATATTTTCGTAGTACATGTTTAATTATTCTATCTACCTATCCTTCCAGTGTCGCGCCAGCCCCAGCAAGAATACAGCGCGAGGCAGGAACAATCCATGAATGGAGCACCAGCTCCTTGCTAGCGCTGCAGCACCGTGAAATTATTAACAATATAAATTATTTAAATGAAGTTAAAGTTTTATCTGTATAATATAATAAACATATTTTGCTGCATTTCATCTTAATGATATCGTCATCATATGTAAATACATGCTTTATAAAGTGGCTCAGGTTGTACAATATTATAACTGTATCGCAAGTTTACACTGAGGTAATTGTACTTATAAGTACAAAGCGTTCTACAAGGAGCACTTGATGGACTGATTGAGTGCGTTTATAGTTCTTGGGATGAAACTGTTTCTGAACTGCGAGGAAAGACTCTGAAGCGTTTGCCGTATGAGAACAGTTCAACAGACAGCATGGCTGAGGCAGTGTGTGCTTGATGCTGTATACCGATAATTCTCTTTCCAATCAGCTGCTTTCAATCAGCTGCTGTAGAGCTGTGATTTCACACTCAGATACAGTGATATAAATACTCCGAGTGGTGCAGTGAGGGTAATATGGGAAAAGATGATTTGCTGTGGCAACCCCTAACGTGAACAGCTGAAAGAAGAAGAAGAAGTTGCAGTGAGAATAACAACGTTAAAGCAGCTATGGAATTTGAAATAGTTTGACCATTCTGTGGACCATTATATTGTTACAGGTTAATTACAATCAGATGCATTAAACTAATAAACAATATGCAATTAATTTCAGTGTACAGTATTTATATAGCTGTGTCAGGGATGTAGATCTAAAAAAGAAAATGAAACCACACAGGAACAGTAGCATTGCTTTGACGCTTGGTGCCACCAGTTTGCAAAAGCAAGCAAGCATTTAGCTACCATGAAAATGTGTGGGGCTTTACGCCAAGTTTAGGTTTTATACATCACGATTTGAGCATGGAAACGGGTTTACGCAACATTTTTGTGCGTACGCACCATTTATACATGAGGCCCCAGGTGCTTTGTCTATGGTATTTCAAATGTAGGTAATGGGGCTGTCATCATTCTGTCTTTATGACTCCACAAATGCTGTTTGACTGCTTCAACCATACACAATTTAGCTCACTAAATATAAATAATATCTAGAACTACTGATTAGAAACTCAAACTGAACCTGGTACTTTTTATAAGAAAATGAACTGTAAGGGTTCAAACAGGTGATTGATTAACTTTATTCAATTCATTGATTCCAGAAGTATGCATTTATTTGTAAATGGGAAGCTACCAATTTTAAAATTTTGATCTGTTCCTTTAATTGTAGCGTAATGTTCAGCAGGCACTGAAAATTCCGGTTCAGGACAGCCTCTGTGCTTGGTGGATTTTACTGCCACTAAGTGTTTAATTAAATAATAATATACTTAACTAAAACAATAATTACCCATTGCTATGACATTTGGGGTTTTTTTCTATTTTTTGTGTGGAACAAAGGCTGCTTCATTTTCAAGCACAAACAAATACCCTCATGTAATGATCTAATCAGTCTGAAGAAAGGTAATGAGGTGAGCCTTGATTTTCATTTTCTAATCCCATCTTTATTCCTCTAAGTGGATGTTTTTGCCTCCTTCAATA
Organism: Erpetoichthys calabaricus; assembly: GCF_900747795.2. NCBI lineage: Eukaryota > Metazoa > Chordata > Cladistia > Polypteriformes > Polypteridae > Erpetoichthys > Erpetoichthys calabaricus. The sequence goes on along the minus strand of NC_041401.2, from coordinate 96,033,883 downwards.
GACCCTCTATTGTTCATGTTTTATATTCAGTGTTCTGAGCAAAAGATGCGTGGACTGTGATTGTAATCATGGAACATAATTGGGTTCTCATACGCTGTGTTACACATTTCATTAAACTGCATAGAAATATTTTAACAATTACAGAAGGAAGATTGTTTGGTTGTTTTAAATCTGTTCTTTCTTTTTTTAGGATATTTGGTGCACCATGTACAATAGACTTTTCATTAGACCATCAAAGTGATGTTTCAAAACAAATTGCATCCATCCTTTTTCCAACCAACACAGTATCAAGTGGTTATGAAGCCAATTCTTGGAGTCAGGAAGGAACAAGCCCTGGAGAGAGCCTAACAGTTACAACTGAGTCACACAATTACAAGAAGCAACTATGTAGTCTGGGGGAAAAATTCATACACTGGTCGGTAAGACTACCTAACTTGTATACGTCTGGAGACAACCATAAATGAATTCACTTAAAACTGGATGGGAACAATTAAACAGCTCATTATTTATAAACCAATCCAATGTCTCATGAAGGTGATGCTCAAAACAGGTGCGATGATTTTTTAACTGCAAGGAGCAGTGGTGCTCTCATTTACCTAGACCCACAGATAGCAAGTTTCTGATTATGATAAACTGCATAAAGCCAAAAAGATTTCTATAAAGACCCCTGTTAACATATTATACATAGACTCCTTTGTATGTTGTGTGTACACAGCACATTGCACATGTTAAAATAAACATTACCTGTTATAAGCAACAAATCTTTCTGTAGCATCAAATTACACATTGGCATTAAACATCATCAATGGACTAGTTGAAAAAGTGTATGATATGTTGTTGCAGCTGCCGTGTGTACACTCTGTTGTTGAGTAAAGGCAATAATGTCAAGAGTTGATGTGAATGAATTGGCAACTGTGTTCATGAAATTATGAATTTCATGCCATTAAAATTAAAGAATGTTTCATCAAAAGGAGGAGAAAATGGACAGCCATTAATTGAGCTGATAATAATGGCCAACACGAGATTTGGATTTCAGTAAACACTGAATTAATAAACAAAACACTTAAATTAATAAATCTGTCCAATGACACTAGGGGGAACCACAGACAAGGCTGCACAGCATCCATCTTCTGACTGGCGGTCTAAACAAATAACTAAAGGAAGCGAACATTACTAATTGGAAATGTAAACATGTCATGCCAGAATGTAACCGCAGCATTTTAACACGTAGTATATACATAGACCACAATTCTTATCAAACTCTTTTTACTGTTGTTATGCCCTGCGGTGGGTTGGCACCCTGCCCAGGATTGTTTCCTGCCTTGTGCCCTGTGTTGGCTGGGATTGGCTCCAGCAGACCCCCGTGACCCTGTGTTCGGATTCAGCGGGTTGGAAAATGGATGGATGTTGTTATGCCATATAATGATGCAATAGTTAAAATGACATATCATTGCAGCTGGGGCACTTCTCAAATGTGTGGAGCCAAATAGCTACTTTGGTCTAAATGTATATTCGTGTACGTACATGCGTGCATGCGTGTGCGTATGTGTGTGTTTGTCTGTCTCCTCTGTCACTGAGCTCATTACAATGTATAAATTAATTAATTATTAAGCTTCAGATATCTTGTGCTATGGATTTCCTGAATTAAAAATATCAATTTTAGGTTTTTATTTTCTTTCAACATCAAGTCTTCTGTTCAGTTACTTTTGTTCTCTTCCTGAAACCCTGGTAATTTAAACTGCACACACTGGAGGGACTGGAAGTGGGTGTTTTAGAAAGAAGGCCTATGGGAGTAGCATTTGCAGTGACAGATTTCACTGCTATTCACTAGAAAACCTTTTAGTGAGTTGTCTCCAGATGAGTATTCTCATTTGAGAATACATTAGGCCCTGCAAGATATCTCCAGGAGACTAAGTTCAAATTCCTGCCTGCAATGATTTGGCATCATCTCCCATTTTCTGCCTAGACTTTCTTCAGATACTACAATATTCCTCACGTTTCCCAAACACTTGTGTGCTGATCAACAGGAGATTCTTCACTGGCTCAGTATGAGTGAGTGTGGTCCTGACTATGAGTGTGTCTTGTGATGGACAAGTACCCCACTGTTTTGTCATGGAATCACACCATAATCCATCCAAGGTTGGACATTATGCAATAGTAACTGCCAATGGTCAGCCGCAAACCCACAATGTCTAGATTACAAAGTTCTTCATAAGGAGGCTCCTTTTATGCTGAGCAATAGGAAACCTCTCATTTTTGGGCATGCAGAGACTGCCTGGAAGAACAACAAGCGGAGTGCTTCCAGTTGACATCAATTAAATTCTGGAACTCAGCCCCCACCCTTCTGCGCAGCACAGCTACTACACTCCATCCATACATAGTACAAATCCTACCAACTATGCCTGGAGTTTTGTCATGGAATCACACCATATTTCCATCCTAGAACACACATTTTCCTCTGTGGTTTTTTCTGGTGGTCAGTTGTGAACTCAAAATATCTGGATTACACAGACTCTCAAAAGCAGGCTCATTTTATACTGAGCAATAAGGAATCTCACATTCCTAGGAGAGTTCTTCTAGGTGATGTCAACTGAGCTTGTTCTCTCAATCAGCCCCCACATTTCTAGGCAGCACTACCACTACACCCACTGAAGCGTGGTCCATGCCCAAACTCAGTGCTGCCCACATAGGCTCCGGCATCTCACTATTTAAAATTAGATTAAGCTGCTGAACGATTTGTTTTTTCACCAATCTCTCTATACAATAACACGTCAGCTTCATGCCAAATCTAGAGATATGCCTATGATTTTTTTATCATGGATATTTAATTGTGGTTTGCATATTTCTGGGTTTGTGAAACTAAATAAAATAACAGCAAATGTTTATGTAAACAACAGGCTTTTGGTCATTTCACACTGCGCACACAGCCGATGACTGCAATAAAATATTAAAGCAGTCCTTGTTGAAAATTTCCTATGTAATTAATGTGAGAAAAAAGATAAAGGGAAAAAGGAACCAAATAGCAAAAAAAAAGTAGATATAATTTGAGTAGACTTTCAGACTCTTTCAGGTCTTAATTATGTTAATAACAGCATTAAGAAAAATGAAGCCTAATCCAATGTTTTCTCATTTGAATAATAATAGTTTCTACAGAGCATCTCCCACTTCCAATAGACTTGTTATCTAATGATGATGAGGATGGCTTTAATAATATAAACTGTTTCCTTAAGGAATATCAGTCATTTTGTTCAGGCTTTGTAAAGTACATACACCTTTTTTGATTGCATTGGTTTTGGAGACAGAATATCAATGCAGTTAGGAAAGGCAGAGCAGATCATAATTGATAATTCATTTGGCACCAATGGCTTTTTAGACCATGATGCAGGTTTTGCATTAAGATAGGTTCCTCCTGGCCCCAGTATTCCAGTTTGATGTACCCAGAATGGCTGTTCTTTTGTCATTGTCATAAAGAAAGGCAACTCATTTATGATTCTCACCCTAAATCCTTGCAGAACTGGAATGGTGTTTGTCATCACTGAGCACCAGGCCTCCATTCAGTACTGTGTCCTGGGAGTCAATACACAGACCTAACAAGTGGCAGAGAAGCACCATTTATTCTGGAATTGTTCACAGTCAAGTTGCAGTTACTGTAGTGGCTTGCTTCCATTACAGATGTTGTATGTATCAGGTTTTATTGAATAGCATGCATGTGCTTTTATGTAAGTCTTAAATCTTTACAAGTCCCACAGTGGCTATGGAAACTAACAGCACTGTCTTGGACCTATCAGGCAAAGGTGTATTGATAGCACTCAGATATTTTACAGTCTTGAATTTTATTATCAGAGGTGGTAAACAGTTACAGATAATAAGAATTCATCCTAATTCATCACTCAAATCTCAATTTAAAGTACAATGAAAGGCAACAATTTCAATACGTCACACAACAGGATTTGGCATAATGCTGTCACTGGAGAAAGTTGATCTCAACAGGGGCTTAACAGTAAGAAGTGCCAGCTTCCTTACATTTTTTAAAGAGCATAAAAATTTTCAAAAATAAGACAAAACTAATCTATCAATCAATATTCTGTTAGCTAATTGCTAAGTTGTTCCAATATCTCATCCATATACTTTTTAAAGGATGCAAGGATTTCTATTTCAACTATATGACTCAGTAATTTATTCCAGGTTCCCAGAGTCTTAATTCCTGCTTCAGTCTTAATTGCACTTCCCCTGATTTCCAACATTCTCCTAGAGTACAGAATTCACTATTTAAATGAAAGAATGCTATATAATCAACTTTATCAAGGTTTCTGAAAATTTTGAAGACATCAGCTAAGTCTGCACAAAGATTTCTCTGTTCAAGACTAAAGAATTTTAATAGCCTTAGCATGCCAGAGCAGAACACGTTCTTCGGTCTACAGCAGCTGTGTTTTTGTGTACAGTGGTGACCAGAACTGAACGCAGTACTTGAGATGTGGTATTACTGGTACAGTCTGAGCACAGTATTTTCATTTATATTCATGTTGTTTTATAATGGTAACCTAATATTTTAGTTGCATTTTTACTGTCTCCTGGATGTTGCCCAGATGGTAAGGGTATTACTTCAATGCAAACTCCAAAATCTTTTCCAAAGGTTGTTTCCTAAAGGACAGCACATTGATTTTTAGTTATGATTAAAGTTCCATTTGAATGGGTGTGACATTTTTCACTTGTAAGAGGTTATTTGGCAAAATCTGGACACAGTGCTCTATGAAGTGACTGCGTGTGAAAACTAATTAATGTAATTTTCACTGTTAACATTGACATTAGCATAAACTACACCTTGAACTTAACATCACTTAAGTCGTATTTCAGTAGATACTCATCGTGGGCAACCATGGACACCAGTGAAGTTAATGTAGTTCATTTTGGAGGTAGAATATCATTTCAGCATTTCTGTAATAATTACACTAATCAAGTAAGGAACAAATAAAATTAACTCATTTACTGTATATTTTGTCTTTTAAAAAAGGGAGGAATAAAAAACTAAGGATGAGATAAATAAGGATTGTGCTGTGTCCCTTTCAGATGGTCCACAGGATATTTAAATATTTCTACATAGGTAAATAAAAATCTCACTATTAATTCCTCTGTGCTCTTCACAGCACTTATCTAGACCCTATAGTACACCTCTGGCACCATATGAGGTGACATTTGTTTCTTGGAGTCTCTAACAATCATTGCAAAGATCCACAAATCATGTCAGCATTTCAAATGAAACATCAAAGGCTGTTGAGACTGTTAAACTTCAAAGCAGATCTGAATTATAACTTTAAGGATAGAAAAAAGTGTTGTCACAACCATGTCAGCAGCTGCCACTGATGTGAAATGTAAAAAAGTCTCCCAACTCCTACCTCTCAATAAAATATAAAAAATTCTCCAACCTCTTTGCGTTCGCCTACACTCCCCTGTCAGAATATAAGGGATTCAGAATAAACTGCATACTGTCATTTATGCCTGCCTTTTTGCATTATAGCTGTTATCACTCCTTGTGAACATTTGATTTTCATTCTAACCAAGCTCTTAACAGCTTTGGAAAAGGTAGTCACCTACCCTAAGTCATTTATTTCAACATAAATAAACTTTTATCCCATTGGGATTAGTCATACACCTGCAAGATTGTGTGTTCCTGAGAAATAATCTGATTAGCGTTACCAGATCTGTTGGTAATATGGTACATGTCACTACTGTCACATGGGTGTCAGCATCAACTATCTGTGCTTTCTCCTTAAGACTCTCCTTAACAGACAGAATGCAAGATTTATTATGGAGGAAGCAAATTAGAATGACTATACTCAGAGGCGTAGCTAGGGTTTTCAGCGCCCGGGGACAACTGAAGATTTCGCACCCCCTCCTATTTGCCAAAATGCAATGGGGAAGGGAAATATGGCGCCCCTTGGATGCTGCACCCCCCCCCCAGCTACGCCACTGACTATACTCATAAATTACAGATGTGCAGATTATCAATAGTGGGCTCTGTGTAGTAAAGTTAGTGTATAAATGACAATAGGTGAAATCTGACACTAAATTGTTTAAGCATAACAGTAGAGCCATGCAGAAGTAGAAAAGCAAAGTTTTTTAGTATGGAATCTAACCCATGCCTTACATAAAAGAAAATATTTGGATAATATTTTAGGTAAACCTTTGAATTATCTTTAAAATGCACAATAGACAATGTGACCTTTCACTGTCTGACAACTAGATAGATAGATAGATAGATAGATAGATAGATAGATAGATAGATAGATAGATAGATAGATAGATAGATAGATAGATAGATAGATAAAACTGTTTCCAGAAACATGGGTTTTTAATTTACTTCAAAAATATGGACTCGGTTCTTCTCATTTTTAAATGGTCATTGACTACTTAACTAGAATTGTTCCTTTTTATCTTTTATATATTGATCACCCTAATAATTATTAAAAATTGTCCACCCATTATTCTGTCAAACCAGGTTTACTGGGTCCAGAACCAATCCTAGCAACATTAGGCATCAGAAAATATACTTAAAAAAGATATAAAAGATCAAAAGACACTATATGAATAAATGATATGATTCACTCATAATATTCATCAAAAGTAGACAGACATTCTTCTCTACGGGTTTACAAAAAGCAACCTGAATCTCAGTCGTTGGCTCTTTGTCTCAACTATACTTTCATCGCCCTGCTCTGTCAAGAATAATGACAGACAAGCTTTCCAGTTGTTTCAAATAAGAAAAAAAAAAAGACTAAGCCAAGATGACAAGCCTACTGAAAAAAATAAAACAGACAGAAAAAAATGAGCTGGCAGCAACGTGTGTCCACTCCAGTGCTGCAGTTATTACTGCTGCTTTGTATAATAGACAAAGGCAAGGCAGAGGAGAAGACACACATCCATCCAATAAGGCAAAGAGCATGCTGCTTTGAAAATACACCCAAAAAATGCTAAAAAAAAATACACGCAAGGATCTTTTTTTTGTAACCCAAGGTTACTAGAAAAAGCTGTTGGATGTCACGTCACAAGAAATGCACAGGATAGCAGCACATAAAAGAAGTGACGAGCCCTAGCATTTGTGGCAACAGCAAGCTTCATATCAAGCAGCACTTTGAAACTGACAGTGTATGACTACAGCAATAACATCTAGAGGTACCTGATTAAGTTTATAGACAGACAGACAGACAGACAGACAGACAGACAGACAGACAGACAGACAGACAGACAGACAGACAGACAGACAGACAGACAGACAGACAGACAGACAGACAGACAGACAGATAGATAGATAGATAGATAGATAGATAGATAGATAGATAGATAGATAGATAGATAGATAGATACTTTATTAATCCCAAGGGGAAATTCACATACTCCAGCAGCAGCGTACTGATACAAAAAACAATATTAAATTAAACAGTAATAAAAATGCAGGTAAAAACAGACAATAACTTTGAATAATGTTAACATTTACCCCCCCCCCCCCCCGGGTGGAATTGAAGAGTCACATAGTTTGGGGGAGGAACGATCTTCTCAGTCTGTCAGTGGAGCAGGACAGTGACAGCAGTCTGTTGCTGAAGACGCTCTTCTGTCTGGAGATGACACTGTTTAGTGGATGCAGTGGATTCTCCATGATTGACAGGAGCCTACTCAGTGCCCGTCGCTCTGCCACAGATGTCAAGCTGTCCAGCTCCATGCCAACAATAGAGCCTGCCTTCCTCACCAGTTTGTCCAGGTGTGAGGCGTCCTTCTTCTTAATGCTGCCTCCCCAGCACACCACCGGGTAGAAGAGGGCGCTCGCTACAACCGTCTGATAGAACATCTGCAGCATCTTATTGCAGATGTTGAAGGATGCCAGCCTTCTAAGGAAGTATAACTGGCTCTGTCTTTTCTTACACAGAGCATCAGTATTGGCAGTCCAGTCTAATTTATCATCCAGCTGCACTCCCAGGTATTTATAGGTCTGCACCCTCTGCACACAGATACAGATGGCAGACTATAAAATGTAATCTAAATTAAAATTTATTTAAAAATCACCTGGGACTGGAAAGAGGGCCATGGGGCAGTGAGGACATGATGCCAGGTAGCCGATCCACTTCTTTGGCTATTTTAAAGTTAGACTGTATATACACTCACTGAGCAAAGTATTAGGAACAGCTGAACCTGTGTTTATCCATGCAATGAACTAATCAGCCAATAATGTGGTAGCAACCCAATGTAAACCCATGCAGATAAAGTTCAGGCACTTCAATTTATGTTCACATCAAACACCAGAATGGGGAAAAAATGTGGTCTTAGTGATTTTGACCATAACAATAAATGTTGGTGCCAAATGAGCTGGTTTGAATATTTCTATAACTGCTGATCCACTGGGATTTTCACACACACAACAGTCTCTAGAGCTTACCCGAAATGGTGTGAAAAAAACATCCAGTGACAGGCAGTCCTGTGGACAGAAATGCCGTTTGATGAGAAAAGTCAGAGAAGAACGGACAGTTCAAGCTGACAGAAAAGCTACAGTATCTCAGATTACCACTCTGTACAACTGTGATGAGCAGAATTGCTCAGAATGCACAACATGTTGAACCTTGAGGCAGATGGGCTACAACAGAAGACCACAATGGGTTCCAATCCTGTCAGCCAGGAACAAAAAGCTGAGCCAGCAGTGGGAACAGGCTTATGAAAGCTGAACTATTGAAGAATGGCAAAAGATATCCTGGTCTGATGAATCTCGATGCCTGCTGAGGCACACAAATAGTAGGATTAGATTTTGTCACCAACAGCAGGAATTCATGCAACCAACCTGTCTTGCATCAACAGTCCAAGCTGGTGGTGATGGTGTAATGGTACAGGAATGTAGGTGATGGTGTAATGGTACAGGAATGTAATGCCTGGCACACTATGGTCCCATTAATACTAATCAATCATCACTTGAATACCACGGTCTATTTGCGTATTGTTGCTGACCGTGTGCATCCCTTCATGGTCACAATTTACCCATCTTCTAAGGGTTACTTCCAGTATGATAATGTTTTACAAACATGACAATGAGTTCAGTGTTCTCCAAAGGCCTTCCCAGTCACTGGATTTGAATCCAATAGAATACCTCTGGGATGTGGTAGAACGAGAGATTCACAGCATGAATGTGCTGACAAAGCTGCAGAAATTGTGTGATGCAATCATGACAAAATGGACCAGAATCTAAAAGGAATGTTTCCAACATCCTGCGGAAAACTATTTTGGGAGCAAAAGGAGGCCCTACCCAGTGTTTGTGTTGTGTTGCTAAAATTTACCCAGTGGGTGTAAGTTCCTTCTGTGCACATAGTGATAACTCTGCTGTTAATCTATCAATCTATATGTCCATCTTTACACCTCTCCTGTCTATTTTATAGTGCCTTTCATATTGATCTATTGACACTCTTTTCTCCATTATCTATTTTTCTATTGTACAGTGTAGTATAGTTTGTATCTATCTACCCATATCACTTACATATCTATTTGACAATGATTAAGTAGTGCTTTTATATCTATTTGTAACCCATCTGTTTGTCTATATTTAAGTATATGTGCAATGACCCTCACCTGATTTATCACTCTACTCCTGCCACTGCCAAATAAAGATTCTATTTTCTCCTGGTTATTCCCGAATATAAAATTATTAAAGTTACTTGTTTTTTTACAGGTCGTCCACAGCGATGGTATCTTAATGAAGGTAATACAGAAGTACGGGGCACTGGGGTCAACATTGCCATTCAGTGTATATTTGTAGAGTGAGAGTTTTGACAGCATTATGTTGAATTGGTTTAAATTGGGCATGGGTCTGTGCCAGAGGTGCATCTACAGTATTCCACAAGTTATCCAATGTATTAATGTGGGATTAAACATCTATCGGTGAAACCATTATAAAATGAGGAAAGAAGTAGCATTCGAGGAACTAACACAATTATCGAATCCAATCATCACAGAAAAACAACAAATTCTCAACACATGAGAGTAGATAATTTGATTGGAGAGATAGGACTGGTTTTTACTTCACACTCAGACCGCATATGTGCATGCATCATGGCTGCCATACATTCCCAGCATTCAATTTACGTGTCTTCTGAGCACATCATCAGAAATTAAGTTGTTTGTTTAAGTTGAAACATGACGCCAGAGTCTTTGTTTACTATCAACGTGTGACAGAAAGCCACTGAGCAGATCCTACAGGATCAATGTACGTGCTTTAATGCTGACATACAAATGTATTCACGGTGCTCTTCTTCATCTGTTTATCACATAGGCAATACAAGAGCTACATATCCCCATTGTAATGATGAGATAAATTTTAAAGGTCTCACATACCATCTTCTGTGCCGACTTTTTTTTTTTTTTTTGCACCTTCATAACAGCATCAGAATGTACGGAAGCATATTTGAGCCACAGAGAAAAAAAAAAAGAAGTCAGAGATACGGTTACTTTCACTTTTGTGAATAAAGTGGATATTATGACTTTGATCTCATACATTATTTTGTCATTAAAGTAGCACGTCATAAACGTTAACTTAAAACTGCACCACTTGCTAATCGCGAAGTGCTTCTGGGGCTTAATCCTGCGCTGACAACAGCAGCAGGCAACAATCACCACACCGAACACATTAAATTTATGATATTCCAGCTCTCTGCACATTTAGAATCCTTAGATTTATAGTTGATAATCACTTTCATGATGAAATGCGTTAACGCATGTATGTTGCATTTTACAGATAAATCGTTAAGTTTACTTAAATAATGAATACTGCTAATAATTACACATGTGGGGGTGGCACGGTGGCGGATCAGTAGTGCTGCTGCCTCGTAGGGAGTCACATCCCTGGTGTTCCCTGCCTGGAGTTTGCATGTTTTCCTGGTGGGTTTCCACATTGTGCTCTGGTTTCCTTCCAAGGACATGCTGGTTTGGGGATCTGGTGATGCTAAAATGACACTAGTGTAAGTGTATGCTTGTATTCACCTTGACATGAGCTGATGCCCCATCCAGGCATTGTTTCTGCCTGGAGCCCAATTTTTGCTGGAATGGGCGCGTCCCTAGATTGATGAATGTAATCATTAAACATCCAAGCTTTTCCAACATATTGTGGCAGCGAAGCCAAACATTGTTTTCTCACCATGATGATATCTCACACTGCCACCCAGTGGAGTCCTCCAGATTTACATGAAGTATGCACACAAGAATAAACAGTACACTGCTTACATAGCAGTAGTGTCTGCAGCCACATGTGTCACGTCGCGTGAAGTGTAAACCCGGCCTTAGTGTTGATGTCTTATGAGACATTTCAGCCAACAATGACAAAGGGTCAATGTTTAAAAAAAAAAAAACACAGATAAATATTAGTTTTCTTACCTAAACCCATTATACAAACACACATGTGCAACGCCAGGTACTTCAGCTAGTAATAAATATTTTGGCATGGTTTTATAATGAAAAATCTGGACAGAAGCAAGCCTGTTATGGCAGGCCACATTAGTTTTAAAATGAGTATTGTGTGGCCACAGAGCCTAATCTGATCCAGTGCCATGGGAAGAGTGCATTAATCCACCAAGTTCCAGGGCCAGTGTCTTCAATAGCATCTTACAGTGTCGGCTGCAGCAGAAGTTAATATTGTTTTATGTTACATGACAGGATAATGAAAATAATAAAAATGAAGTCGCTACGTTAGCAAAAATAAATAAATGAGCTCACCGGGAGAAGAGTCTGCAGAAAACGATCAAAACATATAGGCATTGGGTAGGAAGGGGGGTGCTTGGAGAAAAAGAAAATAGTCAATTGTGTGACAAACACAAGAATGAAGCTCACAGAGATTAACTAACACAACATGGGAAAATTAAATTGAAGAGCAAGTTAAAATGTTCTGTAAATCAGAAAAACAGCTTACTGCTGGGAAAAGAGCATTAAAGGCCAGAAATTAACGTACCCCCACCCCCCACCCTGAGATTGCTTACTTTTATATGATTTATTACTGGTATTCTTTATTTTCAAGGTATACAAATATTTGTTAGTAGCAAAGAAAAAATATTTGCTGCTTCAGGACCTTCGCTTCTTTCAGTATATCATCCATCACCAGACATTTTGTGTGTTTTTTTGTTATCCTAACCTACTGCATCCCAAGTGTACGCAGGTACCAATCCATCCATTATCGGATAACTGCATTTCCCAGGTACACATCCAAAGTTATTACAGTTTAACAGCAAGAACTTTATAAGCACTAGATACAAAGAGACAGCTGAAATCGGACTGATGCAATATATCTGTTCTTGTTCTCTTAGATATGAGTGCAGCATTTGACACCATAGACCACAGTATTCTTATAAATCGCCTTAGACAATGGGAGTGCCTTTCCGGCAGCATCTTAAATTGGTTTTAGTCTTTAACAGGCATCAAATTCTTTGTTAGTTGTGGTGATTGTACTTTGGAGATACATGATAATGCATATGATGTACCACAAGGATCTACTCTGGGTCCGCTGCTTTTTTCAATCTTCATCCTTCCATTAGGTCATATTATTTCAAAGCACAAGGTGAGCTACCACAGGTGTGCAGAAGTCACACAGCTTTATTTATCGATAGTGCCTGATGACCCTGACGCTCTTGGCTCTCTGATCCAATGTCTTTGCAGTATTTCTGATTGGCTGAGTAGTAACTTTCTCAAAATAAATAAGGAGAAAACAGAAATCTTAGTGATTGGCAAATATGGATATAATGAGGGTATTAGAAAGGTAAAAACGGAGATTAAAAAGTTTAAAGGAAATTATTGACTCTGCCCTAAACTTTAAATCACATATTAACCAGATTACTACGTCTGATTTTTTTTCACTTAAGGAATATAGCAAAGGGTAGACCTCTCATAACTTTACAAGACGTTGAAAAATTAGTACAGTGGAACCTCGAGATACGATCACCTCTGTATACGAGAAATTCAAAATACGAGGAAAGTATGAGTGAAAAATTCAGATCTAAATACGAGCATTGGTTCGCGTAACGAGCCACGAGCCAGGCTGTGGGTATAGCTCGCGGCTTAGCGAGGGGGCGTGGTAGCAGTTGCGAGCCGCGATCTGCGGTGTCTGCGTTTCTCACTTAAGTGCACAGGTGGGAAACTGCCCACATCCATGATTGTTCCTGTGGCTGATGGGCTGCAGCTGCCATGTCCTCCCCGCATATATAGAGAAGCGCGAGCCGGTTAAGGGGGAGAAAAAGTAAAAGAAGAGAGAGAGAGAGAGAGAGAGAGAGAGAGAGAGAGAGAGAGAGAGAGAGAGAGAGAGAGAGAGAGAGAGAGCGCGAGCGCAGGCGGGCAGGGCGAGTGAGTGACTGCAGGCTCGCGTGTAGCTGAACAGTGAGCTGAACAGGCGAGCCAAACAGCTGAAGCAGGATGGTGTAGAGAAGGTCAGCTGCATTAAGAGTGTCTCGCCTGTTGCAGAGCCCGCAGGTGAGACGCTAACAGAGAAGAAGCACCGGGGATTGTCATCTGTTTTTTAAAGACGGCATCCTTTTGACGTTTTAACCTCGTGTTAAAGGATTGTTATTCTTGTGTATTTTAAACCTCCACTTCACAACTGTTTTAAGGATTATTTATTTAAAGATTTATTGAATGCTCTACTGCACTTTGGACACCTGTTTTGATTCTTTTAATAACCAGTTATATTATTTACCAGTGTTATTTATTAAAGGTAGACTACAGTATATATAATTTATCAGTGTTATTTGTTAGGAAAATTGATTTTTATGTTAATATATTTGGGGTGCAGAACGGATTAACTGGATTTCCATTATTTTCAATGGGGAAGTTTGTTCTAGATACGAGAAATTCGCTATACAAGCTCAGTGCTGGAACGAATTAAACTCGTATCTAGAGGTTCCACTGTACATGCTTTTGTTTTTAGTTGACTAGATTACTGTAATGCACTTCTAACCTAAGAAAGACATCGATCTGTTGTAATTAGTGTAGAATGCAGTAGCCAGAATATTAACAAGAAAAAGAAAATCTGAGCACATCTCACCAGTTTTACATTGGTTACCCAGGTCATTCGGAATTGACTTTAAATTTCTACTAAAGGTTTACAAAGTGGGGCGGCACGGTGGTGCAGTGGTAGAGCTGCTGCATCACAGTAAGGAGACCCAGGTTCGCTTACCAGGTCCTCCCTGTGTGGAGTTTGCATGTTCTCCCTGTGTCTGCGTGGGTTTCCTCCGGGTGCTCCGGTTTTCTCCCACAGTCCAAAGACATGCAGGTTAGATGCATTGGCGTTCCTAAGTTGTGCTTGGTGTGTGGGTGTATGTGTGTGCCCTGCAGTGGGCTGGGATTGGCTCTAGCAGACCCCCGTGGCCCTGTGTTAGGATATAGCAGGTTGGATAATGGATGGATGGTTTACAAAGTCTTAAATAACCTGGCTCTGTCCTATATTTTAGAATGCCTGTTCCCCTACACCCAAAGTCGAAACCTTAGATCTTTGTATGGAGGTCTGCTCAGAATTCCAAGAGCCAAACTTAAAAGAAGTGGTGAGGTGGCCTTTTGCTATTATGCACCCATAATCTAGAATAATTTACCAATTGAAATTTGCCAGGATCATTACTGTGGATCATTTAAAAAAAATTATTAAAACCCATTCTTTTAATATGGCTTTTTTGTAGCCACATTTTAATTATATGTCCTGTAAGACTATATGGGCATAGAATTAAATTGTTCAAGGTTCTACAATCTGTACTAATCTCTACAATTCTCTGCTATCTTTTTGCTGGTGGTGATCTGCGCAACTACCACCTGATCAAGGCACCATGCAGCCCCCTGCATTGATGGATTGAAGAGGGTTGTGCCAACTGTCCACAAGACCAGCATCATCAAATAATACCATGTGAGGCCTCAAAATCAGGAGGACTGATTTAAGAACATTTATGTTAGGTAGAATGCCCAGTGGGAACTGGGAAGTCTTTTTGGCCTTGGAACCCCTGCAGATTTTATTTTTTTCTCCAGCCTAACTGGAGTTTTTTTTTTTTTTTGCGCTTTTTCTTTCCTCCAGCCATCTGATCTTATCCTTATCCTTTGTTACTTATTCTTTAATATTATTGCCTAATCTTTGTTTTTCATTTCACATAACTTTCTTTTTGTCATCTTATAAAGCACTTTGAGGTACACTGCTTGTATGAAAATGTGCTATATAAATAAATGTTGTTGTTGTGCATCACTTGGAGAGTGAGAAACTAAGAGTGCTTTATAGATCCAATGGTCTGCTGATGTACTTTTTTGGCATTCTAAAATTATGTCTAGATTTTGACAATTATTTCCTAATTGCTACCAAAAAATGTTGTGTGGTGATAGGGCAACCTGACCCAGTTAAAAAGAGATAAATGAGAGGTGGTGAGAGAGTTTTTACTGGTATACCCATATGCTAGGACAATTTTTTAAATGATGGATTTGCTGTAAGAGGTGTTGATGAGGCAACCAGGGGATACTTACCCTGTGGTCTGGTCATTCTTTTCTACAATGAAGAAGACAATGCACCTATCTGTCTATATCATGTATCTGGCAGTGGTCATATATCCATTTTTCTTTTTGAAGACAAGATTGCCTACTCTAGCCTAATCCAATGGCCAGACTCTTCTGTCAGCCATATCGTACATTTCATAATATGTCCCTGCACTGTATCTCATGTAGAGTATGGCCAGGCTGGATTTCATCTTAAGGGTTAGTGAATATTGCATAGTTTGTCTTGGGCTTGCATTTTACTTTTCTAGAATTCTAATTATGGTACTTTTTCAATACTACCACAAAGAAGCACCAGACTGGTAGACCAGCTCCAGGTGCTGGAAACTTAATTAATGGATTTTTGCATAAGATATTTAGACATTTTAGCACCATTTTACACTATGTTTCTGGCAAATTCTTTGATATTTTCATACCATTGACAATTCATGAGATTCACAAGAAAATAACAGGAGAGAGCTGCAGGAGACACCAGAAAATACCTTCACCTCTCTGCTTAATTCATAGCTCTGAAGTAAACAACCCAAAGAAAGATCCAGGACACACAGTTCACTCCCCTACCTCTCCACTCTCTGATAATTTTGACCTTTAAAATGACCCAACCAGGCTCCAGAAATGCATGTTTGATGACCATGAGTGAAGATGTACTTGTCTCATACTGTGCCTTTGAAAATACTGGCAGTATTTTTGAGCACCTTCAAACTAGTGATATTATACCAGGTTTTCCACCTTAGATCTTAACCCTTTATGAGCTTTGTGTTTATTTTACACTAAATACATTAAGTTTATGGATCAAAGTTCCCAAGGCACCTTGGACATGGTTATCAGTATAAATTGCAAAAAGTGCTTCATGTTAAACTATAAAAAGAAAAAAATATTGAAACAGCTAACAAAAAGGTTTAAAAATGGGGCCCAGGTTAGTCATGCTTCAAATATAGTTGTGTCATCTCCATAATGAAATAAGTTGATATCACAGAGGTGACCAGAATAAACCTTGTGGTCCAGCCATACCTATGCACTTTAGAATTCACATCAAGCTAAGCATGTTCAGGCCTTGCTAATACTTGGATGAGAGACCATCTAAGAAAAGCTTAAATTGATACTGTAAGAGGTGTTGGTGAGGCAAGCCAGAGGCACTTAACCTGTGGTCTGTTTGTGGACCACAATGCCCCAGTGCAATGACGGGGACACTGTAGTGTAAAAATTGTGATTTATAAAACCGAGATCCTGATTCTCTGTGATCATAAAAGATCCCTTGGCATCTTTTGCAAAGAGTACGGTGTTTCCCGATGTCCTGACAAAATTGACCATCATGTTATGGTCATTCTAGCCCCCTAATCATACCCTGTCCCTTTCAGGCTAAATATCCCTCACACCCCTCTCATGTACTGGTGCAAAATCTACCACCCACGTAAAATGCAGCTAGTGTCTTGAAAAGTGCTATATAAAAGCAATGTCTTCTTCATTGATAGCATTCCCAATGGTATGGGTTCCACCTAAGCAGCTGGAGCTAACCAAAATGTGAATTTTTCATGGTGTTTTTCCAAACCTCTGGACAGCTAAGCAAAGCCAGGTCTTCCTAAATTCTAATGCTGAAGAAAAGCAAAAATAGTGCTTTGTTTCATAATCTAGGTTTCTTTTATTTTTTCTAGTTTATAGGGTCGGAGTAAAGCTGTTTATCCATCCATCCATTGTCTCCCGCTTATCCGAGGTCGGGTCGCGGGGGCAGCAGCTTAAGCAGTGATGCCCAGACTTCCCTCTCCCCGGCCACTTCTTCTAGCTCTTCCGGGAGAATCCCAAGGCGTTCCCAGGCCAGTCGAGAGACATAGTCCCTCCAGCGTGTCCTGGGTCTTCCCCGGGGCCTCCTCCCGGTTGGACGTGCCCGGAACACCTCACCAGGGAGGCGTCCAGGAGGCATCCTGATCAGATGCCCGAGCCACCTCATCTGACTCCTCTCGATGCGGAGGAGCAGCGGCTCTACTCTGAGCCCCTCCCGGATGACTGAGCTTCTCACCCTATCTTTAAGGGAAAGCCCAGACACCCTGCGGAGCAAACTCATTTCAGCCGCTTGTATTCGCGATCTCGTTCTTTCGGTCACTACCCATAGTTCATGACCATAGGTGAGGGTAGGAACATAGATCGACTGGTAAATTGAGAGCTTCGCCTTGCGGCTCAGCTCCTTTTTCACCACGACAGACCGATGCAGCGCCCGCATTACTGCGGATGCCGCACCGATCCGCCTGTCAATCTCACGCTCCATTCTTCCCTCACTCGTGAACAAGATCCCGAGATACTTGAACTCCTCCACTTGAAGCAGGATCTCGCTACCAACCCTGAGAGGGCACTCCACCCTTTTCCGGCTGAGGACCATGGTCTCGGATTTGGAGGTGCTGATTCTCATTCCAGCCGCTTCACACTCGGCTGCGAACCGATCCAGAGAGAGCTGAAGATCACGGCCTGATGAAGCAAACAGGACAACATCATCTGCAAAAAGCAGTGACCCAATCCTGAGCCCACCAAACCGGACCCTCTCAACGCCCTGGCTGCGCCTAGAAATTCTGTCCATAAAAGTTATGAACAGAATCGGTGACAAAGGGCAGCCCTGGCGGAGTCCAACTCTCACTGGAAATGGGTTCAACTTACTGCCGGCAATGCGGACCAAGCTCTGGCACCGATCGTACAGGGACCGAACAGCCCTTATCAGGGGGGCCGGTACCCCATGCTCTCAGAGTACCCCCCACAGGATTCCCCGAGGGACACGGTCGAATGCCTTTTCCAAGTCCACAAAACACATGTAGACTGGTTGGGCAAACTCCCATGCACCCTCCAGGACCCTGCTAAGGGTATAATGCTGGTCCACTGTTCCGCGACCAGGACGAAAACCACACTGTTCCTCCTGAATCCGAGGCTCGACTATCCGACGGACCCTCCTCTCCAGGACCCCTGAATAAACTTTTCCAGGGAGGCTGAGGAGTGTGATCCCTCTGTAGTTGGAACACACCCTCCGGTCCCCCTTCTTAAAGAGGGGGACCACCACCCCAGTCTGCCAATCCAGAGGCACTGTCCCTGATGTCCATGCGATGTTGCAGAGGCGTGTCAACCAAGACAGTCCTACAACATCCAGAGCCTTGAGGAACTCCGGGCGTATCTCATCCACCCCCGGGGCCCTGCCACCAAGGAGTTTTTTGACCACCTCGGTGACCTCAGTCCCAGAGATGGGGGAGCCCACCTCTGAGTCCCCAGGCTCTGCTTCCTCATTGGAAGGCATGTTAATGGGATTGAGGAGGTCTTCGAAGTACTCCCCCCACCGACCCACAACGTCCCGAGTCGAGGTCAGCAGCGCACCATCCCCACCATATACAGTGTTGACACTGCACTGCTTCCCCTTCCTGAGACGCCGGATGGTGGACCAGAATCTCCTCGAAGCCATCCGAAAGTCGTTCTCCATGGCCTCCCCAAACTCCTCCCACGCCCGAGTTTTTGCCTCAGCAACCACCAAAGCCGCATTCCGCTTGGCCTGCCGGTACCTATCAGCTGCCTCCAGGGTCCCACAGGACAAAAGGGTCCTGTAGGACTCCTTCTTCAGCTTGACGGCATCCTTCACCACTGGTGTCCACCAACGGGTTCGGGGATTGCCGCCACGACAGGCACCGACCACCTTACGGCCACAGCTCCGGTCAGCCGCCTCAACAATAGAGGCACGGAACATGGCCCATTCGGACTCGATGTCCCCCACCTCCCTCGGGACATGGTCGAAGTTCTGCCGGAGGTGGGAGTTGAAGCTACTTCTGACAGGGGGCTCTGCCAGACGTTCCCAGCAGACCTTCACAACACGTTTGGGCCTACCACGCCTGACCGGCATCCTCCCCCACCATCGAAGCCAACTCACCACCAGGTGGTGATCAGTTGACAGCTCCGCCCCTCTCTTCACCCGAGTGTCCAAGACATGTGGCCGCAAGTCAGACGACACGACCACAAAGTCGATCATCGAACTCAGGCCTAGGGTGTCCTGGTGACAAGTGCACATATGAACACCCCTATGCTTGAACATGATGTTCGTTATGGACAATCCGTGACGAGCACAGAAGTCCAATAACAAAACACCGCTCGGGTTCAGATCGGGGGGGCCATTCCTCCCAATCACGCCCTTCCAGGTCTCACTGTCATTGCCCACGTGAACATTGAAGTCTCCCAGCAGAATGAGGGAGTCCCCAGAAGGTATGCCCTCTAGCACCCCCTCCAGGGACTCCAAAAAGGGTGGGTACTCCGAACTGCTGTTCGGTGCATACGCACAAACAACAGTTAGGACCCGTCCCCCCGCCCGAAGGCGAAGGGAGGCTACCCTCTCGTCCACCGGGGTAAACCCCAATGTACAGGCTCCAAGTCGGGGGGCAATAAGTATACCCACACCCGCTCGGCGCCTCTCACCGGGGGCAACTCCAGAGTGTTTATTGTTTATTGTTTATTCCTCTCTTAATCCATTTCAGCCACCACTGAAAGTTGTATTACCAGAACAATCCAAGAACTGTTGGCACCAATCAGTGTCATACTGTAGTACAAGTAACAACAAACAAAATAAGAACATGCACACCATAAATATTTACACGTCTTTGTTTCAGAGTCCTAAAGTGAAAACTGTTTAGCTGATATGCTTGAAGTCACAACTGTACAGTTTAACTTAATTCTGATATCAGGAATTTGTACATTTAACATTATGAACACCTTTGAATTATTACCTCAGTTAACAATATTAATACAAGCTCTTTTCAGATCGTGTCCAGAGGCAGCAAAAACTGTAACCTCTAAAGTGAAGAGTTTCTTAAATACTATTTATGATATACTTTTTTAGAAAACATTTTCTAAATCAGACAATCAACAGAGAAAATACCTTGCTTCACCACCTGAATGAAAGTACTCATATTATCAAGGTTCGTGAACATAGTTTTATGGAACCCTATTGATTTTGCTTTCAATTTCAAGCTTATTTTTTGTCCAATTTAATAACTCTGCTTAGGTTTTTAGTGCTATGGACACTAAATTAATTCCAGCTGATAGCAGACTGCAAAACTAGCAGGATTCAATTTAATCAGTGAAGTTCACCTCTGTATTTGTCATTCCTTCTTGTTGAAAGGGTGTGCAATGAAATGTATAGAGGGTATGCCCTATAAAAGACTCCATGTGTGCACATATGTGTGTCAGCCTTTAGTAAGACCCCCTTTGTTTACAATCTTTGTAGACATTCAGTTTCAGCATGGTTTGTCTTTTCCATGCAGTTCTTTAAAGTGAGTCCCTGCTCTGTTTCTTATGATCTTACTCACATGATACCACACAATCTTTATGTTGCTTTTCACGTTTAATAAGGCACAATAGGCAGCTTGACTTGTGACTCAGAAGTCAAAATGTGTTCTCTTCATGTAGAAGTAGCTACACTTACTAGTCCTGGTGAAACAAGCGCTAGCTAACCATGTCTTTAATGACAGAAAGAATATTGCCATTATAAACACTCTCTGCTCTAGTCATTACATTTCTATTAAAGTTCTTCCTTTAAAATCCAAAATATGTTCCACCTTGATATTGCCCTGTATATTTTGATAGTTATAATAATAATAATAATAAGTTTCTTTCCTCACACACTTAAATAAGGATACATGTTGGATGTCATCTTGCCAGGATAAAGGTACATGCCATTATTGGTGTATGTGATTTGACACCCTGTGAGATTTGAACTTTCTCAGTTCATGAATCTTTGTATCTCATAGATGTTTATCACTTTCATTCATGTCAGAGTCATGTTAGATTTGCACCCTAACAAATTAATATTCTTTAATCAATGTATTGTCATGCATGTATGTCTGGGGAGCACATTCAGGGCCTAAGTAAGGTAAGAAATACCACCTCGAACCATGAGGAGACACTGCCACTAACTGTTCTTTCTCTCCTATCTACAGTTCTGAGAAGGATCTCAAAGTGGGTGTGACCCTGAGAAGTCCCAGCCCCTTTCAATAGGATGGAAGGATAGTTGTTTCATTTTGACTCGTAGAACCTAAGCTGATGGCGTTCTTGAATTGCCTGACAAAATTATATTTTTTGTACTGTCATTGAAAAGGCTGGATTGGCCCAGTTTCAGTTTATCAAGCTTATAGGCTAACGTCTTTGTGTTCCTGAAATTAAACTGGTTGGCTCCCCAACTATTACTATGGACTCCTTGTATCCTTCAGGTGATTACAGTATACAGTAGAACCTCTGTAAGTTGAACACCAAAGTGACTGTAATAAATTCGTCAACATAAAGAGGTGGTCAACATAAGGAACTAGACCCTACTGTACTGATACTGTACTTTCTTGTACAGCTTTTATTAGAGAATATCAAAAACATTCATACGTAATCAAAACACAGTAAAATCATACATACAGTATCACAAAAATCAATACATTTACTGTTTTCTCATGGTTTAATCATTCTTTCTGAAAAAAAAAGTCAATCTTGGTCTGTTTCTTATTCTTATTACAAATGTAAGTGGAGCATATCTGGGCATTTTTTCACAGCAGATGACTGCAACTGTATTATCAGATCCCTCACATACTCTTCTTTTGGAGCAATTTCTGTGTCATCGTCATTTGCTTCTTCCACTTCATCAGCTGCTTCATACACTTTTACGCTGGTTTCTACTTTGGTCAATATCACTTGGAAAATTGCCTCTGGGTCTGGTTCATTATAGGTTGCCACCTCATCATCCATTGCAACAAAACCTTCAAAATCTACTCTTTCAATTTCTGCCATGGGAGATGGACTATCTGATGGGGCCAAAACATTATGTTCTTGGGTTATGACAAATCCAACTTTCCTGAAACACTTCTGTATTGTTTCTGGCTGAACTTTATTCCAAGCAGAACTGATCCAGATAACAGTATCCAGAGCATTAACTGAAGCAGCCAATAAAGTTTCTTCCACTAGCAGACCACAGGTTTGTGTTTTAGCAATGACCTACTGCAGGAGCTGGGCTAGATTTATTTTGAATGTTTTAATGATGCCTTGGTCAAAAGGTTGGATTTTTGAGGTCGTATTTGGAGGCAGAAATTTCAGTGTCACATTTGTAAGATGAATCATTTGCACTTGGCCAGGACAGTTGTCTACTGTCAGTAGAATAGACCATTTCGTCTTCTTTATTTCTCAGTCAATACCCCTTACCCACTCCTCAAATAGGGCACCAGTCATCCATGCACATTTATTTGATCTCCAAGTGACAGGGTGGTCTTCTGCCTTCTGGTTCTTGAATGTGAATGGCTTTGTGCCAATTTACCACTCACCAAGGGCTTTAGTTTCTCTCCGGTTGAGCTGGCGCAAAGTAGAACTGTGAAACATTCTTTGGAAAGTTTCCTGTGCTCATGTGTGCACTTTTCAGTGTTAATGATGTTGTTATCTTTGAAACCACTGGAGAGGTCCAGGAAGTTTTTGATGAAATCTTCCACAACTTCTACTGGGACTTCAATGGATTCACCACACGACTTTCTGGGAGATCTCATGCTGCAGTTTAAATTTCTCACACCACTTGATGTTTAGAAATCTGCCACCCCAAATTCCTGTGCAAATTTTTTAGCAACTTCTCGGCCCAGAGATTTGGCATTAACTGCCCTCATATTTTTGAGCCAGTTTAACGTGGCTTCATTGACTTCATCAAGGGAAGTTTTCCTCCTTTTCCGTTGTAGGTCTCCACTTTCCTTACCATATTTCTCCAAGTACTCATGTTAACATTTTTGGATGTTACTAATTGTGGTCTTGTTAACACCAAAATGTTCCGCTATCTTTCTTTAGCTGATGCTTTCCAGAAAATATAGAAGATGAACCTTTTCCTTCAATGTCAGCTCTTTGAGTTCTTTCCTTAGGGCCATCATGTATCTCAATTAACTGTAAATTTTTTTAGTAATTGTAGGATGTACCTAAAATTCAGACCAGTCCTTCACATTGAAAAAATCTTCAGCAACACATGATAAACTATAGGTCGTTAGGCCTAATCCAACATGTGGTAATAATAGAACATGAAAAAGAACTTATACTAATGAAGAAATAATACAACTAAGGGGCAAAGCCCACACCTTCTTCCCATTGGTGTAGAGTGGACTCAACTGGTGAAGATAGAGGGTAAATTAATATTGTGTGTCACAGTCCAAGTGGTCAAGATACAATTTACAGAGGTGGTCAACTGTGGAGGTTCTACTGCACATGAAAATGTAGGTAAGCTAATGAATAATAATTCTTATTTCAAGCTGACATATTGATTATGAACATGTTTTTGTTGATTATATATGTATATGTAATGTCATTATGAAAAAGAGAAGTATGCTCACGTTTTTCCTACAATCTGGCATTCACTGAGAGTTAATGCAAGTCCCAAAAAAAGAAACAAAAAACCTGTGTCAATGTTTTCCATGTTTTATTCTTATATTTTTATTTTTTTCTGACTGCTTTTAATAAATAACCTATGAGCCAGTAATGGATACTTGCCGTGTGTGTGCGAATGGGAGAGAGGTTAAGGGCTCAGGTTATGGTAATTCTCCACCAGTCCAGGAGGTGGCGCTGTATGATAACGGTCTCTCTTTTTTTCCTTCAGCAGACTGGAAAATTGACAGCTCTCTTCCTTCAACATCACTTCCGGCATCCGTCCACCTGTACCCACCTCTTCTAACCCGGCTGCTATATGACCGGAAGCCCAGCCACATTGTGCATTCAGAATAGGACTCGTCAGAGTAGACTCGATTTTTTGCACTTTCACACAATTTAGGTCATTCATAAAATCTGACTTGAAAATGTATTGGATATCTAAGTTTATTATTTGCAATGATTTATTTGTTACTTGGTAAAAGTCAGTGGTAAACACTAAAAATAAGGAAATCAGTTATAAATGTGAATTACATATTTGCTCACCTTAAATTTCTCTTGCATTCTCTTCATGCTTTACCAAATGAACATGAATGCAGCGAATGCTGGGAGAGTTGGAATAGAAATAGGTTTTCAGTGTGTTTTGAATTTTCAGGTTATTTAGGTGCTTCAAGCCCCAAGGAACTAACCTTGAGCAGGCTGTGGAACGAGTTTTCCGCCTATGAGCTTGAGTAATAATGATGTTTTGTAACATTTTCTTTGTTTTGCTTTTGCACATACTTTATGTTTTGAGAAAATGTAAAATGCCAGTAACAGGTTCTCGTCTCCACTAGCAGGGTGCACTATGTAATTCAGGGTGTTTTGTTTAATGTGCTCACTGGGCAAGAAGGCACTTCCTTGGAAATAAATGTTTTGCTTCATTTATGATGAGGAAGACATAATGTGCAACTAAGAAAAAAGAGCCACTTTGGATTGTTTATCTTGCTCTTAGTAATGGAAAAGGAAGAAGACTTAACCACAAGTTGTATGATTCTATGTATCACTTTGTACTTGCCATTATTGGTTTTAATGAAAATACGCATAGTACGTAAGTGGAAGTTTAAAGCTTATCTCTATTACACTACTACTAGCAAGCCAATAGGTTAGATTGTTCATTCCTTGTATAGCTGCAGCCCCTTAAGGACACAAGGGGACACCTTTTAGAACTCTTCTACTGGTGATGTACTGGGATGAATTAAAGGTTTGAAAGTAAACACACCTCCAGTCAGCGAGCAGCCTGCCATAGAGGTCAAAAGAGAAAAACATGCAGAGTGTGGCATAGACATTGAGGCAGATAAGGTGTTACCTGCAACAGTTACACAGTTGTTTTTGACATCTATTCTTATTCACCCAACTAGGAAAGAACTCAAGAGGATAGTTGGTACCTTTCATGTTAGGTGCATGTCGTAGGTGATCTGACAAAACAAATGGTATCTTGGACTGCTTCATTTAAATGTAGGCCTACACATGACTTGTTTATTAAACTAAAGATCAGCATTTGTAAGATCTGTACAGAGATTTTAGAAATGTAAAAATTATTATTGTTGGCTTGATAAACTGGGACATTTTGTAGCAGTATGATGGATATAAAAAACACTAGTAACATCTGCTGTTCTTCAATTGTACCCTATAATACAAAGATAAAAAATAGAAATATAGAAAAGTATAACTTTGGTAAAAATGCTGGATGTTAAGAATGAAAGCAGGAAATGAATACTAAAATGAATGTTATTCTTTGCCTTTCTAATACCACTATGGTCAAAACATTAAGAGTAATATTTTATGTGAGTATTGATGATTAGAAAGACAAAGAAGAGATTAGCTCATTAAATTAACTGAACTGCATCTCTTAATTTATAAAAATGACTTATATTGCTAGTTCAAAATGTTGAACTCATCAATTGTTTAATTCTTTCCAAAAGAATCCAGTTCTAATTAAAATATTGCATATCACACAAAGACAGGAAAACATGATTTGAAAGTGTAAGGATGAACATTGTCTATTAAACGGTCCATGTAGTATGTTGGCTTGTGTAAATGTGAATAATACATAAATTTTTAAATAAACATGTGATAGATAGATAGATAGATAGATAGATAGATAGATAGATAGATAGATAGATAGATAGATAGATAGATAGATAGATAGATAGATAGATAGATAGATAGATAGATAGATAGATAGATGTTTGTGCACTCATACACAAAAAAGTTATACAAAATAAAGAGTAAACTAAACTACTAGAAACATACCAAAAACCAGCTGTTCCACTGACCTAAACTGATATTCTTCATTAGCTGAACCTGCTCCCATATTTGCCCAGTATAAAACCCACTCCGAGGTCTCCCTTTCTCCTTTCATTTCCTCAAGAAGTTTCTTTGGCACATGATCAATGATCCATGATCTAAATATACCTTACACCTACAGAATTATAGAATTAGAGAATGCACAACCAAAATCTGAGGTCACTTAAGTTGTGAACTCTGGATGCACTTTGGAACCATTGCCTGAATTAGGCAAATCAATTACACTGCCCCAGAACCGCTATATTTATAAAGTGCTAATGAATTTGCTGCTTCCTAACAGCAGAAGCTGGGATTGGGTTGCAAAAGTAAAGAAAAGGACCCCAAAAATGGACAAGAGCCTAGTACCATAACAGCAAACATTCCTTAAGTGTTAGCAGCAGGGGAGTATTACCTAGATACTGTTTGGAAATTTGCAGTATGGAGCCTACACGTGAGATTCAGCTCTTTATGAACTACATAAGTCCTGGACTACAGGGACACCAGTGGCTGCTGAGTGAGTTCTAACTTAATGTCCTTCCATTCTTGTACCTGGAAAGTGATTCCCAGGTTTGGCCTGGAAATTACTTTGGCAGTAGATTTCATGCAACCTCTGGAATGATGTAATTTGTTTCCAGAGTCAGAACAACAGGCTTGTAGGCAAATGGAAATGGGACAAGTAAAGGGGGGAGAAAGTTTTGATGTGGTACTTGAGAGTTAAGCAAATAGACGAGCCACTCCACCTTGTAAACTGCCTGTGACAGCCAAGTCTGGTGGAGTATCCTTGTCTATGTACTTTATAGTTTGCATGTTTCCCTCAGAATGTGTAGAATTTCTACCCACATCCCAACTACGTGAAATAATTTGTGATTTCAATATGGGCCCTTTGAGATCAAAGCGCTGTCAATGCTACTGGGTTAGGCTTTTGTCCCCCATGACCCTGAATTGGATTTAGCAGATTTGAGAATATATGTATGCATGCATATAAATTACATATTCAGTAATTATGCTATCTATAGTATCTCTAAGCATGAGAGTGTGTTATTTTGCAGCAATAGCCTCAGGGTAGCTTTTACATTTGATCATTTTACTAGGGCAGCCTACTCCAAAGAACCAATTCCGACTATGGATAAAACATAAAAATGAATAATTAGTGTATTTATTCCACAACCATGTAAGAAAGATGGCAGCATTATGAGCCCATCGGAACATAATGCAATCTCTCTACCATCAGCTGTAAAACTCCTTATATAGCTCATTGTTTGATTTTTCCAGGATAGATAACTTTCTCTGCCCAAACACATTTGTAGTTCATAAAGTATTATATCCTATCAGGTATTTAACATAGCCTTGCTGTCATTCATGTGAGTTTTCTTATAAGTTAAGATTCTTCTCCACACTTCCTACTCCTGTTTGTTACATACTACTGAACATTTCTGCAGAATTCACCAGTATCTGGTCGATAACTCAGCCCAGAGCCCGGAAGTTTTTAGTTGTAAAGATACTTTCTCATTGTAGACAGATAAATCTCAATCTTAAAAATAAAACGCATTAGTGATAGCACTGGTTTCAGCTCAACTGGTGACTCTCTTTCTTTCTCTCTCTCTCAAACACCCTCTCACACCCACTTCTTTTATCTAATCTTGTGAAGTGTGTCGCACCACTGAAGGCAAAATATGAGGCTTTGTTATCATCAGACCCATGTGGTGGCTGAATGGTGGTATAGCCCCAGAAATACCAGCTCCTGAAGCTTTCAAAACTTACTTACAGTACAGGACATTATTTCACCAAAAATAAAATCAGCTGTGGCAGCAGCACAGCTGAAGTCAGACATCATTTACAAA
The DNA here is from genome assembly GCF_900747795.2 of Erpetoichthys calabaricus. Classification (NCBI taxonomy): domain Eukaryota; kingdom Metazoa; phylum Chordata; class Cladistia; order Polypteriformes; family Polypteridae; genus Erpetoichthys; species Erpetoichthys calabaricus. The sequence goes on along the minus strand of NC_041401.2, from coordinate 96,005,816 downwards.
CAATGATTTCTTGCCAGTCACTATGGGGCTCAGCTACCACATCAATAGAAACTGGGTCACCAGCCATGCTTTTTGTTGCAATTCTCATTGGCACGGCAGAAAGTTATTAAAAAAAAAAACACATGAACAAATAAATATATAGTTGGACACATGTGCACAAATATACTGTATATGTGGATGTATATTTATATGTATATACAACATTCACAAAATATATTTAATCTATAGTTAAAAATATACAATGAATATATAGTATATTTATATATTTACAAATATATACATACACAGGCATGCACAAACATAAATATATATATTTACACTCATACATATAGCATATAAATAAACCAACTAAATACAGAAATAAATAAATAATGTGCCACCTCAGCTTGGATCAGCAGCAATGTTTTAAAAATACATTTGGCACAGATATACTAGGCTGTAGGCATGTTGTAAAATGCTACAAGGGAGGATTATCTGCATCTGTAAACACTGAGCATTTTACTCATTTTTGTGCCAAGGGAGAAAGAGTATTAAGACAGTGAAGGGACTGTGAGTAAGGACATTGTTTCTGTCACTAAAGATGGACATTAATCCTGCAGATGTCACACCCTCTGACTAATACAAGATGTACACAGAATGCCCACATTGTTTAGTTACATAAATCCATTTTATTCGCCCACTTAATTCTACTAAAAAATTCATAAATCAGCAGCAGGCAGGTGCTTTGGTAACTGCTGGTATTTTAAAGAGAGCTAGCTTGGTTGTGTATCCCCTCTGAAAGCCGTGAACTAACAAATGGCCTGTGTTTAATAGGTGTAAACATGGGTCAAAAAAAGCAGGTCAGCTTTATATTGCACTCTTTACATAGTCCTGTGAGATTGCTTCATATTTGGATATAGATTTTAGTATATATATGCATAGGGTGTGTGTATATAGTATATTTTAGTCAGAGCTGGCCCTAGACAATTTCGGGCCCGAAGCAAACTGATACCGAGGGCCCCACAAGGGGCCCGACCCCTGCAGCTAGGGGGTCCGGGACAGAGCCTCGGCCGCCATGCGATTTCCTCCATTCTGAGCTGCAGAAATGCATTTTCCCAGCATCTACAACCATCACTTTTTGACGATTTCCGTTTGACACTGACAACCATAACCGTAACACACTGACAGGAGCCAAATTCGCAGGCTGTCAGCACAGACTGTCGTACAAGGCCCTGAGTGAAGGGTATGAGTGATGGAGGTCGGAGTGGGCCCACATAAATGTCTTTAGTGACGATACATTAACAAGATAAAGCTACATTTTAGCCAGCTTTTGCTGTTTCCACCAGGCAGCACGTGGAGGTAAATAGCTAGGCCAAGCACTTTTTTTTTTGCTGTTTATATTTTTTATATATTTTTTTTATTTTATGAAGATGAGATCCACATTATTTTGTTTGTACATTTTTATTCGGTTTTAAAGCTTGTTTTCATACTTTCGAGATATCCAGATTTCCATATAAAATAACTTACCAGTAGATATTGAAATGTATTTCACAAAAAAGAGACTTTTCGAACCTTGGCACCGGCAAACTCATGAATAACTTCAGAATAATCAAGAGATTCGACTATCTCTTGCTCAATTGAAATCAATGCCAGACTATTCAGACGTTCGTAGCTCATGGAGCTTCGCAAGTAATTTTTGATAAGCTTGAGTTTTGAAAAACTCCTCTCCGCCAAAGATACCGTTATAGGCACAGTCAATGCTATTCTGAGAGCCACAGCAACATTAGGCATGGCAGTTGCTAATTCCTTCTCATACAGATATCCCAGTGCTTGCATGGCCATTGAGTTGCTAGGAACTAAATTGGCAAACATGCGAATTTCACTGCATAGTGCGTGTGGATCAATGTCTGATTCATTATTCTTCGAGTCAGTTAATGTAATTTTCAAGTCCATAGAGTATTTCATCAAGGTATTATCATCCATGGATGATATTAACTGATAATTGTGCAGAAATCCAAAATTGTCGAAATGCTGTTTCATTTGATCATACCTCTCATTCATGGACATAACTGCTTGATCCAGAAGGACAAGAAAGAATTCTGTGCGAAACTTTTCCTTTGGATCAGTTATTAACTCATCCCGGACTTCATAATCGAAATGGCGCTTTGTCCGTCTCCTGCGTAAACTGGTTACTAAAGGAAATGCGACATCCTCGGAAGGCATCTCCAATTCATTAGTGAGCTCTCTGGCTATAGCTTCTGCTAATTCTAGTCCATTTTCTCTGTACGAAACCAAATAGTCAGAGACACTGTTGATGCATTTGAGAGCAACATCATACTGCATATTTTCATTTTGCAAAATTTTGCTGGCTATGTTGATCTGTGAAAGAATGTCGTACCAAATCGCTAAGGAAACAAGAAATGGAAAATTTTTTCAGCTGCTTGGCTAATGCAGCAGCTCCAGTTCTAGCCTTAGGATCTTTAGAATCTTCAGAAACATCTACCAGCGCGTCATACACAGAGCCTATTTGGAATCTGACAGCTTTAACACTCTCAATCCTGCATTCCCATCTAGTGTCACAAATGCACTTCAGAGTGAAATTATTGATGTGCTTCTCCAGAATCTGCCAGCGTACTGTAGAATCACTAAACAGCAAATAGATCTGATGTAACGTTCCAAAAAGCGACATGGCAGTTGGTGACGATTTAGCCATGTCTCCAACAAGCAAATTAAGGCTATGACAACCGCATGGGATGTAGAATACTCGTGGATTTTTATCCAGTATTCGTTTTTGAACGCCACTGTGTTTGCCTTTCATATTGGAACCATTATCATATCCCTGTCCCCTACAGTTACCTAGGTCCAATTTCAACTCCGAGAGCATCCGTAGGCATTAGTCTGTGAGATTGGAGCCAGTGCTATCATCAACGGCTATGTACCCTACAAAATATTCTCGAACTTCCACTGAGGAGCCATCAATAAGAACGATCCTTACTATCATCGTCATCTGCTCTTCATGGCTTATATCAGGAGTGCAGTCAAGAATGATTGAGAAATACTTGGCCTTATGAATATGGGAAATTATTTTCTCTAACGTAGCATTACCCATCAACTGAATTATTTCATTTTGCATGTTTTTGCCCAGATAATGATCGTGGATTTCATTGTCTGTAATCCTTCGAACATGCTCTTGCATGCACGGATCAAATTTGGCTAACAATTCCACTAACCCAAGAAAATTGCCATTATGTGGGGCAAATATACGATCGCTAGAACCTCGAAACGCCAGGTTTCTTTCACCCAGAAACTGAATAATAGCAATAATTATTGTTAATACATTGCGCCAATGTTCAATTTCTCTTAGCAGAAGTTCTTGTGCACGTTTATCAATGGTACATCCTGCCTTCAAGCGATTTTGAAGTTCCAACTAATCCTTAAAGGCACGTGTATGGTTGGCAGATATTTCGTGACTGCACACGTCTCGGGACAAATTTCTCCAATCACCGCAACCATCAGTAGTCAATTTGATCTGGATATCCGAGAATAACTTGCAGCAAAAACAAAAAACTGCATTTTTGTTCTTTGAGTAAACAAGCCAGGGCCTGTCAACAAATTCCCCATTTGGTAATTTTCGGGAATAAAAGGAATCAGAAAAATGGCGCCCATCATCATTCGTCAGATATTGAATCCCGGTTTCGCGAAAGGGCCCCTTTTGGACTAGGAAGACACGTTCCTTGTCGGTGATTGCTGCACCCCACAAACCTGGATCTCCCCAACTGAAGGAATCGAAATCATTATCAGCCTCATCGTGATCTTCATCTTTCTGGTTAGAAATCGAAACAGCTGGCAATGTTGCTGAACCTGACGAAAAACCTATGTCCATGTCATTCTTAACGTCATCGGCTTCTGACTCCTCGGAGTTGGATAAAGGTTTGTGGGGCTTGGACGGCGTTGTGGTATCTTCGACTAATGGAAGTTCAGTCCTGGTGCTAGTGCTGCTGCTGCTGCTGCTAGAGCTAACCATTTTCGTTAGAAAGCGTTGCAAAGCGCCTTTTTGGGTAGCGAAGAATTCATCTTTCGCTGCTTTTTCTTTACGTTTTTGAGCACCTGATTTATATTTCTTTGGCGGTGGAACTGAAGACATTTAGAATACAATAATTTCAAACTGTGGAAATTCGGCAAGGCTTAACTATTATCTACAAGACGTTCTTTCTAACAAAATGGAAATATATTGATATGAAGGAAAGTGATGGCTTTACGAAGAGAAGGGCCCCTTTTATGCTCTGTCGAGAATGCAGTGCGGCAGAGCGACCCTAACTGAACCGTAAGTGGCCGCCTACTGAGGACAGAGGCACAGATGAGCCATGGAGGCGGCAACAGGCGCACGGGCCTGAGTGAAGCGTAATGAAGATTGGAGTGCTGAGTTGAGATGTCCACGTGGAGTAATTAGGTGATGGAATATGTTGCCCGTGAATTATATATGTAAAAAAATTAGTAATAGAGGTTGGAGTGAAGGAGTCTGTTGCTCCATTGGGCCCTCCGCAGCAGCATCGCATCACAGGAAAAAAAAAACCTTGGGCGCAGTGGGCCCCCTCCAGCTGTGGGCCCGAAGCGGTCGCTTCGCCCTAAGGCCGGCTCTGTTTTAGTCAGAATGTTATAGTATGCTTTTACATGTGTACAGTAGTTGTTGGTTAGTTACTGTTGACCTGAAGTCTGTGTAGTGTTGGGCAAGTTGTCTACTAACAGGAGGCCATTATAATCTACCATATCTATACATTTTTAGGAGAGGTGGTTCATTTTATCAAGTTAATAGGTTTAACTTACATTGTGTGAGAAAGAAGCTAAATGATGGAGCCAAAGTACAGGCTTTTTTCTTCTGATGTGTTGCTTAACCACACATATTTAAGACAATACATACAAGCAGGAAGGAATACGGAATAGTGCCAAAGAGACAGTATCAATTTGTGTGCTCTAGAATCTGTCCCTAGCTACGTGCTGCACAGTTCAAAGTTTTTCTCTTCCATATACACTAAGTTTCAAATTCAGATTTTTAGTAACAAAAAAATAGTTTTGTCCTTGAATGGCTCACCAGGTGAAACACCACTAGACATTTGGCGTTGCTGTGCACCCTAATTTTAAAACCAGTAAGTTAGTCAATCATTGAGTCACTACATTAAAGCTCTACACAAAATTTAACATTTTGATTGGTTGAATTATTGATTATGATACTGATCATCACAATCATCAGCAATTTCTAGTCTGGCACTCAGAAGTCATGAGTAATTTGCTTGATTTTTCTTTTTCTAGAGGAAAGAAAAGCTCTTGGGGGGAAAAAAAGCTGCCTGACCATAAGAATACCTTGATATCAATATTTATTTGTTAGCAAAAATATCACTCGTTTTGACTTTTATAAAATTTGGTTTCACAAATAAATATGCTTCACATTATTTGTCCTTTTATTTCCTTTTCTTGTATACTGTCAGAATGCCTGGACTTATACGGACTTCATATTTTCTGCAGAAGAGGCCTCCTATTTGATGAGTGTCAATAGCACACATGAGGCTATAAACAACGTCTGCATGTGTCTGTTTGAAGAAAATGAAACACATCAAGCTATGACAGATTTGTCAGCTTAAATAACAGCCTCTCTCAATTCTGACAGTGAAGAATGAAAGGGAGGAAAAAAAAAACTGTCCAGCTGGCAGCGAGGGTAGAAGGCGGCTGCGCTGAAAGCCTACTAGTGAACACACTGATATACACCTCTGTTACCAGCCTGATGAAAAGGGCAGGATCTGCATTCACAGACAAACTGTCAAGCTCCACTTACTCAAGAATTTAACTGCAATTCAGAAAAAAAAGCAAAACACTCTTGATCCAGTCCATCCATGTAACAATTTTAGGAGCCTAACCAGGCACAGACAGAAGATGGAGGTTTCCTCCCAATCTGTCCTTCCATCTAAACAGCTGCAGTGAGTCCAAGGCAGAACCCAACATTGGGGTGGATGTTGGTAGAAAAAAAATATAAAGGTAATTTTACAAAAGCACATTTGATGAAGAATATAATGCAAACCAGTTATTGTAGCTTAGAAAGTCTGTCACACGTAACCCAATGTTTTGGTGTAAATTTGGAGGTATGTAAGATTTTCCAATATTTTATGATTTTATTGAACTTTCAACCACCACTCTTATATTTTGTTAGGATCAGAAGGAAGGATCAGTACTTTAAGAATTAAATTAAGTTTACTAGAAAAAAATTATTAAACAATGTAGAAACCAAAAAAGTTGCTTTGAAAAGTTACTCATGATTATTTTGTCAAAACTTTATAAGGGTTACCTAACTCCATAAAGAAACAAATAGATTAAAAACAAATACTTTCAAATTGAATTATAAATGATGAAAATGCTTTTTCCCTGTCAGCATTTTTCTTAGTGTCTGTTCCCTTGTATTAGTACAGTATGTGCCACATTCTTTCCAGTCACTTGACTTGCACTACTTCTACCTGTAGAATGAGAAGCTTAACATATGCAGGAGAACCACAGAATAGAAACATCACTTGGGAGAAAACAACTGAGGTGGTTTGAACATACAAAGTAATGAGGATGTCCTTTGTATGTATTCCACATGGGTAAGTAAAGAACACCCAAGACACACTTTTGGTGTTATATCACTTAGTGGGTCTCACAATATTTGTGAAAAACCTAGTGAAAGCATGAACATTTGGCAAAGAATACAGTAGCTTGTTCTGTGGAGCCTGGTATATTGACATTGGGAACTACAGAGAGACAAAGAGAAAGAGAGAGAGAAAGAAAGAAAGAAAGAAAGAAAGAAAGAAAGAAAGAAAGAAAGAAAGAAAGAAAGAAAGAAAGAAAGAAAGAAAGAAAGAAAGAAAGAAAGAAAGAAAGAAAGAAAGAAAGAAAGAAAGAAAGAAAGAAAGAAACTTATTTTCTTAAACTGTTTCCCCGAACTTCTTCATGGTCAAACACATATCCACACATTCCTCTTGACACCCACCTACACAGGCACGTACGTTCATGCAGAAGTACATATGCTAGCTGACAGTTATTGAAGAAGACACATTTGCATTTGTAAGCCTTGATTAAAACATCCAATAGAGTTGCTGGTCCTCCTCCAGGCTGGTAAGTGAAATTAATAGCAATAAAAAGCAACTGATTTAAATACAGTGTACTTCCATGAAGCTGACTCCCTTGCTACCGTTGACAAAAGCAACCCCTTTCAGTATGAAGGCTGCCATTAGCATTTCAATGGGAAGAACAGCAGCAGGAGAATTTGATTAAAGTTCTGAACACATAAGCTCACATATAATTAACAATAAAGGGATAACTGTGCAAATGCATAATTTCTTTTTTTACCTTTTGCCTCCTGAATATACATGCATTTTAAAAATTACTTGTCTACAGTAAAGAAAGCAATTTAAAAATGGGATGTGTAACAAAGAGATATCTGGGGTCCATCTACTGGACCACTTCAGGAAGCTGGTCAAGACAGTGTAGTCTTTCAAATGTCTTCTGAAGAATATATTGCTATAAGAATTTGGAGGAGCAGACTTACTTCAAGGGGATTACATGTCAAGAACAGTGACCTTTAACATTAAGACATCCAAGTATAACAATCTGAGGGGCATCCAGACACCTTGCATTTAACACCCATTGTTGTTTCTCTGAGAATATCTTGTTACAGATAATAATGTTTAAGGCTCAGCTGTAATTCAGTTGGTATTCACCTGGAGTAGTGGGGAAAATATATTTCAAAGCAGATGTTCAAGAAGTGAAGAGATTCTTTCTGTCATGTAATTATTTAAATTGTCTACTTTTAATGACAACACTATTGATATACAGTAATTGTAGCTCAGGACTCTTGTCCACACCAGTGTAACTGGTACCCATTCACCATTTGTAATTCACTTACAGGTCTTGACTGGTCTCACAGGAAGCTTGTCTTACATATGCAATGCTTAAAAAGCACAGCAACTGGTAGGATCAACTCTCTTATGTGAAATTCACCTACAGCAAATGTACAACAGCTTTGTGTGATCATAGTCACAGTTTCGATTGTTAAGTTAAGTTCCGTTTTAACACCTATAAGCTAGTTGTAGGGATTGGATGGTAGATAGAATGAAAACCACGGGTGGGATTGCCAGTCTATTTGCCTGGTACACTCCCGTACACATTTTCATATTCACCCATAATAAGTAAAAAAAATGGAAACCAGAGTGCCAGGAGAAAATACACACAGATAGAGGAATAGGTTGCAGATTCCAAACAGACAGTGAACAGACAGGGACCTGTGTCACTGGTGCTATAAGGCAGCATAATATTAATAATGTAATTTTTAAATAGAACCTTTCCTATGTTCAAAATACTTCAAATACTGAAACAAGTTCAAAGGGAATAACAGCACAGAAAAAGATCAAATTAGCAACACTGGATACTAAGTAGTATCAAACACTAACCTCTAAATAATAGACTAATATAAGAAACAGAACTTTCTTAAATAGAATTAGAAACAAGATGAATTAAAAAATACAAAAGCATAGAATACTAGAAGAGAACCAAAAGCAGAAAACAAAATTTGTGCAAAGTTACATGTCGTAATATCGACAATGATGTTAAATCGCCCACAAGACTGACTGTCTGGGAAAAACCATAGTTAAGTCACATCAGAATACTACACACTACAGTATACCACAATACCATCCTATTTTATTTTCAATTCATTTCTAAATGATCCCCCATCCTAGAAAAATGACTCAGAGAGGTTAAATGATTTTCAAATAGTATATAAAACAGAAAAAAATAGTTATAAAGCAATAATACATAATATGCAGGTGTATTTGTGAATGATCCTGCTATGGCTTGGCAGGCACTCCACCAGGGCTCATTCCTGCTTTGCACTCACTGCCAGGATACATTCCAGCCTCCATAACTCTAAACCTTAAATAAACGCGTTTACAAAATGAGCAAAACAAAAACTAGTATATTCAAATATATTCATGATATATTGTCTCTTCGTCATCATTGGCATTAGTTACTCCCACTCATGCTCCTGAAGTTAAGCATGAAAAACTGGCGTATACTGCCCAAAGGAGCTGTAAATAAATGAAAACAAGAACAAAAAACAAACTAGCATTGGGAGGAGAAGTAGAGAGCAGTCATTCCTATGATGATGTGTCACAAAGCTAAAGAAAAGCCTAGCGGGCTGCATGAAGACACAAGTTTAAGATGCCAACACTGCCTTGCACAATGCACCTGAAAATTCCACACCCCATTGAAGGGGAGTATGAGACACTGTGCTGCAATAATTTTTTAAATAATTATTTACAATGATAAAATCATGGGAAACCATCAAGGATATAATAAAAGGATAAGACTGAGCATTTACGCATGGTTTGGAAAGAAACCGAGATTTGGAGTCTAATATTTTATGCGCCACAGAGTGAAATCAAAGTTGAAACAATCTGATGAGATGGGGGTGATGGCTAGCAAGGGATGACTCTGAAAAAGAAAAAAAACTCATGGAAAACTGGCACAGATGAAGTTAGGCATAAATGGTATGAAAATTGGCACAAATGTAGGTTTGATCAAGCCTTCATAGGGAGAGAGTTGGAAGCTGTAGTCTGGAACAAACCCTAAAAAGGAAGTGTGTAGTTTAAAAGATCAGAGTGGGAACTAAAGCGATCTAATGTGGGCACAAATAAGGTAGCTGAAGTAGATGAAGTGAAGGTTATTACTGCTCAAGAAAGATCTCACTTAATGGCATTCACCATAGGATTGTTTGGTTGGACATGATGCTTCTGGGATAGACCCCAGTTTATGAAAACCTAATGGAATTGGTATACTGTATATATTTATGTGTGTATATTTTTATATATTCTCATTCTGCTAGACATGCTATTAAAAGATTCTTGACCCAGAACAGCAACTGAGCAAGGCCGCAGGTTCAACAGAAAGGACTGATTAACAAATAAAGTGTCTGAGAGAGGATATAAACGAAGGAAAACACTTGGGACTGCTATTTCTACAAGAAAACAAAAACAAAAAAATGCTATGTCGCTTTGGCCCTTATTAAAAACAGACTTCTTTTAAACTTTAACTTAAGACATTGCACTTTCGGCCAAAAAATTCGCTGGTTTCCCAATGCACCATCCTACTTCCAGATTTTCGTTTTTTTTACTCTTTGATCAGCTACTAGGTGTCCTTGCCAGATTAAACCTTTCTCTTCCTCCTGGTTTAAAGCTCCCTTGGCTGTAAAACCAGAGGTCCTTTCATTGGGCAATCCAAGAACATGGGGTCATGCCAAATTGACTGGCACACGTTTCTAGGTCAGCTCAGGCCTCTTGACAGGCCTGCAGCTGTCTTTGTAAAGGGTTTAGATGGTAATACACACATCCCCCTCCTGTTTTTGCTCCTGAGTGGCCAGGAGAACTGCCTGCGGGCCTTCAAACCTCCTCAGCCAATCTTTACTACTTTGAGCCCTCCGTTCAGATTGTGACCTTTTCAGCTCCAGGACTGCTCTTTGGCCTCGTGTCTTGCAGCAGTCCATACAATCTCTGTCTGGACAGTGGCGTAACCTTCTGCTGATCTTTACAATATATACCATATGTATGTAAGTAGAGCGCAGGCAGATGAAGTGAGTTTTCTCAGGATAGCAGGGATTGAATTGGCAGGTGTATGGCTTACAGTACATTCTAGTGCATTAGACACACATCAACAATGAAAGCCAACAGCAGCCAGGGGTATAAAGTTTAGAAGACAGTAAAACAAGTTAAAATCAGACATGCATAAAGATTCAAGGCAGAAATAAAGCAAAATGGTAAACTGAATGAAAAATGTTATAAAATGTAAAAAATAAGGATCAGCCAGATTGGGGTTGATGACAGGTGCAGGGTGTATTCCTCTTGATATCAGACAAATTGTTGGTCTAAACTTAATTTAATGTTTATTTAAACAGCAGGTTACTTTTTGAAATGCTACATAATGTAGCTTTAAGTGGAACAAGTGGCTGGTGCGGTGTGGAGGGGGTGACTTTTGCTCCCAGCTTATTTTTTCAGTGTGTTAAATTACATTGAATGATTTTAACACATAACCTTTGTATAAAATCTTCTCGCTAAGGCCGTGCATTTGTGCTTCGTATCCCATTCACAAAGGCAGCATTTCCCAGTCACCCCCGCTATTCCCTTATGCAGCTGCTTAAGAGATTTACATCAATAATGAACGCAAGCAAGCTGGCTCCAACATCTTTAGAAATAAATAAGAAAAGAAGGAATGGTTCTGTGAGTATATTTTCCCTTTTCTTTACAAGGTGCAGCAGTGCTAACATAACTAGTCTTTGAACTGAGTAGCTGTATTTGGCTGTCGCATGATAAGGAATGATCTGAACATTTATTCCTATGGGGAGCTTGGAGGACTAGACCTTCCTTAAAAATGTTCTAGCAATATTAATATTTTCCTACAAGATAAGAGACGTTAAAAAAAACACAACAAAGTCTGCCAAAAGCCCAAAAGCCTGAACTATTGTGATCTGCACACACACTCAGCCTGAACAACCGTTAGGGTTTTCAGTGACTCCATTAATCACACAGCCACAATCATTACAGCATTATGGCAAGAACATTAGACCCCTAACAAGTCCATCAGTCTTTCATGGCTGACGCTGCGGGTGAGTGTACGCACATAGGGAAAAGTTCTGCAGGCTGTGTGAAACACCACAGACATGCTGGGTAATCAAGGCTGCACTTGTGGTCGATTAGAATGGACCTTGACTCGCTATTACAGGCTTAGAGAAATCAAGAGGCTGGCTCAAATGATATCAAGAGCTAAGTAAATAAAGGTTACAAGAGTCAACCTTCCCTGTCTGCCATTTTACTTTTTGGTGAATTTAACTGATGCTTTACTGACAGATTGCTGCTACAGGGTCAGAGAACAGAAACCTGCTTGCCTCAAAGTTGTCATGTTCTTTTTCTCTTTCTAACAAGCCCAATACACACACTATGGTGGTAATACAACTGTATTTACAGAATCAAAATCCTTCTTAATTTTCATTTAAATGCCACTCTCCATCAATCCACTTCTCTAACCCACTTATCCAGGACCGGGTCACAGGGCACCTGGCAGAGCCACACATCATACATATATCTATTTTCTGAGCTTGCACAAGAACCCTGGACTAGATATTAGTCTTTTCACACACACACACACACGCACACACACGCACACACACGCACACACACACGCACGCACACACACAAACTTACACTTGTCCGAGTTATATTTATCAGTGTTCATATTTTTGGCATGTCATTGGAGAATATGTTTAAAAACATGGACATATGAAAACTAAATACTGTGACCAAGATGGAAAGTCTCTGAGGTAGAAATGTTAATGACTAGACAACCATCATTTAAACAGGCTTTAAATAGACTTTTCAAAACAATGTAAATAGGGTGGAATTGGTGGCAAGTGACAGGTCAAAGCAAGCATAATAAGACTATTATAAAATATCTCAGCATAAGAAGGAGAACCACCTTCTGTAACACAAAATATGCTTCTTAACTGTCACAAGCTACTATCATTATTGCAGACCAAGATCCAGTCAGCAAGGCTCAAGCTTATTTTTCGGAAGCAGTATCATGGAAGCAACCTGAAGACTATTTTAAGCCAAAAATATTTTTCAATACATACTTTAAAGGACAAAAGGATGAATTGCAAGACAAATACATAGACTAAATACAGTTTTGCAAGATGTAAAGATGTTCCCTGCTCTACTTAATACCCTACAACAACAACAACATTTATTTATATAGCACATTTTCATACAAAATCAAAGTGCTTTAACCCTAAACTTTCTGAAGACAGAAGTTGCTCCTTTAAGCCAAATAATGTACTTATCAAGATATTTAAGTCACCAAGTTTTACCCTAGTGTTAACTCATTGTCTGAACAAGGTCCTGCATGACTCAGTTCTTTAATCCATTTAATTAATTAATCAACCTCTTACCTCATGATTACAGCATGGACTCATAATCAACCTGCCAGATGCAAGTTTGAATTTCCACTGTGGACAAATGGACATTCTGCAAAGAACATGTTTATGTCCTAGCTTGTCATCATGAACTACTCAATGTTGCTAAAACAGAAGTCCTGAACTTAGTACCATATCATACAATAATCATATAACATTTATTACCTCAACATCTGATTATGAACTGATGAACAACCTAAAAGACACTAGTTTCTCCCTCTAATATCACATCATGGACAAAAGGACTTCCTGCAATGTTTGTAACTCAAAATCATGAACTAATCCATATCCTGAAAGACATATATCCTTAATCTAGCACAACACCATGGACAAGCTGGCATCCAGGCAGATGCATATTTATCCCCTGCCTTTATTTCATATACTAACTATCCGTTCCCTGGGACTCCGCCTGCATAGTAGTGAAACAGGGCAAACTTTAAAAATCAATAAACAAAAAGGTATCGCTAATTAAACAGTGGCAATTTACGCTCCAAAACACGGAGGTACACCAACTCCCCACTCCTGACGTCATGCTTCCCCCTCCCCTTGGCCCGCAGCCTCAGTCTCGGATTAGCGCATATATATTGCTACTGCAAGCAAACTATGATTTTGGTTAGCAAAATCAACCAGAATGTTCAAGAAAATTCTAGAAAAAACCCGATCTAAATCCGTTAAGTAGTTCTCTCGTTCACTAAGTGTAAGTTACGCCCCAAGGCTGGAGTGTGAGTGAGGAGGGCACCACCCCCCTCCCTTCGGCCTGCTGTTTCTCTCTCGGATTCGCGCAAATAAATTGGTACCGCAAGCGAACTATGATACTTAGTGCGATGAGAGAAGTCACAAAATAAACCGGAATGTTAATGCATTTAGATATGTTTTTTTCCTATAATTTGCTTGAAGTAATTCTCTTGTGAGACGTGGACAAACAGACATTGGATCTGAGATATATACATATATATATATATATATATATATATATATATATATATATTATATATACAGAGAGAGAGAGAGAGAGAGAGAAAGATAGACGCAAGAGACAGCATAAGATTGCAGACCCCACTGTCTCCCAAGATAGAAGTTCTTATCTTAGTACTAACCACACCACAAAGTAATCACTACACTGGAACACATAAATTCTTGACCTAGTACCACATTCATGAATTAATCAATTTCTGGGAAGACTCAAGTTTTTATCTTAGTTTTATATTATAGACTAATCCAGCAAGACAAGAAGTTACTCTAGACCAGGCATGTCAAACACGCAGCCCCCGGGCTGCATGCGGCCCGCAACAGAAATCTGTGCGGCCCGCATGACAGATCCTAGTTAGCACTGAACTTGTACAAAATGATTACTATCGTTTGTGATTGAATCATTCTGCATCTTCGGTGGTACTTATTGACTTTTCTTACTTCTGCCTTCTGACAAAAGCGCGTTTTCCCATGGCATTACGGTACCGGAAACGTCATCTGCTAGTATAGCCACGAGCCTTGACCAAAGTTAATGAGCCGCAGCGTCACAACTGAAGGGCTAGGCTGCAGCAGGGGTGGCCTTAGGCATGTGCAAACTGTGCACCTGCACAGTGCCGTCAAATCCCAGGGGCCGCCATGCCAATATATATTGAATATAAAACAGAAAGAGAAAATAACGACACAGCTGACGGCAATGTGACCGAAAAACATTATGTTTCTTGTCAATTAGAACGCTGTATTTACAAATGTCGCTAGAGTCGGAGCAGTAAGCTATATGTAGTATTATAATGTTTTGCCGTAATGAGAATATCATGGGCCGCCACTTGGTTTTCAAGTTACGGACACGCGTATATAGAAGCGTGTCATGAGCACGAGGCGGCTATGCAGTGTCCGCAACGGATGTGGCCATCCGCCGTGCATAAGATACCATATTGACATTGCCAGGAGAAGGGGTCACCGATTCTTTCTCTGCCCAGGGCCGCCACGAGCCTAGAGCCGCCCCTGCTAAGGCTACACTACTGACTGGGCTGCTGAGACTGGCCACTGGGCAGAACTGACCATCACAAGTAGTAATAGCCCGCATATTTTCACGTTTTTTTTGCTCTAGTTTCATGTAATTTTGTGCTAGTATTGTAACGAACAGTTAATGCAGACTACAGCTGAAGATCTGAAGTGGACGCGAGAAGTTGGTGAGTTGTTTATTAACATATTTTTGTGATTTTGAGTTTGTAAAATTATTGTAGGTCAGGTGGCTTTTTGCATATCGGCTTATTTTACAATATAAA
The DNA here is from genome assembly GCF_900747795.2 of Erpetoichthys calabaricus. Classification (NCBI taxonomy): domain Eukaryota; kingdom Metazoa; phylum Chordata; class Cladistia; order Polypteriformes; family Polypteridae; genus Erpetoichthys; species Erpetoichthys calabaricus. The sequence goes on along the minus strand of NC_041401.2, from coordinate 95,990,543 downwards.
CTTTGAAGTAAACTTAGTAAAGTAAAATTTGATTTTTGGAGGATTTATTTTCCAACTTGAATTACTGAGCAACGAATTCAGTGAGCATTTTCATGATTTCAGTTCACACAAACAGGGCATTGCGCTGTTCTCTTACAACGTTGAGAATGCGCCTGAGAATATCCAAATGGAGTTGATTGAACTGCAGTCAGATTCTATTCTGAAGACAAAATACAACGAAGTTGGTGTGCCAGGCTTGTATGCTTACCTGCCACCCTCGTATGTGCAGATCCGTAAGTTGGCATCAATTGTTTTTGTTAATGAAAGCTACCAAAACCCCACATCGCTCAAGACTTATCGTCGAGCACCTTTCATCCCTCATAGAAGTTGCAGCTGCACAAGATTTCAAGCCTGGTATTGACGAACTGGTTACTAACAAGAAATGCCAAGTGTCAGGACAAAAGAAATAAATCTCACACTGTAAGGCTCCTATATAAGCAATGAATATAATATAATGAATATCAATCATCAAGACACTACATAAAAGCGGTCGGTATTGTCCTTCCGTCCCATGAGTGCAAAGCGTAGCGGTATTCCGCTTATCACAGACTTACTACTTGCGGCTTGCGGTACGAAGCGACGCGATGTGAGCAGAGTTCTGGTGCTCCCATCGTTCCCTTGCTTTTGTGCGCGATGCGCTGGAAAAATAGACAAAATTATGTCTCTGGAAATAATTAATGTTGATGGAGTACAAATGCCTCACCGCGTAGTAAATATCAGGGGAGATGGTGCTTGCTTATTCTCATCTATAGCTTATTTAGTGCATGAAACTCCGTCTTTAGCGGTACAGATTCGGGCTGACATTGTACGATATGTTTTAAGTAATTGGTCAAGGTTTCAGCCATTTACAATGATGCTGTCTGGAATCTCTTATACAAATGAGCTTCAGTATCTCACTGAAATGTCAAAGTCTCAAACTTATGGTACCATTTCTGAGCTAATGGCAGCGGGAGAGTTGTTCCCCTATGAGTTTCAAGTATATTATTATGGAGTCCTACACTCCAAGTTTGGACAGGCACTCGAGGGGATTAAAAAAACTTAGGTTTTCGGGAGATGTTATGAATGGGCACTTTGATGTTCTCATTCCCTACACTTACATGCCTGATGTACACTTGGAGTGCACACAAATTGAGGATAAAAGTCGGTCGCCTTAAAAGGCGGGTGAGCCTAGTAATATAATAAGGACCTAGCTAAGAGGTTAAGACTCTAATTCTACACTGTTGTATGGAGACTGCATGGAAATAAATTGCTTTTCTTTAAACTTTAAACTTTAAGTGTTACATTTTTTAAAGTTTTCAGTATTGGAAAGAAAGCTACAGTAACTTTGTATAATAGTATTTGTTACAGTACAGTCCGCTGACGCATGTATGGCAGTCGAAGCAGCCCACCAATGGTAGTGAGTTTGACATGCCTGCTCTAGACTATGTCATGAATTAATCCAAATCCATCAAGGCACATCTCCTCAAACAAGTGCCTCATCGTGGATTAACTAAAATCTTAGAAGGCACAGAATCCTATAGTAGGCTAAGAGATGTCCAGTAAGACACTATTTTTTTACAAACTTAAAAGGATCCTGTTTTAACTGACACACTATCAGGCACAAAGTTTTACTACAACAACATTTATTTATATAGCATGTTATCATTCAAACAATGTAGCTCAAAGTGCTTTGCAAAATGAAATAAAAGGAAGTTAATATAAAACAAAGAGGATTAGGCAATAATATTATACAGTATATAACAAAGACAAAGGGTATGATGGCCAAAAGGACATAAAAAAACAAAACAAATAAAAAAAAAACTCCAGTTAGGCAGAGATCATTAATTGTCATATCAGTAACTGCTTGTCCTTGCAACTCCAAAATACCTATGAATGTACAGACTTGGTTACAACTTATAGAAAATACTTAGTATGAAACTATAACATAAATGAAACACAGTTCATTATTTATTGTTAAACAACTACATATATTATCCTAGTGATAGGATTTAAAGCTAACAGAGCAGACTACAAACCCTGAGGAGACACATACCAATTGAGCATATATTCTTCCGTAACCTTTAGCTCCTTTCTTCATTCTTGATCTCATTACACTGTTTCAACATAACTACAGCAAACTGCTGAATTAAAACTAAACTGATATTTTATTCATTATTTTCTGTTACTGGATTGCATGCATCACACTCTTTCCTCCTTCACTGTGTCATTGAGCCCTACATAGCAGTACGTTTGCTTCTTGACTACACCCAGTGCTGCTGGGACAATAATTATATTTTTTGTTCGACAAAATAAGTGTTGGGTGAGATTACTTGTTACTTTAAAAAGTAATCAGACTACTTAATACACATAATTTTTAGTGTGTTATCCTACTGCTCCTAAAATTGTGCTGCTGAGCTTAACATGGCATATTTGGCTCATCAACATAAATTTAGCAATTTCTAAAATATTGAGACAGGTTATTTCAAATCAAGATAAGGACTAATACAATTGCCCAAGCATTGCTTCAGGAAATTGGTCTTTGTGGACTCTTCTACCATTTTCTGCCAGTGGCTGCTTGAAGCATGTGCGATGTATGCACAAAGACTACAAAATCCTTAACTTCATCTTCTTCTTTCGGCTGCTCCTGTTAGGGGTTGCCACAGCGGATCATCTAATCCTTAACTGTAACTCATTTAAGGGTTTACTTGGCCAAATAAATTGGTTACTTGTGGAGAAATGTGCGTGTGTCAGCCTGGTTCATTGGAGACCAATATCTCCATTTTTCTCACCAGAATAAAGGTTTACATGGCTTTTTATAAACCTGGTTTATGTGAATAACCCAATCATTAAAGTGCCTGTAAATGCACTGCATGTCCTGAAAAATTATGGCTGTTATTGATGAAAAAGAAGTTCTTTCTGGATCTGATTCTAAAGTATGAACATGTGTCATGCAGAATGACAAATAAAAGTAGCTAGCTACTGAATGTACTGTAAATAGTTTAACAAACATTGCCGAGTTCTTTTTAATGGTAAAATTGCTTTATTTAAATAAAAATAAGTGACCTTGTTCAGTTTGAAAATTGCATTAAGCTCTATTATAAAATACAGAGTTTACCAAGACTTTCAGAAATCAATGGGAACAAGGAAGTGCAATAACATCAGTGTTTTATCTTCAATTCAGATTTTTTTTAGCTTATTTGTCTTATTGAAAGTTAGACCTGGTTTTTGAGTTGACTCCTTCAGGATCACATTCATTTCTGTGAAGGACTGAAAGCTGTATGTGATTTATAATCCTATCGCCACAACAATGTCATGTCTTGTTCAGTGCAGTTCAATTAAAAATGCACGGTAAACTTCACAATTAAAATAAAGAGCCCATACTGTATGTATTCTGAAAAGATTGGCAACACTAGTGACACTTATCAAGTATGCTTCTTGAATGAAAAGACGGCAGGCTCTTTTAAATTGACTTTTGATAGAAAATGTAATTTTAGAGCCCAAATTATATACTGTATGACATTGCAGAAAAAAGGCTTGCAGTGCTTTCAGCAAATGGAAGCAAGAATAAACCAGAGTAACATGTCTGAGGCAGGTTTGCCTGTACGGCTTGTAATGTCTATCATTAATTGCTCTATTCCACATGAAAGGCCAATTCCAATTGGTATATTAAAATAAGAGGTCAGTGGGGAGGCTGTCATTCTCTCTGCCCTCCGTGTTGTTCTTAAGACACTTGACAAATGAGGCACTTATGTTAAGATGCTATTTAATAGATTTGTATTTAACAGAACCCCTCTCTTTAAGCTAGTCTTGAAGCTCACATGTGTGACCATCCTAACTCCATCAGGATGTTCAAAAAAGCACACCACACGTTGTTAAGCTAGACAATTGGTTTACAGACTGGGGTGACTGCGGCAGCCCTACTGAGGTTGGCATTCTTACAACAATGAAACCAGATGTTTAAGATACTCTTTACATTATCTCACATAGCTCTTAAATAAGTATAACTCAAAATGTTCTTCAGTTGTAATCCTTTACCATTGTAGTTACTGGCTAGAGCTGTGGGATCACACATTTTGTGATATGCAAGCAGCTCTCAGGTGATCACTAGGGGAACACACATACATACACACATGAAAAAGGAAAAAGTGGCACTTAAAAAAATAGTGTGTCTCCATGCACAGCTTTGCTGTCTGGCGGAGTAGGGGGGCTCTCAACAGCATGACTCTCTCAGGTCCAATCCACGAACATTACAATATTTTTAGTTTTGTAAACATTTTTAATGTTCCGTCATTTTTATAACAGTTATAGAAATTGACTTTGAGTTATTGTGCTCTTTTTCTGACCCATTGTAGTATTCAACTTGTGAATAAATTCACATGTAACTGTATAATTCTTGAAAATGAAACATATGGTGATTTTAGACTTTGTTTTTTATTCCCCATCAAACCATACTACTCTTTCTACAAAAAAAAACATGTAAAAAGCATTTGTCTTATATAACAAAAAAACTAAAAAATAGTCACCCACACCAGCAGAAAAAATAAACTACAATATTACAGATGAGGAACTGAAGAAACATTGCATTTTGCTGTTTGTACCTAATAACAGTTCAGTATTTAACAATTTAAGACTAAACCAATTGTGGTAATTTGAAGCATTCACTTCCTGGAGGGGGGAGAACCCATTGGCTTACAGCCATCACACAATATTTGATCACATTTGTGTCAACAGTCTACTGTAGTTAAGTATTTACTTTGATTAATGGGTCTACTATTATCCCAAATCCTGCTGTGTGACTGCTGTTAGCAGTAATCAAAATCCAAGATCGTGCTTTACTTCACAGCATTTGGTTTAAATTGATAGGTGGACCCAGATGAGACAGTATAACATTTTCCAGGCCTCCGCTTACAAAAGTTTTGGGAACTCCTGAGCTAGGCAACAAAACACCATCCACATCTTCTTTGGGATAAGCAATCAGCCATTCTGAAAAATCTAACACTGCACCATAGGGTTTCTGCAATGGAGTGATTTCCCGTTCAGGGTTTATATTACACCTTGCGTCTATGATGCTGGGGTAAGCACAAGCTCCCCATGATCATCTGTTCCTCTGACCAAGTGAACAGGTTTTATAGTAGCAAGATATTCACAAGAATGCTGAAGTTAATTTAATTCAGAGAACAAACATTGAAAGAGCATGTTATAAATTTGGTGAGAGCTGGATAGGATGTAATAATAGCACTAAATGTAACCGTTTCCAAAGTTAGTTATTTAGTTACTGTGCTGTGATGAGTTACCATTTACTGGAGCCTTCTAACCCTAGCATATGGTTCCAGCTGAGCTTTAAAGTATGAAATTGTTGCAACAGTAAGTAGACTACATAACAATTTCAACATTTCAATAAGGTGTAAGAAGTTTAAAGCAATGGCTGACAATGTGACATGGCAAGCTTCTCTTGCTTTAATGGGTAAAAGAATATATGTGTAGTAGTTGATGCCTTAGATACGTTGGTCAAGAAGTATATCTACATGGCTATTTAAACAGGATTCTGATGCTGATATTTCACTTTAAAAGTTACTTAAATAAAAGTAGTTGGTGATATTTAGACAAAATTGTCTTTATTACTTAGAAATAATTCACACTAGGAAATAAAACCTTTGTCAGAAACTGTGTTTTAAACACTGAAACAAAAGGTGTGTTCAGAAGCACAGGTCTTTCAGTCCCAACGTGGCTTGCTAATCCTTATTCGCCTAACTTTGTCAGATAAAGTACCATTATATATTATATTACTCTTTAAGTAGTGCTTAGTACTAAGAAAACAAACACCAAGAAGAATTTCAGTCAATGAGGATATTGTCAAGTAAACACACCAAGAACCACAGATACATGGAGTCAGCAAACATATACTTAAATGTGTCGATGGTTCTCTGTGTGCAGAATTTTTTTTAACATTTGTGTGAAATTTATCACCTGTATTCCATGTTCTAGTGAAAATAATTTTTAAGATGTATATTTATCACTACTAAAAATTGTTTAAAGAATGAATAAAATGGGCAAGCCAGTTGCTATTCTTAGCAGATGGAATGCTATAGTTCCATAAACTGAACAATTAATATTATGAGGTGTAGCAGTTTCCAAAAATCAGATCACTTTCCAAACATAATTTTCCAGTGCAAGGCCATAAGGGATGCATGGACATATTTTAATAAATGTACCCCACAACTTCTTGATATTATATGGATGAACAGACACTCTTAAGGATGTGCTTGCTGGTGATAAGTTAAAGGGTTCATAGGAAGAGGTTGTTAGGAGAAACTATGGCAGTCACATATCTACTTCTTACACAGCTCTAATGTTGCTGACCCCGATGAAGATCACTTGACCTTAATGGCTCTGTCTATTTCTTCTCTCTCATACACATCTACAGGAACACCTGAATACAATGGAATGCCACAACACCCCTGCACAATCTGAAGGTCACATTGAAGAAGCTCCGTTGATTGGTGTTTTAGTCAGCATTGATGTTCAGATATTGTACCCATCTACCCTTACAGCTCCCATCTCATTTGGGTTCTCAACCTTTTCCATCATCTCTCTGGTTTTGCTCTTTTCATACAACCTTCAATGTGATTCTCAGCCACCCTATGCATAGGATGAGGGACACAGAATTTTAACATTTACATGCATTATTAAGCAGACTCATTGCCAAAAGGAAATAGCTTTAGGCCATATTCAATTTTGAAGGCCACAACAAAGGCACCTCACCTGAAAATGCTCAACAGCAAAGGACATAGAAAAAACAAGTAAAGAGAAAGGAAAATTCTGAGCCATACCTGTTAAATGGAAACCTCTGTAGAAGTAACCAGCGTTAACAAGAATCTTAAACAGCAGTCCAACAAATTACTAAACTCTGATCTTTAGGTGATTTTAGGGGCTTAGTTATCTATAGAACAACCACAGTGTTAATGCAAAATAGCTGGCTTTGAATTCTGTTAGATGTGATGGGTAAGACACATGACAGAAGTGGAATTTGGCTTGTGGTTAAAAAGTGACAACGAAGAATGTTATCTTGGAACACACCACCAGCCCTTTCTGTTATATTTTAGCAAGGGTTATTGCTCTGACTCATATTTAATTATTGTTAATTTTATTTTTTAAGTATCTATTATTGCATTACGTTATTAATTCTGTTTTTAGTTTTGCTTGTTCTGTGTATAATTTATTTGATGGTATGCTGTTTAACTTACTTTATACTTTTGCACTATATTAAGTTTCAATGTCTTAGTCTTATCTGCCCCTGTCTCCTTTATGTTGAGCCCAGCTAGTGTCTAAGGCAAAGCTCCAGTTACTTTGGAGCATTGGGACTCTGTTCTTGATATTGATTTCTGTGGTGTGTTTTTTTTGTGATATTGTATTTTACTATTCCCTATAAGGTAGTGTTACTGTTTTGCAATTGTGTTTGCTTTATGTTTTGCCTTTTTGGCAAAACTTACTGTACTCCTTTTGCTATCCTGTCTTTTTGTGATTCATTTTCTAATATCTTTAATACATCCTTTATTTTTTTTAAAGAAACTTTGTTTAGTTTTTTTTTAAGGCCAGCATATCTCTTTTTTTTCATGTTTTTCAGGGATAGCCTGCCTGGTGTGAGGCCTATTCCTGAAAGTCGCACCTGGATTGAAAGCTGATTTGGCTTTTGTGGGTGCTTTTACGAGGCCTGCTCCCCTTTTTGTGCTTCGTTGTGACAGAAGTCTCAACACTTTCATGCAGCCTTGGATCCATGGGAGCTGTGTACAAAGCTGACCAGCCACGACAGGCCAACAAGCCTGATGATGAGAAACATTAATTGGAATTATTTGGTAGGAGAAGAGTAGAAAGGAAGAATCGTTTAATGTGTACTTTTGAGATGGGTAGATAAGGACCTGGGACCTCTGTTCATATTGCAGACTCAAAGATGCCTTTGGGTTTTGCTTATATATTTTACATTGTATTTTTATAATCTTTCCATTTCTCTCCCATTACACTAAAAATATAGTGAAAGCACTTTCTTCGGATGTTTAGATTTGAGCTACTAAGAGCTGTCATGGCTGTAACATTTTGTATAGTATCATATAGTCCAGCATATGTTGCCCTCCATTGGTGAAGCAGACACACAAACATAGCTGTTCATACCACGCAAATCATCAGCATTACAAATCAAAGAAACAGCTAAACAAGCACTTTAAAAGGTACCAATAGAATTACTTAAAAAATTAAATCAGTGAATATCTTTACTTGAGTATGTGACTGATGGGATTCCTTTAGCACTGCTGCATCAAAGATTCATAAGTCCGTGTCTAAATCCTGGCTTGGGCATTTTCTTTGTAGAGCTTGAAATTTAACCAGAAAGCACACCTCAGTGAAACCCAGGGAAACACAGCATTGAGTCAAAACAAAAATCAGTGGTTTTAAAGGTAGCAACAGATCTAATAATTTCAAGCAGAAGTACAGAGTATTAAAATCCTAATCACCAAAATAACACAGCTGAACCACACGTAGCCAAAAGTCTAATAAAATGTAAGACCTAATAATAATCCTGAGATTCACTTGAAATAATTCACAATCTTTTGACAATCTAGAAGAGAATAATGTTAACCTTTGTAAATAATGAACTTCTGGTAGTCCAAACATAGCAAGTCTAGGATTGTACCCATAAAAGAAATCTCCACAAAACAGCAGCAAAAACACAGACTGGGAAATGAAAAAAAAAATTAATATAAAACAAAACATGGGAGAAAAATTAAGGACAGAAGTGAATTCTCCAAAGTAAAAAACTCAGATATGACCAAAAACTCACATTTAGATTTGAAATGGAGACCTAATAAAAACAATAGTGCTTCAATAATCTCCTTGTAAAATTGATCAGCAACTCTAAACTGGTCCAGCAGGAGTGTGGGAATGCAAATAATTGTGTGATCCAGTGGACTTGTGCATTGTTTAGGTTCTCTTCCTTATTCTCAATGTCGCCATGACAAGCTCCCATTATTCCTAAAACTGATGCTTCATTCTATTTGAATTGGGATGTTAGAAATGCAGAGTTCCAAGTAGAAGTTTCAACTAGAATGCCCCCACATGTCGGATTTCCTATTTGACAAGTGGAGAGAGCCTCATCAACACAACCTCAACATCTAAGATGGCTGCACCGAAAATCAACAGAAGTATAAGCTGTTGTACAGTATTATACTGTGTATTAGCAGTTTTGTCTATTTGTGTCCCATTTAAATCAGTCGTATGCAGTACTGTCTAACTTCTGTCTCTGGACATGTTGCTGCGGTGTTAGATGCACAAAATAAAGCATAAAGCATTTTTATTAGTTTGTTCACCAGATGTCTGTAGAAGAAAACACTATTCGAAGGTTTTACTGGAATGCTGTCGGGTGTGACGTCATTCCCAATGGCTCCAGCAACTGACTTTTGAGGTAAATGGCACGCAGCATGATATATAAAAGGTTCAGTAAAATGTTAAACCAACTATTGGACATTTATCAGTTAACTATAGGCTAAACAAAAATCACCCAGAAAAAATGGTGCCCACTCATTTTTAAAATGCATATTCATAACAATAGCAAGGTCAACTTGTATCACGATTCATTTAATGTGCCTTAATGACAGGTCTTCTTACTGGAATGAAAAGACAAAGCAAAACTGGAGAAACTGGCTATGGAATGGGATTATTATTTGCCAAGTGATCTTTAAATTTTTTGCATCTCAAATGTAATTATTAGTTTTTCCTTATGATAAGCAGTAATCAAACAACATAAAATGAACCTTTTGTGACATTTAACATCATCTTTATATAAAAGGAAATATTTAGATGAGGGTCTTTTAATATCAGCACATCATCATTCATATATATGGCATATACATTCATACGTTCTCAAACCAGTTTAATTTAACTCAGGGTCGCCATGCTCAAATACCAAAATGAATTGTTATTGACAGTATTTACACTGCAAGCCATGTGCAGGCATGCAAGCCTCCTGGTTACATCTGAGCAGTACATCAACCATGAAATAAAGGTCTAGAGGAATATACTCTTTGTCTGACACAAAACCACTCTTTTTTTGGATCCCTCATATGAGGAATCTTTCAAAACCTGGCAGGTGCAACTGGGCTGCGTGAAATTTTGCAAGATGACTTAGCCGGCAGCAGTCATTTTGTGATGACTCTGCTGTACTTTGCTTCACTCTAAATTTGCCTTTCTTCCTTTCTCCCTCTGAATTCCTTTACATATTCATCTAAAAATGTTCCTATTTTGCTCTGTCTTCTAAAAATGAAACATGCTGAGCATAAGCACAGCTTGCGGGGCCACTGCAGGCACCAGTGACAGACATGAGAAAGGGATAAAATTGGACTCCACTCTGACATCTTTTTGATTAAGTTTAATAAACATATACACTCTTCACAGACACAGTAGTTTACAGCCCATCAAAAGATCAGTCTTCAGTATGTGGTTGAGGGTCAAGTAATCATGTTGCTCAGTTTCCCCAGAACTATGCAGACAGATTTGTCCAGCTGTACTGAATAATTTTTGATTTACAATGCTGTAGCTTAAGAGTAGACAGATAATTCACTAAAGCTACCACAGGCAATTTTCATAAAGTGGTGCCATATTTTTACACTGCATTGTCTAAAATAATTCTAGTCAAACCCTTTTTTAATATGTGTTATTGAACTTTGTAGAAGCAATGGGGACATAATGTAAAAGCCAGTTACTGAACCTGTCTTCGCCTATTATCTGACCTACTTTACAGCATTATTTCATCCAGTATTTCTTGTGCATGATCTTCCAAAAAGTGGTACTGAGCCACACTGTGAATTGAGGTTTCAATGGGAAATACCACAATATGGAATTAATTCTTGTGTTACTGGACTACAACTGTCTTCCTCACCAAATAACGTTTCAATCACATCAGAAGCTTAATTTCACAGAATGCATAATCATGGTCAAACAAGCGAAGATCAAAGCGAACAGCTACAGTAAGTTTCACTTTATTCAAGATCAGAGAAACACAAGTTGCACAAAGCTTATTTTTATTTTAACTGAGGTACAGAGCTCAAATACTATAGAACTAGCTGTTTCTGATGTAGTTTCCTTTATTAAACTGAAAAGCTAAAAACAGATCACACAATAATCAGCCACTGCCAAGAAACCAGCATACATATAGCGACAGCATGACATTATATTTCCAGATACAATATTCATGCTATCTATTTCACAAACCTGTGATTAAACTAGTAGATTCTCTACTCCTTCTGAAGAAATGGAAGTGACAGAAAATGATGGCTAGATAGATAAGACTGAACTTTTAATTACTTACTGTCTATTTACATTGTTAATTCATTAGTAAATGGCAAAGGGCATTTGCTAGAACCCATCCTACTACCTGTGACTCCCAACATCAATTCATTTCTCCAGAATGGTTTTTGCTATGGATACGTTGAAGTGCCTGTAGATTATTGTGAGCACTGAAATATACAGGGAGATGATAATAAAAATAAAGATGCGGTCAGGCAAAGTAAGGCTCAAAATCATGAGATCAAAACTAACATGAACAAAACACTTGAGAGTCAAAGATAAAGTGTAAGTCAAAAACAACAACATTTTACCACTAAAGCCTACTTGAAAAATAAGCTAACTTACACTTAAGATTGTTTTGAAGTTGGTTTAACCACCAAGGAATAAAGTGTAGTAGGAATTATATTTATAGAGTCACACAAGTATGCCTGGGAGGCAGCTTCAAGGCTTGTCAACTTACAATTCCACACCGAGCCAAGGGTTGATATTGTCTTGTAAAGCTTTTCCTCTCATCCCTCTGCAGATCCAGAAACCAACATCTCTTGGACCCTCTCATTCCACCTCACCAAATTCAAAACTGGCACCACTGCCATCTTTCCCCAGTCTAATGACAGATCCGTGTCTTTGAAAATGTTTATATATACACTCTATGTACTGTATATAAAATCCTAAGCCTAAAAGTGCAACAATTTTGTGCAGTGATTTTATGTGTCTTTTAATGTCACGTTTTTTTCTCATGCTTTAAATCTGTCTTATTTTAAAACCTACATATATACGTTTGGTATCATTCTTTTCAGAATTTATCAAACTTTAATGTGATGTTGTTAGATTTTCAGATTCCCGTGAGCCGAGACTGTGCCAAGAAATTTAACCACACCCGGGGCCAGAAATAAAAGACAAAGAGTAGGACAGCTGCTGTACTGGCTTTTAAATGTTTTATGCCCCGTGCAAGATGCAGACCACGTGGCACAGCAGCAGCAGCAAGCCAGCAGCTGATCGAGCAAAGAGGAGGAGAAAAAAAAAAAAAACTATTTGTTTCCCAATGTATCACCATCTAAAAGGGGGTTTCAGAGGAGCAACCGCATCTCCTTGGGGTGCATTCAGCCCCCCTCTTCACAACAAGAGCAACAGAGATGCGAAGTCCCTGGTGCGTAGCACAGGCCGGGGGGGTTGGCGAGCAGGGGACATATACTAATATAGTGTCACAGGAGGCTGGAGGACAGACCCAGCCGGGACGCCTGGAAGGACCGGGAGGTGGTGTATTCATGAGCGGGCAAATGCCCTGGATTGGGAGAGGACCACGGGAGAGGAGCAAGGAGGCTGAAGCCCGTTGGGGCCCGTGGCCACCGCCAGGGGGCGCCCCGAGCCTCATGGAACCCGGGAAACGTTCACTTCCGCCACACCTGGGAAGTTGGAGGAAGATCCTTCCAGGGACACCCGGAGTGCTCCCGGGTGCAAGAGCAGCACTTCCGCCACACCAGGAAGTGCTGCCAGAAGGACGTCATCAAGCACCTGGAGCACATCCGGGTGGAAATAAAAGGGGCCACCTCCCTACAATCAGGGAGCTAGAGTCGGGAGTGGGAGCAGGACGAGGCTCCCGTGGAGAGAGGAAAGGCGGCCCACGGACAGTGAGAGAGAGGCCCGTATTAAGGGTAATTGGTGCTGGGAGCACTGTGTGCTGTGTGGGACAGTGTTGTGTTGAGAAAAATAAACGTGTGTTTTATAAAGATGTGGCCTCAGTGTGATGGTGTCCGGGCATGTATATACACACATATATACTATTATATATATTGTCACACACGTGCACATGGGAGGCAGCTAAAGGGCTTGAGTAAAGGCAGTTCTCAGGCACGCCGGGATGTAGCAGAGTGCACTGACTCTTTTTCTCCCTTCCCTGTAGACCATTCACGGGAGATTCCACCTGGCTCTCTTGACGTCACTTCCGGGACCGAGCCAATGGAAGAAGACCTTGCTAGCTCCGGCCCCTGTGATGTCACATCCGGGCTCGAACTAATGGCTGAAGAACATGAGCCCGATCCCTTTGATCTAACTTCCTGTCTTCCCCTTTAAAAGCCTGCACCTTTTCCCTATTCTCTCAGTCTTGTTTTGGACTCGGTTGTATGCACATCAGTGCTGTATATTTTGAGAAAGCAACTTTGCAGCCAGGATACCAAATTATATGGGTGGCTGCCCCAAACCTTTATATGACTCTGTCTCGAGTTTGTGACAATATATATATATATATATATATATATATATATATATATATATATATATATATATATATATATATTATTTTATTATATACATATATATACACACATATACATACATATACATATATATACATACACACACACACACATGCAATATACTGTTTTTTTATAGTGTATTGTTTTTATTTCAAGCAAAGTAAGAAAACAAGGCTACAATTGCCCTTTAAATATTGATTCTACACTACACACTAATGTAGTGTAGCTGGATAAGCTTGCTTTTGACTTGATGAGCTGCCCTCTAAATGAGCAGAAAGTTCACATTGTCCTTGTATCAAAGACATTTTTAGTCATCCCACCTTTTACAGAAGAGTACACACAGTACTTGGAACAGATGAGCTCCCAGGTTTCTAATAGGAGGTCCATCCATGCATATGTTTGTCTAGGTTTTGTTCCACTGAAGGTCATAGGAAACCTGAGCCTATCCTGTTCCCCATTCAGATATGGTTCCTTTTTAACCCACAGACAACTTTATTCATTGCTGAAGTAAAAAGTACATTTGACAATAAATAGAATAGTTTGAGGTTTCAAAATACCAATTTAAATCTAAGACTCTGTTCTTACACCACTACACAAAAGATGAAGCAGCTATGCTGTAATGAGAAGTCCTGAGAGCGAGAAACATCATCAGGTGTGGGTTGTGAATGACTGCTTGTCTTTGAATGTTACATCTAAAGCCACGGAACTAAACAAGTAGGCAGTGTTATTAGTTCAGGGTTTTCAGAGTCTCGTTTTTAATTATATGGCACTTCTGACAAAGCATCACACAATAAATGTTAGCTAGAGGAACTTTTGCATATGGGTCACTTCACAGTAACTAATGGATTTACACTAATGTCAGGGAAGCTGCATTTGTTCAGTTAGTTTATTTCATCTTTAGCTTAATCAATTTCACTTCAGTTTATTTTTACAGAGTGCACTCCTCAAATTTGCAAATATAATTTTGTGCATCAACTTAGTAAATGTTCTATCTATTTTACCAGTTGCACAGTTAGTGCTCATGACAGAGGTAAAATATGTAAACTGCAATACAGAGTCAATGATTCCAGTACTAGCTCTTGCCTTGTGCTTGATGCGGCCAAGATAAACCATTCCACACCCCACCCCTGCAACTCTGAAATTGGATAAAATGAGCTCAGTAAACAAGAAGTGTCACGATGTGACCGTCAGTCTTGCTCCTAAGGGGAAAGCATACAAGGAGAAGCAAACACACAGCTTTTCTGTTCTCTCCCCAGAGAGTAAGGAGACTTAGATAGCTAAGTCCTGCTTTGTCTGCTCCCTTTGATCACCCTCTAAATTCCATTTTCCCTCCCAAAAGCTGCAGTCTCATCACTCAAAAGGTACATGAGACACATTCCTTTTTTAGGGAAAGTAAAAGAAAGGGAGCACATGGCAGAATTATTTCCACTTTTATAAAGTAATTTATTTTCCCATATAACATGCAAACGTTGGGAACCTGGCTTGCTGCAATTTTTTATAATGGGTGGATGCAGGGATGGTAATGGAAAGTGCATTATGTAAAGGCTAAGCTATTTTTATGGTGATTATGTGATTCTTCATGTTAAATCATTATTGTTAACTTCATGCTATTTTTATATTCATTATTTTCAGGCAACATATGATGCCTTTACTGCAAAAAAAAATGTAGTGACAGTGTAAAGACAGCACAGAAATTCATAAAAGATCACCAAACACTTTTTTCTTTTTTTACACGTAGGCTGAGGCTCCCATCTCAAATACCAAGGCACTAACTTGAGACTGAATCCTGACAAAGGGGTGCCCAAAAATCTCAAGTAATATCGGTTGACTCCCGTATTCTAGTTTGTATTTCCCTCTAATAGGCTCTTTACATAAATTTTTGTGAATGGCATTTGGGAAAAATTGCAAAGCATAACAGTGTTTCAGCATTATACAAAGTAATACATTTTTAGTGAATTAAAAAGGTGCTGTTAAGCTTTTATATTTTAGTCTAGGGAAAGCAAAAATGAGTATTATACGTTTCAGTCAGATCAATGAATCATAAGACATACAGTATGAATAAATTCTCTGCTTTAAATCCTACTACCTAAAAAAATGTAATAACCTTAACTTAACATACAAAAATGGCAGCTCAGGGAGAGAAAATAGTATAGAAGGGTTAACTATCAAAAACCTTTTTAGTACGCACTGTAAATACTGAACTGGCATCCTGACTGGCACAGAGAGTGATGTCTTACTGGGCAGGATGCCATAGTGGATGAACTACATAAGCGGAGGCACAACCTGCCTGGGATGGCTCTAGGTTCCTATCCCAGTCGGGATAATCAAATAATGGATGGACAGGGGAGACACTGGTTATGAGGGAAAGTTTATCCGCCAGGGTGAAAGGTGGCAGTGCTATTCTGCTACGGTTCCAGTTTGGACTCCCACAGGGTTTTATGGGACATGCAGTTCAGAACGGCAACCCAGTTGGGATCTCTGGGTGCCACACTAAGTGCAGTGCCAGGAGAAGGTCTCTCTACTTTGGGGAACTTCCGCATCACCTGGAAATGCTTCCACTATGGTATGTCATGACATTGGAAGTAGTCTAACATAAAAAGAGTCACCTGCCTCACTTAGGTGAGTCAGAGTTGGAAAGAGAGAGGATGAAGCTCATTGGAAGAGATGAAGGAGAAGAAAGAAACTTTAATCAGTTGTGGTGATTATACTTTGGGCTGTGATTGTTTAATGAAGGTACTGTGCAAATAAACAACCTTTAGTTGAACCCAAGACTGTGTTGGTTGTAATGTGTATGGGGTTGGGGGCTCAGTTACTCAGTGAAAGCTTTGTTTTCACAGCACTTATTTGTTTATGTCTTAGTTACACCTGGAATTGTCCAATTATAGTAATATGATCCAGGCTAATCAACAGAGTAGTCAGAATAGTTAAAAGAGAATAAAAAACTTCCAGTTCCACTTCTGATTGTTCAATCAAAGCTACTAACTGACATAGATACAGTAGAACGTTGCATATATAAAAACACACTAATCTCAGATTAGCCTAAAGTAATTCAGGCTAACTGAAACCTACCCTGGTATTATTACAAACAAAGCTGGAACTAGTCCATCAAAGGGTGCACTCATACACACACCAACAGGGCAACTATGCGTCACAAATTAGCTCTCTCTTTGGGCTGTGGAAGGAAACCTGGAATAAAACCACATATAAAAAGACGATTTATATTGTTTATGCATATGCCCTGGGTGCCTGTTGCCTCGAGCTTCTTGCTGTTCCCAGGTCATCGATAGTCATGTACCGAGATGGACTAGGACAATGAGCACACAAACAACCAATCATGGTGCAAAAATGCTTAGTGCATTTATTAATAACCATTCAAAAGTCCAACAGTATTCAAAAAGTGCAGTGCAGTTCAGGAAACAATCCTCAATAAGAACAGTGCCTTTGTGGAGGTTAAAATCCATCAATAAATACATCAAATAAATACTTTAAAATCAAGAAAAAAAGCAAAGTCAGAATCGGCATAAATTCCTCTACCTGCATGTTGAGCCCCAGCACATCTCTCTCCCAAATACATCACCCTTTTTTATTGCTCTAGTCTGTTCAGCAAAGCTGAAAAGCTAGCTAGTGTGGTCAACAACCTTTTGGCTTTTGTCCCCACCACCATCCTTTGGCATACTCAGCTCCCTACTACCATCACCATCCTCCAGCTTACATAGGATGACCATTAGAGCAATTGGCCATTCCTGCTCCTCTGATGCTCAGCAAGAAAGACACCACCCTTGAGGCACCATTTATCTTGCTCTTTCTCAGGGCATCCTGACTGGCTTGTCTTCTTTCCTCTGTGACAGACCAACCCAGATCCTGGATCCTGGCATTCTATCACTCTTGATTCTACTTTCACTCTTTCTCCATCTTACCTGCTTGCTTTCTTGATTACTAACAACTTCCCTCTTTTCCTTCTACTTGCTCTCAGACCCCTTTCATACCCAGTGAGTGTGGGTACGGCAAACGATCCACAGAGCATCAATAATGGATGCCTGTGCTAACTGCATTGGTGCACATAATGCACAATTAGCAAATTCCCTCAAGTTTTCTGTGGCCACACAGATTGCCTCAAACACAACTACACTCATGTGGTCTGAGCTGCTCCACCGTTTATAAAAACCCTGCATTGGCACAGACCCCTAATACACTTCACCGCAAATAAATAGATACACACAATAATACAATATGTATTAGCATAACCCATTAGCAAAATATTGCAAACAAAGAGGTGATACCGAAACACGCAACTAGAAACTTCAGAGTCACTCTTGCTTGCTCAGAAACTTCACTTTATTCTTAAGTATAAATGACTGTTCTTTGGCCAATTGTATCGACTCTAGAACAGTAAAGTATACTGTACAGAAAGTTAAAGAAATACTGCGAAAAAATAGAAATTGTAAAACCATGAAGATGTAATTCAACTCAAACCTGCTTAATCCAATTCATGATCACAGGAAGCAGTTGAATTACTAATCAGCATAACACACATATTAGTTGAGAATATGAAAGAAAAATCTGGAATACCTGAAGGAAAATCCAAAAACCCACAAGGAAAATGTGCAAATATGACACTAACAACATCTAAGTGAGGGATTTGAACACAGGCCTTTGGATCTATGAAGTTATATCACTAACCACAGCCACGCCATCCAAGACAACAGTTAATGTTTACTTATTTTTCCATGTGCAATGCTAATGGGTACCTTTATAAATGATGAAAGGTTCAGCCCAGTGTCTACAGATAATAATAATAATTCATTACATTTATATAGCGCTTTTCTCAGTACTCAAAGATGGTCAAGTCATGGCCTTGTCCTTTATCTGTGTAAGCAACAAACCCTTAATTGAAGCTGGGTTGCAGTGATAAATATTGTGCATCTTTCCTCAAAAGATCATACCAAAGAGATGGATGAACAGCTGTCAGATTTGAGAGCGGTGGATCATATGCACATACTGAGTGAGTGTGTCATATTTAAGAAGTTGCAGACTAAAATGCACCATACAACATGCCTGGCATCAGTGAGTGGCCAAAGGGACATACATTTACAGACCTTGGACCCAATTATCCATTGTAAACTGGGAAGAACAACACATACACAATGAAAGTCGATTGAGGATTATAAGGTGGTATCCACATAAAGCTATTTTACATTAAGTGTCACCTTTAGCTGCTACCTGAATAATGCTAGCTTATACATGAAAAGTACACATCTGATGTTGATAAAGACATTAGGATCATGGATGATTTGATATAGAGTGCATGTGTTAAAAGGCACTTACCACCACCTTTCATTGTAATTTGACAAAGTACAGAATATGACCAAAGAGACAGATCACAGATCTTACCACCTTTCATTGTAATTTGACAAAGTACAGAATATGAACAAAGAGACAGATCACAGATCTTATCAGTATGACCACAGGGTGATCAACTCTGCCATCCCCTTCATGAATATAATTTAGAAGTTTTTTTTTATCAAGACAATAGTGCACAGTAACACTCTGCTGCAACAAGTTCTTCAAAACTGCTGAGTGGCCTTCTGCTAGCCATAATTAAGTCCCAGTTGACCAGGAAAAATTAAACAGGCATGAAAAGAAACAAATTCCTATAGGAATCTTACAGGAAAGTATCCAGATCCTCACTGAGTCAACATCATGTTGCATTTTAGCATGCAGTTTAGCCAATTGTGGACATACAATTTACTGACTTGAAAATCCATTGTAGAGCCCTGATTATATAATTGTTTTTTAATATATTATTATGTGGCATACCTCATAATAAGAAGACTGGGGTTTGAGTCCAGAGTACTCCCTTGAAGGAGCTTGTATGCTCTCCCTGTGACCTTGTGTGTTTCCTCCTGTATCCTGTAGCCCAAAGACGTGCAGGTTAGGTGGACTGACAATGCTATGTATATATAGGTGTGTGTGTGAGTGTGTTCACCTTGCGATGAGCTGGCGCCCTGTCAAGGACTTGTTCTTGATCTGCATGCAATGCTTGTTGGGATAGGCTTGATCTTTCCTGCGACCCTGCTCTGGATTTAAAAACTGGAGGAAGGGATGGATATTGAAATTATGTCTGCAAGATATAATGAACATCAAAATGATGGCTTCATGGTGCTGAAACGTCCATTTTTACCAGCATATTTTTAAAGTATGATTTTCAAAGGGGAACAAGTATTGTCACAAATTGACCTAGTGAAAACATATGACACACAAATTTGAATAAAGGAAATCTTGGCTTACTGAAAGAGAATATTGTGCATAAGGCCACGTAATAGTCAAGGATCTCACAAAAACTGATAAGCATATTACAATTACCAGAAATTACATGGCAATAATGAAATACAATATGTATTTTCTCACACTTGAATTAAAAATGGTATCCTCTGCCTCAGCCATGGGTTCATAGTCTAGATTGGAGAAAATGGCTGACAAGGATATATTATATGGATAACTTGCATTTGATTTAATGTCTTGTGAAAGAGGAAATTCAAACATAACTTCAACATCTTTCATGGGTGCTAACAGCTTTCACTTTAAAGACTTGAACGCAGGCAATGTTGACTAACAATTTAGTCTGCAACCTCTACTGAGAGCACCAAAGGAAAAAAAAAAAGCTTTTCAGAGGGAACTGAACGGTGACCATCACAAAAATAGCTAGCACCATTACAGTTATGTCTATGCTGCAGTGTGTCACTGTTTGAATGAAGAAACAAGGGTATATTCTTACTGCAAGAACAGTGAGATAAAGCAGCAGATAGGATGAAGATCTTGATCATCAAAAGGAAACAAATACATGTGGTATAATTGACATATAGTAATTTATGATTCA
The DNA here is from genome assembly GCF_900747795.2 of Erpetoichthys calabaricus. NCBI lineage: Eukaryota > Metazoa > Chordata > Cladistia > Polypteriformes > Polypteridae > Erpetoichthys > Erpetoichthys calabaricus. The sequence goes on along the minus strand of NC_041401.2, from coordinate 95,970,065 downwards.
TATCTTAACTGAATTATTAAATAAAAATGGGTTTGCTTTCTGTACAACCATCACAATTAAAATATAGTATCTAATTGGTATGTCCTTCATTATAGTTCTTTAGTCCTAAGTATAGCTAGGCCACAGGAATTAGCTGTAATGAGAAAATTCCTAAAGAGCCTGTGATCCACTTCCTCATGCTTCTCCTGTGCACATGGACATTTACATTGCTGGATCCAGTATCTCCCTGTTATGTTTGAGCAGGAACACCCAAGCCTGGAGCACTGGAGTCTCAGTAAGTGTCTGGTGGGACTGACAGCTCAGGGACACACATTTGCCTCTACTCTCTTTAGATGTTACCAGACCGGCAGGGTCCCAAAGACAGAAGCAAGCGTACAGCTAATGTCTTTGTACTAATGGTCTGCTGGAGAACATTTATACCATTTAAGGGCAGTGGGGTGGCACTGACACTGCCCACAGAATTTAATCTAGTGATAAGATTATAAACTGAAGTAATCAAGTGGCAGTGTTGCTTGAGAGACACACGTCCTTTTACACTTCCAGTGACCATGAATAAGCAAGGACACACTGATATTTAAGCACCTGTTAAGGTATTTACATATAGTAAAACCCAGAGAGGGCAGTGAAGCCTAGAAGCTTTATTCCCTCTGCTAACCCTCTCTTGCAAGTAAAAACAGCTCATTGTCCTAAACTGTAATGTGCTACCATCTGTTTCCAGGCCCTGAGTACTGCAAAAGAGAGCTGCATTGTATACCATATACTGTTATTCCATCACACTTACATTTTATTTTAAGTTTTAACCTGTACCATATACCCAGCATGAAGCATAACAAACCTCAAATAAGACAAGATAGCCAGTGAAAAAATGAAGTAAGGAATGAAAGAAGTCAACAAAAGCCTAGTGGGCTCACATCACATTAATGTCTCCCACATCATAGATAAGTATTGTCATGCATGTGCATTTGGGGATCACCTTCCAGGCTCAACCAAGGTAAGCGATACCACTCTGGCAAAAGAAGAGGTGCCTGTCATTAATGGTATCATCATCTTCTTTTCTCACAGCTCAAAGCAGGTGCCCAATGTGGGCCCCCAGGCCTGAACATGATTCTCATAGCAAGCCCCGCCGCTTCCAGTCAGGACACCATGTAAGGAGAAAGCCCAAGAATGTGGCGTCTCATTCGCGATCTGCAGTCAGTAGAACGCGAACTCCCATGCAAGATCTAACTGATACCAATTAAGTGCAAAGGACTCTTATTTTGGCTGACTTTTCTGGTCAGCGTCTTTTTCTTTGTGCTATTGTGCACCATTGTGTTTTTTATTTTCTGTAAATTAAACGGGATTAAAGGGTGGTACCCCAGCAATTCTCTTGCTGTCTCACAGTGGTTCCCTACTGCCAGTCGCAGTATATACTGTATACTTGAACATGTGAGTTTGCACATCCAAATTATTGTGCCCAAAAGTGATAAACAAATAATTATGATTGACTGACTGATTAGAGCCATTGTTTCAATAATTTGAACCCTACTCGTATTTAGCACCTTACTGGTCTTATATATCCCTTGAGAATCACAGAAGCAGCAGAAGACTTGAAATTTAATATCAGAATACAGTACAAAACAGACATAGGGCTTCAACAATTAGCAGGAAAGTGTGGCTAGTAACGTTTATTTTTTACAGTTACCACTCATGGTTGAGATTCAGTTCAGTTGCTTCCAACTAAGGGATAAATCTGACATTATAAAACGCCGCAGTGAGGAATATTAAGTGCTTTTAGTCATGAAATGAAAAGGAAAATAATGACCTCCTTATAGACTACATATAAAGAAATATTCTTTGCTTAAGCAAAAATAAATACAGAATTTTATGCTGCTAGTTAACAACAGTTGATTTTTAACGTTCCAATCAGGTATAAGGTGGTAAAAGATTCTTAAATTATTAATGAATATGGCTTGAGCGACAACACTCTATTTGTCTTCATAATGCATTACAACAGTCATGAAAAAGATGAGAAGGATGTTTTCCAAGATAAAAAACATTATGTTGATTGCATTTAGAATAAAGAGAGGATCACAATTATCATCCATCCTTTCTTTATTGAAATTGCTTAGTTCAGTTGGTAAACGGCTAGCATTATTGGTTGCATGGCAGTGAGAATGAGATGCCATTCTATGCAAGAATACATTCAAATGTACGAAGTTAAAAGAAAATAATGATAATGCATTTTATTTATATAGCACCTTTCACAAAAAAAATCAAAAATGAACAAATAGGAAAAAAGCAAAATAATGTCAGCATAAAACACTCAGGAAAAGATGAATGCAGAAAACACAAAGCTTTTAATCCGAATAAGAGACTATAAATCAGAATATAAATAGAAACTTCTACAAAAAAGAATAGAATAAATAACATAAGTTGTAATACAAATGCATATTTTACATTTACATTTAATTGCTTAGCAGATGCTTTAATCCAAAGCAACAAACAAGAGAGGTCACCAAGCAAATTATCAGTTTTGGGGAGTGTTTGGGACAAGGTTACAATATTGATCACCGCAAGTGGAGAGCTAAAAACAAAAAATGAACTACTTACAATTCCAAGATACACAAAAACAATCACTTAAATAGAAATTCCTAAAACAAGAAAGTTTGTAATACTTCTTAAACACATTGAGGGAGTCAGAATGTGGGCAGCTGAACACACCAAGAGTTTGGACTGAGATTTAATAGCAAGCTGAGATAGCACCACCAGATGTCATTCATCAGGAAACCTGAATGGCCAAGAAGTAGCACAGGACCTCACAAGTGTCTCCATATACTTTATAGGTACAGATCCATTGACTACTCTATATGCAAGCATCAAGAATTTGAACTTAATATGTGCCACTACAGCGAGCCAATATATAGTGATCTGAAGATAGGAGGGACATGTGTCCACTTCAGCTAATTGAACCCCAGATGTGCATATCATCTTGGAGCATCTGGGCAGAGACATAAAATGAGGGAAAGGTCAGAAAGCCAGGGTAAGTTAAAGGCCTTCCTGAACAAATTAGCTTTAAGTTACTTTTTAAAAGAATAAAGTTGACTGATCTGACTAATTTAGGGAGACCATTCCAAAGTCTAGGAGAAAACAGAGATGAAGGCACAGATTAGCTTGGTGCACAAAGAGAATGCCAAAATCAATGGACTTTAGTGGAACATAGTGATAGAGGTGATTAATGATGTAGTTTCGGCACAAGGTCATTTAATGCTTTATGGTTATTAACAGAAATTTATAATCTGTCCTGTAAGACACAGGGAGCCAGTAAAGGCATAGCAGGATGCTTCTTATATGCTTGCAGTTGCGGGTCTCTTCAAGGACTCTTGCAGCACAGAAATAAACCAACTGGAGTTATTATAATAGATTAGGAGGGGAGTTACAATAGTCAATACAGGATGTAATAAAACCACGGACAAGCTCCTCAACATTAGGAAAGGAGGGGAATGAGCAAATATAGGAAATATTGCAGGGGTGAAAGTAAGAAAGTTTTTAATGTAATTTTTGTAGGTAGAAAAGAAAGGGAAAAATCAAAAATTACACCAAGATTCTTGGCAAAAGACGATGATATCATCAACAAGAATGATTGAAAATGTGCTCACTTTATGCTAAGCTTTAGTGGCAATTAGCATTAATTCAATTTTGTTTTAGTTTAATTTTAAACAGTTAATTTCCTTCCAGCTTTTAATTTCACTGAGGCAAGTTGTAAGCTGAGAAAACTCTATTGAGCAGATCTACAAAAAAATTCTGATCTAGTCCAAAGCTATGAATAATATGGCAAAGGGGAAGCATATAGATGCAGAAAAGCAGGGGCCAAGGACAGATCTCTGTTGTACTCCTACTGAGACTGAGATGGACCTATTGTTGCCAAGACTGGCAAACTCTTGCCTTTCAGTCAGATAGGACATAAACCACTGGAGAGTACTGCCAGAGATTCCCAGAATATTTTTCAATCTGTACAATAGAATATAATGATTGATGGTATCAAATGCTGCACTATCATAATTAACATATTGATTTGTTCAGAATTGGCTGCCATAAGCTAATCATTAGTTAAAGTGAAACTGTTCCATTAGTTTATTACAAATTAAGTACAGTATTTGGTGAGTTGGGAGGCCATAACATGCTCAACATCTTTAGATAGAAAAGGGCCTCTTGTTGTGAAGCTGCCAATCAACTCAATATGCATTATCTTTGGAATGTGGCATGAAATTCAGAGTATCCACAGGAAAAAGCTCAAATTAATACAGGGAGCATGTGTTCATTTCTTACATAAATAAATTTGAATGCAGGAGGTTTTAAATGTGAAGCAGCAGCACTGACTACTGTGCCAATGCGTTGCCACATTATTTTAATAACCATTTACATTATCAATCAATTTTCTGACCTCCCTTCTTCCATTTCAGGATCATTGCAAGATGACACATATTTCAACAACATGAGACACAAGACAGGAACTAACACTGTGTACAACGGTAGTGTATTGTTGTGAATTTTCAGGCACACCCATGCTGGCCCAGTTCTAGAAGGAATGTGGAGTAATCAGAGAACATCAATGTGAATATGGTATAAAAGGGGTGTTCAGCATGGGGAAGTGCTGTTGCTAACCACGAGCTTTATTCTGGTGTCTCTCGTCTAAAGAGAGACTAGCCTCTGACCCAGAAGGCAAAAGAAAGGGGCCTCAAAAATGCTCATGGGATGGGTTACAAAAGAGTCTTCTGGTCCTAAGACCAATGAGCTTGGAGTTGGCAAAGGATTACCTAACCAAAGAAAAGGCCAGAAGGGATGCAGAAAGCTATAGGTCACATTATTAAAAGGAACATGTGGTTGAGAAGTGTGTCATGCAGCCACGTAGTTAATTAGTTTACTATCTCTAACATTTTAGAAGATGACCTCACATATTGAAACAGCAACTAATGATCACAATGAGCCCATCCCATTATAAGATCTGTGACATGAGGCCTATTTAAAAAAAAAAAAATAGGAAATTTACAGCGATTACCAAAAAATTAGCATTCCAACACACACTTCAGTGATCATATGTATCAAGTGTGTCAGAGAAGGAAAACGGTCGTAACTGGCTCAAAAATCTTTAAGAGTGATGCAAATGTGGTCCTAGTTATTTATGGGTAGCAGTAAAGACATTGTATAACATTTAACAGTTTAGGAAACTACTTCTAACTTTAGCAGAATTTAGGAGACTGGAACGAACATCCCAGGAAAAGCAGAACAATTATGAAACTTGTAAATGATACTGACCAGATTGAGATGGAATAATATTCATAATACAGTAAATCCAAGACATTACATTCATCTACACAGCAAACCCACATGCAACCAACCAAAATTAGTGTTAGTAACATTTTGCCACAGGGAAAAGAGAGCTTTGCAATAGCAATGATTTGGGTATGTCACAACCAACCACTTCTCCAATTTTGTACCAAACTTTGCAGCCAATACAATTTGTGAGGTAATACACAGATTTCCCCACAACTCAATGGATGAAAATGTTAAAGCAAGTTGCATTCATGTAAATTGGTACCCACATAAAGATCATTGCCCCAAGTGTGGAGAAGCATGCATATATTATCTGCAAGTGATATCACTGCAACAATACCTAGGTGGCTATGGATGCAAATTGTATTGAAGAAGACAGCGAATTTCCCTGAAGAATGATGTGGCTGGATGGGTGACAGATTGGCTGGCTGGGACACCCCTCTGATGGAAGGACCGGGGGAGAGGACATATTCAGGGCAATACCTCCCCTGGAGGACACCCCCGCCCTTTTCTTGTTTTTGTATTTCAGGGCAGAACTGTGGCCTGGGGTATGCTGGCGCCCCATCCTGGAGAAAGACCACACTCGCGGGACGGGCCGCTTCGCCCCATAAGGCTTAGCTGAGGAAGGGGCAATGTGGTGGACGGCTGAGGCCCTTGACCAGCCGGGACGCCCCTGTGATGGAAGGACCAGGGGAGAGGACATATTTGGGGCAATTACTCCCTCAGAACACGAGACGGCAACCCCCCCTGGACTGCATCAGGGCCAGGGGGCCTGGGGTGCTTGGACAGTTCTGGAACCCTGGTCTGCAGCACTTCTGCCACACCTGGAAGTGCTGCCGGAAGAGGATCCAGGAACACATGGAGTACCTCTGGAGGCCCTTACAAAACTTCCGCCAGACTCGGGAGTGATGCCAGAAGAAGATCAGAGCACACCTGGAGCACTTCTGGGTGCAGTATAAAGGAGGCCACCTCACTCTGTTCAGAGAGCCAGAGTCGGGTGGAAAGTAGACAAAGCTTGCGTGGAGGAGTGGAGGCGGTAAAAAAGAGAGAGAGAGAGAGAGAGAAAAAAAAGAAGGAAGAAGAAAGAAGAGACTGAGCAGTATTAAGTGTTGTGTACTGTGCTCGGAAGTGGGGAGCTGGAAAACACAGTTGCCACAGGTGGAAAATAAAAGGGTGTGTTTTGGACTTGTGTCTCTGTGCCTATCTGTGTCTGGGTTCAGGAAACAGTATGGCCCCAGTTATATTCCACAACAGTGAAATGTCATATAGCTGAGCTCTGCATTCCGCATACCCCAGAAACATTAGATTTACAAATTACAACCCAGGAAGGTCCAAGAAGGCAGGTGGAGACACCCGAGAATTTGGATAAATAGAGCCTCCCACAAGATATGAAGGGGAATCATGGAGGATAAAGAAGATGATCATGAATAGTGCAAGACTAAATGCAACTTCTGTAACAGTGCAGAAATAGCCGTGGGTAGTTTCAGTAATTGTTTCCTATGCGTCATAACAGCAAGTAGGTGTTTCTTCTGGAAGTATGGCTGTAGATCATTTATTGTTAAATAAACATGCCCGTAATCAGGCTTAACTGTCATTCAGTGTATGTGTCTTGGTCTTATTATGTTCTCCTTCTTCTTTGATTATTATTATTATCTTTGTGGTGAATTTGTATCAGAAAACTACAAAAAGTCATTATGAGTGTAAATCTGTAGCAAGGTTGTGCTGTAAAATCGTAATGTCACTCATTCTCAAACTTGGCTTCTTCCTCCTTGCTGGGACTGGGAATAGGACACTTCGTGAATACTTCTCATGTCCTACTCTGATGTAGGACAAATTCTCATCCTATTGATATTTCTAAGAGTAATTCTTGAGATGCTTGATAAATACATCTCTGGGTTAACAATCTAAACTTGATATTTGACCCATTGAGTCTGTCAGCAACACAGTGCCAATAACAATTTCTCAAAACTTTACTCGGGTATGACAAGAGGCTAAACTCAGCATTTATTGATGCACTTCTAAAAAAAAAAAAAAGGCCTTTAAAACAGGGTTAAACCAAAGGTTGCCCCAAATAGCAGATCAGCAGCTATCAATAGGTTTGTTATCTCATAAAGCCGGAAGAATTTCAAGAAGCATTGGCTGAATTTGTGATTAGTGCCATTTCTTTTCAGGGATTCCTAGGATTGATAAAAACTGAACAGCAGCTTGGCCATTACCCAGTAAAATCTACATGTATGAAATCTTCTGCAACAGACTACTGGGGAATAAATAACATGGCCTGCTTTAATGGCAGAACTAATGAGACAAAGTTAAAATATCATATGTAACATCATCCTTATTCTTCAGTCACCATGGACATTGAACACATGGCAATAATGACGAGTTTTTCAGTTTTGTCATAACCAGTTTGTTTAAATTTCACAGATGTCCCAAACATTTGTGTGCGTATATGTGCATGTTAGATAAATAAATAACCATAAAGTGTAATGGCCTGGCTCCCTGTTCATGGTTGGTTCCAGCTTTAAACCCAACACAGACACCCAACCCCTCATGACTCTGAATTTAACAAAATGACCTTGAAAATGAACGATAGGATGCTGTAATAGTATCAACTATTTTGGTGTAAAATATTTGCAGTTTTCTTAGGGCTTAGAGAAGAGATGCCCAGGCCTTGGGCTTCTGAATGCAGGCGTATACTCTAAACAAATTGGAAATCTGGAGGACTTTGCACATTTGTCACACAGATTTCATTTCTATTTAGAAGCACAAAGCTTACAGCATACTGATATTAGCCAACGATCACATAAACAGAGGATATTATGCTGCAGGGACAGTACCTGTAAAGGCATGGACACACAGATAATAATAATTCTGTCTGCTGTCATTCCTGCAATTTTTCTTTTTTAAAAAAAAACCTAGCCTCTGGATTGGACAGCCTAAGCCAGGGGCAAGGCTTTCAAATGAAAGAAAAAAAAGAAAATTATAGACAGCTGAATCTCACACTCAGCAGGGCCACGTCAAGTGTGGCATGTCCTGTTCAGTGTGGCAAACCTAGACAGACCCTTTCACTGTCATTTTCCTTCAAAGCTAAGATTAACTAAATGTATCCCTACGTGCAGAAGCCCAGTAAATAATGTTTTATGCCAGTCATTTTTATGCTCATTCTATTTTAGTAGACCATGAAATATGTCTTCCAGGAGGTTTTGCTTCAGAGTGCTGCCAGAAAGCAGTATCCGAGTGATATGGTAAAAGGCACTAAGGAAGCTGAGCTCTGGATCACAGGATCTAGAATATAGCACAAAGAGTTCTAGAATATTCTCCTTAATTGACTGAAAATGTAGAAATGAGAGGAGGAGGTGTATTTCCTAAAGAATGAAAACAACAAGAGGTGTATTTCCTAAAGAATGAAAACAACAATCAAAATATTACGATTACATGGGGAGAGAGCTAAGATGGTGATATGCTGCTAACATCCTCTACACAGCAAAGCATGAACCCAGAAACACTGCAGTGGAGTTTGAAGGATGCGTGACGGATGGATTTGCAATGCAAAGTTATGAATTATGGAGAGTCGCAGGCGGTAGAGAGGTAGATGGATGGACAATCTGCCCCACAATTAATCAACCTCACTCTACCTGGTGGGGTGGTTGGGAAGACGTTAGGCAGCACGGGGATGGGGAGGAGAAACAGCATAATTAATAACGCCTCTCATAACTTAACAGAGCACTCCTGGATGGAAATAATCACTTTATTTATTAGTTCATCTACCAGAAATAAATTCCGCAGGTGCAGAACGAAATTTATCATGATCAGTAAACGCAACTTTATGGATCTGGATATGAGAAAAAAAGCAGACACCTCATAGAAAATTCAGGCTCAACACACCGGAGCGCTGTAATCTCTCTACATGTCAGCTCTGCAGCTATAATAAATAAAAGCCCTAAACCTAATCGCCACTGTGCAACGCCGAGAGAGTGTCATGCTGGGATTCAGGTTTATTTATCTTAGTGTTTGAAATGGCCCTTAACTATGTGCAAGCAAACAAAAAGTCCTTGTGGTCACGCAGCTCGAGCATGGAGAGGAAAACCGGGGCCTGACCCTAACATGTCTACTCTCTCTATGGTAGATATAACACCTAATTAATTCTGGTCACCTTTCAACTGAGACAGGTGGGAGTCATTTCAGAGCACTGTAACTTACAACCATGTACTTTACTGTACATTCCTTTACAACATTTACATTCCAAGCCATTGCTTACTCTGTGGTCTATTAAGATGTAAACTTTGCTTGATTACAGAACAAGCCACTTGCATATGTGTTCATTATGTCATGATTTGATTCTTTATAAATGCAGTCTGTGATAAACAGAAAAGGAAAACCGCAGATGAATCCTCAGTTAGTGTTGCACCAACAGTGAAACAAGCTCAGGTTCTTTTAGACAAAGCAAAACATTAACAAGTCATCTCTTGATCACTAATATAATGTGTGTGTAAAACCTGCCAGGGTATTAATACTCTGCAGCTGGCAAGCCTCTCACTTTAAGCTGTGACTCTTCATTTCCACCTTTTGTCTTCTCTGCTTATATTGGCTATCTCGCTCACTGCCTTTCACACACTGATTCATCTTCAACTTAAATGTTTTGTGCAGCTTTTAATGAAAGGCTTCATGAAACATTAATTCATCTACCTATTCAGGGTGCCATAGCCTATAACAACAGCAAAAGGCAAGAGCTAGCCTTAAATGGGATGCCAGTCTATCGCAGGGTGCAGAGTTGCCAATTGACTCTGTTGTAGGAGGAAATTGAAATACCTGATGAGCACTGCTGCAGACACAGGGAAGTCATGCAAACTGCACAAAGGCATTTGGAATCAATTCCTGGTGCTTTATTTTGGGGCAGCAGCTGTAACTCCTGTGTCACCAGGCTGTCCTTAAGTATTTTTTATTTTAAAGACCGATTTATTATATAAATGGAAATTAATATAAATATTTAAATAATTAATTGGAAGAGGGGGGGGTTGCAAGTCAAGTGACTAGTGGTTCTGTAATTTAGGCACAATTTTTGACTGAAATCAAGAATTACATCCAAATAATGAAAACAGCTGCTGCAGCAGCAACATTTCCATAGCATTATTATTGACTTACCTGTCTAAAGGCAAAGAAACAATGTTCACAACAGAAAAAAAAAAAACTGCTTAACATTCTCTTTACAAGGTCAACTGCACGGAGAAAATTCATTTTAGTGTAAAAGAGGGAACAAAACAAGCAGATATTCCATGATACCTGGCTGAAGTATGAAGCGGCTTGTATTTCTCAAGAATACCTTCATTGTTGTATTATTGAAAGGAATATATGAGCTTTATGCTGGAGTATCACATCGATCATGGTGTCAAAGTGATTTATAAACATCACAAAGGCTAGTAAGGAGTGCTGAAACCCTTGGCATTTTGAGTGCATTACCCTCATTTCACAGGCCCTTGACAAGGTCAGACTCAGAGGTGGTAAAATATCAAGATTCTTAGGACTGACAACTAAAGAATCTAAGGAGGTAAAAAGTTGAGACAAAGAGGGGTGACGCAAGGGTGACATGGTAAAACTGCAAAATCTGAGATAATATGAAGGACAGAAAGTCAAAAAAAGAAGATTGAAATGAAATGAAATGTGGCAGAATTAAACACCAAAGTGAAAATGTACGATGATGTTGAGCTCAGGCAGGATCACACTCAAAAGAATGTATAATTGTAGGATATTGACATCTAACAAGATCAGCCTCCCAAATTTAAAACTCATAGAATTGAATTGATGAAAATGAAATACATTAAGCTTCAGAATATTGAAATCTAGTAGGATAAAACATCCATGGGTAAAGGACAAAGAAGACAGTGATAAATATATGCAGTCAGACTTGAACGTATGAAAGTCCTACAAACTTAATGACACTATTAAACTCCAAAAAAACAACAGGATCTAGAATACTGAAGTTATCCAGACATCACTAAATACAGGTTTAAAATATTAAAAAAAAAAAAGAGCAAAACAGCAGGACACTTGGGCCTACCAGGATCAACGTCATTTTGGGTGAAAGTTACAAATGCTGGATCAGAATCCAAGGCTGGAAAGTTCCAGAACACTAAATGTCAGCATAAAGCTATGTAGACAAATCCAAAGGATGCTGGAATCTATTAGCATTTGGGTGTTGAGGGTAATCCTACAGGTTACTGCAGTATAACAGTACAATGATGAGGGAAAATAAACTGTACCATCACAGGCTCAGACTCCAAGAAATTAAAGCTGAGGAATACTGAGATCTAGTAGGGTTTAAAGTTGTATAATATTGAGATCAAACTAGGGCAAATTAAAAGGCCATAAAGATTTAGAATAGTGATATTAGGAATGATTCAACTACAGTGAATAAATATGTAGGATACTGAGAACTGTCAGTATAACCCATTCCTAAGGCAAAGCTCGAGCATAGTGAAATCTGACATTCAGGACAATGTAATCTATAAGAATTGGGTTAAACTAGTAATTAATGACATCTGAGTGGCTCATATCTTAAGATTGTAAGCCTTTCAGATACTGATAGAATGAAACGCCAAGGCTCTGTGTGAAAAGGTAATCATCCCCTAGCTAAATAAACCCAATAAAAGGGGAAATTAGAGTCAGCTGATTGAACACAGTCTGGGATGATTACAACCAGTACTTCTTAATATAAACTAACTTTTTCACAACCCACATTGTTTCCTACCATCTTCACAGTGAACTTCCCAGCTGAAACACTCAACAAGCATATAATGCCACGATCAAAGGAAATTCCTGAAGTGATCAGAAAAAAATGTGTTGATATGTACTAGCATGGAAAGGAGTACAAAGGCTCTGGGACGCCAGCCAACCACAGTGAGAGCCTCAATCTTCAAATGGAAATCACTTGGAACTGTACTGAACTATTCTGTTAGTGGTCGACCTGACAAAATTACTCTAAGGCTGCAGTATGCTATTATCCAGGGAGTCACAAAGGATCCTAAAAACTCTATAAAGAATCTCTTGCTTCCCTTGCCGCAGCAGAGGTCCGTGTTCATGGCATCATACAAATGCTGGGCAAAAATGGGTTGAACTGGTGGATAGCATGGCATGAACCACTGCTATCCAAGAAGAATATAAATGCTTCTCTCCTATTTGTCACATACGTCAGTATCAAACCTGAATAATCTCCAAACATTTTGTAAAAATGTTCTACAGATGAGACAAAAGTGGAACTTTATGGATGACAATATGTCTGATAGAAAGGAAACATAGCATTCTACAGAAAGAACATCATACTAGTAATCAAACAATGTGGTGGCAGTGCAATCATATAGAGAGTTTTTCCTGTCTCAGGACACCGAGAACTTGTCATAACTGAAGGAACCATGAATTCTACTGGGTAATCAGAAAATTCCAAAGGAAAATGTCCTGTCATTTGTTCATTAGGTGGAGCTGAATTGTATTTGAAGCAAGCAACATGACAATGATAAAAAAAGTCCCTAATTAATTTTAGACAGATTTAGTCAAAGTTTCAGATCAAAGCCCAATAGAGATGCAGTAAGGGCAGGGCCAGAGACAAGCACATCATGCACAAAAGAATACCATTGTTTCTAAATTAAAGTAGTTCTGCAAGAAAAATGGGCTAAAATTTTACTAGAGTGATGTGAAAGACTAAAGTTGAATTTTAGTCATTGCAGCTAACAATGGTGCAAATATCTATTGGGAGTAATGGGGCAAATACTTCTTCACATGGTGCCAACTGCTGCTGGATAACTTGGAAATTAGAAAAACTGATATACAGTAAGTAAAAAAAAAAGCTTAAGTGTACTTCATCTAATACAAGTTTTTGTTAAAAACCAGAAAAAGATTTGTGTCAATAATGTGAAATAACAGATACATTTTCAATTGCCATTACTCCTGTGTTTCCTTCTTCCATGTACAGTATTGCCATTGCATGGTTCTTCCTCAGGGGGACTAGCATCAAATGCTTTTAATTGTGCTGTAAGATAATGTGAATATATTATGAATTGTCATTGTGTAAACATCACCATGTAAACCTATTCATTTTTAGACATGACAGACTCAGACTAAAAGGCTATATATCCTAATGGTACTCAGATCTAGCAAGATCAACTTGTTAGAAATCTGATCTGATCCCAAGGTGCAACTTTAACCACCAAAAAAATCAGGAAGCTTAAGAAAAGCAACATCAAATGAATAAAAATGCTGGATGATAAAACAGGTAAGGGCACTGAGATCTGGCAGGTTTACACTTCAAAATAATGGCTACTGAAAACTTCTGACAAAAATGGGTAAAAGCCCAGCATAATCTAACAGGGTGATAACTTTATGGAGGCAAACTTGCAGGGTACTCAGGTCTGAATGGTAAATGCTGAACAGCACTGACACAGATCAAAGCCGAAGAAAATAAAAATGACCTTTTTTTTTTACTTTAATGCTGGTGTTAACAATTATAGGTATACTTACCCTTTTGCTTGCTGAAAGCAAGTTGTACAAAGTATTATAATTTGATTTAAATTGCAGCCTGGGATAAATAGGGTCTTTCTGGGTGACTGAAAATGGAAAATTACATTGATTATAATCCCTTTTTTAAAGAGCTACTAGAGGCGTAAAAACTCACCGATATACCATGTATGTATAGACAATTTTCAAAAATTAGGTAGAGGCTAGCAAATAATCTATTGCCCAAAACCTAAGCTTAAATTACAAAAAACTCTAACTCACCATATTACCCACTGGAATCGTAAAACATGAACTGGTAATAAAATTAGATAAAAACAAATCTCGTAAAAAAAAAAAAAAAAAAAAAAAAACACAGAAAAGAGCCACAAGGTGTTAAAAAGAGGTTGATAATCTCTACCTCCTGGCACAGTTTGTCAGCTCTGCTGTACTCAGCAGTGAGTAAAGTACATTACTGCTAAAGCGCCATAATGCCTAAGCGCTGCAAAGGAATCCCAGCAGCAGGTTTTAATTGGCACAGCAAATTCCCCTCGACATGGCCTTTCTTTCTCCTAATCCGCCAAGCCACTGCAGACTGAAAGAGCTGTGTATCTGTCACACTTTAATGAACAAACGGCTGCCCTCGTTCACGGCTGATTATTGGCTACACAGCGAGAAGAGACAAAGGCAGGCCAGCATTAGGATATCAGCTGGGGACCCAACTCTGTCATTAAACAGTCATGGCTCCAGCCAGCAAACTTACACTCTATTGTTGTTGTTTTCCAGTTAGGGATCTTTAGATCTTATTAATTATTCAGTCTTTGGTCTTTTTCAGTCTTGCAAGAGATAATTTAACTACAGCTGCTATTTTTGAAACTTGTTGTAGCGTGAGCGCTCATATTTCTTTTCCTTCAGTGCAAGTGTATGCAATTTTGAAGTGCAGTGTAGCTTTCAAAGTTTTTGAATTTCATTTTTCCTTTATGGGATTTACTGTATGCTAACTACATGTGAACACATTCAGATGAACGTTACATGCCACAGTGAACAGACATTACGTACTCAACGACTTGGATAAAAATTCTGAAGAATCTTGCCTTACTGAGACATTTTTAAAGTCAAAAGCTAAAATTATCAAACAAATCACACAGCATTTACCCTCAAGCACCAAGGTATATGTTTGAAGTTAATACTTGTGTTTTTTCATTTTAAATAAATTAATTATTGTAATTAGATCCATTTTTCAGATTTGCACTTAAAACATAATAGAGGTACTTCCAGGAAAGGAAAGGAAAGCTCTTTCTCAATTTTTAGGAATTCATCTTCAGCTTCTGATTAACCCAAAACTTGACAAAATCAGTAGCAGCACTTGATCCGTATTGGTCAGTTTGCACATATTAAATGAGTGATTATCCCACTATGGTACCCTAGAAAGCACACTCATGCTGAAGGTTTTCATGACAGACATAAAATACCTGGCCCAACAGCATGAAGATACCATATCACTGCTGCCTCACACCTCCGGGGACTGAATTTCAGCTTCAAACCCAGGCAATATGTGTGTAGTGTGCACATTCCCCATGTCTGGGCTGATTTTATTTGAGGGCTTTGGCACACTAGTTTATTCTTCACTAATTGATGACTCCAAATTGAGACCACAAGTGAGTGAGAATGTGTTTGTGCATGAACGTGCTCTGCAATGGACTGGCACTCTGCCAAGGGGTTGGTATCTGACCACAACCCATTACTATATAAAGACAGTTCAGAGAATGATTGGATGGAACTGACACTAATGAGGCAAGGAGAGAAGGAATTCATTATTCTCAAATGAATATCCTCCTGACCACTCATTAAGTTAAAAGCACTCTTGGAGGTATGAGGTAAAAACATTTTTAGGATGACTTGTCACACTAGCTTAACTACAACTGAGGCACAAAAAGACATCAAAGTAGGGGGAAATAAGATTATCAGAATGGTGCAATACATCAAGCACACTGCAACAATCATCGCAAATACATTTTGACCACTGACTGTCTCTTAAGCATCTGCCATCCACACAGTCTACATTTGAGTTAAACTAATACTATAGCACATTTATAATTTGGATTTTGATTTTAAAAAGTACAATTTATACTCCCTTTCCCTTCATCTTTCAATCTAGTAAACCTCTATTGCATGGAGTTGACCGGATCCCTGCACACTAAAGGTCTTAAAAGCTAAATTTTAGAAAATAAGATAAAAAATTTTCAATTCCTGAATGAAAATGTTGATTAATCAGTGTTCATTAAAGTATAAGCAAATTCAATAAAATGAGAAGAAATTAACAGAAGCATTATCTGTCTATTAGGGTAAATATCAAAAAAAAAAAAAAAAAAAAAAAACACATTATTTTGAGTCTCTTTTTATGGACCACTAGTTCAAATGGCATGTCATACAGCCGGCTGCACTGGCGCGGTTGATGAGACCTGTAATTTATAATCAGGGTCAGCACATGAGGCGCCAGTGTGGCAACAAATGTGACACATCTCTGGAGATATTAATCGTATATGACAAAGTTAACCTGATGTTCAAAGACTTGGCTGTAACAGTTCATCACTAACAATATTGTTAAAAGACTGAAAAGAGTTACAAGTTTGAAATTTTTCACAGCATACATTCACAACAAATAATTTGTGAACCCTTTGGAATTACCTGGATTTAAGCAATTCTTTACTCATAAAAATGTGGTCTAATCTTCGACTGAGCCATGATAACAGACAAGCATAATCTGCTACCACAAACAATTGTACTTCATGTAAATACTGAACATATCTATTAAACATTCACACTGAAAGAAGAATGGGAGCCTCCCATCTAACCACCAAGATGGAGGTGTGGTTTGCAGGTACCCTCCGGACATAAAAAGGCACACAAAGTTTGGTTACTGACAGACTGCACTTCACAAGAAAGATCTATTCATAAGAGACTTGAAATGCCAGAGGATGTCAGAAGAATTGTAGAGTTGCATAAAGCTGGAGAGGCCTACAACAGCCAGGGCCTGGGTGTTCATCAATCAAGGGTAAGATAAAAATGTCTACCAAAGGAAGAATCGTGAGTACTGTTGGCAGTTTCCCCAAGCAATCAATGTCTTATGAAATGTAGGGCAAGAGTATGGCATGCAGTGCTGAAGGTGGTGAGTAACAACCCCTAACATACCAACAAATGACCTACAGAAATCTTCTTAACTTGCCAAAATCTCTGTTTATGTGCAGTCTACTATAAGAATGTCATCCATGGAAGGACGATGAAGGAAAATTGGAGATAATTCAGGAAAAATTCACATAGACACATTAAGTGTGTGTAAACTCCACACAGACAATGACTAAGTCACAAGTGACGTAGTGGTAGCACTAACCACTTTGCCACATTGTTGCCACTAATTCATTGCATAAAAAAAATTGCAAAGCATAAAATAACAGAACAACAAAGTATTGAACAGATTTACTTAAAAAATGTATGTTCATCGGTGGTCAAAACCATTGACTTGTCATAAATACTGGAGTGGCAACACCATAAATGATGACCCAATTTGGCCACCAGTCTACCACAGACAACACTTACTGCTGGAGTTCAGAGATAAGTAATGAGAATCAAAAGGTTCAGCAGGAGGAGATTGTAGTAATGCTTTCGTTTAAATGAAGCATTAACAACTCACACACTTTTGAGGCGCCTGATCTTCAGTGCACAGCAGAGAGGAGGTTTTAAATATTTATTGTAAGGCATTGCAAGCTACTTTAGATTTGCTCCCTTGTTTTTAGTTTATATAGAGCATCTGAGTTGTTTGAATAACTACACAATTAATGTAAAATCTTTGGTTGAAGCTTGTTTTCACAAATCAACAACAGCAACAAACACAGCAATAACAATAATTATCCATCAAGCAGAGTAGCATAGGAGACTCAAGACATGTGGCAAAATAAAACTAAACAATCAACATGATCCACAGCTAGAGTACCTGTTGTTGTAACACATTGCGGAACACTAACTTAATTCAAAGCATAAGCGTCTCCAAACGAACTTGCATTGAAACTTCAGTTAAAACTTGGTAAACTCTGCTTTTCACAACCTGCTACCATTTGATTGATAGCCCTCTTCAGATTAACTCCTGACTTGCTAAAACGTTCAGTAGAGGCAACTACCTGACATTGTGGACTGAATGGATGATTGCATTGTATTTTCTGCATACATTGGTGTGGACACAACAGGGGTCAATGTTTAGAGATAATTAGACTTAGATTTAATTGAATACTGTGATTATACTGGTCTAGTCAGGTTATTTAGGAGTCATAAATTATATTTATAAGCTGAGGCCGGTCGGGGCATCACAAAGCCTCAAAACCCCAGACACAATTACACCCCAACAGTCCCAGTTCAAATTAACATTATTTTATGGCAATACCTTCAACTAGATTAATTTTAATTTTTTTTCTTCATTACTGCAATCCTCCCATGTCATCTGACTGCACTCCCAATTCTGATTCTGATGGAGATAAGGTGGCTTTTTTTATGCTGGACTAGGGAATACTTACGGAGCCACAACATTTTCAAGGCAGAAGCACTTCCAGCTCAGTTTGAAGCACCTCAAATTAGGGACACCTACTTTTGGTAGTTCCCTCTGGCGGCACCCATGGCATCCAGCAGTGCTGCCCAACAAGGACTACAGTTCCCAGGCTGATCCAAGGGTGTGCACGTGAGCACTCCATTAAAGGGTCACTGCCCTCTAGTGCCTGGGGAGGGAGGGTATGTAATGCTGATAGGCATTCTTCCCATGTCCTTCTGCTTCACTACCCCACTCAGAAAAGGGCTCGCCAACTATCCTGGTCAATATGTCCATCCATCTAGAATTTTAATCCACTAAAAGGGCCTCCTGGCCATGCAAAGATCCCTCCATCCCATTTGGAAAGCCTGTCCACCCATTACAATGTTTAAGGTTTATGGTGCTGCTTTGGTAAGCTTATGATTTTTGTTGTTACCGTTAGTGTAGGCTACCTGCTAAAACACTGATGGATTAAACAGATATCTGCCTTTATAAAATGCTTGTATTAACAATTCAAAATTTTCTGGTATGAACTTCTTAACTCAATGTTATCATCACAATTTTCTCTTAATATTGCTACAGGACTGAAGAGCAGTGGGGTGCAAAAAATGTTCACCTCTAACTCCATATTTAAAATATTGTAAACCACTATAAATTAGTGGTTTAACTAACACTATCACTACCCAGGTCAAGAAAACAAGTTAGCTCCTCATCCAGTTACATACACCTTAGTATAGAGAGTACTTTTTACCACATGTCCCTGGTATAATGCATTGTAGTCTTACAATAATATAATTTCTGTAAAACAACTACACTCAAGTACTTTCCAAAAATAAAGCATAAGCTTCTTTCTTCTGCTTTGATTAGATGTGCTAAATGAAATGAATCTATAGATTAATTTATCAAAAGAATGAAAAGCACTCCTACCCAGCCTGTCCTTCTTGAAGCCACATTCATTTTGTATTTAAGCAACAGGGTGCAAAGGTTAGTGCTGATTGAAAGCCACTATTTTATGTGACTGTAAAAGCAGTTTCATTACAGCTATCCCAGCAACCATCATTAGCCATGCAAAGGTTATAGGGAACATTTGCAATAGTTTCCATAATCATTGGCCCCATTTATCAAACATTTGAATAGATCTCCTCATTTCTATGTCTAAAAGAGGCAGCACTGCTGCTTCACAACTCCAGAAGACTGGGTTCAAAATTCATCTTAGTAACTATGTGAGTTTGTATATTCCCATGTGAGTGTGGACCAAGTTATTTGCAAAATTTTAAATGGTCTAGATTGCTGTGGGAGTATGTATGTATGTATGTATGTATGTATTTGGGTGTTCTGTCATGGACTTCTGTCCCAATCGGGCCTGGTGCCTCCATTGTGTTTGTTGTTGCCAGAATAGGCCCTGCAACTCTACAGTAAGATTTGGTCAATAGATCCATACTCATAAATGGTCTGGCTACAAAAAGAAAAAGTGTACATGTGCAATGAACCTATGCTAGTAAACCAGATGCCCTTTACAATTAACATTAACAATATTCCCCAATGCTATAGAAGAAATGTGCTCACATGGATCCAAAAAAATGAATGGAAACTAAAAGTAAGCCAAAACTCCTTGAACAGGAAACAAGGTTTTAGAAACATTTGTAAATATCTTTCTTGATACCCCATACCTCTAGAATAAAATTACATCAATACATCACCACAAATCCAACACAATTACAGTCACAGTAATTTCACCTCTAGCTTCTTATTTTTGTCCTCATGACTTTAGTTTTCCGGACCTGCTTACTTAGTACAGGAGAGAACTACAGCAGCATTGGGCTTACTGTAAAAAAAACAAACCTGACCAGAACACCATTCATTACAAGCCTCATATACACATACACACACATACGCACACCTACGCACACACGCGCACACACCCACACACACACACACAGCACTTACTCATACTAGGCCACTTTAGTTCCAATGTGTCGGAAATAACTGCATAAAAAGATGGAGTGACAAGACTCTCAGTATTCTGTAAAAAGCAAATCATATACTGTATATTCTTAATGAAATGATATGAGAAGGCTTAAAGAGCAACAACTCCAGCAACTTTTCTTTTTTTTTTTAGTTTGAAGATAATTTAATATTCCTTTGCCTGCTCATCTTCTGAAATTAAATATTCTGTCTTCAGTTTTCTTTAGTTATAAACTCAGTGTGTTTATGTTTAGTTGAGCACATACACGAACATGTGCATGGTACAGTCTTAGAACTACCTGCAGTTTTTCAGTGATAAATGTGTGTTGTCTTCGAGTATATTTGGAAGAGCAAGTCTGATGGCATTGGCATTAGAATCACAGATCACATTAAACAGAGTTGCAATCTTACTAAATGCCTTCAGCCACTGCAGTCGGGGTACCCTTCAAAACATAGACACTGCATACATGTAAATATTTAGGAAGGCTTGTGCTACAACAATAAAGGCAGTGGTGCAAATGACTAAGGGACACACGAGCCTTATGCCTGTCCGTGTCACAATCCTGCCACTCGATTGATTTCGAAAGAGGGGTGGAGTGATGGGCGTGTCTTTATGCTAATTAGTACTAATCCAGTCCAGACTGCCTCTAGATGCTGCTGCCAAAAATATACTGAGGCATATTCTGTTGTTTGGATCAATAACGCTTAACCCAGCTAGTTATCAATTCCAACAGAAGTTCACATTAAGATTTTTGAAGATACCAAGCACAATGGTATGTTTTTATAAGACTGGGGTCAAAAAGCGCAATTTATAACATCTTCGTTGGATGATCTCGGTGTATGCATCGGAGTGCTAATCCCGTTATTGACAGTTTAACTCATTAAGTGTAGCGAATTTTTAAAAAATGGACGGACAGATGGAAGACTCTACATCTGATATACGAATGGCTGTCACTAGCAGACGTCAGGCACCAGTGCACCTTGCACTCATTAAGGCTGCCTGCGAGATACGTTTGAGCCATTGACCGTGTGGCATGCCGAGGGAGTAACTGGCTAGCCGACGCGTCGCCCGAGCCACTTTCACTCCCCTTATGCTAAGTAGCACTAATGTCAGCCGAAAGCCGCCTTGATTTGCGTGTCTCGCCTTCTCTAGGGCACGTCTCGCCAATATTATGCTGCGCTGTGTGGCAACGGCAGCCGCTGTTGAACGCATCCCACATACGAATGAAACCAAGCTATTATATGCGGCGCTCAAGCCCGTGCACAATCTCCGCTGTGGCGCGACCTCAATTTTTTTAAAATAAAGCGGAAGGCATGCTGCAAGGCGTGGGATAATAATTAGAGTTAAAAGGTTGAGACATAAATCAGCCGGTGAATGAGCCTATTCTGCGCCCTGGTTACCTTAGAAAAGGATTTGATTTTCATGTCTTATTACCAGCGGCGGTGGGGGTGGCGTGAATCTAAATGACAGCACTCGCATATTCAGTTCAGCGGCCTCTGCGCATGCAAATATTTAACCAGCCAATGCTGCTTTTGGCACGACACACTAGTCTGGATCATCGATTGTCCCTTTTCAAACAGGGACCATTACATTCTCTCCAGAGAGATGATGGTGGAGTTGTGGATGGTTGGGGGGTTGGGGGGCACTTACGCCTAAAACATTAAAACATTAATCATACACAAGAATCGACAAGCCAGCCAACACAGCCAGTTCTCCGTATTGCACTCGCGACTGCAAGATCCTAAAGTTGCATTTACGAAGCGCATCAGATGCCCCCAAGTGGTGCCCTGACAGGCAGATTCTGAAAATAATTAGGGCACCAGAAACTAAACGCTTAGGCAACTGGTTTCTTAATCGAAATCAAGGACTTTTCACATTTCAAACATAATGAACACCTGGTATCAGATCTGATCATAATTCGCAGGCCAGTTACCTTTTTGATATACGTCACCTTTAATAATGCACTCAACCTTACTGATCAATTAATAATAAATTTCATATGGGGATGGGAAGTATACAGTCAGTTTTTCATGATCAGATTGGCTTTAATTCTTTCATCAAAATAAATTTCACAGAGCTATAGCAAGCAAATATTTAGTCAATAGTACTATATTACCATCTTTTATTTTCAATCTCGGCATTACTGCTGCCTCACAGATCCAGAATCCTGGTTTGGAATCTCATGCTCGGTAAGTATCTGTGCACTTATAAATGCAAGTTCTTCTGGTACTCTGGCTTTCCTTCCACATCCCAAAGATGAGCGGGTTAAGTTAATTGCAGATTCTAAATAAAATCTACATGGGGTTGTGTGTGAGTGGCCCTGTAATGAACCAGCACCCCCTCCAGACCTTGTATCTAATGTTGCTAAAATAGAACCCCCAAGTTTGAAAATGTCATTATGTATTTCAAACACAGTTGATGATTCTACAAATGAACTCCACCAAGTATAAAGTAATTCTTCGTCTAACACAGAAAAGATACATATTTTAAGCTAACTAGCCACTCAATGCTTGCTGAATGCAAAAGTGTGCCTTCATAGGAATGATGACCCATCGAAGTGTTTGGGTCTGTTACATTTTAAATGAGTTTAACTTGGGAAAAGCAGGTGATGCTGCTTGAAGAGCAATGTGTTTATATAAATGAGCACTTATAATAATCCTTACAGAAGCAAAACTGTTGGAATGTAAACGGAGTTAATTACTGTACACTGATTGCAAAACAATGACAATTTCATCTTTTATTGTGGTATTCATTTGTTTTTTTTAATTGTTAGTTCAGAGTTAATCTTTTTTTGGGGTTTAAATACCATTCATTTAATTGGTGTGCAGATTTGTAAAACGTTTAGCAAAATCAAGAGATTGTCATTCATAGACAAAATTATAGATACAATTAAAAACATTACATTATTGAATACTGTATATCTTTCGTGCATATGGCCAATAACTGTTGATTCTGAACAGCTAGTGAGTTAGTTTTCTTATTAAATCAGTGTTGTGTGAAACAGCTCCCTATGGCATAGCCAGTGGAAATAACATAGCAAAATACATGCAGACTAAATAAATTCATTAACTATGTATATACTGTACCAACTATGCACACAGCAGAACCAAAACACATTTAAACATTAGAGAAAGACACCACATACAGTACAAGTATGACAAACTGCAAGGAAATTAAAACATGTTGCAAAGATGACAAAAAAACCCCAACATCTAGGCTGACTAAATTCTCTTTTTTTAATGACATTGTAAATGAATTAATGCTGCAGTATCTGTTGTAGGACATCCTTTGAATAATCAGAGACTGTGTCGTCAAACACAGTTAATACAGGATGCTCCCCGCAAAATGCTTTGTTTAGTTTATTTTAAGATTATAGTGTGTCTAATATGTATATATACTACATATATTAATCAGTGTTAGGATTGCCCTGTTCCAGTCTGTGGGCACAGAAGAAATATACAGTAAATGGCTCGTGCAATAGAAATGACGATTAGAAAAATTAAATGCTGGTGCATGAGCTTAACTAATTTAAAAAGATTGTCCATAATAAGAACTGCAGTAAAAGTAAAATTAATTTGAGAAAAGAAGCTGTTACTAGAGTAGAGAGATCTCACAGGTTATCATAGTATTGAAAGTGTCCTGCTTAATTAAGGATCTTTGAGTTTGGTTGGTGGATCTCACAAGCTTTGGTCAACAGGTTAAAACAGGAGAAAAATGAGATGAAGCAGACTGGAGATATGCCCAGATGAGACGTGTGCTGTTCCTTATATTAACAAATTATTGTGATGACCACTTTTTCATTTTATTTTGTAACTTTGGGATCCATTGATACGTCAGGCATATGGGATTCTTGTATAAAATGTCTCAAGACTTAAAGCTAGAATTAAACTGAGTATCACCAAAGAAAACTTCTTCTGTGTTTTAAATTTATTGTTATTATTAGTAGTAACTTAATGGTTAACATTGTTAGCCCAAGCAATGGTCTTATGTGGGGCTGAAAATTTTGCAATAAGCAAATATACTGAATATATAATCAATATAGTGAATTGCTTAATGGTACACATAAACTAGGCAACAACAGCACGTACATTGGGCTTTTACCGTAATATCTCATCTACATACCAAAGAAATGATTTTTCTTTCAAATGATTTTTCCATTTTGTAGTTTTAATATGCTTTTAATGACTGAAACTGAATAACCAAGATTTTAATGTTCTGTAAACCTATTAAACATAAATATTTTATGTACTGTAATGTTGGTATTTTTCTCAGTTAATCAAGCGATAGAAATAATTATGTTCTTGAAAGTGCAGTTATTGGAACTGGGCTGGTACTTTTTAAATAAGTTAAAACCAGGCAATAAAGAAAACCCTTAAAAGAGCCTGGGAATCACAGTTATGGAATACCCAGGCATTTCTTACTTATCCAAGTCTCTACCATGTTACAGGTTCTCAAGCACTTAACATAGGCAGAGTCTCTTTTGTTATACTGTGAATCAACGTCTACATCTCCAGATCAAAATGTTTGTTGGCATATTACAGATTGTCTAGGAATAAGGTTGTGCAAATAAAACAAGAAGCATGAAATGTGTAGAAAAGAATGCATTCAGTGTTCTGCAAAGCAAGGGCAGCTATCGGAGCAAGAAAAAGAGACTATTATCTGTTATCATTGGTGAAGAAATAGGTATGAAAACAAGATCAGGCAAATAGCATCGCGTTCAAGATTAATGGGCAGGAAATAACGCAAAAAGAAGAATAATGGCACATGTTCAAATCTTCAAAAGAAAGATTCTATTGCTTTGCCACACCCTTTCTACCTGGTAGGTCCCTTTAAATCCCCTTCTTTTAACACAATATTGAACACCAAATAGTTCAAAAGCCTCACTGTTTTCTGATCGCATGTCTTTTTACCACTGGAATAATTACCTAGCAGATGTTGTTTTCAACCTAAATACTGTATCCAACAAAATGTAGAGGGCCAAATAATTTAGACGCTCTTTAAAGTTGTTTTTTTTTGTGCTGCTGGGCTTGGGACTAGAGAGCAAAACCACACTTATGCGCTGGTATATTTTAAATTACAAAGAGAAAATCAACTAGCAGTATTTTTAATAATAGGTTGGGGAACACGACGGGAAGGAAACTGACTGTAAAACTCAAGTTTGAACAAGAGTGAAAATACAATTACGAACTGCTTCAGACTAAAAAGAAAAATACATTTGCTTTATTTCTTTCATCAGCTTTGAAGACTAGGCACTACTGTCTGCGTCCAACTCATACACCTGCCTTTAATGTGGCAAACTACGAGTCACGGATCTCGATAGATTTGAAGTGAAAAATGAGAAACAGGTATTAAGAGTGGATACAAAAATGCAAACTTCAATAACTACACAAAAACTAAGAAGGCCTTTGCTCACCAAAATATTCGGACAGTTTAAATCATCCCTGCCATCGTAATTAATATTCGGACAGTTTAAATCATCCCTGCCATCGTAATTAGTGCAGGTTATTAACCAAGGGAGGGAGGACCGTGACAGGTTTTTAACGCGGGATGAAACAGGCAAGCGTTTATATATGGTATACGCAGCGAAGGAAAGCGTAACATGTGGGAATGGCCTGTGACATACAATCGATGTCTAATTCCACCTAAAGAATGCTGAATTTTCCTTAAGCGTCGCTCCCAACATTCCTGTCAACTGTTGTTTTAATTATTCTGGTTTGAATCATGTATAATCGCGCTCACCAATCCACAGCCTCTCATTCATACAAGTTAAATTTAGACCAGCGATCGGCTCTTTATAAACGCGCGGAATCCCGCACTTAAGAACTAACAGTAGCTTCCAATCCTGTTGTCCTAAATCCCTGCGCGTTTTGTGTGTGTGTGTGTGTGTGTGCGCGCGCGCGCGCGTGTGTGTGTCGGTCTCAAAAACATAACAAGTATCCGACTTACCCTTGGCGATGAGGACAGTTAAGAGGAGCAGCAGGGCAATTCCACGAGTAATGGGCATCGTAAGTGATTGAAGTAAATCCACAATAATTTCGTTGTCTTCTGAGGACGTGTATTGAATAATACAATTTTTGTTTGCCCACGAACACGCAGGACTTATTTTGGTCACTTCCGCATTCGCGGTGTTCTCAGTCTCGATTTGTCTCAGGTTGTTCTTTACGTTGTCACGTGCAGTGCTTTGCTTGGAGCCGCTCCTTGTACAGTGTTCGGAAACAAGACGGGTAAATCCAAAGAGAAACGGATGTCTCTGATCTGAAACCAACGTTACAAAAATCAATATGTAACTGTATGTATTGTAATCCTTCCACCTATATCGGCATATTTACACAAAAAAGACTAAATTTCAGATCTGACACTGGTCCGTCCCACAGCGTGCACTTGATCCTGGCACCGAAACTTTGTAATCGCCCTTTCTCGCGCGCCCGTCTCGCTGAGCCCGGCGGGAGGGAGATACCGCGAGTGCGTGGCATCCACATTAGCAGTGCATGCAGCCCTCGCCGCACTGCCTGTAGCCAGTCAACTGCACGGCCATTCACAGATCCCCTTTATCGCCTGGGTATTATCTGTCTAATTTTACACGTGTCCCCAGAAGCGATTCCTTCGTCTTGTGAGCACACTTATCATTTCAAGAAAACAATCACAGAGAATGACGAATATTTAGCAAGATTGCAGTTCTGTTCTTTTAGAGTCAAGAACTCTAACACAGTCACACAAACCAAATGCGCACGTCCAGTTGCTCTTTTAGTATACGATTAATTGAATCCAAGCGCAGCGTTGTCCTCAAAACCAGTTCTCACTCTTCTCAGTTCAAGTTCACTGCCTTGGCTATCACACTGATGCTCCAAGTGACTTTTCTAGCTCCGTCGCACTGATAAGGTAATTGAAGAAGAAGAAGCCCTGCCACGGTATATTCATCAGTGGTTTATATCCAAAGAACAAATACACAGCGTCTTTTTTTACTGTTTCTGTATTGTACAGACCCTGGACAGCTCCTTCCAAAGCTGCTCCTTTTCTGCTCCCTCGCTCGCTGTTGAATGACTGCCTCGGAGTTTTCAGCTCGCTCTTCGGCGACGAGCCATCGCGCGATCCCAGAAATCAGAGGGCGTGCGGCGCGTTCTCGCATCCGCGTCCCCTCCCAATGCCATAGTGAAAGCTTTGTGAATGGGTGCTTTACTTTATTAATATCAGAAAAATCTGCACTTAAAAGATGCAAAAAAAGAAAACAAGAAGAGTTGATGAGGGGTTGACTGGCTGCTTCTGGTCAGTGAAACTAAAAAAGACGTTATCGTAAAGTTACAGAAAGTTTAGTTTCTTGGCGATATAGACTTATATCTAACGTTTTTATGATGGTTTATTGAGTGTGGCCGAATTAAAGGATTTCAAAATGGAAAATCGATTATTTGACTTAAGTTGAAAGTATGACAATGATAAACACGACTAAATGAAAAATATTTTTAACTTTAGTATTATATGGAAAGTTATCATCAGCATACTGTGAAATAGTACACACATAAAAATCAGCTGAACGGACGTCTGGGTGGTGCTCCCGTTAGCAAAACTGCCTCAAGTCAAGGTACAGAGGTTGTACTCCTCCGAGTGATCACTGCAGTTTTGCGCATTCTGTCAATGTCTGCTTGCAATTTCTCCAATGTAATTTCATCTCGCATCCCACAATGTACCTTTAGGTTAGCGCTTCTAAAGTACCCATGTAGAAACGAGTGTGAGTCTGTAGAATCTAGTCCAGGGTTTGCTACTGCTCGCACCTGTTGCTGCCTGCTGTAATACAAGAGAAATAATACAATGTATAAACGTGTTAAATTTTAGAACCTTCCGTATATGTACCATCATACCACTAATAGTCTGATCTCGGTTATCTCTATTCTGCTTTGCGGAAAGCCAGCCTATCTGCGTAACACTGGAAGTAAAGCCAAATAGCATCATTTGATGTGACCACAGTCCATTGTAGGACAAAATTACACACACACCGTCACTCTCAAAGCTCACACATTCTGGGCCAGACCAGTTAACTTTTTCTCAATGAAGACACACTACCAAAAATATACAAAACAGGGCAAGTAGTAAATGCAAATATGTTGAAACTATATGCAACTCAGGAAAACATAAGCGAATCGCGAGTGCTTTTGGGAAAAAACGATATTGACCTTTGGAGGTGTCACAAGGTGTCTGTCACTACCAGACGGCAGAATAGTTTTAGTGTGCCCGATAGATACTGAGGTCCATGGTTATATAAGAACAACAGGCAATGTGTATAAACCTACGCGAATTACTATTTGAAAAAAGTAAAAAAAAAAAACTGGCATAATAACGAATGCGATATTCATTTCCCACCTAACCCATATCCATTATAAACACCATTAGACGGGCGCGCGCCCTTAATTATAAGAAAGTAGAGGCTCGCGAAGTGTCAGACATCGTGAGCGCGGATCACACTCCCATATTCAGCTACATAGCACCTCCTGTGGAAGAAGCCTTTCTTGTTCAGACCGTATGACGCTGAAAAATCCTTTGTCGACTTAAATGGACACAGGTTTATGTATATTTCACTGGTAACAATCAGGCTTTCCGTGCATTTAAACACCCAAGCAGTCTAGTTTATCTATGTATTTATTATTTATTTATGCGACGGTTTCGTTCATTAGTGAAACGTTAAAAATCGACGTCTCCTAGATAGGCGCGGCAAGCGAAAAGCCGTTGTCACCTCTGGTGTTAATGAGCCGCGTACTTCTTCATGACATTTTAGAAGCTTGCATATATCGTATTAACTTTGTTTCGAGTCATTTGTAGCGCAAGTTGTAAGAGAAGCAAAAACAAAGACTGAGCAGAGTGATGTGTGTGTGTGACTGGGTAGTTACCATCAAGGTGATGACAATTTATCAGAAAACAATCCTTAAAACTCAAGTGTCCTGTAAATGTGTTTCGAAGTTGTTTCCACAGGTTTCCCATTAACACGTGTTAGGTAGCTGTGCTGTACTTCATAATGGACAAACAAGCTTCAGAAGTCATGCGCAACATAAGTACGGGAAAGCCTGCGGTCGGCGTCACCCTGAATCGTATTAAGTACACTAGAAAACGAATGTGTAGCTGGAACCCCTAAAAGTCAGCCCTGTGATGAACTACTCCTCAAAGCACTTATCCCGTATCTGCTTTTGTAGGACAAGTAAAGTGCTAAAATTTCTTCTGTTTGACACTTTTTTTTTTCTGAGTCACTTTACAAGTCGTGAATAATCCATACACTGATTTAACTTATTGTGTGAGCACCGGAAGGCATTGTTATTAGTGTGTCCACATTGTGGTCGAACCTACAATCTTATAGTTAAATATTTTCTCATAAGAAACAAGTACATACAAAAATATATTTTTATGTTTGGGATTTTTTATTAACGTGCATATAACGTTTACTTAGAATAAGTGTTTACTTGCCTAACAATAACAGAATATACTGTTAATATATTTTTCGGGGATCGGGTATGTGTAATAGTTTGATAGCAGGGATTGGATAGTTTTGTTTTTTTTATTTGATAATTACCTGAATTAAGTCATCTGAACTATGCCTGTGTACGTGACACAACGCTAAAGGTGTCTAAACTACTTTGAATCATCGGCAGGCATCATTGCTCTACACGGAACACATTGTTATAAATAACACATTTCAAACAAAACTGATACGTTGTGAAAGCAGGGTATGCTTTTGGATAGTTTTAACTGTTTTATCTACACTTAATACATTTTAATTAGCAACTGACACATGTTGAGTGCAATTCTCGTGAGCTATTGTACATTTCTGAACACCGTAAAACATTCCTAACACTCCCTTTTATTTACTTAGTAGGGGGCAGCAGCGAGGCAAAAGCATGTATCACATTAGGGAAAAATAGCATGGAGGAGGAAAGGTTATGCAAAGAAATAAAACAAAACAAAAAAAAATTGAATGCTATCAGATATCGAATGTCATGTCTGTTTTGATCATAATAGTAAATGCAGATCATTTTCCTGAATTACTCTAGTACCTGTTTCTTATTCATTGTACATTTTCACATAATTCACAAATAGCATTTTAGATTTGAGTACATGCATCTATTTTACAAATCAAATACAAAGTCTAGGACTTTCATAAAATTACTGAGACAAATATTAAATGTTTTTTTTACTTTAAAAACTATTTCATGTGATTAGATGTTGGTTCTTGCCCTGTTTGCATTTTCTTTTGGAAATTGTATTCTGTGAAGCTTTGTCAATAAATTAGTTACGCTTTTTGGATGTTTCCATCAATGTCATTTATTTCAATTAGTCAATTTAATGACAGACCACATACTTATTTCATTTGTTTTTACTATGACTTATAAAAATGGCAACACTTAACTTGAAATACTTCCTACAGCATTTGGCAGTCCTCAGTATGTCACTTACTGTACTTGCCTCGCTAAAGACCTTTATTAATTTTAAAGAACACCTTTTCAAGTCAACTTCACTGTATCTGTTTCTGCAGTATTTTTTATACTTTTGTTAATACTGTACATTTTTTTGTTTAAAAAAAATCAGTGGATGCTCTTTTTTTTTTTTTGAAAATGTTAAAAACTGTAGAAACGTTCCTCAGCAAGTCAATCCCACCTTAAATGCAGATTTTTAAATATCAACTGGCATTCCCTTGGTAGATATTACTAATTTCAATGTATCTCATCCAGCAGCTCAGATTTTCATGCCTTATGTTCCTAGTCCTCTCATCAGTATTTGGCCAAAAAAAACATTGGCTCAGTTTCTGCTTAATATCACTACTGCCTAAAATATTGACAGGAGTGAAGTCACTCGTCAGGCTTTGCCAATAACATTATCAAGAAGAATATCCTCTCCCTAGGAAAAAAAAAAACCATACACACTTTTATACAGATACGGTATTTTAAGCGAGTTATGTATAGCATCTCAGCGACAGAATCAATTTAGTGCACGTATCACCACACAAATGCCCAGCCATTTCAAAATAACATCTAATATAATACGGGTGCAGTGGATTCCAAAAGTATTCAGATTCCTTCACTTTCTGCACACTTCATTGTGTTTTAGAATTAATTTTAGGAGAGGTTTAAGTTTTTGATTTTTAACAACTTTGAAAAGTGATTTGAAACCATGGTTTCACTTTGTACTTAGGGGTTATTGAGTGAAAATTGATGGGAAAAAATAAATTTTCTCATTTAAAGTTAAATCTACAACATAATAAAGCAAGCAGAAAGTGAGGAGGTCTGGACACTGAATCCACTGCATGTTCAGTTTTACAATTCCAGTGCCTAAGAAAGAGATGATGTGAAAGTAGCTAACAATAGCAACTTATGAGCAGCTTTGGCAAGGAATAAAGTAAAACAGATCATCAGTATAATAGGTACATTTCTCAAAAAATACATGAGTGCTCACATTTAATTTAATGTACATTCAGATGTATTTTGTCTTCAAGTATAATGAAGCACAAGGATGGAAATTGTTGACTAAACAAATATTTTCCATTATCACTTGAATGTCATATTTCCATAAGGTTTATTTCCAATGTTATAAAAAGGCAAGTCTATAAAGTTTTATGTGTTGGTGCCTATTAACTATGACCTCATACAATATGTTATTATTAGATAGATAGTATTATAGGGTAATCTTAGCTTAACACAAATACAAAGGTGCAAATAAGTAAAAGTTAGAAGTGTCTAATGAAAATTGACTTACAAACACTTCTTCCCCACCTTCATTACAGATCTGATCTAATTAACTTTTTTTCCATTGGAATAGCATCTGTTCTTAGCTGTGTGCACACATTCAGGTATTGCACATGCTAATATTCACAGTTCTAAAGCTTTGGAAATGTCAAGGGGATTGGACTAGTTTTTCCAGATAGGCGGGCAGCCAAAGAAAGTAGGGGTCTGAAAGCAAGCTTCACTTTATCATTAAGTGATTAAGCGCCTGAGACATAAAGGTTGTAGCCTTTACAGCTTCAACTGTTAAGAAATAATACTTAGGCAGGCTGCATATATTTTTGCAGTCAGCATCACTCAATAGCTTTTTTCCCCTTTGTTCAGTCTGGCTGTTAATGATAATATTTTGAGCCAGAATGATTATTTTTTATTGTCGGCACGTTTTTCTGTCATGACCTTTTTCAATTTACTGACGGAAGATAATTTCCATATACATTTTATGTCTCTCTCTTCTGTGGTTGGAGCTCATATGAAAAATACATTTGGTTTTCTCTAGGAACTGTTGCTTCCTTTTAAGAACTATAGACTTAACGATTGAAGCTGTTTTTCATTAAAGCTCCTTATTTATTCCAGAGGTGAGAGCATTGCTTCA
Organism: Erpetoichthys calabaricus; assembly: GCF_900747795.2. Taxonomy (NCBI): domain Eukaryota; kingdom Metazoa; phylum Chordata; class Cladistia; order Polypteriformes; family Polypteridae; genus Erpetoichthys; species Erpetoichthys calabaricus. Next base: position 95,937,390 of record NC_041401.2, on the reverse strand, counting down.
TAAGATCAGCAAGCTGGAACACATGATGGTTGGTATGAAATAATTCTCTTTGTGAACTTTTCTCATTTATCCAGTTGTTTAAAAAAAATCCCATTAGTATCCATGGATTCTAATTTAAGGCCACGGCTTCAGGCCATATTTAAATCTCCACCCCTTTTCCCACATTATACTGATTATACAAAATAGCCTTTGCTATTTTAGGTCACAGCAATTGAAAAGACATATGCATATGTGTAAGAATCCCTACATAGCCATTTTTGGAGTGTTGTTAAATTGAAAATATATATATTTTCAGGGCAATAAAAATTATCTGATGGTAATACAAATCCAAAAATAAACTTGTTATTAATTGGGATTAACTGGCAAATTTGAAGGCAATAGTCCCAGCAACACAATGGGGGTAGAAGTAAATGAACATTCAGCCTACCATAAGGGATACTGAAGTTCATGAACTGCTCCTCAATGAGTTTCCAACCATAATTCTTCTTTCCTGTGAAACATCTGCAGCTTGAGCAGTCTTTAGAACTCAAACCTCTGCTGAGTGTAATCCAATAATCATCTGGCTTTCAAAGCTATTGAGTTCTCAACTTTTAACAATTATAAGCAAAAAGGCCTGGCAAGCATTTTTATAAGCTGCCATGGGGAAAGTTAATTGCTTAATTTAATTAGGAACCACACCTGTGTGGAAGCACCTGCTTTGAACATACAGCACTTTGTGCCTCTCACTTACCCAACTGCATGCACCTTTTTCTCTATAATCTGTGTATACGTACTGTATACTGAATGTTTCAAGTTTTAATTTGCATGAGAGAAGAGTTCTCCTTAAACTTAGCTTTAATTACTTAATTTGTGTGAAGTGAGTATTTGAAATGTTAAGTAGTATACTATTATAGCTAATATGTGCAAGTCAATGTTAAAGAGGCATTTCAAATATACATATACAGTACCGATCAATACCTAAGTTACGCTTGCTTGACACCTTCCTACATTTCATCCTTCCTTATTTTTCACACATTATTCAAAAGAAATACACTCCAACGAAGATGTCTCAAGATGAATGTTGCAATGGGAGAATGGTAACATTTAGTGACTTATTCAATGTTAAATGTGAGGTTTCATGTTATGTACTGAACTGTTAGGTATACCTCCTTTTCATAATGACAAATGATAATATTTACACACGCTACTTCAAATAATACACAATTAAAAAAATAAATGAATCAGTCACAAAGACAAAGGTTACAGTTTTGTCCCTTAACATGACATCAGTTTTTTTTTCTATATTTCAAGTCCGATGAGTGCACTGCCTTCTTTGAAATCAATAGTGTATGATGAATGCATCAATTAATCAATCATTAAATGGAATTTCAAAGTACACATCACAAGGTGCATTGCAAAGCCATTAATAAGATTACAAAACAAGATGTACAAACAAGTAGCATTTAAACAGTCAAATAAAATGTAATGTAAATCAAACAAGATATTCTGTATATGTTGCTGCAGATATGGACACCAGCAGTCAATCAGTAGGAAACTATATTAAAGAGCAAGAAGAGAATGAAAGGCCAAAACGATTACTAAAATGCGCAGAAATATAATAAAAAGAAATGTAAACAAAAAGATGAAAAATTGTAAGAGGCAAGCTTATGAATCAATGTGAATATTGTTGTGACTCAGAGGACTACAACTGTAACAACTACTATTACTTTGAAAAGGTCTATTAATGTAGCACTGATCATCATGGTAAATAGTACTCCTTAGATGGAGATTATTTTAATTCTAAAAATGCCTTTTAAATCCCATGGGCCTGATTTATTTTGACAGCAAACACTGACTAGTAGACTATCTTCAAGCACTATTGATTCTTTCTATGAGGAAGAAGTGATTTGAAGTTATTAGGTCAGAAAGAAAAAAATAGAAAGAATCTGCCTATATGTTAATGAGTGCCCCAGACTTTAATTTATCTAGATTAGGGGTGGGCAATGTCAGTCCTGGAGAGCTACAGTGGGTGCAGGTTTTTGTTCCAACCCAGTTTCTTAATGAGAAGTCAATTACTGCTGATAAAGCACTTATTGCTTAAGTGACATTTTGATGCTTCATATTAGTGGTCTCATTTGCTAAGGTTTGCGACGATGCGGGTTCGACTCCATGCTCCCATCTTACTTCTGGGAGCCCTTGAACCCGACAATGTTGGTAATGTCACTGATGAGCTAGACAGTGAGGCACAACAAAGCAAGGGGATGGTGCAAAAAGTGCTTTTATTTAAAATCAACAAACAAAAACAAAGTGCAGTGCTTCACAAACAAGTCATTAAATAAATAAATCCATAAAAACAAGTGAAAGGGTGGAGGTTAAAATCTAATAGAAAAAAACTTTAAAAAAAACAACGAGGTTAAAACAATGGCTGAAAGCCGTCTTTTTAAAATCAACCCGGTGCCTTTCTACTGGTGACTCCCCTGCTTCTCCGGTCCAAGCTATGCACCATGGGAGTCACCCTACATGCAGCTGACCTTCTTCTGCTCGACTGGTTTGGTGGCCTCCCGATCCCTGGCTTTGTTTAGCCCCTACCAGACCGAGACTTGGCTTCCCCCAACGGCCAGGATGCTCACGTTGGGGATTCTACTCCAAATCTCCAACTCCCGCTGCGGCGAGCCAACCTTCTCCTGGTCACTCCTGCTCCCAACAAGCACTCAGCAGGAGTGACCACTACTGTCGGCCCTCGGGTGCCGGCCAAACACCCCACTCAGGCTCGCCTTTCCCAGCTGCCTGCATACAGTGCGAGCCTGCGCTTGCTCGCTCACCTTCTCTCCTGCACTAGCTTTCCTCAACCTGCTTGCAGCCTTCTTCTCCTGCAACCTCTGTTCATCTTTTTCTTTGTCTTTTTTTTTTTTTTTCCTCCCTCCTTCCTAGCCGCCTTGCACATCTATTTATTATGGGGACGTGGATCAGATGTGGCAATTAGCAGCTCCCGGCATCAATTACGGATGCGGATGTCTCCTCACCTGTGCACTTTAGTGAGGACCATCCACATCACCCGGGAACAATTCTTGCCACACATACCACGGCCCCTCGCTAAGCCGTGAGTACGCCAATTATTTATTTAAAAAGTGGCCTTTTAACATGAGCTGTGGACCCGCTACACCAGGGGTGTCGAACTCCAGTCCTGGAGGGCCGCAGTGGCTGCAGGTTTTCATTCTAACTATCTTCTTAATTAGTGACCAATTTTTGCTGCTAATTACTTCTTTTAATTATCTTGACTTAGGCCCTTTAGTTGTTTCTTTTTCCTTAATTAGCAGCCAAACAATAATGAGACACAAAACAAGCCACCACATCACACAATATCTGAAAATAAAGAAAGGTGATGGTCTCAGTAAGGTTGATTTCTCAACTCACCAAAACACTTTGATGATGTTCTTATAAAAAACAGAAAATCAACAGTTTTGGAAATGTCTGCTGTTGCAGAACGAGAGCAGCAGCAAGCCATGGAATTAAATAACGGGTTTAATTAACAGCAAGCATCGGCTTCTCATTAAGAAAGTGGTTGGATTTTGAAGCCCCAGTTTAAGCTGTTCATCTGTTAGCTCGTTTCACATCTCATTTCTGTTTGGCTATCATTTAATGAGGAAACGAATCAATTCAGAGGACTGAATCCTTCTAACATGGCTGTTAAAATAAAGTAGAAAAAAGTGAATTAACAGTGAAAACTGGTCACTGATTAGGAAAAGGGTTAGAATGAAAACCTGCAGCCACTGTGGCCCTCCAGGCCTGGAGTTTGACACCTGTGCACTACACCAGGGGTAGGCAACGTCGGTCCTGGAGTGCCACAGTATGTACAGGTTTTTGTTCCAACCCAGTTCCTTAACGAGAACTCAATTATTGCTGATGAAGCACATATTGCTTAAGTGACATTTTGATGCTTCATTTTAGTGGTCTCGCTTGTTAAGGTTCTCCAACCTTAATTGCTTATTTCAATCTTAAACTGCTGCATTCAGTGTTTTAATTGCTCCTTATTAGCAATAAGATGTAAAACAGGGGTAGGTAATGTCAGTCCTGGTGAGCCGCAGTGGCTACAGGTTTTCATTCAACCCAATTGCTTAATTAGAAACCAATCATTGCCAATCTCAGACCTTATTTAATTTTATGGCTTGTTAGTCTGTGCAATGTAAGGCTCTTATATCGTAGATTTTTTTCCTTTCCAAGGATATCATCCAAATGATATGAAGCCTAAAACAGATCATTTTCAGTCTGTCACATTTTTCTATTAAGTGTTTTATTAAATCAAACCGTGCATGATGAACACACACAGATGTAATTGGAAAAAAGCTAGCTGGAGAACTGCTGGCTGCTTTGTCTTTTACATCTTATTGCTAATAAGGAGTAATTAAAACACTGAATGCAGCAGTTTAAGATTGAAATAAGCAATTAAGGTTGGAGAACCTTAACAAGCGAGACCACTAAAATGAAGCATTAAAATGTCACTTAAGCAATATGTGCTTCATCAGCAATAATTGAGTTCTCGTTAAGGAACTGGGTTGGAACAAAAACCTGCACATACTGTGGCACTCCAGGACCGACGTTGCCTACCCCTGCACTACACCACAAGGTTCCTCACCCTTAATTGCTTATTTCAATCTTAAACAGCTGTATTCAGTGTTTAATGGCTCCTTATTAGCAATAAGATGTAAATGACAAAGTAGTCAGCAGTTCACCATCTAGCTTGTTTCGATTTACATCTCCGTGTGTTCATCATACACTGTTTGATTTATTAAAACACTTAACAGAAAATATGACAGACTTCAAATCATTTTGATGATATCCTTGGGAAGGAAGAAATCTACAATCTATGAACCTTACATTGCAGACTAACAAGCCATAAAATTAAATAAGGGCTGAGATTGGAAAGGATTGGTTTATAATTAAGCAATTGGGTTGGAATGAAAACATGTAGCCACTGTGGCTCTCCAGGACTGACATTGCTCACCCCTGATCTAGCCAAATGTTTGAAGTGTGCCACGTGATCTATGAGTTTTATTCTACCTTACATTATTTGACTCAAAATGGGTAACTAAGGCTATGAATAAACCACAGCTGAAAACATCTAAACTATGCAAACCAGTGGACACAGAGAAAACATTACTGCCATGTAAGCATCCTGATAGGAAAATGGGGAGAGGCAAGTAAAGACAACTCAGACAGGCTATTAAAAAGACTGTGGTCTGACAGCCAGTTTATGGTCAACAATTACAGTGTGTGATTTCCATTTAACTTATGCCAGCAAAAGATTGTATCCCATGGCTAGCCATTAAGTGTTGTTATTTTGGAAGCAAAGACCATGAAAAAAGTGTTGCATTCTGGCATTATACAGCAAAACTGAATGGATGGATAGAAAATATCGCTCCTGCCCATACCTAGGAACCATGCCTCCTGCACTCTCAAAGTGGCCAGAGCTGACTGAAATTCGAATTTCTCTACTGGAAAACCATTTAGTGAAAAATACAGTTTAAAAAAAAGTAGATTTTTTAAATGTTATGTTTGTCGTACAGCATAAGTATTTTTCATGCTCAAAATATTAAAAAAAATTTTAATGCATATTTTAGGTAAAAATGGCAGTTTTTCCTGATTTTAATGTTAGTTGAGGTGGAAACAACCAAAAAAATCAAGCGTATATTACACATTTTTTGCTCTCAAATTTTTTTCTCTCTCTTTTTATTCCTTCAAAATAGCCAGAAATTTAAATTTAGAAGGGCAGAAAGATGCATTATTTTCCAGAAGACAGGAAGTTGCTGTTTAAATGTTTTTTTTTTAAATAAGCAAGGTCTCTTTCAACCACTCATTTTGGCACTTACATCAAATCCTGAAATCAACCAATTCATCCTACTTTGAAATTTCTTTGGCTCTGCTACATCTTTTTTGTATTATGGAGACAATAGAATTATACACAGAACTTCAGGTGAGGTCTCATTAGTTCATTGTATAGCTTAAGCATAACCTCTCTTAACTTTAACTCCACATACTGTGTTGTACTATTGTCAAAGAATAATTTTAGGGTAACATTGCATTCATCATAAAGAAATAGTATAAAGCAGTGATTCTTAACCTTTTTTGAGTCACAGACCCCTTTAGGTATCTGATGAAAGCTATAGACCCCCTTCCCCAGAAATATTCACATAAACACAACTTTGCATGCAGTGAATATAATGTACTTTATTTACAGAGATTTGATTGTCTCATACATATATGACATACGCAAAGTAGTAAACTTTAAAGTAAACAATCTAAAAAAACACTGCTTTTTATGCAAAGAGTAATGGTCACTCATTATAATTATGAAATACAATCCTGTTGTACAAATTAAAACAGATGTACTACTACTACATTTTCTACTACTATTACTACTACTATTGCGTCTACTCTAAATCAACAATACCGAGCTGTATAGTGAATATAAATGTTAATTTTTATCTGACCCACACGGACCCCCTGAAACCCATCCATTGACCCCCTAGGGGTCCACAGACCTCAGGTTATGAACCCCTGGCATAATGGTTTAATACATGTCAGAAATCTGTTCAGGCATATCAAGAACCCAAATAGAAGTCCAGTGAACAACAGAGACAACGACATAATACACAAAATGTACGGAAAGATGACTAAGAGGTGACTAAAAAGTCAGCAGATGTCCCATGAACAAACAGATTGGACAGTTGTCATATACATAGATATTTCAGGGGTGGTGGCTCAACCCAAAAGGTATAAGAAAAATCAGAATATAATCTAATAGACTTTTATTTTATATAAGTAATTTGTGTGAAAATCAACTAATCAACCAGAGTAAATGTATGCATTGATTGACACAGTTATGTAAATTCAATTGCTTATAAAATAGACCTACACCTTTAATATTATGATCATTCTCATCATGTTGCAACAGACTGCTGTAAAGAATGCTCCCTCCTCAGTTTGGTGCTGCAGGTAACGTAAATGATGTACATGAACAACCCTTTCTCCTGTCTGATTGTTGACTCAAAAAAGTTTTTATCAGACTTGTCTTGTTAGAGGATAAGTTTCTTTCTTTAATTAACATTTTGATTTGTACCACACTATATAACCTAACATTATACAGTATTAGCTTTCCTGATTGCTTCTGTACACAATCTTGATATAGATAATGACAAGTCCATTATAACTCCAAGATCCTTCCCTTAAGGTTACTTTCAAGTTTCAAACCTCCAGTTGTGTATTCAAATTTAACATTTCTTCCTCCTACATGCAATACTTTACATTGACTTACATTAAATTGTGTCTGCCACATATCTACCCAAGCTTGTATGCTGTCCAATTTACTTAAAAATCATTCTAGAAAATCCAAACCAAAAAAAAAATAGAAATGCAAAGGGGAAATAACAAAACAGCATTTAACTCCCACACAAGAGAAAGAAAAAAGAAGACAAGGGCAGAAAAACCTGATCCAACATTTTAAATATAATACAACAATTAATAGCACATGAGGGCCAATCACCAGTCCAGCATGGTTATTCTAAAATTATATTAACAAATCCTTGCCATGGTTTTAAGAAGTTTTGGCCATAGCCTTTTAGGGAGAATCTGATTTTTTTTCTAATTTGAGACTATAGAATATCTCCTACGCACTGAATTACAGAAGGTGGGTTGGGATTCATCCTGTTAAGCACGGTAAGTCTGCATGCTAGTTGTGTGGTAGAGGCTATTACAATCAATTTATCACTATGCACTTTAATCCCATGCAGGAGTACACTGAATATTGCTGTTTATGCATTAGTAGTGATTGTGACACCAAGGCTGTGATGTTAATTTAGTGCATTCCCAAAATATATGGCCTAGTGATGCTGGAGCTAGATGATAACACTTGCAAGTTGGATCTTGCCCTGGGTATATTTTAGAACATTTTAAACATGATAGATGTGATTGATGAAAATTTTTTTAGTTGAATTAAGGAATTCCTGCCACATACAAAGCTGAAGTGTATTCTATTTATGGCTGAGTTCCACTCCTTTGCTGAGATACTTATAGAAAGGTCCGTCTCCTGCAGTTTTTTAGGATCATTAAGGGTAGATTCTTTAAAATATTTTTATATATTGTTGAAATACTGTCTGAGTCTTTGTCTGGAGTCTGAAATTCAGACTAAACCAGTATTGCCTCTGGGAGAGATATGGATGTGAGGTGGGAAAAATTGGGTAGGTTTCTTTTAACAAAATGTCTAACTTGTTAGCATAATTGTTCATAAAATGCAAATTTGCTATCTATATAAAGATCTCTAAGTGTCTTAATCCTTAGCGTTTTCCATAGATTAAATGCTGAGTAGGTTTGAGAAGGTTGAAAAAAGGTAATTATCATTTAGAAGAGAAATAGACAAGAGCTTCCCTACCCTGAAATGCATCCTACATTGGTTCCATATTTTTAAGCAATTGGTGAATGACTGGATTGGTGGTAAACTGACGATAGTTTTGGTTGGACCACAGAACAGGGCATACAAATAAGATTTAGAACAAGATTAATTTTCCATTGTAAGCCAAGGTGGTGTACATGTGTGAATTTCTGCCAATTTCCAAGACTTTATTGTGCATATATTTCCTGTCCAGTAGTAAAATTGGAAGTTAGGTAATGCATAACATGCCACCTTCTGCTTTGGATTGTTGTAGAGTCACCTTTTGAATATGTGGCTGTTTTACATTGTAGATGAATGATGTTATGATTGAGTCTAATTTCCTAAAGAACATTTTTGAACAGATATAGGGATGGTCTTGGAAAGATATAGCTTTTTTAGCAATGATGTTCATTATTATGGTATTTATTCTCTCTGTTAAGGTGAGATGGTGGGTGGACCATCTTGTTTAGTTTTTTTTCATAGTACTTTCAAAACTGTATTGAAAAAGGTCTTTGTATTTATTTGTGATGTTTATCCCCAGATATATAAACAGTTTCACTGTTATGAACAGATACCAATATCTAATCTGGTATAATATTCTAGACAGTTCACTGGGAAAAGCTCAGTACACTTTTAATCAGAGTAATTTGAATCCAGAGATCTTAAGAGATTCTCCTAACAAATGGTAAAGATGGCTATGGGTCTGACATATAAAACACTATATTATTGGAATATAGTGATATTTTCTGTTCAAGTCTTTGTCTAATAATCTGCTTTATCCCTTTTTTCTTCCAGAGATGAATCTAAAGGCTCAATAGCTATCACGAAAATCATTTGTGATAGTGGGCATCCTTATTGAGTAACTGTTCTGATTTTAGTTAATCTGAGTTCATGTTACACAGAAAGAGGCTTCTGGACTAGTATAAATTAGTTTAATCCATGCAAATATGTTGGAGCCGAACCCGAATTTGTGAAATGTAGTAAACAGATAATCCCATTCAACTCTCTCAAAGGCTTTTCTGCATCCAAAGACTAAGACATCTGGTTAATATTTGGTTAGTTAAAGTCCTCCATGACTTTAATACCCCCTTCTAAACTTGCCTTTTAATATTATAAAAAGATTTAAACTATTTAATTTAAACTATTGTCTGTATCCGGGGGTTTACAACAAACTCATAATATAAAATATTGATCCTTAATGCATTGTGGTCAAAAATAGAATAGCAATGCATTATAATTGTATTATCTATTGGGAAATGTTTAAAATTATTATCTACCATATGCTGCTTCCATTTGTCAAAATGGTTTAATATCTTATTCAGCGATCCAGGACTTATTCAGCAATCCAGTCTTTGGAAGCATTTGCTTCAAACATGGCATTTGGAAGCCATTCCTCCAAACTAAGCCACCTAGGTTCAGCAGAAATGTAAAGACAAGAAACATTGCATGGCCCATGTTAATGCTGTGCCAGTGACTCTTGTTGTCATGATAATATGCTTCTTGCGAATAAGCTGCTTATACATTTCAAGTTAAACTAGCATTAAAAGCTACATTTTTTTTTCACTCTGACTAATGTTTAGATGCTTTGTCCTCCATTGTGTGTTTTAAGGTATGTGTGGGTGCTTTTGCTCTAGCATTGACTCAATGTAAATGAAAGAAACCTTTTTCAGGAAATGTGTGCTCCTTTGAAATACACCTTGGTGTTTATCAGTCTGTGTTAGTCATACATATATACACTTACAGCCACACTGTTACTGTTCTGATTTGGCCTGTGTGACAGATAGGGGGTGCTGTCGACCCCTGAACCCTCAGACAACAAGTTGAGACACCAGGTAAAAGTCCAAAGATTAAATTTATTATAATAATATTGTGCATTAAGCACCTCCACTCCACAATACTCAATAAATCAATAATACACAATTCCTAATCCTCCACTCCCAACAGCTCCGTTCCACACCCTCCCAACTCGGCTCCCTGCTGGGATCTCCCACAGTCCTTTTATAGTCCCTGACATGGAAGTGCTTCCGTCCTTCACTTCCGGGTCAGATGAACTCTTCTTTTTCTTCAGCCCGGAAATACTTAATTTCTTCCGTTCCCCGTGACGAGGTAGTACTTTCGGGCTATAATAAAAAGTCTCATGCCTCCCTGCAACGTCCCCTGGCAGCCCCCATGGTATTCAGCAGGGCTGTGACGTTGAACTCCATTGACCAGGATGCTCTGCAGGAATTCGGACCACCTCCATGTGTCAGGGAGGACTTCATCTGGCAGCGTGGGGGTATTGGCTGGGATAAACTGTAGGCCAATATCACACCTGCTATCTTTGAAACTCTGTCTATAGTTAATCGGGTCATTCTCAATTGTTATTTTGTGTCACAGTTTCCAGTTTTCTAATGGAAACTAGGAGGCTCCGCCCCCTGCTTGCTTTGCTCGCCCACCCCCGGGTTTGGTTTACCGGATATACAATTTAAAGAGATTGTTATTTTCATGGAAATTGTTATGCATTATTTTCACTTTTACTTTAAAACTTTTGTAAAAACAATACTTGTCCTTTATTTTCGGCCACAGGCATGGTTACATCTCTTTCTCGCAGGACGTATAACGCTACTCGTGTTGTGAAGGGGGTGCGGCTGAACACACGCTAAGGAGATGCCATTGGATCTTCTGCTGTCTTTCTGTTGCTGGCAAGCTGCGTGTTCTGCTTGTCTCGCTGCCCGATCATTTCAAAGCCTGTACAGCAGCTGTCCTTTTGCCACTTCGTGTCTCTGCCGCTTGCATTGTGAAGGGGGAGGGGGAGGTTTGGTGGGGGGTTAGGGTGGCTGAAGGCATGCTAAGGAGAAGCGGTTGGATTATCTGCTGGCTTTCTGCTGCTGGCACACTGCGTGTTTTGCTTGTCGCTTGTTGTTGTTTTAAGAGCTGGGAGCACATGAAGCGTGTCTTCTAAAAGCAATCCAACAACTGCTAGATTAGATGTCCGTGGACTTGTTTTAAATGATGTCTCACTACCTTGTCTTGCGTAATGCTGTAAAAACAATACTTGCCCTTTATTTCCGGCCCCGGGTGTGGCTAAATCTCTTTCTCGCAGGACGTATAATGCTGCTCACGTTGTGAAGGGGGGGTGGCTGAACGCATGCTAAGGAGATGCTGTCAGATCATCTACTGCCTTTCTGCTGCTGTTGCTGCTGTTGCGCTGCCCGTCGATCATTTTAAAGCCTATATTGCAGCTGTCCTTTTGTCAATTCGCGTCTCTGCCGCTCGCATTGTGAAGGGGGGAGGGGAGGTTAGGGGGGCTGAACACACGCAAGGGGAAGAGGTCGGATCATCAGCTGGGTTTCTGCTGCTGGCGAGCTGCGTGTTTTGCTTGTCATTGTTTTAAGAGCTGGGAGCAAGTTAATGTGTCTCTTGCGGGACTTCTGATTGTCTTCCGAGAAGATCATGTCTCGTCTCCCTCCCAAAGATTTTTTTTTATAATAGAGAGATGTGCTTGAATATACAGTATACTGTATCTCCTCTTGATACTTTCTGTTTGAAATTAATTAGGAATAGTTTCAGTTTTCATCTAGTATTTGATTGTCCTTTTTTATTTTAACATTTTATTTTGCTTGTACTGTTCAGCTTGTATATTTTGGTAATGTATTCCAATCTTGTCTGTTATATAAAGCAGTTTGTGACAATTCATGCTCTTAATGACACCATATATAATAAAGATTGATGAAATATTTAATATACTAGAACTCAAGAAAATGAGAGGATATTTCTGTATTCAGTAAACCTACCCTGGCCACTTTTATGATTAATTCCGAAAACAAGAAACCCAAAATTGTCAAAAAACCTTGTCCAATACAATATTTGTATTGTACTTTTTAACTAATAGAATACTTAATTTGAAAATTTTCTTAATGCAAACCACCAAATACTCAATAATATTAATTAAAAAGTAAGAAGTAAACAATTGTAAAAAGTAAGGGGTTAAACAACAAAGAAAAATTCTGGAAAATTAAAAAAACAAAAATTAACTTTAAAGAAGAGAAGCAAAGTAAAAAAGAAACTGAAATGAATTAATGAAAGAGCAAACATAATAAACTTCCAAGCCAAATGGCCACAATTCCAAAACTTAAAAATCTGGAAAACCAAACTGTAAATCTAGAGTCAAAGAATCAAAAACCCAAAAAAATGAAAACCTTATAAAATAGCATGAACTAAAGAGACCAGGGACCTCGTGCATAATGCCGTGCATAGAATTCGCATTAAAACATGGCGTACGAACAAAAGTCGAAATGTGCATACGCACAAAAAAATCAAAATGCACAAAACCATGCATAAGCCAACTTCCACGCACTTCTGCTACATAAATCCTGGTCTGCGTGAAACATAATGTTTGTGCACGCACCTGCCGCAAGTCCCAGACTCCTCCCATAATTACGCCTCTTTGAATATGCAAATCAATATAAATATTCCCTTAAATTCAGTGTTCTTTGAAAAGACAATGGCAAAAGCAAGGGGAAAAAAGAAGAATATCAGCAAATGCCAAGTGAAGGCAAGGAAAAACCTAGATAGCGCCTGTAAATCTAAATTCATCAGAGTCAACATCTGCAAATATGCGCTCTCTGCTATTGAATTGAATTGAATTGAATTCCTTTATTGTTATTGTATGGTACAATGAGATTCAATATGCAAATCCTCCATAAACTTATTTTCCTACAAAATGGTAAAATAATAATAATAATAATAATACTGTAACAATAATACAATAAAAAAACAATGAAAAATATACAATACGAAAGCATAAGTGGCTCAGGTTGTACAATATTACAACTGTTATGCAAGTTTACAGTGAGGTAATAAGTACAAACAGTTCTACCAGGAGCACTTGATGGACTGTTTGAGTGCATTTATATCTCTTGGGATGAAACTGTTTCTGAACCGCAAGGTCCCTACAGAAAAGGCTCTGAAGCGTTTACCGAATGGGAGGTACTCACATAGACTGTGTGCATGGCTGAGGCAGCTTGTGCAAGATGCTGTACCCTGATAATTCTCTCCAGTCCTGACACAATCTGCCCTAGAGATTTGCCAATCAGCTGCTGCAGAGCTGTGATTCCACTCTCAGATAGTTGGGTTAAAATACTCTGTGGTGCATTGAGAGTAACAACGCTAAAGCAGCTATAGTATTTGGAATAGTTTGGCCATTCCTTGCACCATTATATGGTTACAGGTTGATTACAATCATATGCCTTAAACTAAAAAACGATATTCGGTTAATGTCAGTGTATTTGATAAAGTCATGTCAGGGATGTGAATCTAAAAAATAAGGGGAAACCACACAGGAACATTAGTACTGCTTTGACGCTGGGTGCCGCCAGTTTGCAAAACCGAGCCGAAAAATTTCATACACTGGGTTTGACCTGGCATGAGAATGTGAGTGACTTTAAGCCAAATTTAGTTTTTATACATTACGATGTGAGCGTGGAAACGGGCATATGCAACATTTTTTTGCGTATGCACCGTTTATACATGAGACCCCAGATGCATTTATAAATATTGTATAATCACAAAAAGAGGCTTGAAATGTATGTGACTTCCCATGGAAATGTTGGCATTTATTAAAGTAAGTTTGACAGGGGAACATCCGTATATTTATGGCAACTCTGAAACACGCATATACAACATATTGGACACACTGGGAAATGATGACACCCATGATCAAGCATGGAATAATTCATATCACGAGTTATTATTATGTGCGTTAACATGATAAACAGTGAATATTATGCACAGACTTTATTTTAGTTCTCTTTTAAGAGGACCAGTGCTACATATTTGCATTAAAGAACTTTCTTTGTTTTGCATCAGTTTGTATTGGCTACCTGTTGTCACTTCTCAGGGAACTGGCCAACAGGTCAGGAGTATCACAGAAAAGATTCATTCCATCATACCTGCTGTGCTAGAAGACAACTGACAAGTGAGGTGCTACATCAATTTTTCATGTGGTGTGGGTGCACATACATAAAACATAACATTTTTGCAAACATAAAAAACAATGTACAGCAGTGTCCATTTCTCCTAACGTAATTGGAACCATTTGCTGCACTGACATTGCAATAAAGGCACCTAATGGGGAACAAAGCTGATTTTTATTAACCATAAGCAGTTACATTCCATTAATGCACAAGTCATCCAGGATGTGACTGGCAAACATCATGTCTCAGAGGCCTGGGTCAACCCATGGTTCATTTATTTTTAGGCAAAGTAGCTGTGACAGACATGATGGTGCTGTACATTTATGTCTGGCTCGTTGGTAGGGTAACTAGCTAAATGCTCAGAGTTTCATATGGCCTGTACTCTTCATTGTAACAGCAATAATGGCATTACATGTGTCATGTGATAGGGGCTACCCATTCGGAAAATGGGGATTTATGCCATTCTCGGACCCCCAGAGTACTGAGGAGAGGCATTATAATGCCACACCTGATCTTGGGCACTCAGTTGCGGAGCACAGCCAGGTACTCTTGAATGCAAGTGGCTGAGCCTTAATACGTCAGGATGGAGCTGCACTACCAGGTTGATTAGCATATTCCATATATGAATATTTCAGGGAGGTGTTCGAGGTGCTTTCATGTGGAATATTTTACAAGGTGATTGTGATTTTTAAGTAGTAAATTGCATACAAATGTGCATACGCCTGGTTTTATAAATTTGATTTTTTTTGGCATATGCATTTTCCTTTTTTTTTGCAATGCACATATTTTCACACTTGAAGTATGCAAAGATTTATAGATGAAGCCCCTTGACAACACAGTTCCAAAGCAACTATTGCACAGCAAAGTGGTTGTGACAAAAAGTGAAATAAATAAAGCTTATACACTACAGCAACTGAAGCTTTAAATTAGAGGCCCTGACTCTGTAAATTAAAAAATACAAAAACAGGCAAGAGACCAGGCGGAAAAGGAGAAAAAAAAAACACAAAATAAAATGTAGAGTGAAAAAATGCAAAGAACTGAGGGAAATTGAAAGGCATAAAGGAAGAATTGTTACAATATACTCAGGATTTCATTCTTAGCTTATGTCTTTTCATTAGATTTAACCTTTTTGTTATTTTTTTAAATATTGTTATTAATTATAGTTTTGTTTTTTTTTTGACTACATGTATTTTCTTAATAAGTATGTATATGTTTCTTTTGTTACATGTCTTGTCCTTTATATGTGGAAGCCAGGGGGGTGTGGTCACCTGACACTACAGCTGGGGAATCACCCCCAGATGTATTTAAGGGCCAATGCTTCAGCATTGTTATTGTTCATATTCTTTTGTTTCTGTTCGCTTTCTGCCTTTATCTGTTATTGGATGGATTCTTTGGTTTATGAGCATTTTAGCTTTGTTTAAAGAACTAACTTTGGGATATTGGACTTATTTTGCTAGCTTTTCGTTTCCCTCTTATAAGCAAAATCCTTTTTGATATCTATTACCTCAAACTTTTTGAAGTTTTCTTTTTTAACAAATATTATTCTTGTTATCAGTGCCATTTTTTTTTAAATAGTTTTCCCTCTCATCCTTTTAAGTATTTGAATATAAATGCGTTTTCCCACTATTTAGCCTGTACAGGTCATAATACAAAATCTTAAAATTGGGACCAGGCTGATTTATTGAGTTTGGTGTGCAAGCAGAGAAATAGTAGCAAAAATATAAACAGGCGTGATGAAGAGCAAACATCATAACAACCGTAACCTTAACTGCCTTTGAAAAGAAACTACAGTCTTGTGAATAAAGATGACTTATTTCAGTTCTGTGGTTTCATATAATCGGACATAAATAACAATCATACAGTCATCACTATAATGACATTTGCAGCTCAAAAAAAATAAAAAAAGATGAGTTTTGGACTAGGAAATGAAACTGATCGAAATGGATAAGCAAAATAATAGTCTTAAAAAAAACAAAGATCAAAATACTGGTGTAAATTTAAAAATTGTATGTCATAAACTTTAATCATAAACAGCAGTAGAAGTGTTCTGGCTACCTAGAAATTGTTTTCGCTGACCTACAAACAGTAAATTGTTTAGAAAAATCCATAAACTTGGATATTTAACCTGCTACAGTGTCATGTTAAATATCAATTGAAGGATGATGCCTGTTCTGCCAGAAATGTAAGCTGTCAGGCCACAAGGGCAAAAGTAGATAAAGAACCGAGAGATTAAATTTTCAGCTTAAGACAAGCTGAGATCACTTTGTTACACTATAGCCCAATACACAAACCAAAATCTACGTGTTAGAGAACCTAGCAAAGAATTTCACAAAGCAGAAAGATCCAAAACAAAAATCATTTGGCAAAAACTTGGACACTAAGTCCCATGCGACACTGACTTAAGTAGGATTGGATGGATGACATCACGTGACTTGACTTACAGGGGCATGTCTTTAGCTATGGACACCCATGTCATAGCAATGGGTGTATAAAATGCCAGCACCCATAGAAAAAACCAAGATGATGTTAGAGTGAACACAAAATATGGCTGTAAAATACAATAACTAATCTCAAAACAAATAAAAACTGAGAGCAAAACTAAGTTCTACAGGTTTCAAAACCTCAGAAAAAATAAGTCCCAAAAAATCTATTAAATCCAGAATAAACTAACAAAAATAGGCTAATGTAACATCATGTTATATGCCATTGCACATGAATAATCAATTCCTGTTATCAAATCCCAACCCAAAATGGGTATGTGATAATTTGACTGTCATAATGATAAAATCACAATAGGAAAATTCAAAGAATAATGAATAACAGAATAGAAATAAAAATTAACATTTGAAACACTTATTCATCCTATAATTTAATAAATCTAACCTTAGGTGGCAAATAACATGTAATAAATATTACTTATTTATTGTTATTTAAAGAAGAAATAATCAAACATATATAGGACTACTTGAAGAAGTAAGTACACTGGTACACCTTCCACATCAATTAAGACAGCATTTAAAACCAGGCACTCCTGAGTACAGGATTAGGAAGAGATCAGTAAGTCCCACCTACTCTATATAAAACTAGAATGTTTGGGAATTTGGTCTGTAGCACAAAACATACAACTAAAAAAGGGTGTACTTTCTTTGTCATATTTAACAAAAGTATGTTTGTGGAAAAGTGGCACTGTGAGTCTTGGAGTCACTGAGCACTCTCAGCGTGGACTTTAAAATTCTCTTTATTTACTCAACTTTCACCAGCTTATAACCATGTAGAATGAGTTGAATAACAACTTTAAATTGACACTTAACAAAGTGGGTGAGTGGCCTATACCCAGTGCTATCAGAATAAACATTAGCCCACCACTAACTCTATCTTACAATCAGTGGTATCTGGAAATTACTGAATAGAAGTTAGATAGCAGATAGTTTAGCAGAAAGCTGTTTTTTTAAATCAAACATATTGTTTTCTTCTAGACCATAGGTATCAAATTCAAAGCCATCAGGCTGAATCTAGCCCTTGGACCTTTTTAAAGTGGCCTGTTACATCAATATTCAAAACATATTACATAATGTCTATTAATATCACTTTTAACACATTTAATTTATAGATTGTATCCATATAATTTACATCTACACCTGACATTAAAATACATCTCCATGGTGTGGATGAAAAAATTAGACTTAGGGGTCACATAGTCATTTAGGATAAAGTGTTTTGATATGCTTTCCATATTAAAATATAACATCCATCTTAGAAATGTAAAAGGGTCAATAAATGTCAGAAACATCTTCAGGCATACAGTATAAGGAAACCAGACAGAGGTCAAGTAATCAACAAAGACAAGAATGTACCAGGAGCAGGTTGATGTAATACACCAAATGTATGATTAAGAGATATCCTGTAAACAATAAAACTGGACAGTTGTTACATACACAGAGATATCAAGAGTAATATCTAAAGTAAGAAGTATCGAATAACAAGGAAATAATGAAGAAAGACTTTTATTTAGGCTGGTTGTGCTCTATGTTAAACACCTCATGTCTTTTAACCAATCAGAGTATGACATGTATGCATTGATTGACACACTATTTAAATTCAATAGTTTATAAAGTGAACCTGGGCGGCACGGTGGCGCAGTGGGTAGCGCTGCTGCCTCGCAGTTGGGAGATCTGGGGACCTGGGTTCGATTCCCGGGTCCTCCCTGCGTGGAGTTTGCATGTTCTCCCCGTGTCTGTGTGGGTTTCCTCCGGGCGCTCCGGTTTCCTCCCACATTCCAAAGACATGCAGGTTAGGTGGATTGGCGATTCTAAATTGGCCCTAGTGTGTGCTTGGTGTGTGGGTGTGTTTGTGTGTGTCCTGCGGTGGGTTGGCACCCTGCCCGGGATTGGTTCCCTGCCTTGTGCCCTGTGTTGGCTGGGATTGGCTCCAGCAGACCCCCGTGACCCTGTGTTCGGATTCAGCGGGTTGGAAAATGAATGGATGGATAAAGTGAACCTCCATCCTTTGTTTCTGTGACCATTCTGATTCTGCTGTAGAAGAATGCTCCCTGTTCAAGTATTAACTGGAGTAATAAATGACACAATGAACAACATTTTTCCTGCCTCATTACTGACCAAAAGGTTTTATCAGACTTGTCTTGTTAGAGGATAAGTTTCTTTCATTAATGAATATGTTGATTTCTACCACAGTTTTCTGCTCATATTTACCTACACAGCACAGCACACCACAGCTACTATTAGAAAGAGAGCGGTCTGCTCGTATTGACCCAACAAGGAAAAAGTGAAGAAGGTGACACGCCACAAAGTCAAAAAAAAACTTAGCATGAGTGTTTTAGTATGACTGGCTGCCCCTTTGCAGCTTACCAGACTGCTGCCACGTGTATCTTTTGTCCTTTTATGTTGCTGATTCAATTTTTGTACATGGATAGAAAATGTATTTACATTTCCACTCATGTTAAATGTGATCGCTGTCTGTTTGTAATCAACCTCAAATGGAGTCTGTGTGATCCATTACCAGCATGTATACACCTATTTTATTAATTTGGCCATCTGATCATGACCGAAGTGAATGTACAGTAGGCTAAATGGATCTGGTTTGCTTTAGCTACAAATTCTCGCTTGTGTCCAGACTGCAGCTCTCTCTCAACTTTAGTCGGTGACGTAATTTTTTCACTCTGTGGTAATTTTTTCCCATGGCTGCTGGTAGCTTTCTAACTTGCTGCAGTTTCTAAGAAAATAAAAGCTGATATAGAGAGAGGAGAGCTTCAAGGCAGAATATACAATCGTGATAAGCAGAGAGATATCTGTATGTCTTGTTTGAAAAAAAATGTGGTGGTAGTTGTTTGTTGAAATGTTCTGACCCAAACTGGGTATTGCAAGTGTTATTTTTAGCTCTCACCATTGTTCTAGACTAGAAGATTCTTAAATGAATTCCTAACCACATAGTCTGCTTGAACACTTTAACAATAGGAGAATGCAAATGGTAAACCAATTTGTAGAGGAATTGTGTAAAAATACATGAATACCAGTAGGTTAATATGTTCATTATTCATTATTTGCACACCACAGCTTTTACCATTGTTACTGAAAATCTTCCAAGAGTTTAATTCTGTTTCCTCATGGATAGCGATACAGGGCTAGGGATAATTCTATCTATGCCAAAGAATTTTTAATTTTCTAAATCAGTTATGTGCCAGCCGGGAACCCTTCTGATACACCTTTTGCCAACTTTTGTTTTCATCACAAACCTTTGAAGCGTTGAATCATTTCACAGTTCTTTGCATTGGGTATCTTATAAAATGTGTTCTTATAGTACAATCAATTGAAACCCCTTGACTACAGACAGGTGATTTCTATCTAACTAATAATGTGATTCTAAAATTAATTGGCTGCACCAATGATGATTTAGATGTGTCATACGAATACATGTGTAATTAATTATTTAGTTTTATATTTGTAATTAATTTACATCACTTTGAAGAGACCTGAGCCCGTATTTATCAACCATCCCAGAGTTACTCCTAGTAATTGCACTAAAAGTCTGACTAGCATATGAATTTGTCCTCTTTCGGAGTAGGACATAAGAAGAATATAACAAAGTGGCCTAATCCCAGTCCCAGTGGGAGGCAGGAGGCCACTTCTGAGAATGAGTGATGTCACGATTTTACAGCACCCCTTGCAGTAAATTAACATTAATCATGACATTCTGTAGCTTTCTGATACTAATGCTGAGACTTCACCACACATATAATAATAATAATAACATCACAGTTATAATAATAATAATAGTAATAATAATGAAGAAGAAGAATATTCAAAGTAGAAGAAGAAAAACATAATAAGGTAGAATAGAGCAGTAATTGCTGCAACTTTGCAACAGCATGAATAATATTGTAATGAACACAGAAATGGAAATACCTAGACACACATATCGAATGAGAGTTAAGCCCAATAACCGACATGTTTATTTAAAAATGAATGATCCACAGCCATACTTTCAGAAGAATCGACTTCTTGCTGTTATGGTTATGGGAAACGCCTTGTGAAGTAAGCTGTACTTAAATTGGCCACGGCTATTACTGCACTAAGGAAGTTGCGTTCACTGTTGTACAGTTCCTGATCGTCTTGCAGATTCACATGATGCGTCTGTCTCAGTGATCCCCTCTTGTCTTCTGCAGGATTCTATTTATTCAGTACCCCAGGAGTCTCCACCTGCCTTCTTGAACTTTCCTGGGCTTTTAATGGGTAACACAAATGTTCCAGGGGCTCATGGAATGCAGAGCCCAGCGTATCTGTGTGAAATTTTGCTGTCAATCACCTATCCTGTCCCATTTATCTTCAGCATAATATGCTGGCTACTACAATACAGTTTGCACCCATGACCACCTGTGTGTTGATGCTGTGATATCGCTTGCGATTGACATATGCATGCACATCCAAACTTGGAGTAATGATCTTCATGTGCATGCTGTTTTGCATGAAAGCAGCTTGCTTTAGTATCACCACCAGTAGAATGGTGAGAAAATGTATAATCTGTGTATTTTCTCAAGTGTTGTAAATGCATTCAAAATTTGGTGCAAAATCGAGAAATGGTTGCTTGTGACATACCTAAATATCGCTGTTGCAAAGATACCTTCTCCATGAGGCCAAAAAGTGTAATACTACCAACACTTTAACTTCCTTGCATAGATGGACTGATCACACAACATACAAGAATATAATGTTACAAATATTATTCTATCTCAGTAAAATTGATATTTTTTATGAGTTCATTGCAGTCCATCGTTTCCAAAACAGTCAACCTTTCCTGTGATGTGTGTGCCAATATCTAAGTCAACAGCATCTTCGGGTAGCTCCTATCAACCTAGCACAGCTCACAAGCTCTCCTAAATCCTGGCAAAGTTAGGAGAAGTTTCCTAAATTAAGGAAATTGATAGAACGCTTTTACCCCTAGTTCTAAGAGTAGCACCAAACTTGCCTCACTCTGAGATTTTTCAGCCGC
Organism: Erpetoichthys calabaricus; assembly: GCF_900747795.2. Lineage (NCBI taxonomy): Eukaryota > Metazoa > Chordata > Cladistia > Polypteriformes > Polypteridae > Erpetoichthys > Erpetoichthys calabaricus. The sequence goes on along the minus strand of NC_041401.2, from coordinate 95,915,529 downwards.
TTAGAACCATTTTCCTACTCAGAGACGCTTGATAAATACAGACACTGTTTTCACTTGTTATGTCTTTTTTATGTTAATCCACTTCAAAAATGTCAAATTAGATAGATAGATAGATAGATAGATAGATAGATAGATAGATAGATAGATAGATAGATAGATAGATAGATAGATAGATAGATAGATAGATAGATAGATAGATAGATAGATAGATACTTTATTATCCACTGTGATTCAATGTTGTATTACAATAAAATGTTAAACATTTTAAAGGGGGGGGGGGGTCAATGTTTTATAGGCGTTGTATACACACATACACACAGATTCAGACAGGGAACTCCCATCTGGAATCCATATGAATAAACATCTGAATGAAAGAGTTAATATAATTATAACAATCAGTCCTGCATGACCATTTGTATCTGCTGTAAACAACAGGTGATACAGTTCACAAGATTCTGATAATTATTGAAATATATTTTAAAGCATTTATAGACAAACACTACAAAAGTTATTTTAACTTGTTTTTCAACAAAATGTTAAAAATAAAATGCATACATTTATAGATTTAGAGATTTCATGTTTTAAAATGGGTATTTATCGATCTTGGTGTATACTGCTACTTTTTTATGTCTCGGGGTCTGTCTGCTGTGGTTTATGCTGGTTATGCTAAACTTGGTTAGTATGAAATACAGGACTGTACATTTTACTTTTTAAATTCCCTGCTACACTTCCTTTTTACATTTCACAATAAATCCTTAAAAACTTCAGTGCATTACTGCTTTGTTATGGCATATGATATTACTTTATACATTTACAATTTACTGGCTGACAAAACAAATTTCAACGTATTTCTCAGCTGCTTACCAGCTACTGGTTTTAAATCACATACTGGTGTTTACTCCTAAATCTCTCTGCTTACTTTAGAGGATTGATTGAGAAAGATTCATGTAAAGATCGAGGTCTTGTTTCACAGGGAAACTGCAACACACTATGATTACAAACAGCTTCATTCCCAGGACTCTTTATTGTGCGTTCATTCATTTTATTGTCAGAAGATATTCCCTAACGTATATTTCAAAATCATTGCCTGCAATGTTTTTTTTTTCTTTCAGCATCCTAGAAAAGAAAATGACATCAGGCATAAAGTAAAAGAAAAATAACAATAATAACATTACGTTGGTTATAAATAGTTCAAACCAGAAAAGAGAAATATCTTTGCTTCTGTCTTTTTCATGCAGTCAAGTGCATGATGGAATGATTGTGGGTGAAATGTATTTTCTTATCATTTCACATAGCAAATGACCAAAGTTTTCCTATTGAGCAAGTTACATTTCAGAAAACAAATTGACTTATTTATTTAGAGGACCCAAGTTCACCTTTGAATGCTGTACTTTAATATGAGGTGAACAATGTGCAAATATCTTGAAGGTCAAAACACCAAACTTAATTTAATTTAGGACTTTTTGGCTTTATTTAGAGGAATAAAGAACAGTATTCTTAATCAGTAAATAATTGCTTTTAGATTGTTTTTTTAAAATAGTTTCTGTCCACTGAATACTCTGAGCTGAATTTTTATATGCAACAGAAAAGTATCTTTTACAAGTCTTGCCATTATCCATTCAATAAGAAATGAAAAGATTTTGGACTAAACACATGTTTTTTACTTTATGTGAAGAGAAATTCACCAGCTGCATGTCATAATATAGTACAATGTTGAAAAATTCAGATTCAAATTGGAAATCAAAAATAATTATTTATAATAACAACCATTATTACTGACAGAGAATCCTACTATGTCAGTCTTGTACACACTTCCTACATTACTATTACCTAAATAAGAAATTGTTTTATACACTTCTGCTAGATTTTTATCTTGCCATCTTTTCATACAATTCACAGCCTGCATTAGTTCCCCCTACATCACTATTCTCCCTGATTTCACTCAGTCTAAAAAGGATCTGTAAGACCTCTCAAGTGTTTAGTCTTTTACCTCTGACAATCAAAAATGAAATCATAGGCATACCATTTTCCTAGATATTTGCTTTAATTTATTTTAACATTGAGTTTGTTTAAGAAAACTGATAATACCAGGTCATAGGAGAAACTTGCTTGAACAAGGACATTCTGTTTTAACTGCATTTGTTTACAGTCTCCAAACCCAATCCCAAATGTTTACCATTTAGAACAGATGTAGACGAATACTATGCGTGCTAAAAAACCTGAAAGGCAAGTGTATCTTCAATTATTGTCTCATTTATTTTCTACAGGAAAAACATTCATATTTAGAATGTATTGTGTATCAACCCTCAAAGATGACAGCAAGGTGGGTTGAATTAAGAATGGTGGTTGGAAAGAGATCTACAGGGGTGGTCAGGTCATATGAACAATCTGGTTGAACTAACTATGAGGAAGCTGTGGTGATTAGCCATTTATTACAGTTCTGCATGCGAGGTTGGGGTAGAAAAATCCTAACACACTTGTTGTCTTATGATACTTACCATGCATCTTGAGCATCATCCTCTGCCTCTGATGTTCTACATCCAGTAGTACTCTTATTTGCAAACATTATGCCCTTCCTAATTACATAAGAATCATAAGAAAACTGACAAATGAGAGTAGACCATTCAGTCCATCAAGCCGGTTTGTTTACCTAATAGCTAAGCTGTCGCAATATCTCATCCAGATACTTCTTGTAGAATGTCAAGGATTCTGCTTCAACTACACATTTGAATAGTTTGTTCCAGAGTTCCACAACTCTTATGTTTCCTGGCTTCAGTCTTAAAAGCACTTCCCCTTAATTTCCACTGATGTTCTTGAGTACGTGATTGTGGTGTAGCGGGTCCACAGCTCACGTCAAAAAGGCCACTTTTAAAATAAATAATCTCCGCACTCGCAGCTTAGTGAGGGGGCATGGTGTCTGTGGCCGAGTGGTTCCTGGGGAGTTTGTGATGCGGGCGGTTCTGACTTAAGTGCACAGGTGAGGAGTCGTCCACATCCGTAATTGTTTCTGGGAGCTGCTGATGGCCGTGATATATAGAAGCGTGAGGCGGCTAGTAGGGGGGAAAAAATGGAAAAGAAAGAGACGGAGGTTGCAGGTAAGAAGGCGGCAGGAAGCAGAGAGAAGATAGCTGGTGCGAGAGAGAGCAGGCTCGATGGAGCACAGGCAGGCAGCTGGGAGGTGAGCCCCTGCAGAGGAGTGTTTGCCCGACATTCAGTGGGGCTGAAGAAAGCGGTCATTCCAGCTGAGCGATCATGGAGCTGGAGTGACCGGTATTGAAGACGACTGGCCGCGGCAGTCATGGAGGATTTGGGCTGGTTTAGCCCCAGCGTAAGTGCCCTGGCTGCTGGGGAAAGAACCCAAGTCTCGGTCCGGATGGAGCCCGATGTAGCCAGGGATCGGAGGGCTACCAGACCAGTGTGGAAGGCAGCTGCATCTGCAGGTAGGGCGACTCCCCTTTTGCGAAGCCCAATGGGAGAAGCAGGGGAGCCACCAGATTGTAAGAAGAAGGCACCGTGCTTTGGATTGTAAGAGACTGCTTCCAGCCATTGTTTTAACCTCGTTGTTTTTAAAAGATTTTTTTCTATTGGATTTTAACCTCCACCTCTCACTCGTTTCAATGGATTATTTATTTGAAGACTTTTGAATACACTGCATGATTTATGTGGACACTGTTTTGATTTTTGGTTGTTTTTAATAAAAGCACTTTGCTCTTTTTGCACCATCCCCTTGCTTTGTTGTGCCTCACTGCCAAGCTCATCGGTGACATTACCGACGGTGTCAGGTTCAGGGTGCCCGGAAGGACGATGGGAGCGTGGAGCAAACCCACATCATCACAGTGATTCACCCTTAAGCTGAAAGAATTTTGCTGGTTCTACTATATCAGTGCCTTTGAAGATTTTGAGGATTTTAAATACCTGGAACACCTGGTCCCCATGCAGTCTCCTCTGCTTGAGACTAAATGGGCTTCATTTTTTGAGTCTGTCAGACTAGGACAGGTCCTTAAGTCCTAGGATGCACTTGTTAGCTATGTCTTTCTTGTACTGTGGTGTTCAGAACTGCACACAGAACTCCAGATGCAGTCTTACTAGTAAATTATACGTATAGTTTGAGCATAATATCCCTTGACTTATATTCAACAGTTTTTATTATATAACCTAACATTTTATATGCCTATTAATTGCTTCTGCACATTGGTTAGTTGATTAGAATGTTGTGTCAACATACACTACAGGTCAAAAGTTTTAAAACTCCTCAGTTTCTTCTGTTTTTACGGAAATGCACACAATTTAAGGTCTTAATGTTTCATGTGTGATATGGACGCTATATAGTGCCCGACCCGACACAGACTCACACTGAGAGACGTGTAAAACACTAAGAACTTTTATTTTTCTTCACCTGTGGGGCACGTCTTCCCCGTGAACCCCACAGGCAATACACAGTCCCAAAAGCACTTTAAGGCAACACAAAATACTTTTCTGGCACCACCACTCCTCCTGTCTAGCTTTGTCATTCACCTCCAGACTCTGGCCCTTGAGTAGTGGCTGCAGGCTTTTTGTAGCATTCCAGCCCACAGAGGCTCGTTAAGCCATGCAGCTCCTCCGGGTGGTGGCCATGGAGCCCAACAGATCTGAGTCCTGAAGTCCCACACCTGTGGCCCCGATGTAACCCAGGAGGGCTGCCACCACGCCTTCTGGGGGACGTAGAGTGCATCCCATGGCTGCTCCCCCAGATCCAGTGTTGATGGGGCATCCTGGCCGGGTCCCATGCCCGTCACACATGAAATAAACAATGGAAAATAAAAAAAAATAATTCAAGAAATCATTAAGTGTGCAAAATCTTATTCAAATTTTTGATTAATCAAAGTAGCCACCTTTTGCTGATGTAAGAGCCAAACTGTGGTAATCCTTTTGATTCAGAGTGCCAGTCACTCTGTGCAAGTCACCAACTTTGCCTCCAGCAAAAGCACCCCAGACCATTACACTTCCTCCACCATGTTTGACAGTTGGTGTCACAAACTGAAGAAACATTCCTTTCACCAACTTGGCGGCATACACACATTGTGCGTGATGAACTGAAGATTTCAGATTTTGATTCATTGGTCCAGAAGACTTTCCTCCAGTATGCAGTAGTTCATAGTTGGTATTTCAAGGCCCTTTTATCCTTTAAGGAATGGCTTTCTTAGTGCCACTTGCCCTGGCAGACCTGCAGCACAAAGTCTCCTGTTCACAGTAGAAACTGAGACTTTGTTTTTTTTTTTTTTCTACCACTGTTAAGTTGTGCTGTTAGGTGCTTTTGACACAAGCTGGTGACCCTCAGAAGTTTAACTTCTGATTGGGTTGTGTCTTTAGGTCTGCCAGATCTCTTCCTACAGTATTAGAGTTTCTTCCAGTTTCCAATTGCCTTTTGATTGTGTAGAATAACACTGTATTCACTGACACTTTGATTTGTTTTTGCAATTTCTCTAAAAAAGACTTACCTTCTAAGTGGAATAATGCTCTGTCTTGTTCATTTGTTAATTGCCATTTTCCTGCCATTACCACTGGAATTTATAACTTTCGACAGTGCAATATTGTCCAAGTCATACTTCAGAGGATGTAGTAACACAGTCTGTTCCAACTTTGCTTTAAGACAGACAGAGGGTTTTTTTAAGTAATCAACAGAAGGCGAGACACCTGTGCAAATTGTTTGCTTCAACCTGCAAGGCTTAATTTACTTTAATTTCTACAGAACATCTGTAGGTTGTATTTTTTTTCTGATTTTGCTAACCTAAACTTTAAAGTTTAACCTCTGGAAGTTTTCGGTTTACCTTTTCACAATTTTAGATCATACATTGCATTTCAACTAATTAATCTTGAAGAAAAACTGGAAAAACTGAGGTGTTCTAAACGTGTGACCAGTAGTGTAAACCCCTAAATCGTTTTCAGATGTTGCTTCATATAGGACAGTGTCTCTCATCTTGTATTTTAATTGATGTTCCTTTTGTCTTCATTTAGCACTTTGCATTTTTCTACATTAAACTGCACTTTCCAAGTGTTCACTCAGTTCTGAAGTTTGTCCAAGTCATTTTGAATTATTTTTGCTGCCTCCTCAGTGTCTGCCGTCCCTCCAATTTTCATGTCATCGGCGAATTTCATAAGTTTACTAACTATACCAGAATCTGTGTCACTAACATAAATCAGGAAATGTAACAGCCTCAGGACAGACCCCTGAAGGACTCCACTAATGATCTCACTCCATTTGAAGCATTCTACTGTTATCTTTTCTCTTTGTCTCCTGCTGATTAACCAACAGAAGTAAGCATTTGGCTGGCATAATCATTTGATATTGACTTTAATTTTAACAAAACATTTAATTCTAAAACCTACTTGATCTAATTTAGCGATACAGGAGACCAGAGTGAGGCAACAACCAACACTGAGTCTGGCATCAGTCCATCACATGGTCCTCTCATTCATATGCCCAAAACTAACATTCACACAAGGCCAATTTAGCGCCATTATTTGCCCTAACATGAGTATCTTTGAGATGTATGACTAAAACTACGGTACCCAGAGAAAAACCTACACAGACAGGGCAGAAAGTGCAAACTACATACAGAGAGCAATTTGGTGTAGGCGTCTTCCCAAGAGATACTGATTTATATCATCCAAAAAACAAAAATAGAATGGAGTGAGGAATTCTCTTGTTAGAAAGGGCAGCATAAAAGTTCTTCTTGCCTACCCATGTATTATTTTTTCATCCTACACTACATTACAATTTTTTTTCATTCATTTTATAACTCCTGTTCTTTTTTTGTTAATGGTCCGTTGTGTAGTGGGTGCAGCAACGCTCTGTATCAGTGCATGCTCCCAACCACCACCAACACCACCACCACCATTTTATAATAGATTATTTTACCAACATCAGGGATTTTTATAAACTCTTAGCATTTTATATGTATGTATTGTTATAGAAGTCATCACTATGAACTCCACATGCTATATAATTTGTTTTAAATTTTGGGGTTTGTTTGTTTCTTAAATTCTACCAAGTGTTGAAATTGCCCCAATTAACTTTGCTTCTGTTTTACTTTTGTAGACAAATATATATGTTGATGCTTCTGGACGCATCCTCAGTGATGTTCCTGGAATTACTGGGTGTTTCAGGTCTTTCAACATCATACACACCACTCCAGGAGACCCAGTTGAGGCTGATCAGACCTCAACCTGTGCCCAAATGGAGTGTTAACTACATTGTCCCCTGGTTCCCCTCTTTTGAGCTACAGCCATCTAGAGGCTCTCTCCGGGTCCCATGCCTGGCCGGGACGCCTCTTCTACATATGTTCCGGGGGAGCAACCATGGGCTTCTCAGTACCTCCGCCGGGACGCTTGGTGGCAGCCTCCCTGGCTGATGACGGTGCTTCAGTTTCCCGCAGGGCTCCATGGGAGATGGAGTTCTTCACAACCCTGTGGGGATCTAGGGTGGCTGCCAGGGGGTGCTGCATGGATCCTGGAGCCAGCCTGGACAACTCTACAGCCCCGCCCAGAAGTGCAATCAGAAACAGGTGATCAAGCACTTGGAGCACTTCCGGGTGGCATATAAAAAGGGCCAGCAACCACCATTCAGGAGCCAGAATCGGGAGGTAGAGGATGAGGTTGCCAGGGAGAAGTGGTGGTGCCAGGAGGAAAGGACTGTGTTGTTTGATTTAAGTGCTTTTGGTACTGTCTATTGCCTGTGGGGTTCACTGGGAAGACGTGCCCCAGGTGAAGAAAATAAAGTATTTGTTGTGTTTTTACATGTGCCTCAGTGTGGATCTGTGCCAGGTCGGGTGCAATATAGCGTCTAATTCACAACATTTATAGTTACCTTTTCATTCTTTCAGGTAATCAACAGGGACAAGGCTCAGGCAACTGGGTCCCTTTTGTATTCTCTGTCAAATTACACTTATCTGGTTGTTCTAGTGTTGAAGAGTGTTTTCCAGTAAACATATCTTCAACCAAAGGGTGCACAGTATCCATTACTCATACTACCTTTGATGTACTACTATCTGTGATAGTCTGTTGATTGGGGCAATTGTGTTAAAAGCTTTTTTTTTCATCTTAATTAGGAACAGTAACTTCTGTGAAATAATAGTTTCAGGTTCTTGTGGAAGTAAGTGTTTTAGGGTCTATTTGGCTCTATGCCACAATGAATTACTAAAAGTGTTTATACATATGGCTAAATAACAAAGATGGGGATGCGTGTAACATAGAGGGATGCATATTTTTTAGGAAGGATAGACAGAACAGAAAAGGAGGTAGAGTTGCTGTTTATGTCAAACAGAATTTACATGCAAGTCCTCTTCAGTTGGACGATGAGCCCCATCTTAATGAAGACATGTGGCTTTGCCTGGAAAGCATTAGGGAAAGAGGCCTTATTTTAGGAGTGTGTTATAGAACACCTAATGCAAACAGTAATTTCAACACATACACATCTTTTTAGTAATATTAAAAAGGCAAGTTACAAGGGGATATTATAGTCATGGGGGGTTTTAATTATCCCAGTATTAACTGGGACAACCTTGCAAATGGAACAGCACAAGAGCAGGGGTTTTTAGAAGTAAGCAGTGACTGTTTTTTAACACAGCATGTTAAAGCACCAATGCAGGGTGAAACTTGTCTGGATTTAGTATTTTGTAATAATCCAGATAGAATTGAGGGTGTAGAGGTGATTGAACCACTAGGGTCAAGTGACCATAATATACAGTAATACAGATCTCAATTTTTCTTTAAGAGTCCATAGTGGGTTAATAAAGAGTTAAAAAAAGAAACTGTAAAGGAAAAAAACAGCTTTATAAGGCATATAAGACTAATAACTCCAAAATGAATTATAGGGTGTATGAAAACATGAGGGCAACCATTAAGAAGGAAGAGATTCTTTCAGCATTTTAGTAGTAAAAACAGTCAAGGAGGAGAAGTGCCTCAAGAAATAGCAAAGGGGAATTAAAATATACAGACAGTGAAATAGCAGAAGCTCTAAACTTGCATTTTTCTGAGGTCTTCACAAGTGAGGAAGTGGATAATCTCCCAGCGGTAAACGGGACTACTAAGGAGGTACTGAGGGATTTGGACATAGTAGAGGGAGAAGTACTACTCAGATTAAATAAACTGAAATCAAACACATCACCAAGGCTAGCAAGTACATATATAAACTCTTGATGCATATTTTTAGGAAGTCACTGTGCACTGGGGAGATTCTGAAGGACTGGAAAATTGCAAATATCACCCCATTATATAAAAAGGGTAACAGGGCAGATCCAAGCAGCTATAGGCTAGTAAGCTTAACATGCATCACAGGTAAATTGATGAAAGGTATTATTAATGATAAGATTGAGCAGCACTTGGTAAGTACAGAAGTTTTTCCGAACAGTCAGCATGGGTTCAGAAGAGGGAGGTCATGTTTTACCAACATGCTGGAATTCTATGGGGAAGAAACAAAAGAATATGATCAGAGTGGAGCATATGATATTATTTATCTTGACATTCAGAAAGCATTTGATAAGGTGCCACATGAAAGGTTGGGCATCAAACTAAAAGAAGTTGGAGTTCAGGGTGATGTTTTTAGATGGGTGCAGAATTGGCTCAGATACAGGAAGCAGAGGGTGATGGTGCGAGGAGCCTTATCAGAACTGGTTGATGTTAAGCGTGATATTCCACAGGGGTTAGTGCCATTTTTAATATATATAAATGATTTATATAGGAATATAAGTAAAAAGCTGGTTAAGTTTGCAGATGGTGCCAAGACTGGTGGATTGGCAGATCATTTGGAATCCGTTATATCATTACAGAAGGACTTGGACAGCATACAGGCTTGGGCAGATTTGTAGCAGATGAAATTTAATGTCAGTAAATGTAAAGTATTACACATAGGAAGTAAAAATGATAGGTTTGAATACACAATGGGAGGAATCGAGCGTACACCTTATAAGAAGGATTTAGGAGTTGTAGTGGACTCTATTCTATCAACTTCCTGTCAGTGTTCAGAAGCCATTAAGAAGACAAACAGAACGTTAGGTTATATAGCACGATATATGGAGTACAAGTCACAGGATGTTATGCTCAACCTTTATAATACCCTGTACTCATCTGGAGTACTGTGTGCAGTTTTGGTCTCCAGGCTACAAAAAGGACATAGCTGCACTAGGAAAGGTCCAGAGAAGAGCAACAAGGCTGATTCCAGGGCTACAGGGGATGAATTATAAAGAAAGATTAAGAGAGCTGAGCCTTTTCAGATTAAGCAAAAGAAGATTAAGAGGTGACATGATTGAAGTGTTTAAAATCATAAAGGGAATTAGTACAGTGAATCGAGACTGTTATTTTAAAATGAGTTCATCAGAAACACATGGTCACAGTTGGAAACGTGTTATGGGTAAATTTTGCACAAACATTAGGAAGTTTTTCTTCACACAGAGAACCATTGACACCTTGAAATAAGGTTACAAAGTAGTGTGTTAGGCAGTAGGACTTTAGGGACTTTCAAAACTAGACTTGATGTTTTTTAGAAGAATTAAGTGGATAGGAATGATGAGCTTTGTTGGGCTAAATGGCCTGTTCTCGTAAAGATTATTCTAATGTTCTAATGTTGCAATATATATAAACTATTTATTTACCTATTATTCACTTGAAAATACATGCAAAATTGGATTGAATGTTAATAAGCAAATTATGCTAGCCTCGTTACTTAGTAACTGTAAAATAAATCCTCTGCCCTCCTGTTCAAAGTCAAAAGAACATATTTAGAAAATGTAAAGGTGCTGAATGTGAAAACATTTTTTGCATAATCAGTTTGTGGACACAAAGCTGCTGAAAACATACAAGGGGAGAGTTGGGACATTCTTCTGACAAAGTCCATTTCTAGCTTTCTAACAGCATGAAGGCAATGGATTTAGCATTGCTAGAGGCAACAGAGGGTACATCTGGTAGAATATATGAACATGAATCATTCAGCAATTCCACTGTTCTGATTTAAAAAGCTAAAAAGTGTAGAATATTTAAATGATGCCCTATTCAGACAAATCATTTTGTGATGCATTCTTTTTCTGTTACTAAAAATTCATTGTGTTACAAAAGGTTTATTGTAATATTGGGGTATAATGTAAACTTTCCACAAGGTTTATGAGTGTTAAGGTCACAGACAATCAGGTTTTGTGATCCTCAATAACTTGCTATTTGTCCTTAGGGAAAATTTAAGGGTGCCCCATAACAAATGTATCTGAGATCAAACACAGTAGTTTCCAGAATTCACAGACTACTATATTATTTAATCCAAACAATGTTTTATTAAGAAGAAATACTGTGATTTCTTGTCACAGTTTATTAATAACTACAGATTGCAATACAATCTATAGATACTGATTTGAGTCCCACACAACCTTTGCTGATCCAGACAAAACTGTGATTTTTTGATTCTCTCACATTAGGGAATGCCTTTTAGTTGTGGGATGCAGCTGGTGGTTCTCCAAAGCCCAGCTCTAGTGCTGCTGTATCATTTTTGCAGTTTTGTGTCCAAGGCTGCACATAGCACTCCAGATATAGTGCCATTAATGCATTATAGGTATTACTGAGCATTCAACCCACCTTTCATCATACAGTCTCTGTATTAATGGATTGAAGGCAGTACCCCAGATGTCCACATGACCATCATCATCAAATTGTTTCACATGAAGCCTGAAAGCTATAAGGACTGATTTAAATGTTAGGTAGAATGCCCAGTGGGAGCTGGGCGGTCTCTTGGCCTTGGAACCCCTGCTGATTTTATTTATTTCTTCTCCAGCCATTCTGGAGTTTTTCTTTGTTGTTTTTTCTGTCCTCCTAGCCATCTGATCTTACTTTAGTCTTTGTTACTTAGTATTGCCTAATCTTATTTTTGTTTCATATAAACATTTCTTTCTTTATCTTGTCAACCACTATGAACTACACCATTTGTATGAAAATGTGCTATATAAATAAATGTACAGTTACAGTACAATATGGAATCATGGGTGTCCGTGGGGGTGGCAAGGAGGTGCATGTGCCCCCTCTTCCCCAAAAACCAAGTTATATTGTTTTTCAGTATTATCTTTATGCTAATGGAGAATGATTAGAAATATCGAGGAGTAACTATTAATTATATTATGTTTTCAGCTTTCCTTCCGTTTTGCACACTCTGTATATTCCATTTGTATTGCTGGTGTTTACTACTTATCTCAATCTACTTAATAAAATATCCAAAATCTCATACACTGACCACTCTGTGATCAAGCACTTTAGTACTTCCTCCCCCTTCCCTTCTACGACTGTAACCTCAGGCAATTTGACAGAGTAAAGAACCAGGCAGGAGGTAAAATATACATTTAATTACTATATGTATTATTGAGAAAAATGTCCAAAAATATTAAGGAAGCAGAATACTATGTGAATATTGGCACCATACTCTTACAGCCTAAGTAGCAGTGCATCTTGCATCTGTAGATGACTCTCAGTTTACCTTCAGTCGAGCTTGCTTTGTTACCACATGGCCATTGAATGGAGTATTGAAACAGGCCACATGCATGTCTCAACATGGCTGCCAAGATACAGTTGTCTTCATCATAGTAAACATCAAAGCGCTACTGATCTCATCAACAAAGTAGTTTTCAGCCTCCTGAATCACTAACATTACATTTGATCTGTCACACTTGTATGCTAGAAATCAGTCCACCACAACACCAATGCCCTACTATATGTAATCTCTCCATCAGAAAATTTGATGTTATGACTCTTGAAATTTGTACTCAGAATTCACTATCCAAATCAAATAACCCATATTCCTCTTCTTTATGTAAAAAATGTTAAAGCACACATGCCAGCAAAGGTATTTAAGTATCACGTCAGTTCTGGGACTAAATGTTATGTCTCAATAATTCATAGGATCGCGTGTTGTACTCTTGCTGTTTGTGGTTTAGATTTTTTGCTGTGTATTTTCTCCATTATTAGGTGAAAATGTATAATAAGAAAGTGGAGAAGAAGACTGTAACTAAAAGAAGACTGTAACTAACAATTCATCTTCTCCCTCCTTTTGGGATGAGGCCTAAAAGAAAATCCTACATCAAATCAGTCCAAATTCAGAATCTAGAAGAAAAAAACAGGGACATATGCAAAGTAATTAAAGAAATCAGAAAATCCAAAGAAAATACTTGCAACTCCTTTATAACAATGATTTGAGCTAACTCAGCTGTGACCTTAAATAGCCAGAGTCAGGGCTCAGAAAGAGTGATGTCAGGGAGGCCCCACCTCTAGGAGCTCCACCCACAAAGCACAAGGAATAGAATCATATTTAAAAATTATACTTAACAACTGTCACTCAAAACATATTCATTGCTTACAGAAATACTGACGAAGGAAAAAAAGAGACATTAAACAAAACCAGTTATTAAAACAATACTAAGACTAAAAGATAAGAAAAAGAATTGATTATTTAATTAACAAATTCAAAAAAATAATAATGCACACACTTAAGTGAAAATAAATTGAGCAAATTAATATGCAAATAGTAGCAAAAAATAAGGGAGGGCACCACTAAGTTACTATACAATTATTATATATAAAAGAAAACAAAAATGAAACAATATGAAAAATATATTGAAATGGTAAAACAAAATACAATGATGTAAAAATAAAAAAAAATTAAAAAGAAGAACATACACTTTTAAATCTTCTCTCTATATATATAAAATCCAAAGCCTAAAAGTGCAACGATTTTATGTGACATTTTTATGTCACTTTTTTTGTCACGCTTTAAATCGGGCTTATTTTAAAACGTACATATACTGTATATGTTTAGTATCATTCTTTTCAGAGGTTATCGAACTTTAATGTGATGTTGTTACATTTTCAGATTCTTATTCCGTTTTTAAATTATAAACTAAAAAATATCAAGAACTCACGTCCTGCAAGACGAGACTTTGTGCCAAAAGATTTAACCATGCCCGGGACCAGAAATAAAGGACAAAGAGTAGGACAGGTGCTGTACAGGCTTTTAAATGTTTGAAGCGCCACGTGAGATGCAGATCATGTGGCACGGCAGCAGCAGCTATCCAGCAGCTGATCGAGCAAAGAGGAGGTAAAAAAAAAAAAAAATGTTTCCCATTGTGTCACCATTTAAGAGGGGGTTTCGGAGGATCAACCGTGTCTCCTTGGGATGCGTTCAGCCCCCCTCTTCACAACGCGAGCCACAGACTGCCCACAACTGGGGGTTGGGTGCCAAATAATATGAAACAAATGATAATAATACAAACAAAAATATAATAATAACAATCATGCAATTGAACTCGCAATTATGAGACAAAAATGTAATAAATAATAGCTGGGTGAGCACTACAAAAGTAACACTGATGCAGTGGAAGAAAACAAAACCTTGGGATAAATTGGAGAAGGTGTCAGTATGAAGAATAGAAAAGATGAAAATTTAGCCAACGTGCTTCAAAGAAAAATCTTCATCAGGGCTTCTTACTGTATACTGTAAATGTGAGTGTCTGACGTTAAATCGCAAAGGTAAAAATGGGATAACTGCATATGAAACTAGAATACTAATGTAGCAACTGTCAGCCTATACTGAAGGAAAAATGTAACATGTGGCTTCTGGGTTGAGAGATTTTCCTTTCTCACAGTTTCCACACATCAGCGAGCTTGGTGTTATAAACAATTAAGCAAACACTACAATTATGGTGTACACGGCCCTTTCTCTAACCAATACAAACCTAGGGATTTGCTTGGCCTTTAATTAGATTGCTAGGGATTGCAGGGATAACCTGGGGCTACTAGAGGAATATTTAGAAGGATATCTCCAGGCATTCCTGGCTCCAGAAGATACACCTGGGACATAATCAGGAGTAGCATTGATTTCAGCCCCTAAAATCAGCAATCTGTAGATAGTTTTGGAAGTCCTCCAAGACACCCATAGCAACAGAAGTGAGATATGAGAATCAGTATAGGTGAAAACAGTTCTTTGGGTTCTTCATAAACATAGGCTTCACAGAATAGTGACAAGTGGATAAAAAAGAGACATTTTGTCTGTGCCTATCTTATCTTTATGGGGGTATGGTGCTCATGCACACATTCCCACTGTTTCCCTCAAGGCCAATGTAGAATAATCAATAAACACAACATAAACGTATTTGGGAGGTGGGAAAAAAGTGGAAAAATCACAGTGACATAGGAGAATGTCCCAAACGTTACATAGACAGTGGCTGGAAAAGGAAGAAACCTGGACCATCTGGAGCTATGTTAACCACCATGCTGTCCCATACTTTTTATTGAAGATTAAAATCTGCTCTTTTGCTGTTTAAGGGTGTAAATGATCAGACCATCCTGTCACACCTTTAAATCAACTCATACTATATTATGTTAGGTCAGTGCAGTCATTAGCAAATTTTCTAAATAGAAAAGGTGAACTCGGACTTAGAAAATTTCATATACTTTATTAGAATCTACTTTTTATCCTGTTTTAAAGAACAATTTGTTGAAAATTTTTTTTTTAACATAAATATGGCTTAATTAGTCATTGATCAATAAAACAACTATATTTCTTGTGTACATGTAAGCTCATCAATAGATACCAATGCAAACTTCATAGAGAATCAAATTACTTTCTCTTGGTGGCATTTGTATATGTGCCTAAGTATTTTAATGTCTTAAAATACTTTAGGACAAGAACTTTGATACTCAGAAATGTTATTGACTGGTCTATCTAATGAGCAGATCCTGCAATTGTTAGCTACACCTACAAAGTGAATTATCGTACATGAGTTTGCATTTTCTTTTTCAAATATACATGTACTAGGTCACCAAATGACTACCATGAAACTCTTTTATAATACTCAAAAAAGAAGAATATAATTTGACCATTTTAAAGTAGAATCCATCGCACATTTGTGAAAAATACATTTTTCTGTCAGCGAAAAAACATCTGGCTACAGATAACCTTTAAGTTTTCAACACTTCAAAATGCTTGTGAGGAAAGCAATTAACAACTTGATCCAAATTACAGCAAAAGAAAAAGAAGACATAGCAGAAAACATGGTCATGCCGGAGGTTTTAGGATAGTTCACTGATCTGCGCGTGCCTTCTTACAGGATTATTCAAGTGAAAAGCTTGGTGCAGTGAAAAAAAACATGAAATTCGAGAAACAGGTGGAAGTTAATTAATTCATAAAAATTTAAAACTAAAATTAGAAGCATAACATTTTAGCAGTTGAGTCTTTTTCTGATTTTGTCATCTGTTTATCAGGAAGTGTCTGTTGAATAAATTGAAGTCAGACACCTATTACAATATTAATCAGTATTAAGGCACTCAGGCACTGACTACCTAAAACTGTGAGATTAAACAACAGAAACTGAGTCACTGGGCATCAAGCCATACTATGGTCTCTAAGTGAATACCTTTTATTGTTACCTCTAGACATGGAATTACTTACGTTGCTATTATGGTAGTCTTCAAGTTTATTAATGATTATAATCTTAAAAAACTTGAACTTTAATGGCAAACTGGAGCCTTATTGTTTTGAAAGACAGAAATGCACCTTGAAATTATAGCAAAAAAGAAAGTTGAAATGGACACACAGTGAGTTGGTAGCAAAGCAAACAGCATCTTGGGCCACATATAAAGTTCATCAAATATGAAATATAAAAATGATAAAGTAGGGCACCCTTGCTCACTAGTTAGACCAAAGATCGGGTTCAGCAGAATCTGTGTAGTATTTAAAAACACACAAGTGGACAGAAGAAACTGAATACACTCATCGAGGAGATCTTCATGAATTTTACTTTCTAACTAGCAGTGGCATCAAGAAATCACACACCAAAGAGAAAGACAGGAAGCATTTGAAAGGAAGAATTAGAACAACTAAAATCATTCTATCATTATGAAATCTAAAAAAAATGTTTTTTTCTTATAAAATACTCTTTAATAATAAATTCAGCAGAGTCATAATGGCTCATCAGCTTGTTAAGGAACAGCAGTCTAACTGTGCCAAGTGAAAGAATTTAGTGGATGTGCTGGAATGCATGCTATCATTTTTATGTGAGAGTAAACAGTCCTTCTATTAATATGAAGTAGAAGAAAATATAGAAAATGTAGAACCTAGGGCTATGAACCGATCAAAATTTTTAATCAATCGCAAAAATGTTACTCAATATCAGTTAATCACATGCTTAACCAAATTAGTTTTATTAATTTCCAGTAGTCCCCTGTGAATGCGACTGCTGAGTAAACTGTAAAATGTCTTATGCCTTTCATGTACATCATTGACACGTCACAGTTTTCCCATTTGAAGGTAAAGTGGAAGAATTGTCAAAACTCACTGAATAATGTGTCTCAGCCCCGTATATTCAATTAAGTTATTACGTCTGCAGTTTGATGTGATCCGTTTTACAGTAAATGTTGGGAATTGAACACACAAATAGCACGGCTAATCTGGGGTGTAAGGCCTCCAAAAGGCTTCACTAAAAGGCTTTACTGGCCATGCTGGCCTCCTTTGCTTAATCCCAACTCCACTGGCCTGCCTCAAAGTGGATTAAAGCCTTTCAAAGAAATTTAACAGTCCTAAAAATATATCAAATAGCCCCACAAGTAGGAGGGTCACCAAAAACCTGACTTGTGAATAAAAGAGGATAAAAAAAAAAGCAAAAAGGAGTTGTCTAAAAGAAATCCTAAATAAACAATATGTCTCAATATGTGCTCCAGAAACACACTCCTTAGACAAAGCAAGAAAATCAGAAAACTAGTGAATTCAATAACACCACCACTTACAGCTCCACAGAAAAGCAAAAAGTTTGTCTGATGAATCCTGTTTGTGGCTTGATTATAAAACAAGAAGGAAGGCCCAGCAGCTATGATATCAGGAAGGTTCTGCCTCTTGGGGAACCACCCACAAAGCACAAGGAACACACACAAACTTAAAGAGACAGTACATAATTAACCAATAGTAAATAAAATCAACAGAAATTACACAAAATAAAACAAATAATGATTCAAAGTTAAGAAAAACAGAAAAAAACACACACAAATATAAATAAACTGCAAATAGTGGTAGTTAATGCTTTCGATATTGTTTCATTCATGACTGTAGTCTACTGCAGATTTTACTGCCTAACATGAGGGGTTTTTTTTTTAACAAAGACATCATGTAAGTTTTGCTCTTAAATGATAAGCCAAGGACATTGTACTTATGTGATATTTGCATTTGCGCCTACTACGTTTGCAAATATCAATACATTTGAACTTTGGAGTCCCTTGAACTCTCTGGGAATGTGTTAGATCAAAAGCAACCATCATAAATTTAATCTTTATCAGCCATTGTTAATGGAATAGCTTAGATCAGGGGTTACCGAACTTTAAGTCAAGGTCCCCCCTTCATAGCAGGGCGTGATTTTGGATCTTGATTACTTCTAACAGTAGTCATACTGCAATATTTTGTATAATATATGGTAAAGAATTAGGCAGCACAAAGAATGAGGTTTGGGGAAGGCCACCCTGTATACTGAAAATCAGTAAAATAAAAAAAATCACACCTTTACAGTTGGAGTGTTCACAGCTGAACTGACTAACAGGTTGAGTATGGGCTATAAATATGGTGGATAAGAGGAAGAGATGGCGGCCGGAACAGGAACTAATGTGGCATGAAAGTGGATTCTGTGCAATGTAAATGATATCATCAGGGTTTGCCAGAAGTGACGTCAATAGTGAGTGGACCGGTGGTGATGTCGTTAAGAGGCAGGGTCTTTGGCTGAACTGCAGAGGAACAAGAAGAGAGAGGATCAGGTGAGAGTGCCAACCCCCGGTCTGGCTGATAAATAGCACTATTTGAGTCTGTAAACTGTCCCCCATGCACATGTATGTGACAAATACTAGACCTGTTAATCAAAGCAAATGCTTAACTACAGCAGACTACTGACACATATGTGAGACAAAGTCATGTGATATCACTATTCCAGGGGTTTTCAGTCTTTTTTCTTAACATAGTATCTCCAAAAATGGAAACATTTTGAAGTGCCCCCATTTTCTTTCAGCCTTAAAAGTGTTAAGTACTGAATTCTAACAAAGCACAATTTCTTCTTCTTCTTCTTCTTCTTTTGGCTGCTCCTGTTAGGAGTTGCCACAGCAGATCATCTTCTTCCATATCTTTCTGTCCTCTGCATCTTGTTCTGTTACACCCATCACCTGCATGTCCTCTCTCACCACATCCATAAACCTTCTCTTAGGCCTTCCTCTTTTCCTCTTCCCTGGCAGCTCTATCCTTAGCATCCTTCTCCCACTATACCCAGCATCTCTCCTCTGCACATGTCCAACACATCTAACAAAGCACAGCTAAAAGTGAAATTTCTCCCTCCACTCTCCCAAATACTGCATTTGGGGATTTTAACAGGGGATTACAGAAAGTTGTTTTTTTTTGTGGTTGTGTATGTTTTTCAAATGTTTTTTTAATAAATTATTTTTTAATGTGTGAACAGCAGCATGGTTTGATAAGGAATACAAATGAGAAATCCTAAATGTTCAATATTTCTAATCTACATAAACTATACAGTTACATACAGTATGAATCCAGATCAAAAGAAGTACTGTAGAAAAAATAAGTTGCATTTAATGTCAGGTGAAAAAAAGAGGCAAATGACTTAATGTCAGTTGTGAAGGTTGAGTGTCTTAATGTTTATTATGGTCATTATTGTCAATGAAGGTTCAAACTTTGATAACAAATAGAAAAAGATTGAGTAAAAGTGTGTCACTGAGTGATAAAGACACAACACCACTTTGTTCCCTTCCTTCTATCCTTCAATTTACACCCACCCTCTTTTGATTTCTTTCAATTAATTCTCTTGATGCCAACACAGAATGAATGGTTTGGAGAAATTGCTTTCCAATGAGTTAGTTTCACGTGTGCATGGGGAATCTAAGGTTTCACTATTTTTCGCTTTGAGGTTTTTATTCTATAAACTTGATCTATTTGGGAAGGTTACTGTGTGAGCTGGGTGCCACATCTATTATTGTCTTGACAGTTTTTTATTTTAAAGTTCTGCATCATAAATATTTTAATCAGTCAGTCTCCAAACATAAGAACTAGCCACCGCAGAACATTATGGGGTCAGTGGTCAATGTCTGACAAACACCATTGTGCATGATTGATTTGATTCTGTTCATTTGAAGTCAGATATTGCTGAAGGGTCAAAAATTGAAATATTGTCCTTTGACTTGATTTGGTATCACCTCTCTATAAATATCAGAAGTTAAAACAAGCTGGACTCATAAATAAAAATACTCCTCATTGAAGATGATACTGTGTAAGAAGCAAAGCCCATTAGTTAACATGATGGAAATGTCTGCTATAGCCATTACCATATTGATTCTGCAAGACAGAAATCTGTCAGTTCATTGGAAAGCCAAACTCAGCTTTTTAACAATATGTTACTGTGTTTCCAGCTCATTGTGCTTTTTACATTTGTGTTCTTACAGTTAAAGAGGCATGTGGATCGTGTCCAGTTAATTATGTAGTGACTGAGAAGCACACTGGAAATATACATAGAACCAATTAAATCAGCTAAAATCAGAGTAAATTATTCAAGGAAAGAAGAATATGCACTTAATACATAGGATTAAAAATAAACTGTGGTCTTCGTAATAGACAAGTACCACCACTAACGCATTTTACTCAAAAAGGCTTTCTCACCCATCAGCTCAACCACACAAAAATGTTTCCTCTCATCTCCTCACCTCAGATATAACCATTGGTTATCTTTAAAAAGCATCCATTATACCAGTTATTATTTTTTAAAGAGGGTAATTTTATCGATGTTGTTCAGCAACATCAAGGCTTAATACACTATAGTCCAAAGAAATGATTTAACTGCTTAAAGTCTCTGTCATGCTGACAGTATGACAAAATATCACACATTTCAATTATAAGGATTATGTGCTTTAATAAGAATGATAAAGATTCACAAAAGGGTTTGGGGATGGATGCCCTTTATAGTTAAAAAAAGGCTGAGACCAAAACCAAACTGACTAACAGGTTAAAAGCTGTTCTATAAATATGGCTGAATGGACGAAGAGGTGGAATTAGGGAGGCCAGAACAGGAACTGTCGTGGCAGGAAGATGGACTCTGGGTACCGGATATGACATCATCAGTGGGTGCCGGGAGTGATGTCAACAGGGTCCAGACTGGTGGTAATATCATTGAGAGGCAGGTTCTTTGGCTGGTCTGCAGAAGGACAAAAAGAGTTAGGATCAGGTGACAGCACCAACCTCCAGTCTGACTGAGTAATAATATTATTTGAGCCTGTAAACCGTCTCCTATGCACACGTGTGTGACAGTCCAAATTTACTTTCTTTTTAGCATGCCTTCCTACTGTTTGAAAATACAGTGCCTATAAAAAATATTCACCTCCTTGGAATTTTTCACATTTTATTGTTTGTCACATATGCGCATCAGAGGGTCACCTTCCTGGCTCGTCAAAGTTAAGCACTACAATCCCAGGACAACAAAGGGTGCAATCTCTGTCCACCTTGTCTCCTTTTCCACCCAGACCCTAAAGAAGCCACCCAGTGAGGGCAACTAACCCTGCCTCTTCCAGTCTGGGAGCTGTAAAAGAGGGCAGTCATGGAAGGTGGGCCCTCATTTGGAAGAGGACCCACCTAATGGAAGAAGGTCCAATGACAAGACTGACAACCCTATGACTCCAGGGTTAACCCGACATACCTCTATTGATTTCTGTAGTATTTGTTTGTGCATCAAACAAATAAAGCGGGGGGGGGGAGTCGTGTTTGGTTGGCATCCCAGCATTTCGTCCGAGGTCCTACTACTCGTACTCGACAAGTTATTCAACGTTAAATCTCAGTGCACTTAATTTGTGTTTTTTGACACTGATCAACAGAAAAATACTTTTTAATGTTAAAGTGAAAACAGATTTTTGCAAAGTGGTTCAAAATTATTATAAATATAAAACACAAAATAATCGATCACATAGGAATTTATCCTCTTTAATATGACACAACTCAATTTAGTGTAGCCAGTTAGTTTTAGAGGTCCTATCACTGGTTCAATGATGATCACGTCTGGGGTTTCAGTTGGCCATAGAATAAATAAAAGGCTGTAAATCTTCATAAAGCAGGTTGGGGGTGAGATTCTGTGTTTAACGTCTCAGTTGGAATACTGGAATCCATTTCAGTATATATTGGTGTGCTCATGTCAAAATATGGGTGAGATGTCATCATAATTTAGATCAAAAGATTATGGTAAAGCTACCTGTACTTATTATTCTTTTTTAATGAAAAGACTTTCAAAATAAATACTTAAAAATGTAGTTTTGGTTAAGAGTTTCAGATGACTGACTAATCACTTTTGACTACAATTTCTTGTTCCATCTTTTGTGACAGTTTGCCCAATCAATCAACACCAGCTTGTCTCACTGTTATTGTTTCTATATAAAGTTTTCTAATCTCTACCATCAGCAATTACCTCTTTTGATGTAAAGATGCTCTTGCTGTTTACAGCAGGGTTCACCTGATGGAGACTGGATACCTCACTGCAGGGCACAAGATCAAATGAATATTCGGCTCAGGAGTTTATTATTATTATAGTCGCATTCTTCTTATTAAACCATTACATATTCTACTTTGTCTTTTTCCTTTTTTACCTTTACACTTATCTTAGCCAATGACAATAGACAAATTCTCTTGTCAAGATAAATCTAGCTGCAACTTGAACACCAAGGATTATTCACACATTTTTAAAGACTAATAGACTGCTGCACAGTTATCCTTCAGCTTATAAGTAACAATGACAACATAGCCCTAAAATGTAATGAGATCTATAATGTTAATATTTTAAGTGGAATTCTGCTCAATATATTTACTAATATTTTAAAGGTATCCTGCTACCTATAATATCACATTATACACTTTGTGAAGCATTTAATAGTATTAATAAAATATGACAAGAACATGTTAAACATACTGTAAATCAATATAGACATAATGATCATTTTACCATATTAATAATATTGTTTAATGAGTAGAACATTAAACATTGCAATTCACTGGGTGGCAGGTGGCGCAGCAGTTAGTACTGTCACCAACCCCATCAAGGAGGCTGGGTTTGAATCCTGGCCCAGGCACTACCTTTGCAAAGTTTGTGCGCTCTTCCCATGTCTGTGTGCATTTTTACTTTTTTCTCCCCCCACTCTTCAAAGGCGTGCACAGTAGACATGACCAGTGTATACATTAGAGTGCATTGTTAAGGGCTGGCAGCCTGTCTGTTTACTTCATTTTCCATAAATGTTGCCCAGAAACACTCTAAACTTCAAATGGACTAAGTCGGGTCTGAACTGGACGATTGGCTAGACAAAGAGTAATGTAGTGTTTTTCTTCCTGTTGTACAAACAACGAAAGGTTAAGGAGTGAACAGAATGTTTCTTATATTTGTAACCTAATAGTTATTAAGGCTTAACCAATGACTTAAGCGTAAAATGTTACCAAAATCATTTAAAAGCTGCAAATGCAGTATTAAAGACACTTAGCTGAGTGCACTGCTCAATAATTTACCAGCGTGAAGGGATAATCTATCTGTTCACTCTGTACTGCTTATTTTAATGCAGACAGGCACTCTGTAGAGGATTGTTTTGTACTGCTTTTTATACCTTTGATCAACAGGCAGGCAGAAATTATAAATACAATGAGATGATTTCTAACCTGAAGGCATTTTAGCTTAAGATCGTGACATGGATTTAGTCTCAGGAGAGGTTAGTGCCTTCAAACTTCTTAAACGTGTATTTCAAATACATGAAATGTTTAAGCAAATATATCATCTTATTAAAAGTTTCATGTTATATTTCTGAATGAAATTTCCATTTTTTAAATGTCAAAAATCTTTTTGTACATTCATAGGATACAGTTATAATAAAGGATATGCAAAGTTGACATAATCTGGCTTCAAGGAGGTAATATAGTGGAGGTACTGACAGAATCTCAGTCCAAATGGGTAAAGCTATTGGACATTGAGATCTGACACAGTAAGATTTCTGGGAGTCATTAGGATCTGACAAGATTAAAGTGAAGCAAGGTAAAGCAGCAGGATACCCTGATCTGACAAAAGGAAACTATAAGGTGCTAAATTAAAAGCATGCTAAAATCTGACAGAATTAGACAGCTTCAGGGTAAAATAGTGTTCAAAATGAGATCAGACAGAATCTGATTGTAAGAATGTAAACCTCCATCCATCCATTATCCAACCTGCTATATCCTAACTACAGGGTCACGGGGGTCTGCTGGAGCCAATCCCAGCCAACACAGGGCGCAAGGCAGCAAACAAACCCCGGGCAGGGCAGCAGCCCACCGCAGGGCGCACACACACACACACACCTATACACCAAGCACACACTAGGGACAATTTAGAATTGCTAATGCACCTAACCTGCATGTCTTTGGACTGTGGGAGGAATCTGGAGCAAACCCACGCAGACATGGAGGGAGGACCCGGGAAGCGAACCCAGGTCTCCTAACTGCGAGGAAGCAGCACTACCCACTGCGCCACTGTGCCGCCCGAATGTAAACCTCACACTTAAAATTGGGATGAATCTGAGTCAAAGTAATTCAACATGCAGGTTGCTGAGATCTGTTAAGATCAGACTCTTCTCAGGTACTAAAAATTGAGAGGAGGCAAAGTGGTAAGGAATTAAGATTAGCATGAATCTGACTCCAAGGAGGTGAAGGTTCTAATTACTGGGGTCAAGCAGAATCCAGAGCGGAGTCCATGGATGCAAACTTTTTGGTTGGCGAGATTTAAGTGGATCATACTCCTAATTGTAGATGAAATTTGACAGAATCATATTTTAAAGAGTTAAAGTGTAATTTGTTTGACATTCATGCGCAGAGGACCTCCTCACAGGCTTTGTTGAGGTTTGTATCACTAAC
Organism: Erpetoichthys calabaricus; assembly: GCF_900747795.2. Taxonomy (NCBI): domain Eukaryota; kingdom Metazoa; phylum Chordata; class Cladistia; order Polypteriformes; family Polypteridae; genus Erpetoichthys; species Erpetoichthys calabaricus. The sequence continues at coordinate 95,890,592 of NC_041401.2, read as the reverse complement.
GCTGTCATCTCCTTCTTTCCCCATAGTTCTGAGAAACCTCCCAGTGAGGGCAACTAACCCTGCCCCTTCTGGTTCAGCCTCCATAAAAACCCAAGCCTCCCTGAAGGAGGTGTTATTTCTGGCATGAAGGACCTGCTGGACATCAACATGGCACTGCCAGATCTAAACACTAGCATGGTGAATTGCTCTCGTACTAAAGTGACTATAGCTGCAGCTGGAAGTCCCATTTTACTTATGGTGCCAAATAGAGTTCCTTCACGGTGCAGTAGTATATCAGCCAGTGAAATCGCTGTGGAAAAAGCTGTATGTTGTTATGGTTGTGCCTTTGTCCAGAAACAGCTCCATAAGCTTTATGACCACAGACTCAGAAAGTCTTTGCCCTGGGTTGTAACTCAAAACACAGTTCTCAAAAAAACGTTGGCAGATGACCAAAATCACAGCAAATCTTGTTTTTCACACGTTCTGCACAGGTATCTTTGTTGTCAAAGCGCAAATGCAGCATGGTAGTCTGATAGCGGTCATGAGGACATCGTATCTTTGATTGCTGGTACAACAAATAGTTCTGAGCAGGCATCAATCTCAGCACCAACTCTGGTCATCACTGCTCTTGGGAAAAGAATGGAGATAAATGCCATCAACTCAGAGAGGGAGAGGCTACTTCATTGTACCATGTGAATGTCACTGACAGAATAAAATTGAATAATAAAAAAATGCACTAACTTTTACAAGTAGCCAAAATTTACACCAGTTGTTACAGACTCAAATCAAATGTATGTTTTTATTATATTATAGTAATAATAATAACAGCTCACTATTCAAAACGAGGAGCACCCAGACTCAAATCCGCAACCTTTTGGTTGCAAGACAGCAATTCTTACCTCTGCACCATCCAAGAATACATATTAACTTTCTTACGATTGACATTTGAGCTTGGGTTTTTAACTCATCGACAGCAACATGTAAATTGAATGGGGTTTTTTTTTGGTTATATTCTTGAATAAAAGCACACGTTTATATGATATTTGGGCTAAAGTCTTCACAATTACACACTTCACAAAATTATTAGTATAACATGGAAAAAGTTTCTGTTTTAGTTATGTGTTCAACATTTCTTGCCTAAAGATTTTCCTGTCATCCTACATTTACACAGATCATTGTGGACACAGAACACACATGAAATGATTGTATTCCAAATACCGAATATTATTTACCCTATACAATTCCAGACACCTCGCCCCCAAGTAAAGAGAACTGAGCTGTGAGAATATTCCGCCTGACTCGATTTCAGCTACGTCAGTGGGGGATGGGATAGCAGGCTGCTTGTGCTGATTGACACATTTTCAAAACAAAAGACAGTGATGGAGAGGTGTGAAGGGATTTAAGGTGGCCTGTGATTACGACTTTTTTCGTAGGCTACAGGGATTCTAGTGTTATCTCTTTATAACAGGAAGTGCACATCAGAGAGCATTTCTTTTATTTTTCCTTTTGGTGTACTTGGACAATAAATGGGACAACTCGGTTGGGGTCTCCAAATTTTCTCAGTTTGTGAGAATATATAGTCAAGAACAGGAGCATTGGGCATGACTCATGGGTTGACCAAGTATCCCCAATATAATAATAATATAACCCCATTATTACTATTACGGAGAAGGATTTGAATGTGACACCACAACTAACCTGTTTGCTTTAGAATAGAGGAGAACTATTCAGAGCACTGATGAGTTCACTTCTGCTAAGGATAATGACTACACCACCTCTTCCACTTCTGATACACCATAAAAGTCAGCACCAATGGGAAGAGGTCGTCATTTTGACACCAGACTTTTGTCAGAAACACCTTGACCACGGGCTCCTTAAACTTTGGCATCATTATATGCCCAGCGATTCATATTTACTATCTTTTTTCAGGCCCTCAACAATGGACATTAAAGAGAATACTTGCTGGTACTCCAACTCTTATTATTGTTTTCTTCTGCATTTTTATAGTGGCGTAGTCAGCATGATTCCCTGGCGAAATGGCAATCCAGGTAGACCTTGTAGCACTCATACAATCATTGACTGATCATGTCACACAACTTCTCTTGCAAGTTATGAACCAACACACCAGCAATGCGGAGGCAGAAGCACAACAGAAGACAGAAGCAGCCATTCAGCAAGAATTAGTATTTGGACCCTCGCATGTACTTCTGACACTTCATAAATCTGATTATATTGTGGCATATTTTCTCATTTTTGAATGCATGGCTATACTGCAAAACTTGTCTAAATACAATACACTACAATTTATTTTTGTATAGCCCAAAATCACACAAGGATACACGAAGTGGGCTTGAAAAAGACTTGTTTTTTGACAGCTCCTCAGCCTTGACTCTTTAAGACAAGAAAAAACTCCCAAAAGCCTAAAGCCATTTGGACTCATATAATCACCCCCTTACTAACCGAAGAAGCACAACACGTTAATTCTGATATGACCTAGTGAAGAAAGAAATACTTGCCCGATACAGGGTCACTCCAGATACAGTATTTGTAGCCAAAAGTCACTCCATAAGAGTTCAGCATTTTGACTTGTGGGGAAAATGAACCCAACGGCTATGGCCAGACAAGAACAACCCCCAAACACATTGTGGAAATTGTTGCCTATAATTATTTAATTGATGCTCATCCAGCCTTGCAAGCAGGTGCTCCAACTTTTAGAGAAAACATGGGAGTTGGTGGCAGGATTGGCACTCCAGCCACCATTAAAAACCTCACACTGCTCCAGTGTGGTTCTGAGGTGTCACCTGCTGCACTCGGGTCCCAATTAAGGTGGTTCGTTGTGTGGTGGGTGTGGCAATGTGCTATCAGTGTGTGTTCCCAACCTCTCTCCCTCTCTCCGAGCCTCTTGCAAGGCTTTTAAGAAAGGAAACCTGGATAAAAATTGAAGTGCCACTGGACTACTATTGAAGGCAATACCAGCAATGAATGAAAGAGGACCAGATCTCCCCGCCAGCACCACTCTGAACCAACACAACATGAATTTAGTTTTGTTCCCAGAAATGGTTACATTTCTTTTGGTTTTCAAATTGGAGTACTGGCAGGTCAAGTGACTTGCTCATGGTCATACAGTGTCAGTGTTTGAACCCTCAACCTCAGGGTTTGAAGTCCAAAGCCTTAACCACTACAGCACAGTTCCCACCTCATATTCAAATTCTCAGCACACTGGCAGAGTCTTTATGAGATCAAAGAGCACAAGACTAGTAGAGTATGTGATGAAACAACCCCATCGGAGACCTTTATTATTAATTTGCTTATAGTTTGGAAGGAAAGAATGGAGAACTGTCCTACCAGGGAAAACACCCTAGTACTCTTTGCTGAGACTATCAATTTTGGCGACACATCAGCCCCTGACCAAACAGCCTAAATAAATGAAGTTATGGCAAGTGTGGATGGTGTTGTTAATACTAACCTAAGCCGAACCAGTCTGATTATGCACATCATCATCATGGAACCAGGTGTAATTGCATCCCTACTGAATCCCTGAGGCCAAACTCAACAAACGTAACAAAGACCAGAAGATTATCAAAAAGATGGGCATTATCAAAAAGAGTAACAGTCCTTGGTCTATCATACTGGTACTCAAGGTTGATGGGACTTGGCGGTTTTCTAATGTCTTTTGCTGTCTTAACCAGGTATCTTGTTTTTATGCCTACTCAATGCCTTAGATGGATGATCTCATCGAGGAACTGGGAAATGCGTGTTTTCTTCTGATGTTAGATATGACCAAGGGCTGTTGGCAAGTTCCATTAACCCATGAAGCTTCTTCTTCTTCTTTCAGCTGCTCCCGTTAGGGGTCATCACAGTGGATCATCTTCTTCCATATCTTTCTGTCCTCTGCATCTTGTTCGGTTACACCAATCACCTGCATGTTCTCTCTCCATCCATAAACCTTCTCTTAGGCCTTCCTCTTTTCCTCTTGCCTGGCAGCTCTGTCCTTAGCATTCTTCTCCCAATATACCCAGCATCTCTCCTCTGCACATGTCCAAACCAATGCAATCTTGCCTCTCTGACTTTTTTTCCCCTACCGTCCAACATAAGCTGACCCACTAATGTACTCATTTCTAATCCTATCCATCCTTGTCACTTCCAATGCAAATCTTAGCATCTTTAAATATGCTGCCTCCAGCTCTGTCTCCTGCTTTCTGGTCAGTGCCACTGTCTCCAACCCATATAATATAGTTGGTCTCACTACCATCCTGTAGACCTTCCCTTTCACTCTGGATGATATCCGTCTGTCACAAATTACTCCTGACACACTTCTCCACCCACTCCACCCTGCCTACACTTTATTCTTCACCTCTCTTCCACACTCCCCATTACTCCCAAGTATTTAAACTGATCGACCTTTGCCAACTCTACTCCCTGCATCCTCAACATTCCACTGACCTCCCTCTCATTTACACACATGTATTCTGTCTTGTTCCTACTGACCTTCATTCCTTTCCTCTCTAGAGCATATCTCCACCTCTACAGGGTCTCCTCCATGGGGACTCCTGTCTAATTTTCTCTGTCAACCTGTCCATGACCATTGCAAATAAGAAAGGGCTCAGAGCTGACCCCTGATGTTAAATTACTTCCACCTTAAACACATCTGTCAGTCCTACTGCAGACCTCACCACTTTCACACTTCCCTCTTACTTATCTTGCACCACTCTTACATACTTCTCTGCCATTCTCAACATCCCCATACAATACCACAACTCCCCTCTAGCACCCTGTCATATGCTTTCTCTAGGTCTACAAAGAATCAATTCAACTCCTTCTGGCCTTCTTTATACTTCTCCATCAACACCCTCAGAGCAAACATTGCATCTGTACATAGTGCTCTCTCCCAGCATGAAACCATACTGCTGCTCACTAATCATCACCTCACTTCTTAAAATAGCTTCCACTGTATATACTGAATATTCTGAGTGACTTCAGAAGGTGTATTTAAAAGAAGCCCACAACCCATCTCTCAGCATCCAATTGTCAGATCTTCCCAAAGTTTGATTGAGTCAGACATTATGCACCTTCACTCATTTGAGTCTAATAATTTCTCCTTCAGCTTCCATTCATTGCAGTTTGATACTGTGACAAATCTCACTAATCATGAATAAAATAATTTTGTCTTGATGTCTTAGTATACCTCTATATTACTTCACCAGATTACGATTTGGTCACATGTCTGTATATTTTCCATATCAGGGAATGATCCAGACAGATCTTATTATTCTGTACCTTTACCACTTTAGAGATAGATTCTGTCAGATCTTAGCACTCTTCAAGTCTCCTTTCACTCAGGTCTTCAACAGACCTCAGTATCATATAACTTGCCCTCACTAGAGAATGATCCTGTCAAATATAAGAACCTTTCAGGAGTCAGATGCTCTAAAATATCAGCATTCTGAAACTTCACATCTTTGAACTTAAGACTATAAAATCTCTTAGAAGGCTACTACTTTACCTCAATCATATCTGCTATGAACAGATCACATTATCAAGAAGCATTCCTTAATCTTCACAGATCTCAACATTGTGCACCTCTGCATCACACTGTTTTCTTTAGCCTGAATATGTACAAAATATTATCTCTGTTTTCATTTTTTTTCTTGTTTATCTTTGTGTAGATCTAATAGGGGGCCCTTTGTGTCTGGAATCCCTTCTGCCTCATGGGGACTACAGGGGTATTTCCAATATCAGTGACTATGGATTTACATATGTTGTAATAACTTTTTTTTTAAATAGTGTTATATTTTTATTGTGGGTTTTCTGTGAAGTTGTTTACTATACCCATTGTACAAAATGTGTGATTATTACTGTGCTATTATGACCTGTGCTGAACTTCAGAGCTGTACATAATTTGTGGTCTATTCTCCTTAAATCCCAAAAGTAGAAATACCAGTAATATTGACAAGGAAACAGTGAATTTCTTACTCTGTAAATGTTTGTTGCTTTCCTTCATTATAAGTAATAACTACACAGATAACAGGCTAATAATCGCCTTGATTTCAGAAATATGGCTTGCCAACTGAGATGTTACTCGGGCCCATCCCATCTGCAGATTCTGGTCTCACCCCTGATTGAGAGCAGCTCATTGGCCAACAATAATCATGGATCTTTATGCAGGAGTTTGTCATGTGCTGCACAAACCATATTGGAATAACTGGCATGTATAACAACACCCTGAGGGGCTTTAGCAGAGAGACGCCTGCGGGATACTGTTTTACTGAGAGAAACCTACACTTAAATACCTACAATTAGCAGATTGCTTGTTAATTAATGTCAAACATAGGCACAACAGGACTACAGAGGAGTGGGGGTGAGATACACATTCCCACACACTCAGTAAATTAAGGGAATGGGAATAAGGCTGATTACAGAAATTGCATGCACTGCATACTCTGAGAAGTGAAAGGGATATAGATGGCTGGATTACAAAGGAGAACTGGGATAAAAACCATATGGCATTACTGACTGTAGCTGTGTTTTCCCAAAATTACCAAAGTTCAGCAGCTCTAGTATGCAAGAATGGATTCTGGCAAAAGCTTGATGCGTTGAAATGATTCCACAGACAAAATATCTTCATTTTAAAAGCTTTAGTAAAAATTCAAAGTAAAATAGTTCAAAAATAGAGAAAAAAATTGATATAGAAAAAAAAATGTTCTTGTTTAAGAAAAGTTTGGTTTAAAGTTTATATATCTTGTTTCATTCTTTAAGTTTACTTATAAAGCTGAACCATTTCTAAGTGTTTAGAAAACTGTACGCTTATCCCATCTACAAACGGCAAATGGGTCTTTCAGTCTATGCTAGCAATGGGACCTGCTCTAAACAACAACGGACTCAATTAACACACTGTATCTATCTCATATTAACTTACAGGGAGTAAAAGACTATACCTGTGGTGTTATGGGTCCACAGCTCTTGCAGCAAAGGTCGTTTTATTTAAATAAATAATCGCCGTGCTCACTGCTTAGCGAGGGGGCGTGGTGGATGTAGCAAGCCGCAGGGCGATCTGCGGTGTGGGCGGTTTTCACCTAAGTGCACAGGTGGGAAACTGCCCACATCCATGATTGTTCCTGTGGCTAATGTGCTGCAGCTGCTATGTCCTCTCCGCATATATAGAGAACCGCGAGCGGGTTAAGCGGGAGAGAGAGAGAAAAAGTAGAAGAGGAAAAAAAGAAACGGAGGTTGCAGGAAATAGCAGGAGGAGAAAGTCGGTGCGGGAGAGCGAGCGAGTGCAGGCTCGTCAGCAGCTGTACTGGTAGCTTGGGTGTATGGCCAACACCCGAAGTGTAGCAGCAGTGGTCTATGTCTATGAAATAAAATTATGTTCTATTCAATTTAAACAAACACTAATATGAATTTAACTTAAAGCATTAATTTTCTAAGATTGGCTCTTACACTGACTTTCATGAATTTTTGAAATAAGAAAAAAAAATCATGTGAAAAATGTGCATAAAATTAGTTTAGGTCAGCAGCTTTATTGCATTGATATGAGCTAAATACTATTGCTTTTCATTGTTGTTGCTTCAGGTCTTGTTGCTTTTGTTATGAAATTGTGTCTCTTGATAATAAGAAATAAAAAGAGAGAGATATTGAGAACAAATCCAATGACACACCTAACTAGGGTCCCATCTAAGGTAATGCTGCTAAATTAGACTGCAACCCTATAATTGGTTTAGGTGGATTTGAAAAAGGACAGATGATGGAATCTTTACTAGTCTAATGTCAGGAAACAGATTTGATTTTTTAATTATTCTGCAAACCTTTGTGAAAACATGTAATTTTGGGTTATTATAAATTGTTGGACAAAATGGCAAATTTATCCATTTAAAATTTAACCTACAACATAATAAAGTGTGCATAAAATAAAGGGTTCTGAATACTTTCTGAATCCACTTTATGCTTTGTGGTGGCACATATTACTATGATTTATTTGCTAAAAGGGAGATGTAATGGGTAAGCCTTTACACTCTCAAGGTCACACCTCTGGCTCACTATGTGACCTTCACCGTACTTCAGTTTTTATATGTGCCTTGGAATGGTGTTCACAACTGAATGATGCTATATAATTTGTTTGTGAATCTTATTTATATGTAAATTTTTTATGTTTGGGCACAGTCGCAGTGCAACTGCTTTGTAGTAAAGAGACCCAGGTTCTCATTCCAGGTCCTCCCTGCATGTTATCTCTGTGTCTGCATGGGTTTCCTCTGGATGCTTTGGTGTCCACCCACTGCCCAAAGACATACAGGTTAGGTGAATTGAAATTGCTAAAAATTGTGTGTGTGTGTGTGTGTGTGTGCGTGCGTGTGTGCGTGTGTGTGTTAGTCCTGTGATGGACTCGCACCCTTGCGCAATATGCTAGCTGGGATAAGCTCCAGCACCACTGGCCCTGGTCTGGATTAAGTGGGTTAGAAAATGACAAAATTATTTTTATATTGGACATAATTCCTGACAGTTTTTTCATATACACAAACTGTAGCAGTATGGTCAACTTATGTGGCTTTCTCAGTATCATAGAATAATTGCATGGGGGGAATCTAAATGACCTTCTGGTTTCTAGTCATTCTCTTTAATAAGAACATAATAAAAGCTTTGGCAAGGACAGACCATTCATCCTAATACAGATTGTCAATCTTTATTTACCTAATGTTTTCAAAATATCATCAAGCCAAGATCTGAAGCTCCCCAAAGTATTACAGTCAACTGCACTGCTTGATAAATAATTCCATGTATCTATGAATATGAACATGATCCCGACTGTTTTGTAAAATAACTTCATAAAGACAGAAACTTGACAATTTAAGGGCATTAACTTAGTAAAATAGTAAATAATTGTGTTAGCTAAATCTGTTAAGTAGAAAAAGTACAAAAACATTCTTTTTATTACTTGTCAACCATGTTAAAACTGTTTTCCACAAGAGAACCATCCATACTTTTTCTATTACATCAGGGGTCCTCAATCACAGTCCTGGAGGGCCGCAGTGCCTGCAGTTTTTTGTTCTAACCCGGCTACTTAATTAGAAATCAATTCTTGTCAATAGTTTAATTTCCTGGCTTGCTAATGCTTTAACTCTGCTATGTCAGGTCATTCTAACATCCTTGATTTTCTTTCCCTTTCTAAGGATATCATCCAAATGATTTGAAGGCTAAAATGGATGAGTAATTCTCAGTCCTTCACTTTTTTCTCTTCACTTTCCTTCCAAGTATTTAATTAAACCCAATAGTGCATGATAAATCCACACAGGTGTAAATGGTAACAAGCTAAATGGAGAAATGCTGGTCTCTTTTGTCATTTGCATCTTATTGCTAATTAGGAGCAATTAAAAACTGAGAATACAGCTGTTTAAGACTAAAATAAGCAATAAGGGTTCAAAATCTTAACGAGCGAGACAACTAAAGTGAAGCAGAAGTGTTACTTGAGCAATAAGTGTTTCTTATTAAGCAACTGGGTTGGAGCAAAAACCTGCAGCCACTACAGCCCTCCAGGACCGTGACTGAGGACCCCTAATTACATAGTCACATTCTGTCATGTCAAGACTCGCCACAAGACATTAGCCAGCCCAGGGTTCTAGGGGACACTCACACACACATCCAGCTCAGTAAGACACTTTAGAGTCTTAGATATGTGCAATAAAGATAGGGAAACCAATAGAAATCCCTTTATGAACATAGGAAGAACATTGAAACTACATGCACACAGTGAGCAAGCCCGGAATGCGTAATGAGTGCAAGACGGATACATTAAGCATTGCGTTACCATGGACCCTTTTGGGCAGAAATAAAAACCTAAAATAAAAGTAAATTGGAAAGATAATGAAATGCCTTACACTAAATGATAAACAGCTATTTTGATAGGTGAGTGTGCAATAACGTTTATCAATTTCCTTTGAAAAAAGGGGATGGAGTGTATATGGATGTTTATATTTGAACACTGGTACAGAATTCATGTAAGTGCTGGGAAGCCTTACAGCTCCTTAGACCTAAAATGAAATGCTGGTTCAGTTATTGACTATGTGACCTTTGCATGTTCTTCCTGTCTTCTCCAGCTACTTTGAATTTGCTCTCACATACAACATATGAAATTTAGCATCACTAGATTGGGCCAATGTGAGTTAATGACTGAGATTATCCTGCTCCAACGGTGCTTTCAAACTTGCACCCCATGCTTCCAGGATAAGTTCTAATTCCCTTTGACCAATAATTTATCTTAAGAAGGTTCAAGAATATGTGGATAGATGTGTGACTGATGCCCAGCAGTGGACCCTGTACAGAACTAGTCCTTGCCTTGAGTCCAAAACTGCCAGGAAAGATTCTGGCTTTCTCTTGAACCTGAAAAAGAAATAAGCATGTTCAAACAATGGAAAGGTATATCTCTTTCAAAATATACATTGGGTGATAAGACATGATCTATGTACAGTATGGCTCTGTGTGTGTGTGTGTGTGTGCGTGTGTGTGTGTGTGTGTGTGTCAGTGAGATGGGTACAGTGCATTGAACCTGCACTGTTCATTTGTGTGATCTTACGAAAGTGTTTATTTGGTCATCAATGGGCTAACATTGTTCATCCAGTTCATGGTCTTGGAGAGGATGGTCTATCCCAGGATACAAGACAATCAAGGTGCACACACATCTACACACTTTTACACTAGGCCTGCTTATAGTTTAAAATTAACCTCACTCACACATTTCTAGGAATGAAAGAAAAACTGTGGTACCTGGTGGAAAACATATACCAACAGAGGCAGAGCATGCAAACTCCAACAGGCAATGGTCAGACAAGGATTTGAACCCAAGACTTTGGAAGTATGAGGCAACAACACTAACCTCCGAATAGTCTGGATCAACTATCACATCTTCAATTGTAATGCCACAAGGAAGAAATCTTCTTAAGTTAGAAAGGCAGACCATGTAACACATCACAGACACATTTCAATTTAAATACACAAAGCCACCTAATAGCAATAAAGTCACTGGAGGAAAACATGAATATGAGCAGAACATAGGGACACCACAAAAAAGGCAACTGAGGAACTGATCACAGGAACAATGTGATATGTCTAAATTAATTCAAGATGTCTTAAAATGATTTAAAGATATTACTAAATGATAATTTGGCTTGCTATATAGGAACCTATACTTCTAGGAATGTCTGTGCGAGAGAGAGAGACTAGATCCAAGTACCCACACATAATAGAAATATTTTCCAGAATTAACACAGACAGAACAATTATGTAGTTTTGGCAAGGGTTCAAGAAAAATGGCAAACCAGGTAGCTTAAGTCTCCATCCCATTTTCTTAACAGGAGTGTGAGCGCTAAGGCAAACTTTGAAAGTAATTATCTGATTCATTGATTTTCCAATAAGTCCTTTTTTCTCAAAGGTAGATGGTGCTGTTTTATTTTACCCCTGAATAAATTTGATAGAATCAATTTCATCCAAAATTAGTTGAGCAGTTTAGGTGCCCCAGTACTCCAGATTGGCTCCATTATTGATTGCTTTAGCAAAACACTCTGCCTTTTTTATTTAGTAGTGTTTAGTTAAAATTGAAACATAATTCCAGGATAAAAACACCTTTGCTTTCAACCTTGGTCAAAAAAGCTGAAATGACCGAAATTCAATTTTCTTGCTAAATTACTGCTTCTGGCTGGGGACCAGCTCACCATATTCTGAGACTATTGATCCCAATAGATGAGCAGACCAGGTGGTATGTTTGGCTTAATAACAAAGGGACAAAGTATATAGACATTACTAATGGGGCATCATCCCCTCTGCTTCATAGAGCAGTGAAATGTAAGAAGATTCAAGATTTGGTGCCTTGAGAATGGTGCAGATGGCTACCTTTAAAAATCTGTGCAGGAATAATGTTCCTGGGAGCTTTTAGCTAAATATTAACAAAATTTTGTTTATTTTGTTGATCAGTTGGGCACATCTTACCTTGTTACTTTCATGGTCAATTAGAAGGGCAAGCATTGTGCAGCTTTTTTTACAGCTGTAATTGACAATAAACTAGACAGGCAGTATGGCCTAGTGGCTACTGTGTTGAAACAGGGTTACAGTACATTGAATAACTGTCTCAGTGTGTGGTGCCTGCAAGAGGAGCAACTGTAACTATGATCAGGATCACCCAATGTGCCTACTGTGGCTTGTTCCTCCAGAGCCTACATGTTCTCAGCCTCATGGTGGATTGGACACAAGAAATGTGACTAGATGAGTGGAGCAAGATCTCTCATAAGCAAAAGGCCCAGTTACATTATATAATTGTTCAGTGATTTTCAGTTTCGGACTTCATTTACATAATCTTAGTACGTCAGGAGCAGCTGCACTGTGCTCTTGTCACATTCAGTTGTGTCGTTGAACATCCTCAGTGATTCAGTCCAACCAGTCTGTGACTCAGGGTCTATGACGAATAAGGAAAACGTGTGTTTTGGACATTGCAAACAGAAGAGAGGCACGTCTACCTGATGTCTTGTGTTTTTATGCACCGTAACAGAATGGCAAAAATACAAAAGGGCCAAGATTGTGTATCAACTCACCATACCTGTAAAACATGTATACAGCACTGGCTCTGTCAGGCAGCACATTATTGGTGGTCAGAAAAGGAATCAAGTTTGTGATACTTTGGAAATGTGAAACCGTGCAAGTTGTCATGTTGTTATCTAGTTTGTCATGCTATTGCTAGTCATGTAGTCTGATATCCTCAGACAAAAAAATCAGCAATTCAGTCGGCAAGTTTGGCATTTCCCCCAACTAGAAGTTGTATAATTGAACATTGGCTTAAGAAGTACTGTTATTGGTGGCGTCGTGCCATTACTGCATTGCATCAGGTCATTCTATGTGTAACATCTCACCTTTTCTGAAAACGCTTCCATGATTATACAGTACATGTGAATTCTCAACGATTTAGACATGGAGAAGGTATGAGAACAAAATTTTACAAATGCATTGAGATTGGGTTGTCTTATATTAGAAGCATAAATGGCAAGTTGCAGAAATGGCCTCAAGGATATTTTTAATTACTTTTTTTCCTCTATCTGGGAGCTGGTTTGAAGCACAATAACAAAATTCAAGAATAAGTGTTAATTTGAATTCATCTAGAGCAATGGGACAGAGCAGATTTTACATTTTTAACTTAGAGTGAAATTGGCTGAGCACTTGTCTATTCATTAGGTGTTATAGGTACATTAAGCTTCTCCTGTATTGTTAGCCAAGCAAAGTCATATAACCATAAGGCTTTAATTAGAGTGCCTATAAAAATTATTAACATTTTTATTGTTTTACAATATTGAATCAGTGTGAATTTAATTCACTGTTTTTGACAATGATCAACATAGAAAGACTCTTTAATGTCAAAGTGAAAACAGGTCTGTGCAAATCTATCTAAATTAATTGCAAATATAAAACAAAAATAATTGTTCACTAAGTATTCAATCTCTTTAATATGACACACTTACATATGATGCTGCCAACTGGTTCCAGACTTCACAAAATTAGTTCAGTGGTGATCATCTGTCCAAGGTTTCAACTGATTGTAGTATAAATGTACTTTATTTGCAAGATCCAACTTGTGGTGAGTTAGTATCCTGACCTTACCTAAACAATGAAGACAAAATAACACTTCAAGCAACTCCATGAAAAGGTGATTGAAAAGCATAAGTCAGGGGACGGATACAAGAAAATACATAACTCACTGAATACCCATTTCAGTCCAGTTAAATCAATCATTAAGAAACTGAATGAGTTTGGTACAGTAGTAAATTTGCCTAGAGCAGGCCATCCACAAAAATTGAGCGATCATGCAAGAAAAAGACAAGTGAAGGAGGTCATCAAAAGACTCTGAAATCTGAAGAAGTTACAAGCTACAATGAGTGAGACTGGAGAGTTTAAAAAAACACAACGTTATGGGAGAGTGGCAATGTGAAAGCCACTGTTAAAAATAATAGATGATATGACGACACATGAGAGATTTTGAACTCAGCTGGAAGAAGGTTTTACAGTCTAATGAGACCAAAATTGAACTTTTTGGCCATCAGACTAAATGTCATGTTTGAAAAATGTACATTATCAAAAACACACCATTCCACATTGAAACACAGTGGTGGCAACATCATGATGTAATAATAATAATAATTCATTACATTTATATAGCGCTTTTCTCAGTACTCAAAGCACTATCCGCACAGGGAGGAACTGGGAAGCGAACCCACAATCTTCTCTGCAGCCTGCCCTGGAAGGATTGTGAGGGATACAGGATAAAATGAATGACTCCAGCAACATCCTGGGAAATTCTGGAAGAAACCTTGATAAAGTCTGCAAGGAAGAAGATTTGTTTTCCAGCAAGATAACGACCACAAACATAAAGTCCAACTTGCAAAGCAATGGCTCAAAAGCAACAATATTAATGTTGGGTAATGGCAGAGTCAGAGTCCACATCACAATCCATTTGAGAATTTGTGACTACACATGAAAAAAACTGTTCACCGTCAATTACCATACAACCTGAGTGAATTTGAGCAGTTTTGAAGGGGCTGAAAACTTATGCAATCAATTATGTTGTTTTATATTTGTAAATATATAGACAACTTTTGGTTTAACTTTGACATTAAAGAGTCTTTTTCTGTTGATCAATGTCAAAAAAGTTCAGTTAAATCCACTTTGATTCAATGGTGTACAACAATAAAAAATGAAAACTTCCAAGGGGTAAATACTTTTGTTAGGCACTATATGTGGAAGGTAATGTCACTTACACTATATGGTCAAAAGTTGGTGGACACCTGACTGTCACATCTATATGAGCATGTTGGACATCCGATTTCAAAACCATGAGCATTAATATGGAGTCTGGCCAACCCCCACCTTCTGTTGCAGCCCTATTAACCTCCACTATTCCTGGAAGGCTTTCCACTGGATTTTCTATGGGAATTTGTTGCCATTCAGCAAAAAGAGTATTTGTGAGATCAGGTAATGATGTTGGTTGAGAAGACCTGGCTTGCAATCAGCATCCCAATATCTGAAAGGGGTTCAGATCAGGCCTCTGTACAGGCCACTTAAATTTGTCAACACCAAACTTGTTTAAACATATCTTTACGAATCTATCTTTTGAGCACAGAATCACAGTCATCCAACAACAGAAAAGGGCCTTACTTATGTAGTTGCTACAGAGCGCACATTTGTCCAAAATGTTTTTGTATGATGTGGCTTTAACAGTACCCTTCACTTGAACCAAGAGGCCTAGCACAAACCCTGCCATTATCACTTCTCCACACAAACTTCATAGTAGACACTGTGCTGTTCAGAAGTTAGCATTCTCCCAGCATCCAACAAACCCAGATTCATCCATCAAACTGCCAGATAGTAAAGCATGATTCATCACTCCAGAGGATATGTTTTCCTAGCTCTGGACACCAATGGTGGCATGTTTTACACCACTCTAGCCAACCTTGGCATTGCACATGGTTTTTTAGACTTGTGTAAGGCTACTCTGCAATGGAAGGTCCTTTCATGAAGCTCCCAATATACAGTTCAGTCCTTGTGGTGATGCTGCTTCCAGAGGCAGTTTGGAATTCTGTTGTGAGTGATGAAACACAGGATTGGCCATTTTTACACACCATGTGCCCCACTCTGTGAGTTTCATTTGGTCTATCACTTCATGACCAAGCTGTTGTTGCTCCTAGATGCATCCACTTCACAATAATAGCACTTACAGGTGACTGGGACAGAACCAACAACTGAAATTTCACATACTAACTTGGGAAAAAGTGGCATCCTATGACAGTGTCACATTTAAAGTCACTGAGCTCTTTAGTATCACCCATTCTACTGCCAGTGACGTTAATACTTTGGAGGTATGTCTACATAGTGCATTTGTTATTTTTCTTTCACAAAGCATGTAGACACATTTTATGTGCATGTGTAAGTCGATGACAACATTTTGTTTTATAATCATCTACACATTTTTTAACCAAACTATTTAACACTGGTGTAAGAGCCAAAGTTAGAACATTAATGCTTTAAGTTAGACTCATATTAGTGTTTGCTTAATTTGAATAGAATACAATCTTCTCTCATAGCTATAGATTATGGTATAGCCTTTTACCCCCTGTAAGTTAACATGAGATAGAACTTTCTTAGCTATATATCTGCAATACAGTGTGTTAATTAAGTGAGTGTGTGTGTTTGGAAGAGTCCCATAGCTAGTATGGCATAGACATACTGTTTACTGACCAAAATGGTTCAACTGTATTAGAAAACTGTATTAGAGAAACAAACAAGATATATAAGCCTTAAAGAAAACTTTTTCTAACTTTATTTTGCAATACCAATTTTTCTCTATTTTTGTGTGAACTGTTTTACTTTGAATTGTTACTAAAGCTTTTGAAAACGAAGATATTTTGTTTGTGGAATCATTTCAACATGTCAGGCTATTGCTAGAATCCCACGAAGCAAGCTAAAGCAGCAGAATCTTGGTAATTTTGGTTTAAACACAGCTACAACTGGATCAGGTGAATAACCTTGTGGCTATACTAGTACTTTCAATTATGAAGTAAATTAATGTAAGAAATTATTACTAGTTATTTTGATAGCATATGCATGTTATCATTTCATGTGTAACACTGTTTACTGTTGAAATCAACAGAGCGTATTAAGCGATGACTAGAATCTGTAGGTGTGGATGCCAACAGCATCATCTTCTAAAAACGGTTTAGCTAGAGTATCAAGAAAGCCTGTTTTAGAAATGGTCTTCTAAAAACGGTTTAGCTAGAGTATCAAGAAAGCCTGTTTTAGAAATGGTGCAAGCAGAAGGTGCAGATGATTTTTATGTCACTGACACATCATGTATGATGAAGATTACACTATATGATAAGAAAAACTCCTGCAGTTGAGTTTTGCAGATAAAGCATTACTCATCCTTTGGAAAACAAAATACATTTCCGAATGCTAACAAAAGGCCTTCCTGTCACAGGACCATTTTAGGGATGGTTCACTGAACTAAATGATTTATGTCAGCATGTGCTTAACACACTGAGCTTAGTGTAAAGATATAGGAAGAACAGAATTATGATTACATGGCATAACTGAAAAAGAGAGAATGTAATTGGAAAAGAAGTAGAGTTTTCTCAACATTCATAAGCCTTCAGAGCATTTCCACGCTTTACAAAACTGCAGGATACAATAAGATGAACTTCACTACCTACTGGAATAAATAATGCAACTATTGATAGTGTGGAATGCATACCCCCAGACACAGACAGACAGACACCAGAATGTCCAAACACACTTCTTTTATTTTCTTTCAGCACCACAATGCCTTCCTTCACCAACTCTTTCTTCTTCTTTCTCTTTTTCTCTTCTTCTTCTCTTCTCACCTTCGACCTCCTCTCTCTTCTCTCTCTTCTTCTTCTTCTTCTCTTTCACCTTCGACCTCCTCTCGCCAACTCACAAGCTTCGTCTTCTTCCTCCCAACTCTGGCTCTCTTAGTGGAGGGAGGCGACCCCTTTTATTATGACCCGGATGAGCCCCAGGTGCTCCCCCTGACATCCCTTCCTGGTGTGGCGGAAGTGTCAGGAGAGCACCTGGAAGCACACCGGGTGCCCTTGGGATTACTTCCGGCAGCACTTCCTGGTGTGGCAGAAGTGCTGCCATCCAGGACTCCCTAACTGTCCGGGCGCCCCCTGGCGGTGGCCACGTCTTCTCACAGTGGTGAGTGTCCTGGCTCCATTCATGTGGCTCCCAATAAGGCCCGGGCGGCTGCCCTCTCGTGGCCGAGGAGAAGTATCGTCCAACTTGGAGACTGTCCAGGCGTCCCGGCCGGGCAGTGTCCCCGCTCATCCGTGACAATAGTCATCCTGAGAAAACATGTCTTGAAGTCCCACATGTTACAGTTACTCTTTCAAATTTCTCTTTGGCTTCGTCCACCATGTAGTTTGTTTTAAGAAATTAGAAGAAACTATTTATATTTATTTTCAAATACAGTATGTATGTTGCATTGAACCTTTATAAACCTTATTAAACTCTCTCTCCCCCAAAACACAACTTTATGAAATTAATTAAAGTTAAAGGTTAGCATTTCCAAAGGCAGATTGTAAACTGAAACCACAAGCAAATGATAACCACAATTTGTCAACATTTGATTTGAAGTAGGCTAACTGACTAGTCTGGCCATTTGAATGATAAACAGTTTAACTTGGACAACTGAAATGTGGGCTGGAATTTAAAAATATTAAAACAGCATTCAAATGATTTGCATTTTTAGGAAACATCTGTAACTTTGAAGGATTAGAGTTTTACTATTAACAGCAATAATTTAAACTCTAGTGTCTGAATGATATAAATTGTACAAAACTACCTGTGTTTTCGCCACAACTGTCTGCAGATGTTCTATCAGACGGTTGTGGCGAGTGCCCTCTTCTACACCGTGGTGTGCTGGGGAGGCAGCATTAAGAAGAAGGACGTCTCACGCCTGGACAAACTGGTGAGGAAGGCAGGCTCTATTGTAGGCACAGAGCTGGACAGTTTGACATCTGTGGCAGAGTGACGGGCGCTGAGCAGGCTCCTGTCAATTATGGAGAATCCACTGCATCCACTAAACAGGATCATCTCCAGACAGAAGAGCAGCTTCAGCGACAGACTGCTGTCACTGTCCTGCTCCACTGACAGACTGAGGAGATCGTTCCTCCCCCAAACTATGCGACTCTTCAATTCCACCCGGGGGGGGTAAATGTTAACATTATTCAAAGTTATTGTCTGTTATACCTGCATTTGTATTACTCTTTAATTTAATATTGTTTTTGTATCAGTATGCTGCTGCTGGAGTATGTGAATTTCCCCTTGGGATTAATAAAGTATCTATCTATCTATCTATCTATCTATATAAGTTACTAACACAGAAAAAAATGGTGGCACAGTCAGAAACCTGTTTAGGGTAAATATCACACAAACCTTAGTAAGTTTTTCCCCACACAGAGAACCATAGACATGTGGAATAAATTACCAAGTAGTGTAGTGGACAGTAGGACTCTTAAGACATTCAAAACTTGACTTGATGTTGTTTTGGAGGAATTAAGTGGATAGGATTGATGAGCTTTGTTAGGCTGAATGGCCTAACTATTAGTAGTTTTTCCTAATGATTGTAACATTTCTAAAATGCAGTAAAATAAATGCTTACATTCTAAGGATTTACCTCTTGTTGACTTTAGTGACACTCAAGAGCTTAGTCTGAATCAAAAACCATGACACAGGAGTCCAAAGTAACAAAAAGAAAAACAATATATTAACACACAAAGAAATAATTACAGAAAAGGAAATAGATGTATACACAAGAGGATAACAATAAGAAAAGCCAAAGCTTCAGAGCTTATCTAAAGAATAAGGACTACCATATGGGTTAGCCAGTCCACTTACCCACTGTCCCCTCCATGTCTTTCTACGTGTACCGCTCTATTTCTCTCACATCACTTGCATTCCTTCCGGCCCCCAATTAAGCCTTTGTCTGCAACTACTCAGATCCAAGCCCAAAGGCCAAGTAGGGTCTGTAATCACAAGGTCCATAATTACTTCAGTCTATCTTGAGGCAAACACTTCTTATTTAACTGGTGACTTCTTAAAAGTCTGTGGCAATCTGCAAAAGGTCACTCCTTAGTGGCACCAGATGTTCCTGCTGATTTCCCTCACCAGAGATTTTTACTGGGGTGAATCAGACTGGCCTCCCTAGTACGTCTCTGTAGTTGCACCATATTGCCCTCTAGATATAATAAAACTCTATATATTTCAGTGTCTTGAACATCCCACGAATGCACTGGTAGAACAGCATTATGCTGGTTATAAACACTATCGCTACTCCCAAATCCTTCAAAAGTAATGTTGATGTAAAAAAAAAGCAGCAATCACAATTGTAGGCACTTATTCAATTGATATGCTCCTTACCTAGCTGTTGGCTAGCACATTCTCAGCATCACGAAAAGAAAAATAAAAGACATGGCTCTCTTTAAATTCTGTTCCATTTCCTGTGCCTAGGAAGATAAAAAGTGATATTTTTCTTTGTAAAAAATCTTTATTTTTCTTTCTGGACATGACCAGAGGTCTCATGAGGGGAGGCATGGAATTGCCACAGTGGGGAAGGAGGGTGTATGCAGCAGAATAAAGTGACAACTCTGAGGAAGCAGCTATTGGAGAAGAATTCTTTATTTTTCAGCTATTTCTTTTAAAATGTATGGAAAGGAAAAAAGTATCTCATGCACAACAGAATGTTTCAATACTCACTAAATAATTATTTTTGTAAACGTTTAACATGAAAAGTTAAAATGACCAATTTTGAAAGGTATATAAATTGTGAAATAAAAGGGACATTGTCTATGCATCATGTTAACTACCAGGGAGGCTGGCTAACTGTTTAATAAATCATTTTATTTTATTTATTTTATTTTTTTATTAATTTTATTGTAATCATACGGTACATAGAGATCAATTTTTACAAAAAATAGGATTGAAAACAAATCAAACCCCACCCCTGAGAAGGTGAGCATGGCCAAAGGAGTAAAACTTAAGGCTTGTAAACATGCCTAAATTATTGAGTTTAATAGGGCAAAAAAAGATAAATGGAGAAGGAAAAGAAATGCGGAAATAATTATTTCTTCTTATTCTAAAATATTATTTATTAGATCCTGCCAGGTTTTGAAAAAATTCTGTACAGATCTCCTAACAGAGAATTTGATTTTTTCCAATTTCAAATAATATAAAACATCGGTTTCCCACTGACTTATTAGAGGAGAGTTAGGATTCTTCCAATTTAACAAGATCAGTCTGCATGCCAAAAGTGTAGTGTATGCAATCACCGTTTGCTTGTCCTTCTCCATTTCAAATCCATCTGGAAGAACACCAAACACAGTTGTTAATGGGTTAGGAGGGATTGTGACACCAAGGCTGTCTGAAAGGCACTTAAAAATTTTGGTCCAAAATGTTGTTAATTTGGTGCATGCCCAAAAAATGTGACCCAGTGAGGCAGGAGTTTGGTTGCAGCGTTCGTAGGTTGGATCTTGCCCTGGGAACATATTGGACAGTTTTAAGCGAGACAGATGAGCTCGATATATAATCTTGAGTTGAATAATTCTATGCTTTGCGCATATGGAGCGTGAGTGAATTTTCTGCATTGCTACCTTCCATTCCTTTTCTGATATATTAATTAAGAGATCTTTTTCCCATTGTCCTCTTGGATCTTTGAAAGGAAGGGATTCTAATAAAATTTTATATATTGCAGAAATGGTGTCTAAGTCCTCGAAGTTGAGCAGTATTTTTTCCAGCATTGTGGAGGGTATGAGATGAGGAAAATCGGGCAGGTTCTGTTTGACAAAGTTTCTAATTTGAAGATAGTGAAAGAAATGTGTAGCTGGAAGGTTAAATTTGGAATGTAATTGTTCAAAGGATGCAAAGATATTGTCTATATAAAGATCTCTGAGCAATTTAATCCCAAATCTTTTCCAGATATTAAAAACTGGATATGTTTGTGAGGGTTGAAAGAGGTGGTTCTCTTGCAGGGGTGCCACAGATAGAAGATTTTCCATCTTAAATTGCTTTCTAAATTGGTTCCATGTTCTGAGTGAGTGAAGCACAATTGGGTTATTAGTATATTTGCGATAACTTGCATTCATTGGAGTGCAGAGCAGGGAATATAAAGAAATGCTGCAGGATTTTACTTCTATTGCGGACCAGGCCTGTGTATGTTCATTTATTTGTGTCCAGGTTTTTATGCCTCGTATGTTTGCTGCCCAGTAATAAAACTGAAAATTAGGTAGAGCCATGCCACCTTCTGCCTGAGGTCTCTGTAGGGTCGCTCTTCGGATACGTGAGTTTTGAGTTCCAAATAAATGAGGTTATGGTTGAATCTAACTGCTTAAAAAATGATTTATTAATATATATTGGGATGTTTTGAAATAAAAAAAGAAGTTTAGGAAGGATATTCATCTTAACAACGTTAATTCTTCCGGCTAGAGTGAGATGAAGGGTTGACCATCTATGCAAGTCTTGCTTAATTTTTTCCATACAGACGGCGAAATTTTGTTGATAAAGAGCTTAATGTTTACTTGTGATATTTACCCCTAGGTATTTAAACTGATCTGCTATGGTAAAAGGTAGGGTGTCCAATCTGATATTATATGCTTGTGAATTCACTGGAAAGAGTATACTTTTATTCAAATTATTTCTGAGATCAGAGATATTTTGAAAATTTGAAAGTGCTGTTAAAACTGTAGGCACAGTGTTTTCTGGGTCTGATATATATAAAACCATATCATCTGCATATAGAGAAATTTTCTGTTCCAGTCCTTCTCAGATAATCCCCTTTATCTGAATAGAATTTTGACAGTGGACCACCAGTGGTTCAATGGTGATTGCAAACAGCAGTGGTGACAAGGGGCTTCCTTGTCTGGTGCCACGTTCTAGTTTAAAGTAGTCTGAACTAATGTTGTTAATACAGACTGAAGCTTCTGGACTGGTGTGCAGTAGTTTGATCCATGCACAAATATTCGGGCCAAACCCAAATTTCTCTAATGCAGTGAAAAGGTATCAAATGCTTTTTCTGCATCCAATAATAATACTATCTCTGGGGTGTTTGACTTTGCTGGTGAATATATTACATTAAACAGGCGTTGAAGATTGGAAGATAAGTGTCGGCCTTTAATAAATCCAGTTTGATCCTGTGATATTACCGAAGGCAGCACTTTCTCCATCCTTCTAACTATAATTTTTGAGAGTATCTTAACATCATTATTCAGAAGTGAAATTGGTCTGTATGATACACATTGTAACAAGTCCTTATTTTGTTTAGGAAAGACGGTGATTAATGCTTGACGAAAAGTTTGAGGTAGAATTTGATTGTCTTTAGCTTCTGTAAATGTTGCCAATAAGAGGAGAGCTAGCTGAGTGGAGAATTTCTTATAAAATTCTATAGGATAACCATCAGGGCCTGTTGATTTCCCACCTTGAAGTGACTTTATAGCATCTTGTAATTCTGATAGGGTCAGAGGTTCATCCAGTTCCTCAGCACTAAAAGTATCTATTTGTGGTATCTGTAATGTATCCAGAAGTGCATTAGATTGTGTGTTGTCTTCTTTAAACTCAGTACAATATAAGGTTTTATAGTAGTCTCTAAATATGTGCATTATATTTTTATGATCAATGATTTCATCTCCATTAGTGTTAGTGATTACTGGGATTGCATTGCGAACTTCTTGCTTGTGGATTTGTTGAGCTAAAAGCTTATTAGCTTTCTCTCCGTGTTCATAGTAATGATGTCTTGATTTATAAATAAGTTGTTCAGTTTCTTTAGTTGTCAAGATGTTGAGTTCTGTATGTAGAGCCTGCCTTTTCCTATAAAGAGCCTCACTTGGACGTCTGGCTTGTTCTTCATCTATTCTAGTAATTTCGCTTCTTAGCTCTGACACTTTCTTGGTTTCTAATTTATTTCTGTGGGAAAGATACAGTATGAAATAATCTGTCCTCTTAAGAAGGCCTTTAGAGTTTCCCAGAGTGTTCCTGCAGATACCTCTGAGGGGGGTGTTTGTCTCTAGAAACAAGTTAATTTGTTTGGATATAAATTCTGTACAGTTCTCGTCTGCTAATATAAGTGGGTTAAGGCGCCATCTGCGAGGTGAGTGTGGGGGGCATAATGATTTTGGCTCCAAAACTAGAGGTGCATGGTCGGAGATAACAATTGTGTCGTATTTACAAGATTTAATCGTAGGCAAGAAATTATTATCTATAAAGAAATAATTGATTCTTGAGTAGCTGTGATGCACTGGTGATTAGAACGAATATGTTCTTGAGTTTGGGTTTAGAAACCTCCAGGGGTCTGATAAGTTGTGGTCAGTTACAAATTGTGTAATTGTCTTTGCAGTGTTAGACGTCGTCCCTCCTGTGGCAGGAGTTCTATCTAAGAGTGGATTTAAAACACAATTAAAGTCCCCAGCCATTATAATTTTATGAGTGTTCACATTGGGAATGGATGCAAATAGATTTTGCATGAATTCCTTATCATTGACATTGGGTGCATAAGCATTTATCAAAATCATTTTACAGTTAAATAAGTTGCTCATGACCATCACATATCTCCCTTCAGGATCCGATACTACATCTGATGCTACAAATGGAACTGTTCTATGTATGAGAATTCCTACACCTCTAGTTTTCTTTGTAAAGCTAGAATGGAACATTTGGCCAGTCCAGTCTTTTTGTTGCCGGAATTGATCCTTGCTTAGTAAGTGGGTCTCCTGTAAAAATACTATTTTAGCATTTAAGTCTGTTAGGTGAGAGCATACTTTCTTTCTCTTTAATTCCTGATTCAGGCCTTTAACATTCCAGCTCACAAAATTAACTGTCCCATCATGGAGACGTTGATTCTGAATTTTTAATGTCATTTTATAGTCTTAACTGGTAGTGAGGCAGTTTTACTCTTAATTTCCAATTTCCCCATGAGTTATTGCCATACAGCCTATTGTTGCGTTGATAATTATAATTATAAGGATTAAAAGGATAGATTAGATATAGCCTGCTGTCCTTTTCTCCCCCCCTTATCCCCCACCCCCCATTTTGCCTCCTCACATGAGGCTAGACCCCACTTCACAATGTCCCAGTCTTCTGACATACCGAGAGACAGAGCACGTCCAAAACAAAACAAGCCCCTCCCCCCTGCAGCGGCGTTTGAGAATTAAAAAGTAGAGATATCTATTGCAGCTAAAGTCTAAATACTATCTGCCAAAAATATAATGATTAACAGTCTTTAAGCTTAAAATATAATCTTCAGCAATTTAAAAATAATTAAATAATGAACCCTCGGATTCGTGTTAAAAAGTGGTCTAGGATAAGCATAGTAAATCCTAATACAATAATAGAAATAACAATAAACCAAGGGTATGATGTTAAACAGTCTCCTTTAGGATAGTAAAAGATATAATAAAAAAAAACAAAAAAAAACCAAACCCTACTGTAATTACTTCCACACACTCACATCTATAACTTCCACACACTCACGTCTATAACTGTAATTAAAACATAAAGCTTACTTTAAAAACATAAACATATAGCATCCAAGTAAAGATAAGGATGTATGATTATAGTACCCATATCTTTAAAAGTGGATCAGACAGCAGGTGATAGCTCCTTGCCATGCCATGCAGGATACGGCTCATTATTGTCTTTCAAAAGAGTGTCGGGAACAGCTTCTTTAATTCATTTTCAGCTTCCTCCTACATAAAATTGGCCATGAACTTCCACTTTCAGTTTGGCAGGATACAAGAGGCTGTATTTGATAACGGCTTTCCGTAACAGAAAAGAAGAAGGCTGCCCGTTTTGCAGCTGTTAAAGGTGAGAAGTCGGGGAAAATACAAATGAGATTATTTTCAAATATAATCTCTTGCTTGTGTCTGAGAAGTGCCATCACATCAAGCTTACATTGTAGTCGCTCAAAGCGAACAATAAAAGACCTAGGTTTAAAGGTATTTGAACTGCGTATACGATAAGCTGCTGCTATCTCGGTATCTGGTTTAAAGTCATGTCCAATTATTTTAGAGAGTAATTCTACTGCAAATTTCACTGGGTTTGTACTTTCTCGTTTCTCAGGTAGACCTTCGATTCTAATATTATTCCTTCTGCACCCATCCTCCAGGGCTGCAAGTCTGTTTCCGAGTTTTTTGCATTCGGAATTCGCAGCTATAGCTTTTGCATTGGCGTTAGATGCAATTAAAAGGTGTCCCTTTGTGTCCTTAAGGGACTGCAGCTAGACAAGGAATGAACAATCTAACCTATTGGCTTGCTAGTAATAGTTTGATAGAGATGGGCTTTAAACTTCCACTTACATACTATGCGTATTTTCATTAAAATCAATAATGGCAAGTACAAAGTGATACATAGAATCATGCAATTTGTGGTTAAGTCTTCTTCCTTTTCCATTACTAAGAGCAAGATAAACAATCTGAGGTGGCTCTAAAATCATTTTATCTCTATCAATTTGACTGTATTTCTTCAGAACAGGCACATTCTACTCAGTGTAAGGGTAAGGCTGGTGTTTGGTGTACTACTTTTCCAACAGAGTTAAAAGAAAACATGAATGATTTGGTAACCAACATCCAGAGAGACAGCATAGATTGGTGCTCCTCAAGCATATTCTTGGAGTTAAGACTTGTGGTCATTGTATTTTTACATAATAAGGAAAGTTTAAACCCAAAACTTGAACTTTAGGTCACTACACATTAGGTGGACCCATCAGTTGGCCTACTGCCTAAAGAGCAGATCAACTCTGGACTTGATGGAATGTTCATTTAGTTCAGGAGGACCTGCTACTTTTAAAGAAATTGTTATCTCTTTATAGCTATCAGTTCAGGCCTGGCCACATTGAATTGGTAAAGGTTATCTGTGTTTGTGTAACTGCTTTGTGCTTAAAGCCCATCTTTGGTGCCATATAAGAAAAAGCTAAACTGAATTGATTTTATCAATAAACACTTACTCTGCGATCTGCGTCACCACCACCTAATCAAAGCACCGTGATGTCCCTACATTGATGGATTAAAGGCCAGAAGTCCACATGACCGTCATCATCAAATTCTTCCATGAGAACCCTGAATACAATGAGGACTGATTGAGGTCATTTATGTTAGGTAGAATGCCTAGAGAGGGCTGGGCGGTCTCATGGCCTCTGAACCCCTGCAGATTTTATTTTTTTCTTCAGCCGTCTGGAGTTTTTTTTTTTGTTTGTTTTTTCTGTCCTCCCTGGCCATCGGACCATACTTTTATTCTATGTTAATTAGAGTTCTGTAATTTTAATTCTTATTTATTTTGTCTTTTCTCTCTTTCTTCATCATGTAAAGCACTTTGAGCTACATTGTTTGTATGAAAATGTGCTATATAAATAAATGTTGTTGTTGCTTGGCAATAAGTGCTAGATTGCAGGTTTAAATATATAGATATATATTTTTTTAAATCCCAGGGGTATATTTGGCTTTTTACAGACGCTCAATAACAAAATAAATAAACTAATAAATAATATTATTATAACAAACCCCATTTCAAATATACACCAGAATGACAAAAAATGAAGAAACCAGAAAAGAGATAAAATGTCTTCTTTGCTAGGCATATTACTGTTGGTATAAAGGAGCTCCAGCAGCATTTCTTGACACACTTCTGCTGAATGATTTATTGGCTTAAAGTCCTCAGTGTTGGTGTGTCAGAGAGAGGATGTGCAGCATTGTTCTTAGTGGCACTCAGTTTTGTTTTAATTCTCTCCTTTGTTACTACATCTAGTTGAGTGACAATGCATCCCATAACTAAGCCTGCCTTTTAAATTCACTTGTTGGTTCAGTGGGCCTCTCTTGAAGTGATGTTACCAGTCCAGCACATCACAGAGTAGATAATAGCACTGGTCATCATGGAGTTGTAGAATATGTGAAGGATATCATTACCTACATTAACAGAGGATAGTCTCCCAAAAAAGGAGCCTGTTCTGCCCTTTCATATGCAGTTATTTTGTGTTATGAGGGTAGTACAGCCTGTCATTGATGAGGACTCCCTCCTCCAGGCACTTGTAGAAGCACATCACCTCTACATCCACTCATTGAATAGTGACCAGGTGTAGAGGCACTTTAGTGCAGTGAAAGTCAATAACCAGATCCGTGGTTTTGCAGATGTTAGGTTTCAATTATTTCTGCACCAAGAAATAAAGTTCTCCGGCTGACTCCTTTACTCTGTCTCATCCCCCTTATTCATACACCCCATTAGTGCAGAATCATTAGAAAATTTCTGCAAGTGACAGAAAGTGTTATATTTATAATCTGTTGTATACAAGGTGAAGAGAAAAGGTGACAGGTCTGTTCCTTGTGGTGCTTCAGTGTTGCTCACATTCATAACAGAGACACTGTCATTGAGCCTCTCAAACTGCAGTCAGCCAGACAAATAGTCCATTACCCAGGACACCACAGGCTCATCCACCTGCATAACTCTGAGCTCACCCCTTAAAGGGGATGACAGGATGGCGCTGAAGACACTGGAGAAATCTAAAAACATAATCTTCACTGTACTGCCAGCTTTGCACAGATGATAGTAAGCCTTGTGGAGCAGACAGGTAATTACATCTTCAACTCCAATCTTTGTCCTATAGGCAAACTACAGTGGGGCCAAGGTGGTCTACCATAAGAGGTCTCATAAAGTCAGGGTAAACAGTCATAAGACATGCTTTACAGGGTAGGAGCAAATTGCTCAAGAGTGACTAATACTGGGGGAAAAAAGTCCCTAAAGTATTGTCTACTCACAGTTAAGAATTAAGGTTTAGGATGCCTGCAGATCACTCATAACAGAAAAAAATGAGACGACAAGGGTTCAGAGTAGACTGTCTGGCAGAAGTGCAATGCTGCTTGCCACTGTGCAGTCAGAATCACACATCCACTCACAAGCTACGCTTAAGGAACACAAAGTAATTGTTTGCTTTTGGCATGCCACAGAAGGGCAGGAGAAGCATTACATGCACAGGCTCACATCCCAGTGTGGAGGTAATTGTGTCACAGTTGGCTTGGACAGAAAAAAAAGAAACTCATTACAAAGTTTTACTGTGAGCCAGAAGGATGCAAGTTTAATGCCCATCCACTGTTTCACTTAACGTAACATTTCTCCAAATGCAGAAACATACAAACAATTGTATTGTACCTATTTGATTTTCTAAGTGTGCTAAATTAATAAAAGTAAATCTGTTTTGTTTTTTTTGTTTTTTTTAATCATTCAAACTGAGGAGTATGACAACATTCTATGCAAAGCCTTCAGTGACACTATTAGAAAACAAAAGATACCCAACAAAGTATCTTTCAGATTTAGGAAGGCTAGTGTGACATGATCAGTCACTTGTTTCTGATTTATTCTTTTTTTTATAATAAATTCTTCCTGTCCTCTAAAAAATAATTAGACCTTGTTAAAGGGGTTTTAGTCATCAAGGAATCTCGTAGTCACATCTATTTTGGTGCTTCATACATTTTTAACAATGGTGGAAATAATTAACATTCTCCTGTGATGCCATTTAGTTTTTGAAATGCATGCTGTCTCTTTGAGGAGCATTTGTGGATGGTTGCTGTGGCTTTGCTAGGTAAGGTCAACTGGAAGTGTACTATGCATAACATACCTGGGCCAAGAGTATAAAGGTTACATATTACAATTTTGGATCTCCTTGATTGGAATCAACCCAAACTTTAAAACTTTCATTTTTTGTTGTTCTGAAATATTTCTGTTTAACAAATTCTGGGTCTTCTTTTTGACTACGATTTAAGACTAGTTTTAGTTCTGGTTATGTGGGTGTTTAGTAGTTCTCGAATTCCTGACTGTTCAAAATGACTACAATTTTTGTCACACGTATTGAGCTTTGGTTGTGTTTTAAAACTTCACTGTTACGATGCACTGTGGTGGACTGGCGCCCTGCCCAAGGTTTGTTTCCTGCCTTGTGCCCTGTGTTGGCTGGGATTGGCTCCAGCAGACCCCCATGACCCTGTGGTTAGGATATAGCGGGTTGGATGGATGGATGTTACGATGCATTACTTGTTCTTTTAATTACAATACATCTCCTGATTCCTTTTCTAGCTAAATTCTGCTACTGTTACATGTATGAATACAGTTTGAGGACAAGCATTATTTTTTTTAAGCTAGTCCCTATTTTCTCTTTGTGGAGCAAAATTATTTATTTTGCTTTTGTATTACCAAATGAAGACCGCTGAGAATTAATTTGGTCAACATGGAATCTCAGTTACCAGAGAATGAAATATCTATAATGGGATCCTGACTCTTTGGCCCCTGATAAGAGATTTATCAGTTAGAATCTCAGGATACAGTAGGTGGACTTTTCCCAAAGTCTCTCTCAAAGTCTCGCAAAACATACAATTCTTATGGATTAACACATAAAATGAATTTTGTGTCCCACTTCTAATATGCTGTCTTTATGTGTTGACATTTTCTCATTCTTTATGTTCTCTAGTTTTAAGCATACCTTGCACTGTCAAAGCTGTTTCTTTTATACTTTTTTTCTTCTTCCACCTATCAGCAGTGAGCAAAGTGACCTTCTCTCAGCAAACCCTACCAGAGATAGAAAGTTGTGCTGTTGAGGACAGAAGACACAACAGCACTCCTCTAGATTTAGTAGGCCATGCAAGATGAACGAGCAAAATGAGAGGCATTACAAGCCTCATAAGCAAGACAATAAGTTCTGATAAAGGTGCACAAAATTACTAAAAAAAGGGGACAACAAGGCAAAATCCTAAAGAACATCACTAGTTTAACATCCATTTTCTGCACTAATCCCAGTTAGCTGGTGACCCCCACCCCCAAATCTTTTTCTTCCACTCTCCACAGTTCAGGGCATCAATTAGGTTCCGACACATTCTTGTCGTCTCATCTGACACATCCTCCTCCAACCATGTTTTTTTTGGTTTTCCTCGTGGCTACATGCAGTTCTTCATCCAGCCATACTCCGTCTTACTCCACAAGCCCAAACCATCACAGTCTCTTTCACACCTATTGCCTCCACACCAACTGTTTCTCTCACTCAGCCTTCATTTCCCACTTGCTCTGTGACACTTCAAATACCCATCAGATTATTCAAATCTCTGGTCTGCATGCAAACTGCTCCTTTCAAATCATTCACAAATTTTACCATACAGTTTCAGAAAGACTCCTTCAGAAATCAGTACAAAGTTGGGGCAGCTTCCAAAATTTCTTCCATGCACCTCACACCCTTTTCCTGTCTAGTATCTAGTATCCCAAACTTGAATAAAAACTCCAGTTAGTGACCTCATTGTTTATTAATTAGTTCATTGATGGATGAACTGGGATATATCATGGAGAAATCAAAGGGTGATGACTATATAGTAATTAGAATCAGATAACGAGGGATGTTCTATCCTCCTTATGCCCTGTGCATAAGTTAAGAGACGGCTTAAACTCAGCCACATCGGAGAAGTTTGTTTAACTTGTTTAAATACAGCATTCGTGAAAAGGTAAAATTGAAACAGAAAGCAATTTGTAAGCATTAATCTACATTAAACAAAGATAATACATAAAGGAGATGGATATCACTACTGCTGATAGTACCTCTTACTGTTAGAGATCATACAGTACATGTCAGAATCATACTGAAATTACAACTCTAAATACAAAACTATTCTAATACAAGTATTATATCCTACAATAAATACACTCATAAGGAATATTAAACATACCAATAATGCTTTGAGCGGCTTGAATGAAAAACAGATGAATTAGGACTGAGTGATTAAACACAGCCATGCTTCTTCCTACCAGTTACTTCTGATTGCATCGTCTGATAGTGACAAATAAATGGGTCATTAGCATATTTCAATGAACTGCAGTATCACATAAGACCAGTAGGTGGCAGTATTCCAAATACAGAACTAAACAACACAATGGAACAAGAGATGACAACATAGACATTAATATTTATGTGTTTCTCATTTAAGTTGAACATACAAATAATAAAGGAATAACTTTGCACTCAATAAGATACCTTTTGTAGCACTCATATTTAATTGTATTTACATCATAAAAGCAATCATTCAGTAGTTTTGACAGAATTAAATAGTTTCCAGCCAGTCATAAGAATATAAAGAATCACAAAATTAGACTAGAATACCCAAAGCAATGAAGCAGGGTGAGCCATTTCTTAGATTGCTGAGCTGTTACTGTAGGTAATGGAGTTGTCTGAACTCTTTCATCTTGTGTGTTACTCTGTGACTTACGAATTGTCTCATGTTTAGCACCATTACTGGTCACAGCTTACTTTTATCCTACAGAAAGGTATGTCCGAGACAGGAGAGGTGGTAAGCTACTATCCAATTCAGTGGCTATAAAAACTGAGGTACCAATTCTTGAGTGCCTTGGATCCTTGCTTCACAAATTTTTTATACCATTCATCCAATTATCCTGATGGTATATGCTGATGCTATTTCTCATTAGCAACAATTTAAAACTTTATAGAATTTTGTGAAGCTTTCTCCTTCTTGGCCACCTTTACTTGTAAGGGAAGATTGCCAGAATTGAAGGCTGAAGGCTTAAACACAAAGAAAAACTGTGACAGAACAGGGATGGTCCAACTAATGAGAAATTATATGGAAAATCCTTTATAATTACCAGAAAACACTTTCCTGTAGTCCTTGATGTGCACATCATAAAAGGAATTGTGTGCATGATTTTCACTTGTAGCCTTTATTTACTGTACATAACCTTACTGTGGTGAGTTGTGGCAAGTTGCAGCACATGCCTGTCTGCCAATCATGTGTTGTGATATCACCAGTGACTCAATCATAGCATTTGGCACCTCAACATGTCAAAATCCAAGCATACAATATGACCACATGGAAAGAAGAAAAGCAAGTGTTTTGGTCCACACAAGGCTCATCTGTGAAATGTCATTTGTTTATCATATCATGATAGAACTGAAAATGGAAGAAGAAGAGTTAAGTCAAGTCAAGTGGCTTTATTGTCATATACAGTACTGGAGCATACTGTGGCATGAAATAACATTGCCCAGGACTGCGGTTAACAATATACATAAACAAAAGACAAGAGCAAGACAGGTAAAGAACTATACTATAAATAGATAAATAAATAAATTAAATAAATAAAAAATTAATAGGTGAGTGAATAGATGACAATAACTTAAAATAGCATTAGTAAATAAATAATAATAAACAACAGTAGTAACAAGTGTACTACATATACTGTACATATGCTACTAGGAGTAGATGTGAGAGCAGCGGGGCAGAACAGAGTTCGGGATCCTGACAGCCAAGGGGTAGAAGCTGTTGTAGAACCTGGCAGATCTTGTTCTGAAGCTGCAGTACATTCTGCCAAATCGAAATGGGACAAAGAGATCATGGGAGGGGTTGGGGTGGTCCTTCACAATGCTATAGGCTTTATAAAGTTGTACTTAATGTACGGCAGAGAGGACCTTGGTCTTTTCTACTGCGTTTTCCATTGCAGGACCTTGAGGTCAGTGATACTGCAGTTCCCAAACCAAACAGTGATGCAGCTGAATACTGTGACTGAACACACCATACCTGGATAACGTATAGTGCATCCGGAAAGTATTCACAGCGCATCACTTTTTCCACATTTTGTTATGTTACAGCCTTATTCCAAAATGGATTAAATTCATTTTTTTCCTCAGAATTCTACACACAACACCCCATAATGACAACGTGAAAAAAGTTTACTTGAGATTTTTGCAAATTTATTAAAAATAAAAAAATTGAGGAAGCACATGTACATAAGTATTCGCAGCCTTTGCCATGAAGCTCAAAATTGAGCTCAGGTGCATCCTGTTTCCCCTGATCATCCTTGAGATGTTTCTGCAGCTTAATTGGAGTCCACCTGTGGTAAATTCAGTTGATTGGACATGATTTGGAAAGGCACACACCTGTCTATATAAGGTCCCACAGCTGACAGTTCATGTCAGAGAACAAACCAAGCATGAAGTCAAAGGAATTGTCTGTAGACCTCAGAGACAGGATTGTCTCGAGGCACAAATCTGGGGAAGGTTACAGAAAAATTTCTGCTGCTTTGAAGGTTCCAATAAGCACAGTAGCCTCCATCATCCGTAAGTGGAAGAAGTTCGAAACCACCAGGACTCTTCCTAGAGCTAGCCGGCCATCTAAACTGAGCTATCGGGGGAGAAGGGCCTTAGTCAGGGAGGTGACCAAGAACCCAACAATCACTCTGTCAGAGCTCCAGAGGTCCTCTGTGGAAAGAGGAGAACCTTCCAGAAGGACAACCATCTCTGCAACAATCCACCAATCAGGCCTGTATGGTAGAGTGGCCAGACGGAAGCCACTCCTTAGCACATGGCAGCCTGCCTGGAGTTTGCCAAAAGGCACCTGAAGGACTCCCAGACCTTGAGAAAGAAAATTCTCTGGTCTGATGAGACAAAGATTGAACTCTTTGGTGTGAATGCCAGGCATCACGTTTGGAGGAAACCTGGCACCATCCCTACAGTGAAGCATGGTGGTGGCAGCATCATGCTGTGGGGATGTTTTTCAGCGGCAGGGACTGGGAGACTAGTCAGGATAAAGGGAAAGATGACTGCAGCAATGTACAGAGACATCCATCCATCCATCCATTTTCCAACCCGCTGAATCCGAACACAGGGTCATGGGGGTCTGCTGGAGCCAATCCCAGCCAACACAGGGCACAAGGCAGGGAACCAATCCTGGGCAGGGTGCCAACCCACCGCAGGACACACACAAACACACCCACACACCAAGCACACACTAGGGCCAATTTAGAATTGCCAATCCACCTAACCTGCATGTCTTTGGACTGTGGGAGGAAACCAGAGCGCCCGGAGGAAACCCACGCAGACACGGGGAGAACATGCAAACTCCACGCAGGGAGGACCCGGGAAGCGAACCCGGGTCCCCAGGTCTCCCAACTGCGAGGCAGCAGCGCTACCCACTGCGCCACCGTGCCGCCCTGTACAGAGACATCCTGGATGAAAACCTGCTCCAGAGCGCTCTTGACCTCAGACTGGGGCGACAGTTCATCTTTCAGCAGGACAACGACCCTAAGCACACAGCCAAGATATCAAAGGAGTGATTTCAGGACAACTCTGTGAATGTCCTTGAGTGGCCCAGCCAGAGCCCAGACTTGAATCTGATTGAACATCTCTGGAGAGATCTTAAAATGGCTGTGCACCAACGCTTCCCATCCAACCTGATGGAGCTTGAGAGGTGCTGCAAAGAGGAATGGGCGAAACTGGCCAAGGATAGGTGTGCCAAGCTTGTGGCATCATATTCAAAAAGACTTGAGGCTGTAATTGCTGCCAAAGGTGCATCGACAAAGTATTGAGCAAAGGCTGTGAATACTTATGTACATGGGAGTTCTCAGTTTTTTAATTTTTAATAAATTTGCAAAAACCTCAAGTAGACTTTTTTCACATTGTCATTATGGGGTGTTGTATGTAGAATTCTGAGGGAAAAAATGAATTTAATCCATTTTGGAATAAGGCTGTAACATAACAAAATTTCGAAAAAGTGATGCGCTGTGAATACTTTCCGGATGCACTGTATGTACAGCCAATGCTGTTGTCAGGGAGCAACATAAATTAGCTGTTGAAATGCAGGTATCAGGTGATATTAGAAATGGGAAATTTGAAACTGTGTGGAAAAGTTTGACAGGCTATTTGACAGAAAGGCACGCAGTGTGCTGCCAGCCTTACAGATACAGTAGCACCCCCAGGGTGTTCATAATCACATAATGATGAAACCAGCCCAGAGAGAAAGGAAATCATTTAGTGTGAATTTTTAGTCTTGGAATTGCTTAGTTGTTTTTTCTTCTTAGTGTGGTACTGCCATGATGTTAGCTTTTTGGACAAGGTAGCTGAGACTATCCCACTTGTTTATTTATTAGTTGACCATGTTCACTTATTACTCTATGAAGATTATGACAACTATTCAGAACTTTTTATATAAGGATCTAAAATTATAGTAAATTCCATTCTTATCAGCTACACAGATTAGTAGCTGATAAGTTTGAAAACCATTACCTATACCTCCATATCACTGGAGAGTGTCATATTCAGGAGCTCTCTTCTAGATTTCACTTGCATTCTTCAGGAAATAATGGTGAGCATCTGTTCTTGGCAGGGCTATCTGGTATTAATGCTGCTGCTTTAGTTGTTCTAATCAGCAATGCTTCATTCAGGCCTCAGGGTGAGCTGATTACCCTTTCGAGCTGGTAACTGCACCGCATAATCTGACAGGGTATGTATGTTGTTGAGTAAATATTTTGTACTGTCCTCCTTCTGACCATGGAGGTATAACCTTTAGACCAGCAAAAGACACCTCAGTAGAAAATAACAGACTGTTTTAGAGAGCTTAAACTCCTTCAGATAACAGTGTTCAATTAAACCTCTGACTGGAGTTATTTCTTTACCAAACTCATCATGGATTAATGTGGCATTTTCCTGTTCTCTTCTCAAAATAACCCATATATTTACAGATCATAATGAGTTAAGACTTGGTTTAGGAGCTGACAATAATTGTAGATTTTTGCAAAACAAGTGTCATATTTGTCACAATCTTAGTATGGCCAAAGCATGTGGCTGGTAATCTTTTACACTGTCAAAGTAAAATGCATAATCCTCCAAAAAGCATTCCTGGTTTGTTTACAGTATTATTTTCTCACTGTATGACAACAGCATTTATTAAAACACAACTCATTGAGAGATTTAGAGAGGATTACTGCTTTACCACTCACAGGGATAAAGAAGACTTATAGAGGCATGATGAATGTGCTGTTTGCCAGTGGTGCTGAATACTGGTTAGAGTTTTCTAGAACTGATATTCTTCAGGACCAGCATGTGACAGCACATTTTCTAGTGAATTGACACATGACGCAAGCCTTAGTGGTATATTAGTCAAAGTCTTCATGTGCACAAACGGTCATTTATTAGGATAAGCTAAATTATTGTAAGTTTTGAAATATATCTAATTTCTTTGACTCTAACCAATTAAATATAGCAGAAGGATTTACTAAAAACCAGTTGGCAGATGAAATCCACGACTTGTAAAGTGTCATCCTAATTGCACAGTTAACTGACCTGAAAGGATATAAACTATTAAACAAAACATACAGGATTCTCAGGCAATAAGCAAAATTTCTAGGCTTTTACTGACAGAAAAGTAGAAATGCACATATGCAGAAAAATAATCATTGCAGTGAACTAACAAACATACATACACAACTATATTAAGATGAATCAAAAGTAGAAACATGCACCGAGAGTGACACACAAATGCACATACATTCACTCACAAAAAATGAATAAAAGTACAAATAATCACCAGTCCGATGTATTTTAATATGAATGCATACAGATACACCCAGAGATTCATGTGCAAAAGCACTGGTAAGCCACAGAACATCTACACAAACAAGTCATTTATGTACTTATAGGCACATATACTTGTAATGATAAGTTTTATAAAATACATTCAGGAAACTGCCCTTCATATCCTTATACACATTTATTTAGATTAAGAAGCAGAGATAGTCACATACATACAGTAAGCTAGATAAATATGTACATACTGTGGTGGATAGCATAGAGGACAAGAAAAATTTAACTAGGAAAGGATAACAATAGACAGAGCCAGGACATACTAAGATGGATGAAGGAAAAACATGCTGCCAAAGAGCAACGCATATCATCTTGCTTGTGCAGCCTCACCAACGTGTTGGAAATCTTGATGCTCCAGAAGGGCATTAGTCAGGAATAAAAAAGTAGAGTGGAGTGCAAAAAATATGCAGTTAAAGTGCTGGATAGTAGAAGACAGAAAACCCAAGAAATGCATTGGGAATTTGACTCTCTTGATGCATTAATGGGCATAGGGAGCATCCATGAGGGGCTACTGAGGTAAGCACATCAGCACCACCCACTGGGGAAGCGTGGTCACTAACATACACTATCCTTTCACCTGCAAACCAGAGGATGAGTCAGATGAGGACGGTTACCATCATTTCTGGTTTAGCCCAGGAGGTATCACCTCTACTGCCCCACAGGCAATTTCAAAAACAATGTCACGGGAATTTGTTGTTAACTATTGGAAACCCTTCAGAAGAGAAGGAATCTCCCATACAAAAAGAATTTTCAATTCCATCTGCCTGAGAGTGGCCCTGAGGGACGATAATGCCCCAAATCATTTTTCTTCACCTTCCTTTATTTGCCAAACATTAAATGAGGTCACAGCTGGTGCCCACTCCTTTATCTATCTTCCTGTTGTCTTTTACTTAAACTCTATTTAGAGAAAAGGAGGCTGTAGCCTTTTATGACTTGATACAAGATATGTAGACAAAGAAAGGTCAGAACAATATTCAGTGGTTCTTAAACATTTTTTTCTCGCAATCCAATTTTGCCTATTGCGTGTCTTCGTGACCCGTAATCACCACCGAACATCAGCCGATCCCCTTACCCCTTGGAGAGTCGCCACTAGACGTTGTCTGTGATTTGGGATGGTGTGGGAGATGGTAGGGTTTCTGTCATCCACAATTCTTGGAGAATCGCCATTGATTATTATCCATTTTTATCCCCATGGAAAATCACCATTGATCATCATCCCTGTTGTCCCTTCCACCTCGGAGAGTAGTGGCTGAATGTTGTCCAGGGGAGTTTGATACAGCCATTCAAGTGGCACCACATCACAAGGATTTCCACAAGCTGTTCTCGATGTTTTCTCATTCAGTTCAGTTCAGTTCAGTTCTCATTCAGTTCACTCACGACTCACTGTGATCCAATTATAGAGATTGTGGTTTAAGAAACATTGTGTGATGGGAATCCAAACACCAAGGGATGCAAGGACACAAAGAGAAGTTAGAGGGAGCTCTAGTTTGGCTGCACAAAGCCCAAAAGATCACTAACTTAAAAATTTGATAGATAGATAGATAGATAGATAGATAGATAGATAGATAGATAGATAGATAGATAGATAGATAGATAGATAGATACTTTATTAATCCCCAAGGGATAATTCACAAATTTTGGGAGGTGAGTTTAGATGAAAACTCAGCTGGCAGGAAGATGGAAGCCAGCATCAGGATAAATACAGTTTTAATGTGAAGGGGGTGTTTACTGGAGTGGTGGGCAAGTGTGCCTGCTACACCATCAAACAGACAGAAACTAATACAGGTAGGCCCACATTTACCAAGTTACCTATGAGAATGTCTTGTTTTATTCTTGAAGAGTATGGCCCATCTAACACTTTTAATCAATATAATTTGTATGAGTAAATAGGGCTCAATGGGAAAGAAGGCAGTAAAAGTGAAATGAAAAAAAAAATCAATATACCCCTCAATAAGAAAAAACAGAAAAGCAGGCACTGTAGCAGTGAATCACACATCTAATGGACAAAGAAGTTCATCTTTATGTGATAAATACTCATCTTTCTTGCTATAGATTTCTGATTAAAGAGATTAAATTTGCTTGGCAGCCAAACCCTTAATAACGCCTTGAGATATAATTTATGGAACAGAGCATGTTTATCTAAGTGTGTCTGTTGCCTTTAGTGGTAAAAAAAAATATTTAAGAAGCAACTGAGAAGGAATCAAGGCCAATTAAAATCATTCAAACATGACTTTTATTGCGGAGAAGGCTATAGAGAAATAGATCTGACTTTTACAGAACACCTAACACAAGGTGTGCTGTGCTTTATGGGACTGAGCTGATTCACAGGGGAAAGGTGAAGGCTTTTTTTTTTGGGAGCAGTTTGTTCTTAGCAATAATCATCTGAAGGAACAATTCACATCATCTCTTTAGGAATAAAGATGAAATGCAAGGAAGCTCTGCTGAGTATACTTTCAAGGGTAAAATACTGCAAGTAATGCATTTGCCATTGTATCTAATGTTATGGATAATATAGTGACAATGCAGTTAAAGAAAGCACGCCTCCATTTTCCCAAGGCATTTATCATATTTATTGATCTTTGGTACAGTATTATGGCTGATTGCATTTCAAACTTCCAAACACAAGTCAAGACATAATTCTCAAAGGTAATCACAAAACTACAAATTCTAATATGTCTGTTAGATTTTTGTAACAATGATACCTTTGTAAAATGCAAATTATTTTCATTGGCATTATTTATTATTGTCATTTATAATCAGGGCACTAATTTCAAATTAGCAATGCAAAACTTGTGTGTTCAAAAATAATCAGTTAAGTTTCAAACTAAATGTATCGTGTCTTCTAAACTGGAAGCTTTGCTTTGACTTTTTTCTTTTGTTTTATGGATTTTATTTTAAGAAAATAATATTCCATACAATCAAGACATACACAGACTTATTTTGCTAAACTGGAAGAATCCTAACTCTATTCTTTTAAGTCAGTAGTAACTAATGTTTTATATTATTTGAAATTGGAAAAAATGAAATTCTCAGTTAGAGGATCTGTGCAGAACGTTTTCAAAACCTGGCAAGATCTAATCAATAATATTTTAGAATAAGCTCTTAAAGCACTGAGGAAGCAGATTCTCTTCCCATTTCTTTTTCTTCTCCATTTATCTTTATCCGCCTATTAAACTCATCAATTTATTTATTTTTACTAGCTTTAAGTTTTACTTCGTTGGCCATGCTCTCTTTCTCAGGGGTGGGGGTTGATTTGTTTTCAATCCTATTTTTTGTAAAAATTGACTATTTGTATGGAATGATGACAATAAAATCAATAAAATTTAAAAAAAGACATACTTTTACAACAAAGAAAACAATATTAATTACAATCAAGTCAAACTTAACAAACATGAACTCAACCCCTGCTCGAGAGGAAGAGAGGAGAGCCAAAAGCAAATCTTTAAAAGCAACAAACAAGGGAGAATATTAGATCTTGCCATATTTAAAAAAAAAGGTTTCAACAGATCTTCTAACTGAGAATTAATTTTTTTCCCAATTTCAAATAGTATAGAACATAAGTTACCCACTGACGTACTGTATAACAGGTGGACTGAGATTCTTCTAGTTGAGCAAGATAAGTCTGTGTGGTTGTAGTGAGTAAAGGCAATTATAGTTTGTTTGTCCTTCTAAACTTTAAGCCTATCTGGAAGTACACCAAACACAGTTGTTAATGGGTTAGGAGAGATTGTGACACCCAGGCTGTCTGGAAGGCATTTAAAGATTTTGGTCCAGATTGATGTTAATTTGGTGCAGGCCCATAGCATGCAGTCCAGTGAGGCTGGAGCTGGAATGCAACATTCACAGGTTATTAATATACTCAATAAAATATATTTATACTTATTAATATACTTATTAATATACTCAATAAAATACTGTGTATTAAG
This sequence comes from Erpetoichthys calabaricus, assembly GCF_900747795.2. Classification (NCBI taxonomy): domain Eukaryota; kingdom Metazoa; phylum Chordata; class Cladistia; order Polypteriformes; family Polypteridae; genus Erpetoichthys; species Erpetoichthys calabaricus. The sequence goes on along the minus strand of NC_041401.2, from coordinate 95,849,723 downwards.
TTGTATAGATGAATGCTTTGAGCATATGGAGCTAGAGTGTATTCTATGCATCCTTTTCCCACCATACCATTTGAAAGGAACTTTAACATATTTTTGTATATTATTGACATGTCAGAATCTTTGACTGATCAAAATTTCTAATGGAATAAAATTGTGTGGGAGGTGAGGAAAATTGGGTAGGTTCCTTTCAGCACAGTTTCTGATTTGAAAATTGTGTTGATAGGAAGTTAAATTTGAAGCATAATAGTTTGTAAGATGCAAAGGCATTATCTATATACAAATCTGTAAGTGTTTTAATCCCAAATGTTTTCCAAAGGTTAAATACTGTGCAGGTTTGAGAGGGTAGAAAAAGGTGATTGTTATGTAGAGGTGCAACAGATAAAAGTTTCTCTGCCTTAGAGCGCTTCCTGCATTGGTTCCATATTCTGAGTGATTGATTTACAATTGAATTATTAGTACAGTGGAACCTCGAGATACGATCACCTCTGTATACGAGAAATTCAAAATACGAGGAAAGTATGAGCGAAAAATTCAGATCTAAATACGAGCATTGGCTCACGTAACGAGCCACGTGCCAGGCTTTGGGTATAGCTCGCGGCTTAGCGAGGGGGCGTGGTAGCTGTAGCGAGCCGCAGGGCGATCTGCGGTGTCTGCGTTTCTCACCTAAATGCACAGGTGGGAAACTGCCCACATCCATGATTTGTCCTGTGGCTGATGGGCTGGGCAGGGTTGCCACCCGTCCTTTAAAATACGGAATCGTCCAGTATTTGAGAATGAAATTGCGCGTCCCGTTTTGAATCAATACGTATGCGTCCCTTATTTTTTTGTATTAAAAGTGGTAACCCTAGCAGTTGCCATGTCTTCCCCGCATATATAGAGAAGCGCGAGCCGGTTAAGGGGGAGAAGAAGTAAAAGAAAAGAGAGGAGAGGAGAGAGAACGGAGGTTGCAGGAGGAGGCAGGAATCCGCAGCAGTAGGAAGTCGGTGCGAGAGAGCGAGCGAGTACAGGCTCGCGTGTAGCTGAACAGGCGAGCCAAACAGCTGAAGCAGGACGGTGTAGAGAAGGTCAGCTGCATTAAGTGTCTTGCCTGTTGCAGAGCCCGCATGGGAGAAGCAGGTGAGACGCTAACAGAGAAGAAGCACCGGGGATTGTCATCTGTTTTTTGAAGACTGCTTCCTGTTGACGTTTTAACCTCGTGTTAAAGGATTGTTATTCTTATGTACTTTAAACCTCCACTTCACAACTGTTTTAAGGATTAAAGATTTATTGAATGCTCTACTGCACTTTGGACACCTGTTTTGATTCTTTTAATAATCAGTTATATTATTTACCAGTGTTATTTATTAAAGGTAGACTACAGTATATATAATTTATCAGTGTTATTTGTTAGGAAAATTGATTTTTATGTTAATATATTTGGGATGCGGAACGGATTAACTGGATTTCCATTATTTTCAATGGGGACGTTTGTTCTAGATACGAGAAATTCGCTATACAAGCTCAGTGCTGGAACGAATTAAACTCGTATCTAGGGGTTCCGCTGTATATTGACAATAATGTTTGCTTACTGGAGCACAAAGCAAGACATATAAAGTACAGCAAGATTTTATTTCTACTGTAGACCAGACTTCTGTGTATTCATCAATTTGTATCAAATTTCATGGCTTTCTACCTTGCCTATTTGCCGCCCAGTAATAAAACTGAAAGTTAAGTAGTGCCATGCCCTCTGCTGTTTTAGGTCATTGTAGAGTCACACTATGGATGCGTGGAGGTTTTAAATTCCAAATAAATTAGTATATAATTGAGTCTAATTTCTTAAAGAACAATTTTTTAACATATTCAGGGATGCTCTGAAATAGAAAAAAAAGGTTAGGAAAGATGTTCATCTTGACATTGTTACTGGTCACTTTCACCAATCACTAGAACATTGAATTTTGCTAATATGACATCTGCACAGTCAGTTTTGTTCTTCTTTAGCTCAAATCAGCATCTCATGGAATTTTACCATAGTTTTAAAAGCACAACACTGTAGTTGGGTCTATCCATAGCACTCCATTGATGTTTAATTGATTTATGGCCTATTATCACTAGCTATATCTATGCCTTTTGAGTTATGACCTACAAATAAAAATATTAATTGTGCCTTTGTTGTGTTTTTAAAATTCTAAGATTATTAATGAAATGAATCTGGGTTTAGGCATTCTGGGATGCATCTCATTTTTTGACTATTTACATTTTTATTGCTGTTTATATACAGTAATCCCTCCTCCATCGCGGGGGTTGCGTTCCAGAGCCACCCGCGAAATAGGAAAATCCGCGAAGTAGAAACCATATGTTTATATGGTTAATTTTATATTGTCATGCTTGGGTCACAGATTTGCGCAGAATCACAGGAGGTTGTAGAGAGACAGGAACATTATTCAAACACTGCAAACAAACATTTGTCTCTTTTTCAAAAGTTTAAACTGTGCTCCTTGACAAGACAGAGATGACAGTTCTGTCTCACAATTAAAAGAATGCAAACATATCTTCCTTTTCAAAGGAGTGCAAAGCAAGCAGACAAAAAAAAAATCAATAGGGCTTTTTGGCTTTTAAGTATGCGAAGCACCGCCGGTACAAAGCTGTTGAAGGCGGCAGCTCACACCCCCTCTGTCAGGAGCAGGAAGAGAGAGAGAGAGCCACAGAAAATCAATACGTGCCCTTTGAGCTTTTAAGTATGCGAAGCTCCGTGCAGCCTGTCCTTCAGGAAGCAGCTGCACACAGCCCCCCTGGTCACACCCCCCCTACGTCAGCGCAAGAGAGAGAAGAGAGAGAGGAGAGAGAAAGTAAGCTGGATAGCTTCTCAGCCATCTGCCAATGAAATCAACTGGGCAAACCAACTGAGGAAGCATGTACCAGAAATTAAAAGACCTATTGTCCGCAGAAACCCGCGAAGCAGCGAAAAATCCGCGATATATATTTAAATATGCTTACATATAAAATCCGCGATGGAGTGAAGCCGCGAAAGGCGAAGCGCGATATAGCGAGGGATCACTGTATTTCAGAATTATTCTGAAACATCATCTTGTGTCCTGTTTTTTGATTGTTGTCATTTTGTGACAATCTTTGCCTGGCCTCGACTATATTGCTTAATTTCACTTTGTTCTTTATTAGTCACATTACATTGATTGTGCCCATCAATATAAAATGGTAGTACAAAGATTTCTTGCTCTCAGGCTTTTGGATTTCTTTTTAAACCCTATTGTTTCATTAGTAGTAGTTAGTGGCAAATTATGTAAGTTAGCTTGAGGACTTTTGTATTGATATTCTGACTGCAACTTCTTGTTTATTGTTCTGGCTTTGACGTTTGGTTTTTGATAGTTTCTTTTGGTTTTCTGACCCAATCCCATTTAAAGACTACAGTAGACTATTTCCAGGCCCCATTAGTGTCTTTTATCTCCTGCATTCTGTCAAAAGCATTTTTAAGAATGTTTCAGGTGTAAAGTGGCTTTCTTTGTGTTCTTTTGACTTCAAGTTCTGGTTACATTGCTGTTTTTTTGCTTTTTTGACATCATGTTAATTTTCATTCTTTCTTTGTGTTAAGACATAGTTTGGCCTCTTCCATCTCCTGATCTTGATTTTTCTGCCTTTTTCCATCTGTAGAAGAATATATACAGCTCAGATTTTTTTAGTTGAAAGGCAAGTGTACTAACCATCATATCACCATAACAACCAGTGTGGTGTTGTTTCTCTGTCATTTGTAGTATTTTTAGCCACAGCCAGTATGCCTCCCTGAAGTACTTGTGTGACAAATTGGAAAATTGTGCTTTGTTAATGTAGAGATTTCAAGTTGGGATTGTTCTAGTGAAGATTCTTATGTAGAGTTTGCAGATAAATAATTTTATCGTGGAATGCAAATAAAAGAAATAAGAAATTGATAAAGAACCATGTTGACATTCACTGTTGCTTGTGCTATACAACAGAAAAGATCACTTTTCATTGAAAATGTTAGACCCGGATTGTGTCAGTTATTGGTTCTGGATAACTTGGTTCATTCAATAAACCAAAAAACTTTAATAAAATTGTAATTTGTTCACTCAGGTCACCTTTAATATCTAGTAAGGTCTAATATTATATTTTGGTTAAGGTTCTGAAAATGTTTAGGGTCACATATATATATATATATATATATATATATATATATATATATATATATATATATATATATATATATATATAATATGAGAAATTATCGTCTGAATAATACATTTGGCATCAGTATGGCAGAACTGCAAACATTTTACAATAGAAAGGGAAACCTGAAAAATAAGCAATGAGGTTTTGGACAAAAGGAGGAACAAGTATAGTGCAGATAATACAAGGCCAGTATATTAAAAGACCTGAAGCAAAAAATCCAAAAGCAAATTAATGTGAGGACCCGAAGTTTTTAATGTACAACAGGGAAAAGTAGATCATCAGCATCTATTTGAAGGTTCAAATTCAAGGAGCTTCAAAAATGGTCCCCTTCTGCAAAACTGAATTCAGTAACAGCTGCAGAGTGAGACACTGGGACAGAAACAAGGCTAGCCTCAGAGGGTTTCTGATGTTTGATGTTGATTTTTTACGTGATGGTAATTATTTAATAATATTTATTATATAATTGTGTTGAGTTTATTGTTTGCTTTTTGTTATTGTCAGGTAGAGTAAGTCTTTTTATGACCTTTAACTTATGTACTCAAAAATACAGTTTCAAGTCTTATAGACTAAAATGTAAAAATCAAACATATTATTTGGAATTTCATGGTAATAAATTCTGACCTAAAATATTACTTCCTATTGAATCTAAAGCAAGTCATCAATAATTCAAGGCCCTGCTCATTAGAGCTGTCACTTATTGTAAAGTGCGTCTGGCATCTTGCATGGTTGTGTGTTATTCTTTTCAAATTTGCTTAACCTTCTTTGCACCGAGAGGTCCTATTGATATGATAATCACTTTTCACAAAGGAAAATCCAGTCAAGGGAGAAGTGGTTTGTGCAGCCAATCGAAAAGGATGAGGCCCTGCAAGAAGAAACTCAGACTGAATCCCATTCTCATTACCTTACCTCAAAACTTCTAACGCATTAGCCAATTTGGTTCCATTTGACCAAATTCAAGTGCACAAAGGTTTTTCCTTAAAGGTAGTTTCAGACTCATCCAAAACTAGAAACTTGTAGATGACTTTAACAGGTCCAATACAGGTGAAAATTGACAAAACTTCCTAATCCAGGTCAGGGATGCAGGGTCCAGAACCTGTCCAGGAAGCACTGAAACCTGAAGAAATCATTCTTAAGAGAAATTTAAAATGAACAAATAAGTTACATTTAAATATTCATTTATCCATCTTTCTAACCCACATCTAGGCCAAGGTTGCAGGGAAGCTGGAGCCTATCACAGGGAACAAGGCACAAATAACACCTGGACAGGGTGCCAGTCCATTGCAGGACAAACACACACATACAGTATCTGAGCCAATTTAGCAACACCAGTTCATCTAACCTGCATGGCCCTGCGACTGTGGGAGGAAACCAGAGCACCCAGAGGAAACCCATGCAGACGCAGAGAGAAAACGTAAACTCTATGTAGGGAACATCCGGGATGCAAACCCCTGTCTCCTTACTATAAGGCAGCAGCACTACAAGTGCGCCACCATGCCCTCCTATATTTAAACATGACTTCTATAATTGAAGTATTTCTTTCTGGCTCATAATACCTGGTAATTTGTTGCTGAAAGTACAACAGGTAAAATAAGACTCCAAAAAACATTGACAAGTTTGAGTTCAAGTAAAACAAACTCATTCCTCGGTCATTGTATAATACACAGCATCAAATTTAAAAAACAGCTGGCAGTCCCAGAGAAATCAGAAAGGCCCAGTATATATCTGTTTGCAAAATGTATTTGATCATTATGTACAGCATTACTAGATACAGAAGCATTTGATGTTATCTAATATCATCTTACGAAGAAATTAAATAGCACTTGTCAACTGGTAATGAATTAAGTAATGATAAAAATTATAGACATATTTGAGTAAATGGTACAGTACATGATCATAATTTCCTGCTAGTATTTTTACTTTTTTCATCCTAATTCCCACAATTTTGTTCTTTGTTTACATTGTTTGTCCATGTGTTATGCTATGTTCAGTGCTGTATTTAAACATTGTTGCAACATCCTTGATGTTACAGCAAAAAGTGAACAACAAATTTATTCAAGAAAAAAACTTTCTGGAAGAAATCAATACAAGCAATGACTGTTTTCTTTTTAGCTTTGGACTTTTTAACAACTTCAACTTGTGTTTCATTCTTTCTCCAATATCAGTTGGAAAGTGATGTTGCCCACTCACACCTCCATATAATGTTCACTTTCTCTAAATAGTTGAGCTCCTGTTTAACAGCTTCCAATAAAACAAAGGGCACTGAATGAGCTTTATGATGCCTTTTAGTAACTGCTGGCTTTGACTATTAAACAAGTACAAGCTTGTCTAACATTAAGGTTTAGATTTTTGTTGCTTACAAAATCCTAATTAACTGAATTAGAATAATCAGTTTTATGGACAGATCTGTTTATTCATGGTATAACTTCACACTAGCTAAAATGAGTCACCTAGAGGCAAAATCATTGACATCCTAAGTGGCTACAAAATTAAAAATCTACAAGATAGAATAGTTTGTTTTAACTGTGAGGTATATTTAAACAAAATCTGAAAGTCATTTGTGGTAGTCAAAGACCCTAAGACCCACTACCTGAAAGAGTACTCATTGAATTTAAACAATTATGCAAGGTTTCATTAATCAATGTAGATCATTTTGGTCTACAAAATTAGTTTTTTGCTAGAGGAAAGACTAAATAGTTTTTATTAGCTCATTATTAGTTACAAAAATCACTCCTTTTTCTGACAGTGGTTATAAAAGTAACGGTTAATTGTTTTTAAATCAATTCACAGCTCTATTGTACTGTATAAAAGAAGAGCAGTTGCCACTAATATACCAATGTTAAATCATTACCTACAACATTTTATAATTAATTTACATGTTTCCCTTGTTCCAGTTAATAATGGTGGTGCCTTGGTTTTGTTTTTGTATAGACTTATTGGAAAAAGTCTACAATGAAATTACAAAATCTTATGCTGATGATTCATTAGAAGAAACCATGCATCTGGAGCAAAAACTAAATAAAACAAAGTTACAAAAAACCTTCATAAATTTACCAGATGACTTTACAAAATGAATATCCCCATTCTAGTCTGACTTTTTATAAACGAGGGCCCAAGTATGTATTGTGCTGCTGCTGTTGCCGGGCCTCAGGCCTAGGGGAACCTGGGGCAGGTAGAAGCCAATGTTACTACCGGGTGTAGCCACAGCGATATGGTGAAAAAGCATAAAAGAAGCAGGCAGCAGTCATTAGTCTCGGAACCATACTTCTCTGTTCTCCTTTATTCTCATTTACCCAGAAATATATAAATACTTCAATCTCTGGACGATCAGTTAAACAATGGTGCATGTCAATTTCCTCTGCAGAACAATAGTGTAAACACATTTACTTTGGTTCAACATTAGTATTGTTCTAGAAAGTTGATTCTGTTCATCTGGACATAGTTTTTTCACGGGAGATATATTACATCACTTATCCAAGTGACTTCCTCAGTCTCAGTTAACTCCAGGTTTCTCCAACCTTATAAACAGTACCTTTGCATAATGACCGCAACTAGCACCATTGGCTAACAATGGGCCGTGTGATCAATGATATTCAAACTGTTCATTGATCAATGGCCATGAGTATCATTCACAGAGAGTTGAGGAATGGCTGCAATCACAGCATTGTAAGATGGTGAAAAATATACCCTTAGGCCCCCTCCTCGGTTCAGAGATGGTCGTTTCTTTTACATGTAAATGGCCTCCTTGACTCCTCGCTCAAACCAGCATTCCTCCCTGTCCAGGATATGCACATCTTCATCACTGAAAGAGTGACCACTGTCCTGTAGATGTAAATAGACTGTGAAGTCCTGGCCTGATGAGGTATCTCTTCTGTGTTGTGCCATCCATTTCGCCAGTGTTTGTTTGGTTTCCCCGATGTATAATTCACTGCAATCCTCTTGGCACTTAACTGCGTAAACTATATTACTCTGTCTGTGCCGGGGCACCCAATCCTTGGGGTGGACCAATTTTTGCCGTAGTGTGTTTTGGGGTTTGAAAGCCACCGAGGCCTGGTGTTTTGAAAAAATGCGTCTCAGCTGTTCCGATACTCCTGACACATAAGGGATCACCAAAGGTTTTCGCTTAGGCAGCAGTTGTCCTTCCTCTCTCCTGGATTGCTTACATCATTCTTTAGGTGTCTTCCCTGCTTTGACAAAAGTCCAGCTGGGATAACCACATTTACTCAGGACCTTTTTGATATGATGTTCTTCTGCCTCCCTGGCCGCTGTGTCTGTGGGTATGGTGTTTGCTCTGTGTTATAGCATCCTGATGACACCTATTTTGTGCTCTAGTGGAAGGTGAGAGTCAAACCTTAAATACTGATCCAAATGCGTTGGTTTACGGTACACATCAGCTTTCAAATGTCCCCTACTGCTGATGGCAATTTCACAATCTAAGAAAGCTAGTCTTGTCACATTTCATGTCCTCCCTGGTGAACTGGATGTGTTTGTCCACTGAGTTGATGTGGTCAGTGAATTGTGGTACCTCCTGAGATTTGATTTTCACCCAGGTGTCATCCACATACCTGAACCAATGGCTCGATGGTGTTCCAGGATAGGATAATAGCGCCCTCTTTTCCACTTCTTCCATATACAGATTGGCCACAATAGGTGAAAGTGGGGAACCCATGGTGTACCCATGTTTCTGCCTGTAATACTGGCCTTTGTATGTGAAATATGTGGATTGACACAGTTCCAAGAGTATCGTTGTCAGCTATCAAGAAGTACCTGATTAGAAACCAATGTCCCCAGAACTCATTCATTTTCAAAGGAAGCAGGCAGTTCTGTATCACCACATTGTGTGTGGATGAGATACTAATCAAAACAAGTGATTCTTTTGCAAGACAGGTAAATATTTATGTTCTGTAAATAGCCATCAACAATAACCTGTAGCAGAATTTTCCTTGAATTTTGCCTTTTCTTTAAAACACTTGTGGAAGAAAATTATGAATACAGACACCCCCCCACTGGAATGCCCTGATTTAAACAATAAAACACAGGCAGGAGAAAACGCCAATCATTATTCTTTATCTAAATCTTGCAAGAGGCAAAAACTTGTCATGCTAGTGTTTTTGCAAAGAAAAAAGTGTCATCTGCGCTATACTTATACAATTCATTGATTAGGTTGCTAACGGGACATGACAAACGTTGATACCTTAAATAAGTTCAATCAACCATGACAACTAGGTTGATTTATAGTCCTTAAGACCACGCGACTTTTCAGGAGGATTAAAAGTACACCAGGATGCATATTCATTTTTATGTTCTGAACCATATGTTTCCTAAGTTTGCCATCAACAGGGATCTAACAATAGATCAATGCACTGGTATACAGTGATTTTGGTGCCAATGATGTCTGAACGGTTTTATATTAAGTTTATGGTGATGATTAAGAATATGACTTTGGTTTTGCCAGATTGTCTCTAGTTTCTGAGATATTTAATAGTTAATTAATTAATTAACGCAACACGTTTGAAAAGCATTCAGAATTGCAAGAATATTTTTATTTTAGTTACAACTAGTAAGTAAACAGTCTAACATCATACAAAAAAAGAAATTAAAAATATCTAACAGTGACAGGAAAAAAGTTATGTATGATTTGATTAATTAATACAATATTAATTAGTTATTAATGTCAATGCTTCAAAAAATGCTGTTTATGCAATTTCCTTTTATGTATGTCATCAGGAAAATCATGTTGGAGACTCCAACAGTAGTCTGCCATCATGTGTATGTCCCATCTGCCTTGATATCTCTCCTCCATCACCTTCATATCCTGGTGGAACCTCTCGCCTTGTTCCTCGCTGAAGTCTCCAAGGTTATCTGGAAATCTGTTTAAATGGCTATGGAGATAGTGCATCTTTATGCTCATATTAACTCCCAAATTTCTGAAGTTAGCAAGCATATCTTGCACCAATTCTTCATAATTGTCTGCTCTGTGATTAGCCAAGTAGTTTTTCACAACAGAGACAAAACTCTTCCAGGCCGAAGCCTCAGTGTCATTCATGCATTTGGTAAGATTGGAATCGTTCATGAGTTTATGAATCTGAGGACCATCAAAGATTCCAGCTTTTAGTTTTTCCATGCTCAGTCCAGGGAATGATCTACAAATGTACTTGAAGCAATTACCTGTTTTGTCCAAAGCCCTAACAAATTGCTTCATCAGTCCTAGCTTAATATGAAGCAGTGGGAGAATGATTTTGTTCTTGTCCACCAGCAGCTTTTTGATGATATTCGCGGCGCCAACAATCATTTCTTCCCTTGTAGGCCATGACACTTTTGTCCAATGATCTTGCTTTGCCCTGCTATCCCAGAGGCACATGAAGCATGGGTATTTTGTGTATCCAGATTGCTGTCCAAGCAAGAAGTTCACCATCTTCAGATCAACACAAATCGACCACTGATGTTCATGATAATGGATTTTCTATAAACGATTTTTACATTTTCATGTTCTTCTTTAAGTTTTGTTGAGTGAGCAATGGGAAGAGACGCATAACGGTTACCATTGTGCAAGAGAACACATTTCAAGCTTCTAATGGAGCTGTCTATAAAAAGCCGCCAGTCTTCTGGTCAATATTCTGTTAGTCCCATTTGAAGTAAAATTCCTGGGATATCATTGCAGTATACAAGTTCTTCCTCTTGGTTGAAATATGGAAGAAGCCTCTCTTCTCTTGTCCGATAGGCTATAATTTTAACTTCCGCCTTTATAAGATTTTGTTCATTAAGTCTGGATGCTAAAAGTTCAGATGCATGCTTGGACAGATGTAAGTCTCAAATCAGGTCATTGAGTTCTTTTTGGCTTAATGGTTGAGGCATCAAAGAGCTTCCCTCAAATTCACTTCCACTGCTACTACACTGCTAACCAGACTGAGCCACAGCAACACGTGGCCGGGTACAGCTAGTATAGAATAAATATAAAAACCCATTAGTATGTTTAGTTTTTCATCACTTGGCAGACTCTTTTCGCCTACCTACCTTTGTTTGTATCGCTTCATTGTTAAACGATGTTTTTAAAGCAAAAGTGATTGGTCAGCAACGATATGCTGATCTTGTATGATGACTTAGTCAGTCTTTCGATCAGTGCTGTTTTATTTTCAAAAACTGGGAGTGGTCTCCCCTAAACTTTCTTGTATACTCAGATATGGGGATGGATATCTGAGGAGTAAACCGCAAGACAATGATTATATTTTTATTTAATGTACATTAAGGAACCATCAACAACAAATCAAATCAAGTGAATAATATATTAAACAATTATTATAAAAGTAAAGTTGAATAAATCGGACTCTGCAGCTGCATGAATAAAAAAAATAAATCGAGTATGTGTTCAAGTAAAGTACCACTTGTGGGTGATGTATTTGGCCCAAAAGTTAATACAGATCTACAATTGTGGTATAACAACCACATGCCAAATTTCATCCATCTATCTAGTTGCATTTTTGAGTTATTGTGATTACACACACGCGCACACACACAATTCCAAAAAGGTCTATAACGTCAAGATTTATCAAAATATTGATCTCAGATTTTTTCATGATTACTATACTTTCTCTATACTTTATATATGAGAAAGTAAAAAACAATTTCTCCTGTGCAAAGTGGCAGGTGAATTGCTGTCAACAAAAAGCAGTCACCATGGAAATAAACTGAAACGCTACTCACTTGTGATTTTTCTGTCCATATGGTAAAGGTTTTGTTGACCAGCACATTCTGATTTCAGCCGTTTGAATTACATCTTGATATACAACAAGCGCAAAGAAAGCGGCACATAAATCGCTTTCTCTTTCAGCTTGCTCTGTCACCACAAATGCTGTATGAACACTTGCCCTCCATCAACAGCCGCCGTTCACTGGATGAAAATGTGCAGGTGGCTTGTGGTGGATGACTTTCTGTTTTACAGTTAAAACTTATAAGGGTTAAAGACTAACGGCAAGAATATTCATTCAAAAACGAAAGCTAAAAATATTTTAATAAATTATTTTATTTCAGTTAGTCTTTCCAGCTACTTTAATAGTTTCATTTAGTTTTAGTTTTTCATTTCGGTTTTGTTAATTATTTTATTTCAGTTAACGAAAATGTTTTTTAATAATAGTTTCAGTTTTGATTTTAGTTTTCGTTAACTATAATAACCTTGGTGTACACCAACCAGAAAGGTTCTAAACACTCATGCTGCTTGCACCAAATTCTAATCCATCCATTGGCATAATGCAAATGTCACCTGGATTCATCTGACCAAGCAATATTTTTTTCATCCCCCAATGGTCCAATTTTGATGCTTACATTCCTACTGGAAGATAAGATTTATTTTTCACTGGCATTTTTGGCACCTGACATGTTGTAACCTATTCTAAACAAATTCAATTAAAAGCCATGCATGATGACATGACTTTCTGCACACCATTATTCAATTTGGATGTAATATTCCTTATTGTGCCCTATCTGTTTTCTTGTATAATTCTCTTCAATCTCCTTTGACTTCTCTGATTTCCAAGCTGTTTTTTTTCCACAGGATCACTCACCTATCACTGGTTGTTTTTGCCTTTCATGTATATGTGAAAAGCCCATGATGACAATCATTTGAGCGACATTAGCATCAACATGCCTAATGCCAACAATCAATCCATGCTGAAAGTTACTAAGGTCACTTGCTTTAACCAATTCAATGCTCAATTGAACAAAAATCTCATACTGGTAATGTGGAAGTATTGTCTAGTTCAGTGGCTCTCAAGTTTAGTCCTCAATGTCTACTGGGCCAGTGGCTCCTTTCCCCAACCAGCTTCTTCTTTTAATTGTACTCCTTTACACTAGAATTACCAAAGCCAACGAAAAAACTCGTAAATCTGTCTCACCTTAAATCCCTTCGCACCTCTCCGTCAGCGTCTTTTGTCTTCTAAATGTGTCAGTAAGCCCATGCAGCAAGCAGCCTGCTATACCATCCCCTACACCGCCTCAGAACGGGCAAGATGTTCTCCCAGTTCCTGCCTTGATTGATTATCTGGGAGTGAGCTACCCAGAATTGTAAGGGGAAATAATTTGATGTGTGTTTTGTGTCTACAACAATCTGTGTAAACACATCGTTAAAACAGAAATGTTTTTCATGTTTTAGTAATAAATAAGAAAATGTAGACATGAACTGTATAATGTGTGAAGGCTGATGGCCAAATCTCAAATAAACACTTTTACAAAAGGTGCAAGTATAATCCAACTGCTTCCATGGTGTAGCGGTAAGATCCACAGACTTATAACACGGAGGTCTTGAGTTCAAAACTGGCTCAAAATTTACCATTTTGAGTAGTGCGCTGCTCTTATTGTTAATATTATACAATAAAAACATACATTTGATTTGTGTCTGTAACAGCTGGTGTAAATTTATAGTACTTGTAAAAGTTAGAGTTTTTTTTTTCATTTTTATTCTCTTAGTCACGATCACAACAACAACAACAACAACATTTATTTATATAGCACATTTTCATACAAAAAGTAGCTCAAAGTGCTTTACATAATGAAGAAAAGAAGAATAAAAGACAAATAAGAAATTAAAATAAGACAACCTTAGTTAACATAAAAAGGAGTAAGGTCCGATGGCCAGGGTGGACAGAAAAAACAAAAAAAAACTCCAGAAGGCTGGAGAAAAAAATAAAATCTGTAGGGGTTCCAGGCCACGAGACCGCCCAGTCCCCTTTGGGCATTCTACCTAACATAAATGAAATAGTCCTCTTTGTAGTTAGGGTTCTCACGGAGTCACTTGATGCTGATGGTTATACAGACTTCTGGCTTTTAATCCATCCATCATTGTTGGAACATCATGGTGCTTTGGGTAGATGGTGGTGGCACAAGCCACCACCAATAGGACACCGGAAAAGGAAACAGAAGAGAGAGTAGGGGTTAGTACAAATTTTGAATGAATAGTTATTATAATGAATTGGATATACAGAGTGTCAGGATTAAATTACAGTGAAGTTATGAGAAGGCCATGTTAAAGTAATGTGTTTTCAGTAGTTTTTTAAAGTGCTCCACTGTATTAGCCTGGCGAATTCCTACTGGCAGGCTATTCCAGATTTTAGGTGCATAACAGCAGAAAGCCGCCTCACCACTTCTTTTAAGTTTTGCTCTTGGAATTCTAAGGAGACACTCAGTTGAGGATCTGAGGTTGCGATTTGGAATATAAGGTGTCAGACATTCCGATATATAAGACGGGGCGAGATTATTTAAAGCTTTATAAACCATAAGCAGAATTTTAAAGTCAATTCTGAATGACACAGGTAACCAGTGTAGTGACATCAAAACTGGAGAAATGTGTTCGGATTTTCTTTTCCTGGTAAGGATTCTAGTAGCTGCATTCTGCACTAACTGCAAACGATTGATGTCTTTTTTGGGTAGTCCTGAGAGGAGTGCATTACAGTAATCTAGCCGACTAAAGACAAACGCATGAACTAATTTCTCTGCATCTTTCGATGATATAAGAGGTCTAACTTTTGCTATGTTCCTTAGGTGAAAAAATGCTGTCCTAGTGATTTTATTAATATGCGATTTAAAATTCAGATTACAATCAACGGTTACCCCTAAGCTTTTTACCTCCGATTTGACTTTTAATCCTAATGCATCCAGTTTATTTCTAATAGCCTCATTGTATCCATTATTGCCAATCACTAAGATTTCGTTTTTTTCTTTATTTAATTTGAGAAAGTTACTATTCATCCATTCTGAGATACAGGTTAGACATTGTGTTAGCGAATCAAGAGATTTGGGGTCATCAGGTGCTATTGATAAATACAGCTGTGTGTCATCAGCATAGCTGTGGTAGCTCACGTTATGTCCCGAGATAATCTGACCTAATGGAAGCATGTAGATTGAGAAGAGCAGCGGACCCAGGATAGAGCCTTGTGGAACACCATATAGAATATCATGTGTCTTTGAGTTATAATTACCACAACTAACAAAGAATTTTCTCCCTGCCAGGTAGGATTCAAACCAGTTTAAGACACTGCCAGAGAGGCCCACCCATTGACTAAGGCGATTCTTAAGAATATTATGATCAATAGTGTCAAATGCGGCACTCAAATCTAAGAGGATGAGAACAGATAAATGGCCTCTGTCTGCATTTACCCGCAAGTCATTTACTACTTTAACGAGTGCAGTTTCTGTGCTGTGATTTGTTCTGAAACCTGACTGAAATTTATCAAGAATAGCATGTTTATTGAGGTGCTCATTTAACTGCATAATGACTGCCTTCTCTAGAATTTTACTTAAGAAAGGCAGGTTAGAGATGGGTCTATAATTTTCAAGAGCAGAGGGGTCGAGATTATTTTTCTTAAGTAGGGGTTTAACTACCGCAGTCTTAAGACAGTCTGGGAAGACCCCCGTATCTAATGACAAATTTACTATGTCAAGAACATTATCAATAAGCACACCCGATACTTCTTTGAAAAAATTTGTTGGTATTGGGTCAAGGGCACAGGTGGATGGTTTCATTTGAGAAATTATTTTATGTAAATCAGGTAAATCTATCCTAGTGAAAGACTCTAATTTATTTATTATGGAGTACTGGGGTTTCGGGGGATCCTTAGTGTTGGGGAGATATACTATGTTATTTCTAATATCATTAATTTTTTGATTGAAAAATACAGCGATAGCCTCACAGGTTTTACGATACAACACCTATCCCCTGCCCCAGATCTGACGCGGGAAATAACTGCAGATATGAGTGGTGTTTTGAGACAATGGAACTGGAAATTCTCTGATCTGGAGGGATAAAAGCTGACACACAAACGCTGGTGAATCTGCCTTCTTCATATCTCACCATCACTTGAATTTTTTTTATTCAGTTTTATTGAGTGTTCCTGCTGACGCTGAATTAGTATGTGCCTTATGGTCCATGATGTCAAAGCCGCACTGACAAAAAACAGAGACATATGTATACAGTAATCCCTCCTCCATCGCGGGGGTTGCGTTCCAGAACCACCCGCGAAATAAGAAAATCCACGAAGTAGAAACCATATGTTTATATGGTTATTTTTATATTGTCATGCTTGGGTCACAGATTTGCACAGAAACACAGGAGGTTGTAGAGAGACAGGAACGTTATTCAAACACTGCAAACAAACATTTGTCTCTTTTTCAAAGTTTAAACTGTGCTCCATGACAAGACAGAGATGACAGTTCCGTCTCACAATTAAAAGAATGCAAACATATCTTCCTCTTCAAAGGAGTGCGTGTCAGGAGCACAGAATGTCACATGGATAGAGAAAACAATCTCTAGCAAACAAATCAATAGGGCTGTTTGGCTTTTAAGTATGCGAAGCACCGCGGCACAAAGCTGTTGAAGGCGGCAGCTCACACCCCCTCCGTCAGGAGCAGGGGGAGAGAGAGAGAGAGAGAGAGATAGAGAGAGAGACAGAGTTTGTTTTTCAGTCAAAAATCAATACGTGCCCTTCGAGCTTTTAAGTATGCGAAGCACCGTGAAGCATGTCGTTTCAGGAAGCAGCTGCACAAAAGATAGCAACGTGAAGATAATCTTTCAGCATTTTTAGACGAGCGTCCGTATCGTCTAGGTGTGCGAACAGCCCCCCTGCTCAATCCCCATACGTCAGGATCAGAGAAAGTCAGCGCAATAGAGAGAGAAGAGTAAGCAATCTAGCTTCTCAGCCATCTGCCAATAGCGTCCCTTGTATGAAATCAACTGGGCAAACCAACTGAGGAAGCATGTACCAGAAATTAAAAGACCCATTGTCCGCAGAAATCCGCGAACCAGCAAAAAATCCACGATATATATTTAAATATGCTTACATATAAAATCCGCGATGGAGTGAAGCCGCGAAAGGCGAAGCGCGATATAGCGAGGGATCACTGTATATGATATTTGGAATAACTCATTTTATGACCAGTATAGTACATTTCTAAAAACATTGTGGCACTGATGCAACATTATTCATTTTATTCATATTCATTCGCACGCGTTCTTGCGCTAGTAATCAGTGACCACATTTTTTTTTTTCTCGATCTTGCCAGTGTCCAAGTTTGGGTGCATTGGGGTGTTTCTTTTGTACTCTAGGACACGCAGAGGTAAGAATACAGGGTGGTCCAGATCTAATTATGCAACTGTTCGACTGAGAACCGTATCCCTGCCATTTTGGAATGCAGGGCAACAAAAAGAATTTTAAGTGAAATCTCTATGTGCAGGACAGGTGCTGTGAATTCTTTATGTAATACACTTAATAAGTTATAGTGCAATGAAAATTGCATAATTAGATCTGGACCACCCTACAGTACAGAGAGGTCTTTTCAGAGCTATATGCAATCATCAGATTCAAATGTTAACAGTTCCCACACACCCAAGGACAGTCCCTTCTATGTTTACGACATGTGTACCTGTTGCAATGTACACACTTCTCTCCTTGCTGTGGTTACTATTACACTGAAGGGGCTGGGGAAGCAGCAGTCTTGGAACAGAAGCTTGTCGATGTTGCATCCTCTTTTGCTTTATCCATCGCCTTTTCTTGTAAGAAGTGACAACGAAGCTCCTCTGCAAGGTGAGCCATGAACACTCTTCTTTTCTCAGTGAGCCCTGTGCATGCCTTGTACAGTACGTGTGCATTGATCGCCAGCAAGTCAAGCGTGTTATAGCACAAGGAACCGGCCTCCTGCGTGCTGCTTCTTGTACTGAATAAGCTCACGCCTTCTGGTGCATGATGTCAACACAGCACCAGAAAAAAAAGAAAGAGACAAATATATGTGATATTTTGAAGAAATCATTTTATGACCTGAATAGTACCAATCAGAAAACATCGTCGCACTAAAGCAATATTATTTGAAAATGAACAACATCAGATCAGCTGTAAATGTATGGCATTTCTAAAAGTTGGCTTTTTTCAGTCTTATTCTCTCAGTCACGTTCACGCTGTCCCTCACCCCCCCCCCCCCTTCTGATCTGACTCTAACTAACAGCACCAGTATAAATTCACTCCCGATCTGATTTATTACTAAAATATGAAAAACGTTTTTGTTTTAACAATGTGTTTACACAGATTATTGTAGAAACAGAATACAGATGAAATGCATGTGTTCCAAATAACGATCTATTATTTCCACTCTAAAACTCCAGCACTTTACTCCCAGATAATCAAGGCATGAGCTGGGAGAACTTTGTGCACGTTCTGCGGCGGTGGGGGGGATGGAATAGCAGGGTGCTTGCTGTTTGTCTTTATCGGCACATTTACAGGACAAAAGATGCTGATGGAGAGGTGCGAAGGGATTTAAGGTGGGCCGGATTTACGAATTTTTTCATAGGCTATGGTAATTCTAGTGTTAACCAAGCAAGTTGTTATCTCCCAGTTTCTACTGTTTTGTGTCAATCCAGAAATTATAAACTGCTAAATTTATACTGAAATTCATGAAGAGTGTAAGTGTGTTACACAGGGACAATAGTTTTCTACCTTGCTTTTTAAAACTAATTACAAGCAGAATATAATTGTTAGTTAAGCCAGTTCTTGTACACACTAGTGGATGTGACATAGAAGCAGCTGCTCCTCTTTAGGATATTTGCACTGGAAGGACCTGGGGAGAGACCATGCTCAGGGCATTACATACCCCGGAATGCAAGAGGACAGCCCCCCTGGGTTGCTGCAGCACCCCAGACTCCAACAGGGCTTCATGGGAGTTGGAGTTTGCTATAGCCCCGTGGGTGCTTTAGAGCCCCACTACGTTGGGCTTCCACCTCCCCCGGATGTATTTCTGGATCATGCTAATGAGCCACCAGAAGTGCTCCCGGTACGGTATAAAAGGAGCCCACTGCCACAGCTCCAGGAGCCAGAGGACGATGCTTGCCAGAAGGAGTGGAGGCAGAAGACAGAGAAAGAGAGAGAGAGAGGAGATGGCAAAGGCAAAGTGCTTGGTGCTAGGTGCTTTTATTATACTTTGGACTGTGCACTGTGCTGGCAGGTTGGAAATGGTGGGGAAAAGCATTCCGCACAAGAAAAATAAAAAATGTATGTGGCTGAACTTGTGCCCTGTTTCTGTCTGTGTTGGGTTTGGGGAACTGAGTTTCCCCTGCAGGCCACAATGGATACAGCTAAAAGTGCATACTCCAAGCTATGGCAAAAATATAAATGATTGTGGATTTCTTAAACATGTACTGGTGTGCTTTTCTAAATGCAGAATAAGAGAATAAGTAAAAGCCAGCTATCTCAGTAATTATATGGTTTAGTAAAAAGAGTGACTTAGTAATTGTGAATCTGTACGGATTAAATACCTGCAGGAACACTACCAGTCTGACAAATACTGGTCTAGATTCCCTGTACAACACAAAACCAGGATATATTTAGGGTGAAAATGCCCTCTGCTTCTCTACTGTGTGAAACAAATAGACTATACAGGTGATAAGGAAATACTATTGTGAGTGTTATTGTATTTGACACTTCCTGGTTGGTTATAATGTACGTGCCAAGGGAGTCTGCACTGTTGTTTCCAGCAATATTTTTAGATGGGAGCTGGGAAAAGCTGTTGTGTAATGCTTTCACTCCACCTCTTTTGTAGATCTACTTATAAAGATTGTATACTTTGGTTCTTTTATATCCATGTATCCAATTTTCAAACACATACAGAGGCAGAGATGAAGTCAGCAAGCAAATTATTTTTCTCTTAAAAAGTTTCTCACTGGCTACTGTCTTATTATCAAAATGCATATTTGATGCTGCCTATCCTGCTTTCATCATGTGGTCTATATTTCCTCCTTTCACCATCTACTTAGAAAGATTTACTTACTATGTGGAATAACTCTGTTTTGTAGTTATTATATGTATTTTATAAAACAGGCATTAATGGGACTTTCAAGTGGATTCACCAGTCTCTCTGAGTCATTTCCACTTATATTGGTAACTTAATACTTCATTATTGCAATCGCACTTTCATTTATGACCTCCGTTCCCTTCCATCAGCAAGATGAAAAAGAAATAAATTAGGTTATTGGTGATAGATCAGACATGGAAATGAATCCTTTTAAGGCAACTTTCCATCTGCGAAGGCTCAGCTTTTTCTTTCTTTCCATTTTAACTATCTATTCTCCAGATACTTTAGGTTGAGAGTGCACTTCAGGACAGCTCTAAAGGCTATCACTCCAGGCAATCTTCACAATGTTCTATGCCACTCCCTTGCAACCTTACAGCATCAAAAATGGCTTTGGCTTTAAAGATCATCTGTGCTAGAGGCCAGTACTGCACATATGCACCTCAACACAGTGACATGCCCTAGGCATCTTCCTACATTTCAGATGCCTTAGGCCAACACTTGAAATACATTTAACTCCAAGGACAACCCATGCCCTTTCTTAGTAAGGTCCTCACAAGATGCCATAACTCAAAGATAAAGATAGGGTAAAGATAGGGCATTACCTTTTTGGAATTTCTTTCTCTCACAAATGCCTCATTAAAGCTCTGTTTCTCTCCTCACTACTTTTTCAGAGTTTTAGAAGCTCCTGGCAGCACAGCATCAAGTGCACTTTATTTGTTGACTTTTTCAGGATGATAAGTTTGCTCTTGTGAACCCATTTTTCTTTATGCACATTCAAAGACACACAAACCAAATTATATTTGTAGTAGTCAGCTACTGAACTCAAACTTATAACTACATACAGGATCGTTAACCTAGCTATAGAGCGGAAAAATTATGTGATTTATTCTGCTGTACTAAATCAATGTTGCTGTAACTCAGGAAGATACAGTCATTCTACTTGACTGCAGGAGAATGGTAACATCATTAGGACAGTTAAAGCCGCAACTTTACTCCATAGGTTTTGTAACGGTCCCTGTCTAATTCTGACATCCACAGGGATGGACTACCTACTTTGACACCAATATATGAAATATGGCCCTCTTTATACTGACCATACTTCACGCAGAGCGGATAACATTGTTGAGCAAACCGAATCAACAGAACTAAAAGAACACTCCTCTTGTTTGGTAAGTAACAATTTTTTTTTTAGTTGGGGGTGACATTACAGCATCTTTAGGTGCAACAAGTTTATTCTAAACTGCTTTTCTGACATTCAGCCCTGTCACAGGCACAAGACCATTTGAGATATTCCTCTTTCACTCCACATCACTAATTCAGGACAACTCAATGAGCACACCCACATGTGGTGAAGGAAGCTCCCAAATACTAGGCAAATAGGCAAAGAATACATATCTCCAAAAAAAACAAAAATGGTTTTGGAATAGAGTTTGTGAATAGCCCAACTCGGCACTAGCTCTCTTAGCACTGGTGATGAACATCTCCATAAAATTTACTGCTTCTATTCTTTTGAACTGTCTATTTAAGCAAATCGATTCATTTGATTCACCAAAAAGATCTGAGACAAATGGAAGGAAAATAAAGCTTTCTTACCCTTTGAATGAATTGCAAAATATCTAATAAAAATGCACACATTATTATAGAACATTGCTCTACATATTAAACAAGATTATAATTCAAATCATATAGCACTGTCCTGTTTGAAAGCACAAAGTACTAGAATCAAGTGAACAAGAATTTTGCACCCAACGATTCAGATCATGAATCAAATTATTGAGAATCATGCGCTTCGTTCTCTGGTAATGATTTAATTCGCAAATCAAATAAATGAGAATTGCAATAACTGTATTATACTTGTTTGAGGAATGAGACAATCATCATTGTCACGTACCTCTTGGGGAACCACATTTTTCTGTTCACAGATAATAATTCAGTTTTGACTCAAACAAATCATAAGAGAAGTTAATGAGAATTATAATTCGGATAGGCAGTACTTGAACATGTGCTTTAACCATTTATCTACAAAATTAAAGAAGCGGAACAACATCACAGATGTGATACAGCACTCCAGTTGCATTTCACTGAATCCATTCATTTGTGATCATGAATTCTTATGACTCACTATAAAGAGTCATTCAAAAAGAATGAATGGGTTACAATTCATCCACCATTACTTCACATAGCGTTATATGAATAAAACGAAGAAAGTGAAAGCGACAGAACAGCTTTTTTTACGTGGTTGGCTAAGAAAACCAATCAGTAAACCAGGAGCGATTGTAACAAGTTATTAAGGAAATCTGGTCAAATTAGGTTTTCATCAGTGATGTTCTCTGAGTCATTAGTCCATTTTATATAGTACTGTACCTTTAATGGCATACCTTATCCTTGCGGGGTTTAATCACATGGTGCAGGATGGTGTATTTGTTTTAAGGTGATTGCAAGATTCATTAAGCTTGGCAAACTGGCAGCACGGTTGCAAAGAAGTTAGAGCTTCTGCCTTAAAAATTTATTTGATGGCCATGTTTCCAGCAGTCTTCCAATGGTCTCGTGAGTTTTTCTTGGTTATCAAATTTACACCCACATCCCAAAATGTGTATGCTATGAGATTGAATTCCAAATCTGTGTGTTGGGAGGTAGTCTACCCTAAGATGGACTGGCACCCCATCCAGGAATCATTACTGGTTTGGCATAGGCTTCACAAAATGGATGGTGGGTGAATGAGTAATATTCATTTCAATAATATGTATTTCTACTTATATTTTTTTACCCAATCTATGTCCATCAAAGGGTTGTGGGGAGCTGAAACCTTTTAAGGAACAATTTGTGTAAAGCAGAATTCATCTTTGCAGAGGAGAAAAAGCCTTCATAACGAACAGTAATACACATACCCTCCTTATGGGTGAGTTACCCTAATATGCATGTCTTTGTGATGTGAGAAGCAGACATAAAACTTGAATCAATCCATGGAGATCATTCAAATTACATTCAGAACATAACATAGTAGGTCCCTGAAGCTGTAAGGCAGCAATATCTCCTCTTTGTCACCATACCATTCTTTCATTCACTGTCAAAATCCCTTACAATACAATACAATACAATTTATTTTTGAATAGCCCAAAGTGCTGCAATGGGCTTTAACAGGCCCTGCCTCTTGACAGCCCCCCAGCCTTGACTCTCTAAGAAGACAAGGAAAAACTCCCAAAAAAAACCTTGTAGGGAAAAATGGAAGAAACCTTGGGGAAAGCAGTTCAAAGAGAGACCCCTTTCCAGGTAGGTTGGGCGTGCAGTGGGTGTCAAAAGAAGGGGGTCAATACAACACAATACACAGAACAGAACAAATCCTCAATACAGTGTAAAAATAAAAATTTTAGAAGTACGGAGCAGAATTTAACAGTAGATGATATCACATAAGAAGATTTGGATATATTTAGAGTCCTGGAGACCTCATCCATCAAGCTGCCTCCCCCATTTGTCCATTCCATGGCTGAAACAGTGCTGGGCCAGCCAATCTGATAAAAGAACTCCTCTTTCCTATGATTCCTGCGATCCTCCATCAGGGATGACTTTACCTTAGGCAGGCAAAACAACTTGACAGGTGGGCTGTGGCACCAAGTGCCACATTTGAGTACCGAGAAGAGAAACAGAATAGGTGAGGGTTAGTATCCAATTATAACTATCATGCTATTTATGTTTTAGTTTTAATGACTAACAACAGAGATGCAGTCTGTACAGTTAATCAGCAGCTCTAGTCAGGTTATGCTAAACTGAAGTAGTGAGTCTTCAGCCGGGATTTAAAAGCTGAGACCGAAGGGGCATCTCTTATAGTAGCAGGCAGACCATTCCATAGTTTAGGGGCCATGTAACCAAAAGCTCGACCTCCCATTGTTATTTTATTAATCCTTGGAATCATAAGCAGACCAGCATCTTGAGATATTAATGTGCGCTCTGGTTTGTAAGTCATGATAAGTTCCGACAAGTAAGCTGGACCTTGGCCATTTAATGCTTTATATGTTAAAAGGAGGATTTTGAAATCTGCCCTAAACCTCTTATACTAGTATAGGATCATCTGGTAATATATGTTTAAAAGGTTTTGTAGGAATTATTATACCAGATTTGGGGTAAAAAGGACAGCACAGTAACGCAGTAATTGGAAGTGCTGCTCCACAGTTCCAATGATTGGGTTCAAATCTTGTACCTGCTCAATGTATGTGTATGGAGTTTACACATTTTCTCCATGTCTATGTGTATTTTTCTCCAGGTACTCCATTTTTCTTCCCACATTCACAGCCTAATAAGTTTCAAGTTAATTGGCTATTTTATATGTGGCCTGTCTGCATGTGAGTGTTGGGATTGCATGAGTGGACTGGTGCCCCATGATAAACTGACACACTTTCATGCCCAGTGTAGACAGGATAGACTCCATATCTCTGGAATAAGCAGGTTTTATTAAAATTGAACATCTGTCACTTAAGATATCCCTCTCAGTCACTCAACATAAAAAATCATACTGGTACATTAGTAAAAGTTTCTCTGTTTAAAGATGTGGTTAAAAGATCAGTTCTCTTGCCCATTCAAAAGGTTTTATTTTTGCACTTACAAATGTCCAGCAGGTAAAGCCGAAAACACCAGCCTCTTCCACTTGAAGGGGCTTGCATGCACTACATTGTATAAGAAGGGGTGCTCTCCCACTGAGCCTCATAATTGTTATTGACTGTTAAGGAAGCAGCTTGACAAGCCAACTGATGTATCTTTTAGCTTTCCTAGTAAAGTGAAATGCAAGGGGAGGGGGGCATTTACAATTGTTTGAATCATTTTCAAATGAACAGAGAACTATTATTCCAGGGTTGCATCAAAAAATGATTGTTTTGAACTTTCTGACAAACATCCATATAGCTTATCAAAGAGAGAAAGAAAAAAAAAACAACTTTGTCTATTCCAAACTCAATCATTTCACAAATCCTATTCCATATACTGTACAGTATATTATAGTGCATGCTACTATATAGTCAAAATGGTGTATGAGTTGTAATGAATTTATTATACTTATAAATTCAGTTCTGTAAAACTACTATATTATAATAATGCATAATTATGAGAGGAATAATGCACCATTCTATTAATATACAGTATTGCCCAGTAAATGACAGAGTTTGCTGCAATTATAGGTCAGTGAGAAGGGATTTAGCAGACCACTTTATCAGTTAGGCACATCAACTCATCTTCTATTTCCTGGTCATAATACTGTAGAACATTCAAAAAATTGGGAGCTCTACATAGAAACACAAATTATATGATCTGGAGGGCATTACCATCCCAGTTTGTTTCCAAATTATAAGGTACTAGACAAAGAGCCCGTTTCGACACCGTAAGATGAAACGGGCACGAGTTTGTGTCAGCAGTGTATGAAGAACAAATGATAAGTAACGAAGAAGTTGTTTTGTAATGATTGTAGTCCGCTTTACTCATTACTGTACAGGCTTGTACTGTTAGTTGATGAATTTTCCAGGCCTATAGTATAATATTGAATGATGAATGTTCCAGTAGAATATGGAATAGTAATAAGTATAAGCACCACAAACCTGATATAGGTGTATTGAATGAATGCGTAATTGAATCAGAATGCGTAATTAGGCCTCGAGCTGTAGTCGAAATCGCCTTTCAGGCCTCTAGAGCTTTAATCAAAGTCGCCTTTCTCTTTGAATTTTTGCGGCCGTAAATCCACCGCCTGCCACGATGTTGGGGTTGGATGTCGGTCTCATAAGATTTTTCGGGTAGCTGCGCAGAAGGCGACTGCGCATTCGGCTTCGGACGGACGTGAGTGAGTGAGTGAGGAGGCAGGCGAATTATGTATTAAGATTATTCCCACCATACTTTACTTACTAAGCTAAAGTAAATGTTTGTAGTACTCATTGTAGTATTGACACATGTAAATAATACAGTGAAATTCTTACTCAAATGTTTGATATACAAGCAACATATCGCCACTCTCTGAAGAGAGTTCTCTGTATGAATGTGAACTTCATTGTAATTATTAGAGAACACAAATCAGTGTCATTGATGTATACTTTACTCATGCTTCCATGCTCCATATTACCTGAAGCCTTGTGGGGAAAACCCTTAACAAAGACTGCAGTATATGTATAAACTGACAGACACTATGTTATGGCAGTCAGATTGCCATCAAAGGACACAGTATTAAATTAGAGATTAAAAAAATAAAACTGCAAATATGCGGAAGACCTGAATCCTGAATGATGCCTATGGTAAAAAGAGATTAAAAAAATAAACATTTATCATGTTCTTTCTATGTTTTTATTTGCTTAAGTACAAATAGACACCATGTAGTGCCCACCTGAAAAGACTTTAAAGGAGAGATGAAATGAGGCAGATCATTTAAAGATTTTGTATCGGCTATTGTTTAATGAACAAAACAGTCTTTTCCAGCTTCCTGTATCTTTAACAAATTGTATCTGTAATATCACTGCTTGTATACCTACTGTCACTAGACCTACTTAGAAGAATACAAATATCAACAATCAATGTAGAAATATTGCTAAAACCAAAATAACTGAAAAAAGAAAGACATATTGCTTTGTCAGGAAAATCCTCAAATATTTAAATATTTAAATTTACAGCTTAAAATACTTTAACTAGGATCTTCACAAATGATTCTGCAGGATCAGTCCATTGTAAAGCCCATTTTAAAAACTTTGGTAACACTTGGTAACACTTTAGTTTAGGTACTGCAATGATGCACCTACTATTTATTTACTATTATGAACTAAGACCTTAATATACACTTCATTGGGTCTTCATAACTCTTTCAAAGCATCAGTAAAGTGTTTATTCATCTTTGCCATGTGACCTATTAACAAAACGTCACTTTGGAGTGGTCAGAGGTGGCTTAACTGAGACACACTTCTCTTGATATTACATATTTAGTAACAGACTTGTGAATTCTTCATATTAACAAGTAATTTCACCACAATGTCAATATGCTACAATGCACAGAGATGAATAACCCATCTACTGATAGTGTCATGAAGGCCAAAAGAAGCCTTTGTTAAGGTCTTGTTAAATAACAATAAATGAGTAATAGATGCATTTTTGCAGTATCTAAACTAAAGTATTATATAAATTTTTAGTTGCTATTATATGAATTACATACATATTTTGCTTTTCAATTTTTCAGTTTTCTATTTCATTATGAATTATTTTGCTTGATACTGTGTTGGGTTTCCTTAGGTTATTTCTTTCTTTGTTTATCATCTTGTTAATTGGCCAACTGTTTCTGTTTATTCCTCATCTTTATCACTTTATAACTGATAAATTCCTGGAAGTACATTTCAGTATTGTCTTTCTGGTTTATTATATAATCAATGTAATATATCATTCAATTGTGTTGTTGTGACATGCTCAGTTTATCCTTTTATCATTTATCCAATACAACTATTTAACAACATGTTTATTGTTTATCAATATATTTTCCAAGTCAATGCATACATAAAAGTCCAGTCAGTTTATGTATCACCTGTATTTCTCTGAGTGTGTGAATAAGTTTATGCAAAGTTTCTACAGCCTACAGTATCAGTCAAGTTCACAGTTAAGCAATTCTACAACCCCTCTTTTATGCAAAGATAATGGCCATAAGCATCTTACCACTTCAAGCTTCAAGATGAGCATGTGTGCTACATCTCAGAATATTAAATAGCAATGTTGAAGAAGACACTCAGCACTGCTTCAATTTTCCAATCAGTGAGGTTTCAGTCAATTGCACTCCAAACAGCTTTGTTCAAGCCCCTTAGCTCCCTCCACAAGGAAAAGGCCAATGAGATGCATGCTTCTGCTGCATCAATTTTTGTGTTCCGTCCCTCAAACAGTGATGTACCCAGCTGTTTGTAATAAAACATTACAAAACTCATTATCTAATATTTCACCTCACAAAAACAGTGGCCAATATATTAAAATTTGATAAAATATCATTCTTCTTACATTGCATATGCATATCAATCCATCTATTCATTTTCCAAGCCCACATCTTCATAGCTGGGTTGTGGGGAAGCTGGAGCCTATCCTGCATATGGATATGAAACTTATAAATCCATCCTTCCTGTCATTTTCAAGCCATTTAAACTAATTATAGTTTTAATGACTGTATCAGTGGCTTGACAAGAACAATGGATGGGACATCAGCCCATTGCAGGAGACACTAATCCACAAACCTGTCTAGTTTAGGTTTGTCTCAGTAATATCAACATATGGTTGTTGAGCTTTGTGAAGAAAATCCAGAGGAAATCTAACAGAACCACACTCCTTATGCTTCTTAATTATCTTACCTTACGGTCTCCCTAAAATAGGTGGTCCCTTTCAAATAAACAAGGGTTCAGGGAAACATTAGAGATAGTGATTTTAGCTGTCAGGAAGTGATCAGACTTTAACCAGGTGACAGCAAATGCAGTATCAGTTAGGATAACTATGCCCTACAAGTATAGTAAATAGCAGCCCAAAATCAAACTTGCATACATTTTAAGTATGACAAAACTTCCAGTGGGAGATTTCCTTTACCCTTAACTTGTAAAAGGTTAAACAAGACTAAAACTTGAACATTAAATGACAATTCCAAAAATGTAAATGATAATTCCAAATAATTAAAACAGAGGAGTTAGTAAATCATTTGAAAGCAAAATAGTAGCCAATCATCTTAGGTAGTGCATTTGTCAGTTTTTGGCTCATCGTCAGCTCTAAATAACAGGGGTAGCTCAGAAAGCACTGTTTGCAGTAGTGGAGCTTTTAGCTTTTTAGTGTTAACTAAGAGTAAATGCCACCACCTCCAAGAATTAATGAGACTCCAAGAGGAACATCTGCATTCACCATAACCAAACCTGGACTCAGACCAAGTTTCCTAGAGCTGTGAGGCAGCAGGGCCTCTTTTAAATCATTATTTAATTTCTCACCCATCTAAAGAGTTTTTGTAGAGCACAAAAGACAAACAAAATTACAAAAGATATAGTCTCCCATATTTAACACAGCATTGCTGGTGTAAGCTTGTTTTATTTTAATGTGACAGATACTCTTAATAAATTAGATGTAATCCAAATTAAATAACATTTACATTACCTTTCTTATTGTGTCATGTCAATATATTTAATAATTTAAGTATGTAGTGAAAATGTCTTGCGGTGGGTTGGCACCCTGCCCAGGATTGGTTCCTGCCTTGTGCCCTGTGTTGGCTGGGATTGGCTCCAGCAGACCCCCGTGACCCTGTGTTCGGATTCAGCGGGTTGGAAAATGGATGGATGGATGTAGAGAAAAGTCAAGCAAAATGACACCTTTTATTGGCTAATTAAAAAGATTACAATATGCAAGCTTTTGAGGCAATTCAGGCATCTTGCCTGAAGAGGGGGCCAGAGTTGACTCGAAAGCTTGCATATTGTAATCTTTTTAGTTAGCCAATAAAAAGTGTCATTTTGCTTGACTTTTCTCTACATTCATAATGGCTAACACGGTACAACACCCTAGTACTATAATTTAAGTACGAAATTATACCAAGAGAGAAAACATGTAGTTCAAAAGTGCTGGAGTGCAATGACATAGTACTTAGTAGACTGTGTGTCTTTCAGTCCAGTGTTCCACTTTTCCAGCACTTAGCTCCAGGGCCTAGGCATTGTCTATGTGGAATTCTGTCCACATACTCTGTTTTTTCTCCTTAACTGGAAAGCTGTATGGGCTATGTTAATTGGCACATCTAATCTGGACCCGTGTCTGTGTGGGCAAGTTGCAAGAAAATTTGCCCCATACATAGTGTGGAGAATCAGCCCCCTTACACAGCCAGACACCGAATGTCCAAAAACACACGTTTAATATTCCTTTTCGTTTTTACAACAGTACACAATGCACAAATCCGCTGTAATTGCTCACGGTCCCTTCTTCCTTTACTCTCTTTCAATTCTTCTGCCGCCTCTACTCCTCTCCTCACAAGCTCTATCCTCTTCCTCCCAACTATAGCTCTCTGAATGGAGTGAGGTGGTTCCTTTTATAATGGCCCGGATGTTCTCCAGGTGCTCCCTGATGATCTTCCTGTTGCAGTTCCTGGTGTGGTGGAAGTGCCGCATGAGCACCTGGAAGCACTCCAGGAGTGCCTGGAATCTCTTTCGGCAGCACTTCTGCCACACCCGAAATCCATGGCTCCACAATCCTCTGGGCGCCCCCTGCCAGTGGCCACAGACCCCAACAGGGTTGAGCTTTTAAGCTCTGATCCCGTGGCCCCAAGCAGACCAGGGAGGCTGCCCTCTCGTAGTCCAGGGGAGGTATTGTCCCTCTCCTGGACCTTCCAGGCGTCCCGGCTAGGCAGGATCCCCAGTAGTCCGCCACAATAGTTACATCCTACCTTGTACTTAATGCAGACAAAATGGGTTCCAGACCCTTAAAACGTTCTGAAGATTTACCATGTAATGTAATTCAAATAGTAACATGCTAAACTAAATTCTGATTCACATTTTCACTGACATTTAAAATGTATCCAGCATCCAACACTTTTTTTTTCCTGTTTAAGAGCTTCACACATTATAATGAGAAATGTTGATTGAGAGTTACAAAATCTTCTTTATGAGGACTTTAAATACAGTAATAAATTTTATATTCTTCTTTATGAGGACCTTAAAGACAGCAATACATTTCAAAAAACAGAAAATACATTATTTAAGTATTCACTCCTTATATGTCATTCCATCATGAAGCACTACTGACAGGTGTTAACAGGTAGTAAGCGTTTTAGATGATCCTATATAAACTTTGCCCACTCCTTTTTACAACATTCATCTACATATGTCATCTTTTCTGAGGAGAGATGATTGACAATTTTTATGCCTTATACCAGATTTGCAGTTTTAGCATGAGTACACTGGAAGAATCTCTCAAAGTATCTGTTTTCTTCTCCTTATTTACCATAGTGCTGTTCTGCCTGAAACATTGTCCTGAAGAAATACAAACTTTTCTCTCAGTTTCAGGTTTCTGGATTAGTGAAGTAGCTTTTTCACCACTGGTTTTCTGCTTTGTATCAGACTCTTCTTTCCATCAGCCCCAGGCACATTGCTAGAAAAGCATTCTATAAACTGCTGCTACCACCATTACACTTTGTGAAGTGCATGGTGTTATCTGGCAGGTGTTCAGAGTTGGCCTTGCTCTACACAATCCCACCTAGCATTTAGGTTAAAGCATTCTGCTTTGGACTCGTTCGACTTCAAGACATACTTTAGCATATCTGTGCGGTCTTGTAAGTGATGCTTTGCAAACATTAATCAGTCAAGGATAGGAGGTTTTTCAGTCAGAGTCTGTTCCTTATTGTAGTGATTCTCCGAGTTATTTTAAATTAATTTTATGTAAGAATTATTTTTCGTATTAATTTGTATAATTTTTGTGAGCACCGTCATTTTGTTGCTGTTGATCTACATATAAACATGTTGTTGACTCTTTTTATGGTCTCCAAGTTTTTAGAATTAAAATCTCAAACGACAACTCACATTTCTTTAGCCTGGTTGCTTAATAACTTTGTCTAAATGGTTTTGACCCTTTTGCAAACTCTTTTGACTTGGCTTTGGTTTAGTCATTTTTTGATTTTCTGGTTGTGAACTCCTGCTAGTAGTTTGTAGCTGTCCTTTACCAGACAAGTCTGACATTTTTTTATCCAGGCACCATACTTATTTTATAGAATGCTTTGGAGACAGTTGATCAAATAACATTATTGTTAAATCTGGCCACTGACCTCTGCGACAAATTTAAAGAAGAATTAGTCTGATGGGACATCCCCTAAGAAGTGCCCTTGTTGTCTAGCAGTTAAGTAGTGGGAGATGCAATGTGGACATTGTGAGTGTTGAAAGACTAGGAGGTGAATCACAAAACATTTTGACATGATCAGGGAAAGCAAAGGCTCAAAGCCAAGAGATCAAGAGTAGCCAGGCAACTAGATTAACCAGGAGTTGAAGGCAATAAGAAAGTCAAAACGTTGAACGCAATCCTAATGCTATTTGAAAAATAAGCTAACATTAAAGATTGAGATCGGTTTTCTCCACCATGGGATAATGGACAGTGTAATCGCCGCCATATTCATATCATTGCTACCATAACAATTTCCAAAGGACATCACATACACAAAGAAAAACATGATGCAAACAAAAAACAACTTTGGTAATTCCCTTCCAATTGTTAAATACAGTACATGACAGAAATGGAATCCTCATATAATAAAACCCCAAAAGAGACAAAAATACGTTTATAACAGTATGCTCAATGTCTTTTTCATATTTTTCCTACCTTGGTAAAATGTTCTGTACTGAACACTGAAGAATATTCATTGTTTTTAAAGGAAAAAAACAAAGCTTACCTCAACTTTGAAACTTTTCTTTTAAGTCTCTGCTACTGAATGGAGACTGAATCCTTTGTAAAGGAACTGTTGCATCAGCGTTCAGTCACACAGCATTATCTATCTATTTTTGGACACACTTTTAGAGTCAGGGGGGCCAGAGTGTATGTGCCCCCTGCAAATGCAATCTAAAATGCACCCACACATCGAACAACATTTACAGAAAATTTACAAACTTCTAACAGATTTTAAATAAGCATCCACTAGAGTGCTAACTGTTGTGCCACACCATGTAAATTCCTGAAGATTTATATTTAACCAAATTTTGATGTTTTTTAATAATAACTATGCTAAAACAAGGCTAAACTACTCATGGCCAACAAGCCATCACATTTCATCCTCCTTATTTTCTGTGAGACCGTAGTTTTAGGCATGTTTTACACCCCGTGTTGTGTATAAATAAAAATATAAAAGCTGTTTAATTTTTTGTGCCTTTTCTCAGCACTATAGGATATTAGCTAGTTTATTCATACAAATAGAAAAAAATTAGATAAAAGGAAACAAATTCTGGAAGGCCAATAAGTTTGCACCCAGTCATAATAATATAATATAAATGCCAAATTATAACAGATTTGAGATCTTTAATTCCATATCTGACAGGGTCATGCCAGATTATAGAGTACGATATGGTTGACTCTTTTGTGACAACCGCTACATCTGCACATTAATAGAAGCTCTTTGAAATAGCTGTGACATAAATTGTATAAAAACACTGAAAAGAAAGCACTACTTTTCAAGAACATAATATATTTTGATGAGAAGAAACTACTTGGATCAGGTACTTACCATAAAAACACAAGGAAGGAGAGACACTGGTGCTTGTCCCAGTAGGTAATGCAGTTGAAAGACCATATTTCATGTATTTTAATAGAGTCAATAATGCATACTGAGCTTGAGCAGGCAGAGGTAACAGATTTTAACTAGTACAGCATTAGAAACTGCATCTTTCCAGATCAGAGTTTGTGAACTTAAAGATGTAGGAAGAGATGTAATGAAGGAGTTTGCCTTTACAAGTACAGAGAAGAATTAGGAAGGATACATTTATTGCCCCACTGCAAAACATCATCCCTTAGATCTTGCAGACAGCCTACAGAGATGATGACATGAGACATGAGCTGTCCTCACATCTTTCTGGAGTGAACCAGTGTCTCATGAAGCATGTGATTAACAGTCATTTGCTCCTGGGTGGTGCTGGGAAAGACTGTGCTACTGGGTGTCGAAAGAGGTGAGCTGATCTGACTTCCGATTCTGTTATCTGTTCACTATTAAAAGATAAAACTTATCATTTTTCATTCACTATACAGGCGAATTGAGTTACTTGATATCTTTCATAATTCAACATTGGTTGTCATGGGCCTGGCTCTTCAACTGATTGATTATTCTGAACAGAAAAGAAGATAAATGCCTTCTGTGAAGCAGACATTCATTGTGCCTTCATGATTTAAATATGTTTATTGGAAATGTTATATACATTTACCATCACTAAAGTCCCCGACTCAAACTGAGGATCTTTCCTACACTAACCTTGAGCACGCTTTGCTTGACTAAGTGCAACAATAGCCAATTTGTCAACTTATTTAAAGTCAATAAGCACAAATCATTCAGGTCAGTCTGTCAATATTGCTACAAATGACTGCTATCCACCTGAAGTTTTTCTATTTTGTGAAAAGAACATTACCGACTTTTTCTGAATTGTATGTTTTGTACTGCAGTAGAAACACACCTTTTTGAATCTCTAGGCTTTACCACTTTGCTGACCAAATCCGACTCGTCCTTGAACAGCTAATCGGTTTTCCTATTAATGGAGTGGCTGTCCCTGAATTGAACTGGTATTGTAAATCACCCTGTTGTTTTTGTTGTTTTTCCTGACCTTGCTTTCTCAATTTGAGTTGTCACTGTTGGAGATAAGGAAACAGAGAAAAAGAAAAACAAAGTGAATATTTCACGATTAATCTGTCCAGAAGGATACTCATTATCACTGCCTTTCAGACCTGTCAAGTTCGACATTTGTAATTAAATGTATCCGCTGTTAAACTGGCGTACATGATTCATTGTCTTTTGTGGAATAAGTGAATGTTTTTCCTTCAACATTTCTCCTGCTGGGAAGGAATCTTTTGGAAGTAATGGTCTATTGTAATGAAATTAAATAAAAATAATCAGATACATGATGAAATGTTTTGTTTTTTTTTTAACATTTTTACCCCAGTGTAAAACTAAAGAAGCTATGAGTTGGTGCAATGCATTGGTGCTGCCATACCAACTGGGAACAGTAGAGGTCACTGCCTATGGGTGTGAAGGGGAATCAGTCATGGGTGCTTGACTGGAGTTAACTGTGAAGATATCTGGGCCATGAAAAGAAACAACAAGACTGTGAAAATCTGGAATAAATCAAGAGAAAAAAAAAAAAACTTGAATCTGACGAAGGAAGAAAAGCGTGAGCCTGAAAAGTATGACCTTAAAAGATAGTAAAACACAGAAAAAGGAGAGAAATACAATGAACAGAGGCTGGGGAAAATCTGCTATAGCTACAACTCATGAACAGTAAAGTAATGTAAGTCTAATGCCTATTTAAGTGTGATGCAGACCCTGTGTCTCTTTTTAAATCCACACCTACAGTGGTGTGAAAAAACTATTTGCCCCCTTCTGATTTCTTATTCTTTTGCATGTTTGTCACACAAATTGTTTCTGATCATCAAACACATTTAACCATTAGTCAAATATAACACAAGTAAAACACAAAATGCAGTTTGTAAATGGTGGTTTTTATTATTTAGGGAGAAAAAAAAATCCAAACCTACATGGCCCTGTGTGAAAAAGTAATTGACCCCTGAACCTAATAACTGGTTGGGGCCACCCTTAGCAGCAATAACTGCAATGAAGCGTTTGCGATAACTTGCAATGAGTCTTTTACAGCGCTCTGGAGGAATTTTGGCCCACTCATCTTTGCAAAATTGTTGTAATTCAGCTTTATTTGAGGGTTGTCTAGCATGAACTGCCTTTTTAAGGTCATACCATAGCATCTCAATTGGATTCAGGTCAGGACTTTGACTAGGCCACTCCAAAGTCTTCATTTTGTTTTTCTTCAGCCATTCAGAGGTGGATTTGCTGGTGTGTTTTGGGTCATTGTCCTGTTGCAGCACCCAAGATCGCTTCAGCTTGAGTTGACGACCAGATGGCCGGACATTCTCCTTCAGGATTTTTTGGTAGACAGTAGAATTCATGGTTCCATCTATCACAGCAAGCCTTCCAGGTCCTGAAGCAGCAAAACAACCCCAGACCATCACACTACCACCACCATATTTTACTGTTTGGTATGATGTTCTTTTTCTGAAATGCTGTGTTCCTTTTACGCCAGATGTAACGGGACATTTGCCTTCCAAAAAGTTCAACTTTTGTCTCATCAGTCCACAAGGTATTTTCCCAAAAGTCTTGGCAATCATTGAGATTTTTCTTAGCAAAATTGAGACGAGCCCTAATGTTCTTTTTGCTTAACAGAGGTTTGCGTCTTGGAATTCTGCCATGCAGGCCGTTTTTGCCCAGTCTCTTTCTTATGGTGGAGTCGTGAACACTGACCTTAATTGAGGCAAGTGAGGCCTGCAGTTCTTTAGACGTTGTCCTGGGGTCTTTTGTGACCTCTCGGATGAGTCGTCTCTGCGCTCTTGGGGTAATTTTGGTCGGCCGGCCACTCCTGGGAAGGTTCACCACTGTTCCATGTTTTTGCCATTTGTGGATAATGGCTCTCACTGTGGTTCGCTGGAGTCCCAAAGCTTTAGAAATGGCTTTATAACCTTTACCAGACTGATAGATCTCAATTACTTCTGTTCTCATTTGTTCCTGAATTTCTTTGGATCTTGCATGATGTCTAGCTTTTGAGGTGCTTTTGGTCTACTTCTCTGTGTCAGGCAGCTCCTATTTAAGTGATTTCTTGATTGAAACAGGTGTGGCAGTAAATCAGGCCTGGGGGTGGCTACGGAAAATTGAACTCAGGTGTGATACACCACAGTTAGGTTATTTTTTAACAAGGGGGCAATTACTTTTTCACACAGGGCCATGTAGGTTTGGATTTTTTTTCTCCCTAAATAATAAAAACCATCATTTAAAAACTGCATTTTGTGTTTACTTGTGTTATATTTGACTAATGGTTAAATGTGTTTGATGATCAGAAACATTTTGTGTGACAAACATGCAAAAGCATAAGAAATCAGGAAGGGGGCAAATAGTTTTTCACACCACTGTAATTATGTACAAAAATTCCAAAGTTAATACATTAAGGTATGAAATGGATTTGCTGGTGGTGTGTTGATGTTGATACCCATTAGTGAAAACCCTCTAATGAAGTAAAAAAAATGGAGGATTTGCTAGTGCTTTGACACACAAAATATGACAAATGTGCCAGATCTCATATATGGAGAAAGTAAAATTTTCTTTTACAACTCTATAAGTCCTTCCATAATCATTGGTATCCATTGTGGCACAGAAACTGCAGTTGTGCTGGAGGTTACTTAGTTTTGAACTCATTACATGGTGACAGTCAACTTTGTGCCATATTTTCTTACTTATTTTTCATCATTTATTTGAAATTAGTTCACAGAAAATTTAATTAGCAATCTGTGTATTGGTCACTGTCTGCCCAACTATATCTTTATTGATCAACCTGTCCAGCTTCTAAATTAGTCTCCAGTTTCAGTCCTATTGTATTACTGTAGAGCTACAGAGAAAAGTAACCCACCATTTCATGCTATAAAAATAACCTGGCAGTAGAATTGCATCTGATGCGCAACTGAAAGTGCAGGATATTCCTCAAAATTGTAGTTACACACATCTAAAGATAATAGTTGAAGCAGCTTTTCAACACTCCATACAAAAATTAAATCCATTCTTTCTGATGAAACATAGGTGGGGAGAGGACCAGTTTTAAAATTGCCTATTGCCTTTGGGCAACCTAAATTCAGTCTAGCTTTTGATTTGGCCCATTATATGAGTAAGGTGCCTTTTGACAAGACAGCTTTAATTTCCTTCTAATCTCAAAACAGACTTCCTTATTTGGAAATCGAATGTGCTACTATAAGGATTCAAGGTACAGAGGTCATTTAGCACCTAAAGTCCAGTTCAGACCCTACTATATGAACGGTGACATATAATATATAACCTAACCCATCGTAGCTTATCACCTATTTCACAAATGACGAGAAAGAAAAAGGAAAAGAATCAGAAGACCTGTTGATAAATTAAAATTCTAACAGTAACAAAATGTTGTCATTCCACACAAATGATCGCTGCATTCTCTAAAACCTTATATTTTCCAGCTTGTAAATATAGAAAAATAAAATTGGTTGCTTAACTGCCCAAAGGGGCAGGACTACCAGAGAAGCCAGTAAAAAAAAAAAAATGAGCTGCAAAATCAGCGGTCACAGCGCTTTGTGAGTACTTTGGTGGCATCTGCAAGCTGCTTTGCCCCTTTGCCCGCCCCTCTCTGCCTCAGAGGCAACTCGTATGCCCACTATCCACCAGCCCTTTGAGGCTCAATGGTGACCACACACCCAGGACAGATGGACTCTAGCAGCCTGGAAACATGTCCAAAGTGCTCTAACATGGTGATTACAAAGCTGCTTTTATGGCAGATTCTCCAGGTAGACTTATCCTCCTCAGATAGGTCTTAACCACCTGCAAAGCTTGTGCAGAAAAAAGTCAGTTTGTAAGCTCATCTTCGATCACTTGCCTGCTGCTGAATTTCTAGGTCAGGTTGGTCCAATCCAAATTCCTTTATCCTCTGGTTTCTTCAAGGGAACCATTTATGAAGAGGTGTTTCATTAAAGAGATAACCAAATTTTCTTAGATTTCTGAAGTTCCACTTGAAGTTGGCATCTCCCTAAAGTCATGTTCGCTCATCTGAAGTTAAGTTAATGGCAGACGTGA
Source organism: Erpetoichthys calabaricus (assembly GCF_900747795.2). Taxonomy (NCBI): domain Eukaryota; kingdom Metazoa; phylum Chordata; class Cladistia; order Polypteriformes; family Polypteridae; genus Erpetoichthys; species Erpetoichthys calabaricus. The sequence continues at coordinate 95,811,394 of NC_041401.2, read as the reverse complement.
ACTTGAAATAGTGTGTCAATGATTGTCCAATCACATTAGGTTAAAAAAAAACTAAAAAAATACTAATTGACTGCTAATAAATGTGGGAGTGTCTGGGGCGCAGAGAGCTGCCTCCCTGGAAAAAATCTGAAAGCAACCAATTAAAAGGCAGCCTCAGGTAATCTGCTTGCCAAAAGATCAAGGACTTACACACACTTTCATTTGGCTGACACCTTTCACTCAGGAAATGTAGGTATTCAAACAGAAATTAAACAAATACAAGTCAGAACCAATTCTAAGAGCCAGTTATTTAAGTTATATGAATCCATCCATCCATCCATTATCCAACCCGCTGAATCCGAACACAGGGTCACGGGGGTCTGCTGGAGCCAATCCCAGCCAACACAGGGCACAAGGCAGGAAACAATCCTGGGCAGGGTGCCAACCAACCGCAGGACACACACAAACACACCCACACACCAAGCACACACTAGGGCCAATTTAGAATCGCCAATCCACCTAACCTGCATGTCTTTGGAATGTGGGAGGAAACCGGAGCGCCCGGAGGAAACCCACGCAGACACGGGGAGAACATGCAAACTCCACGCAGGGAGGACCCGGGAATCGAACCCAGGTCCCCAGATCTCCCAACTGCGAGGCAGCAGCGCTACCCACTGCGCCACCGTGCTGCCCAGTTATATGAATGTTTTACTAAATATTAGTGCATAATCTATGGGAGGTTCCTACAACCCCCATAAGTTGAATTGAATTGGTATATTCTAACTATTTCTTGTCTCTCTGACTAAACATTATTCTCAGTTAGTGATCAGCCTTGCCATGAGTAAGGCATAGAGGGCACATGGTTTTAAACCGTGCCTTGCATGTTTTGTGTGCCAAGTAACATGAAAGACAAAGTACTTAATTGAATGTGCTGCGCCGTACATTTAAAGCAGTGGTCCCCAACCGTTTTGACAGCAAGGTCCACTTTACTAGAAGCAAATTTTTCCAAGGACCGGTTGGGGGGAGGGGGGGTTGAGGATTCGGAGCGGGTTCGTAGGGCAGTTTTATACACAATTTACATTACATTTCTATTATTATTAAGTTATAATATCGAAATAGAAATTATACAACTTACCATAATGCAGAATCAGTGGGAGCTCTGGGCTTGTGTTACTGCAACCAGACGATCCCATTTGGGGACGATGGAAGATAGTGACACACGAAGTGTGTTGCTTATGTTCAGTCTACTCCATAATCTCATTTTGGTTGCTGTCACTGCAGAAAACACTGCCTTACAAAGATAGGATGTTGGAAATGGAAGCAGACTTTTAAGTGCTTTTGTGGCAACCTCAGGATATTCCGCTTTGACTTTAATCCAAAATGTATGGAGATTTGAAGTTGTCTCAAACATACTTTTAAGGCCACCATCATTTGCAGCCTCAAGCAGCTGATCCTCTTCAAGCACAGACAAAGTTGATTCACCTGGCTTATTCACAAATGGGTCACAGATCCATTCCTTCCCATTTCAGGGGTCTTTTGTGGTTGGGAATAATATTCAAACTCTGTTGAAAGCTGAGATAGGTGATCATACACCAGCTGGGAGAAAGAAGGCCCTGGCTTGGTATCTTTAACAACCTCTGCTAATGTTTGAAATATATCAAAAATCCCAATGTTTACTTGTCGGCCCCATAAATCAAGTTTGGCTTTGAATGCAGCCACTTTATCTGCCAACTTGAACAACGGGTATCTTCTGCCTCTGCCCCACGTGCTGCTGCTCCACCACTGCCTTAGATTTTCCTCCTCAGGTTCCTCCGGCACTCCTCCAGCCTGGCTGGATACTGAGTCTGCAGAGTGGGTAAAGGTGGGGTGCCCTAGTGCCTGAATGCCAGTTCATATTTTGAGGTTTCTGAACTCTTTTGAGTGCGTCCCGAAGCGTGATTGCTTCACAGTAGAGTTGTGAGCCTGCTGTTGCCCTGGCAACAGATAAACAGTCTTAAACAGACATGGTGATCTCACTTCGTGATGCTCTTCGGCATGTTGTCCTGTTAACGGAGATCCCAAGAGAGTTTAGAAACCTCACATTTTCTTGAATGAGTGCCGCATTAATAGGAATGTTTCTTGAACGAGCATCACTGAACCACATAAAAACTGTCTTCAAATGCAGCAGTTCACATACGTTTTCAACCCGAGATTTTTCTTCTTTTTTTGCATATAACAAAGACATATGCATTGCATTTGTCATTCCAACAGATTGCACATCACAAACATTAACACTGTTATCTTTTTTTCGTGTCTGCCGTTTATATAGAAGGGTGACAATGAGTTAAATTCCAATGGATGTTTTTCAAATGTTGATAAGCAATAAGCAAAAGGTATCACTGAAAACCACAGAAAACAAAAACAGCAAAAAAAAAAAACAGTACGAGGAAAATTCGAAGAAAGAAATTTTTTTTACAATGTTTGTGTTTGGAGATCGTTGTGCAAATGTGCACAACTGAGCTGCGACCATGGATCTAACTGCTCTGTGGATGATTTATTCAAGCATTTCAAGGTCACTTCATTGTAATCAAAGTATCTGCTGAATGTATGTCGTAGCAACGAGATTTCTATAGACTCGTGTCATATGGGGAAGCTGTCGGGACCATAAAAATACTTTGTTGTAATAGTCTCTCACCTCCAAGTGTTCTGAAAAGTCTGAGTGAGTCTCCGTTGCCAGCAGTTCTCTCGTGGCCCGGCTGTCAGACGGCTGTGGCCCAGTAGTTGGCTGTGGACCAGGGGTTGGGGACCCCCTGGTTTAAAGCATACAGAAGAAGAAGTAAAGAATCTTTAAGTACCAGCAAACCCGCGATTCTCGAAAGAATCGCAAATTCAAGAATGGCAAGCACTTTCTGTTCCCTCTGATATTTGGAGGGATGAAAGATCATGGAGGGTGGGTGCATCTTGGGAAATTTTTCATTGAATTAAATAAACATATTTGTACTAAAGCGGTTTCTTTTTGGAGCTGTGACTCACCTGGTTCTGGTGCTTCAGAAGTGCGTTGTAGGCGCCTTTGTTTATTGTTTTTATCCATGCAGTCTCGTTTTTGTTTTTCTATGGCTGTGTCGTTAGCTAGAAGTCATTTGCTGACAGCGGCGTATTCGCGTGCTGAAGTGACAATGGCAGCGGACCCAGGCCTGGAGGGCACATTACTAAACGAAGGTGGTATATGTGGTGGTGTGGGCGGTCGCGTTCGGGCAGCAGTGGTAGTGTGTACGGCTTGCCTGTTGCCTCTGGCATCTGTGCATATATACTGTACAACCTGGCGTGCACGCTTTACCTCAGGTTTAGTTTACAGGTCGTATCCATACGGGCTCGTTTTTGTATTTCTAATCGTTGAGCTCTTTCTTTTTGGAGCCGTGACTCCTTTGCTTCTGCTGTTTCAGAAGCGCGTTGTGGGCGCCTTCGTTCATTGTTTTTATCCATACGGGCTCGTTTTTGTATTTCCGTTAGTTGAGCTCTTTCTTTTTGGAGCCGTGACTTCTTTGCTTCTGGTGTTCCTGAAGCGCGTTGTAGGAGCCTTCGTTTATTGTTTTTATCCATGCGGTCTCGTTTTTGTTTTTCTGTGGCTGTGTTGTTAGGTAGACGTCATTTACTGTTAGGAATCATAATTCAACTTACTTTTAATACTGAATTACCGTTATGTGATTCAAATATGCCACACTGACTGCTGGCACAGTGGATTAGAGCAAGTTTAGTTTACAGGTTGTGTTGTTTGGGCGCCACATACTGACTCTGGGAAGCCGCTGGGTTTGACTCAGGGGCACTGAGGCGCAGTGCGCATGCGCTTTGGTGCGTCCGGCGTCCGTGCATATATTAAACTGTCGTTTAGTAATATAGATAGAAACAACAAGTTTTACATGAAAAACTAAGTTTAGAGAAGATACATTTTTTCAATTTTTTGCCTTTTTTTCTATGTGTGTAACAAGTTTTTTCTTTATTCTTGTGTGGATTGTTTGCTTTGAATTTTCACTAAATATTTTAAAATGAACTTTTGGACTGAGAGTTTTCTTTCGGCACGCATTTTACCCGTGTTTGAACTCGCCTTACACTCTTGTGGCTACACCAGTTTTTAGTGGATGTTGATATGTGCTAACACTAGGGATGATGTGCAAATAAACCAATTTTATTCATGAGTATTTCGCATTACCTAATTCATTTAGGTAGAGTTTTTTAAAATATTGGAGGGGGGGGGGGGGGGGCACAGCATCCCGCATTTCAAACAGCTACTGTAATGGAGTATTTGTTTATTAATGATAAAACTGTACTGCACTTTATTTTGGACAATATATTGTATGAAGAATAAAAGCACTGAGTGCATTTGCATGTCCCTTTGTTCTGTGTCCTCATTCATCTTTGTCCATCTCAGCCTATGACTATCCATGACCCAGGTTCAAGGAGAGTATGCCAGATGCGAGCAACTCCGGCATCACACCTCCTTATAGAAAATCTGTTAATAGCTTTAGCCCTCTTTATCTAACAAAAGTTATTAGTTCCTCTACTCCAGATTGTATTGCACAAACACCAGGTGCATTGCATAGTTCTAAGAATAAAAAAGACCATCTTAAGCAACACAGCCTTTACCTTCTGAAGGCCCAAATATCTTCTTTCTAGAATAAGGGAGGTTCTGCCAGTCTCAGCATTTAATTTCACCAAGACAGCTCATTCATTTAATTTGGTGTAAATTTATGAATTCATACTGCACATATCTATCTATTTATATTTATTTAAACTGTAGCAATGAACATTACATGCAAGGTGCCACTGATGATTCATGGATTCGTTGTCCTGGATTTAAACCGATACCCGATCATCAACCATATGAAGTTTGCACATTATCCCTAAGTCCAAGTGGTTTTTATACAAGGAACTCCAGTTTTCCTCCCACATCACTAAGTACATGCATCTTACATTAACTGATAATTCTAAACTGTCCCCTGTTTGAGTGTGTGAGAGGGAGTTGGCGCAACAATGGACTGGTGTTTTGTCCAAGGTTTTACTTGCCTTGTTACTTGCTCTTGGTAACTCTTGTCCATTCACTATATTTTTCAGTATCCTGCTACTGGCCTTGGTGTCTATTTTCTTGTTAAAGCTCCTCCACTTGGTCTTGAAATGGAAAAAAACAGCAGCTGAGAAAAACAGGCAGTGGTAAAAGATACATCAGACAATCATATAACTGTACCAACATGTATTTGAATAGCATCAATGTTAGATTTCCCATACTTAAAAGACTGGATGCATGAGTCAACATGCTAGATGGATCAAAGAGAATGACAAAAGACTGATGCATTGTACACACAGTCAGAAATGTTTGAAACCTAGCAACTAGACAAAAGGTAAACAATATAATTATTGTAGTTTCAACTAAAATATTTTCAAAAGTGTTCTGAATGAATTTTTCATGAAGAGAAAAGTAATTTTGTAATCAAGGTATTATGTGTTTGCTGTTTTATATAGTTCAGATATTTCTGTTATGTGCAAAGACACTCGCTGATAAATGCAGTATAAACCTACCATTTAAGTGTTTATTTTTAAATACTAATGTGATATTTTAACCATTTCTAATATGTTTGTTTCAATTAAGTTTGACTAATTATTCTGATGGGAAGGAGCCGGTTTCCATTTGACAGGAGCTTTTGATGCAAGAAAGCACAATTTCTTGAAAACAGTGATCAGCTGAAGAAATATGAAACTTTCATATCTCATGTTAATACAAGTCTTTGTAATTTCTGTTTCTCTAAAATAAGGAGTCTATCCCAGGTGGGGATGGTTCTCTCTTACCCACCCTACTGCAGAAGAGCAGCTCTGATAAAGGTAAATTTGAATTTTTCTGAATCTGGAAAAATGAGAGTGGAATCAATGATAAAGATGTTTTTCAACCTTCTCTGATGTTTCAAAATGTTTTTTTGGCTATTGAGAAAAAGTGAGGTTTGAAGAGAATCTAGTTCTCCAGATTATTTGTGTAACACAGAGACCAGAACAGAGGTGTGTTTTGGGTCTTGTTGTAGGGCCCATCCTTTTTTTAACTTCAACTTCTTTACAGATGGTGTGATATTTGCTTCCAGAATTTGCTGGTATTTATTTGAGCCCATTCTTCCCTCTACCAATGACATGTTCCCTGTGCCACTGACTGCAACACAAGCCCAAAGCGTGATCAGTCCACCCCCATGCTTAATAGTTTGAGAGGTGTTCTTTTCCTGGAATTTGGCACCATTCTTTCTCTAAACATAGCATAATGTGGACAGAAATTTCTATTTTGAATTCATCAGTCCACAGAACTTGTTTCCAAAATACATCAGGCTTGTTTAGATGTTTATTTGCCAACTTCAGGTGGTGAAGGATGCAGGAAAGTTTTCTACTGACTCTACCGTAACGGTCATATTTGTTCATGTGTCGCTGCACAGTAGAACAGTGGACCACCACTCTTTCTATTCGCCTTTCTAGCAGTTCTTTCAGAAAGTTTTCTTGGTCTTCTAGACCTTAACTTGACTTCCACAGTTCCTGTTAACTGCCATTTCTTAATAACATTATGAACTGAGGAAACCACTACCTGAAAATGCTTTGCTATCTTCTTGTAGCCTTCTCCTGCTTTGTAAGAATCAATTATTTTATTTTTCAGAGTACTAGGCAGCTGCTTAGACGAGCCCATGGCTGCTGATTGTTGGGACAAGGTTTGAAAAGTCAGAGAATTTATACATCTTTTCAATCTGCACCATCTCAGGTTTTCTAACAATCACTGTGAGCAAGTCATAGCCCTAATGATGGTCTGAGACCTTGGTAAAAGCTATCTGAGACCTCAAACATCTTGGGGAACCCAAACTTTTGCATGGTGCTCCTTTTCTTTTTTTTCTGTACAATTGTACAAAACAAAAACAATACACTAATCTTGCATAAAATGCTGGAAAGAAATGTGTTGTCTTTAACTTTATGCCTTTTGGTGATCGGTTCATCTTCTGCTCACTTAACTATTCACGGTAACAGACACTTTAAGCAAAGGTACCCAACCTTTTGTATGCCACTGTATATCAAGCATGTGATATAAGAAATCATAGCATACCTGGAATGGGAGAATGGCCAGTTGTTGATTATAAAGAAGATATAGGATTTTATTTTGGCCCAATTTGTAAGGTTCCATATCTTATTTTTCTATTTTATATTTAATGGCGACATTACAAAGTGGCGAATGCTCTACTGTCCCAAATTTTTTTGGAATGTGTTGCAGACCTCAAATGCAGGAATCGATGTATATGAACAAATGAAATGAAGTTGACCACACAAAACATGAAATATCTTGGGTTTGTACTATGTGCAATGAAATATAACTCAAAGTAAATTTAGGAATCACTGCATTTTTTTTATTTGCATTTTAAATACCGTCCCAACTTTTTCTGATTTGAGGTTGTAAGTACAGTATGAACACTACAAGTCTCAGAGAGGAGACTGTAAGAATAAAATTAACTGAATTTGTTTCAGTTTAGATCACCATATAAGGTGATAAATCCAGAGTCCACTAACATACTCATTAATTTGATGATTCTCACACACCAGCAACTTTCAGGTATTTCTCCTCATTCATTTTCATTTCACTTTTAAAGATCAGAAGACCAAAAATAACCAATGAATAAAACCCAGAGCATGTCATCTAAAGGCAAAAGACACATATGCCTACATAATTCAATAGAAGACTGCACCCTAGCAGTCCCTACAACTGCTGCCAAGGAAGTCGTCATGTAATAAGGAACTTTTCCAGTCTCCTCACTCTTTTATTGTCCTGGTTTTATATACCATTACTGATGACACTTTTGTTTTTATATTGACATTAAAGACTTTTTTCAAGTAACATTAACTTTCCCTGTATGTATACAATGAAATATCATAATATTTGCTAATTTAAAGGGATGCTAAATGACTAGCCCAAAGCAACACATAAGGGAAATGCAACCATGTCACAAGTTGCAATCAAAAAATTTAAATCCATTTGAGGGAGTTGAGCTGTGCTTTGGCATGAATGGAGAATGCCATCTGACTACTGAAGAAATGATCTGGTATTACTCTGCCAGTAACCTTTCATGAATCTATTATAATGAGATTCACAAGAAAGGCAGGCAAAATGCAATTACATTAAATAATGCAGTAATTTAATGTGATGACTTCAGATAGACCTTTACAGAGAGCCTCAAAGGGTCAACAGTTGTCCTGAATTAATTGAGACAGCTACTAAGGAATTCTAATGTTCACACACGCACTTCAGTTCCACATGCTGTGAGAAATGGATGAAAGTACAAAATGAATTGTGTTCACCTTGCTATTTTACACCTCTAAGAGTCTGTCTATTTATATTATAGAAATGAATTAATAAAATGAACAGATAATGATCTTGTATTGTAGCTCTTTAATGGAAATGAAACATTCCATAGCCGTCCCCATCCTCTTTTAGTACGCATATTCTTCATAATTTGGACAGGATCAATGGGAACTACAGGGTAACTGAGTAACTATTACCTGTACTACAAAGAATATTGTCCCTAATTGGTCTTTTTTTTAAATGGTATTGAAATATATTTATGATGTCACTCTTCCCTGTCATTTGTCTTACTTGACCACTCTGATACATACAATCATATTATTTTTTCAGATTGCAGATATGATATATTGATGATTTTACAGCGTAACAATGTATTAAAATACCTATAAGGCAGGATTTCACTTTAACTAAGCACTTAATGCTTATTGTCATCTAAAAAGGCTTCAGCTAGCATGCAATCCACCCCCGCCCAGCATTAAGTCAAATCAGAGGGGGAATGCACAGCTCATCTACATCATGCAAACTCCCTTGCTTATATAATTAAGCAAATCTGATGATGTTATATTATTGTTTTAAGATTGCATTTACATTGTTTCTCTACCACTCTCCCCTAGCGCACATTTCACTTTATTAGGTTCATTAGGTAATTGATGGCTTTGAACAAATGACATTGTTGTATTGAAACACTTTTATTGTGTTACACTCTCTTTCACTCCACCCCTCCTGCCACACACAATTACTTAATTATGTAATTATATGTACTTGAACATCATAGAATAAATAGTAGTTTTAAAATGACAGCTTTATGGTATTGCACTCTTACTTGCTTACATCTTAACCATTCAGAAATGTCTTTATTTTGTTACAGTAACACTTCCTTTTTTAAAAAAACACTGATACATCCCATGATAGAACTTTAGGTTTCATCACCTTTTATGACTGTCTTGAAATTAATTTATTAATTTGCATCACCATAATAGCAACCCCTACATTCCCCCCCCCCCCACCCGCCTCATCCAGTCCATACAAATTTAAATACAAAATTAGCCAAGCAAGTTTTTTTTAAATATGATAAATAGTTTAATGAAATTACATCCTCACATTCCTTGAAAAGGTATCTGGTTATGTATGATCATACAAATTGCTGCACTGGAATGCTTTCATAACATTTTCCAACCACTGGGTCTTTTGTTGATAATTGGCTGACTGCTGCAATCTAAAGCAACTAATTTGGATTTTCAGAAGCCAAAACATGTAATCTTGTTAGTTGTGTGGAAGAAGAAAACAGCACAGCATCAGTAGAGGAAGAAGAGCCACCAGTACTGGTGCAAACAGCTTCTGTTTATTAATAATCCAGAAAACAACTGCACAAAATGAAAGATGGAACATCTTTCCATTTCAGAGGTTTATGCTCAAAATATTGCCAAGTATTTATGATCTAAGATTCATTAGCTGGAGTGTGCTTTGCTTTGCTCTTTTTTTCTTTTATTCAACCCATTTTCTTGTCAATAATAAGTAATCTGAGCTTCACTCACAGGTTTATGCAGGTAGATCCTATGGGATGCAGTGGCTTATTTGTGGTGACTCATTTTTGGCAACCAAAGCACTTTGATACATGTTACAGAAGTGCACAAATAAAAGAGCTTTACGTCTTTTGCAGTTTTGAAGTGTTTTAATTATTTAGACAAGTCATCAAAAAGAATTTAGTCTTTGATTAATTTAGTGCTTAGGAAATACATTGGATTAGCTTCCACTCTCTCATTGAAACAACAGAAAGATAGATAAATACGTTGTGGTCTTTACCTAAGAATGGTTTTAAAACATTTCTAAAACAAAGATTAGGTCTTAAGACTGGAAAACTGGTCACTACGCAGCTATCTACTTATAAACTACTAAGTCAGTCCAGTAAATGTTATACAGTATTATAGATAACATTAAATATGGATGATTACAAATATGGAATTATTTGATTAATAAAACGTAAAGCAAATGCCAAAATAAAAATGATAAATTGACTTGTGGTTGTTTCTTATCCAGGTTGTGCAGACTTTTTTGCCAGTACTGGGATTATATGCAGTTCATTGCTCACCCAGTTTTACTGTCTTTACCTTGCTGTATGTAGCTGTCTAAGTCAAGATTTTGGAGCTCATAAAATCAGCTGAGATGAAAGGAGCCCGAATGGTGCACTGCTAGGAACCCTCTGAGGGCAATTATTTTTCTAACATTTTGTATAGCATCCTGTCTCCTCTTTTGACGAACTCTGTTCACAAATGCAATGTATATTACAGTATTTATTAGAGTAGTGCTATAGACTCGGACACATTCAGAAGAGGTTTCATTTTCAGGTTGTATTTGAAAGTGTTTAGATACTTCATCTCTCCATCCATCCACACATTTTTTGAAGCTGCTTACTCTTATTAATGGTCACAGAGGACCAGAACATTTCCCGTCAGCATTTATTTCAAGGCAGGAACCAAAAAAGCAATAAAGGTGAATCAATAGACCTTTCCTGGCTGTTGGTAGTTTCATACATTTCAAGTAAGTACAAAAAGTCATGCTTATTATTGTCTTGTTGGAAACTTTGAAAGGCCATGTTTCTTGAAATGCCACAATTGTTTGCATTGTGATATCAGTCATGCTTTATAGGAACTTGTAAGCTGAATGCTATGAGAAAGATAGTTTGCAATCACAAATCTGAAAAAAAATTAAGCAATGCAATACATTTTATAGAAAGCTTTTAGGATTCAAATAAGCCAGTTGCAATATTGCAGTAGGTTAAAAAGTGATAGAACCAAATTTGTGTACAGGTAGATAAATGGCAAATAGTATTGAATGGGAAGCTTCTGAATGTATGAATAGCATATCATTTGTATTATACAATTGTTCAAAAGATTGCAAGATGAAAAGTGAAAAATTAATAATGGTACTGTTTTCTAAATCATGCATCATTACTACCATGCAGTATGTACGATATGATGTATACAATTCTTTTTTATGGAAGTCACCATTCAACTATTTGGTGAATGTTTCTTGCTACTGTGCACTTATGAACAAAAGACCGCTCCCAGCTTCATCTAAAACATGGCAAATTTCCTAGACTTTTTTCAATCTATAGGATGATTAATTGGATTTTAGCTGTTGTTTCTTATCTACTATATATCTGTATAAGCTTAGGAACATATTTGTTTAGTTAGAGTGGGTCAGGCAGAATGAGAGTTCACTTGTCGCTCTCCAATAGATCTGTTGAATTAAAACAAATATATATATATATATATATATATATACAAACCCTTTGCAGATTGACTTCAAATCATTCAGACTGCAGTGTCTAACATGTAAGATTTCAAAGAATATAATTTAAAATACCATCAAATAATTTTTGTACTATCATATGTGGAAATAAAATCACTTTAAACTATGATTGTTCACAATGTCTTATAACAAAATAATCAATTCATTGTTATTTTGGAGAAATTGCATGAATTAGATTGTCAAGTTTCTTTGGGTTTAGTCACATATTCCCATCAACATTGCTCTAATGTACTAATTAAATTATCACATTTGTATGAGTACTGATTATATAAATACAGATAATTTATTTAATAAATATACATAGTGGCTAAATTGTCACAGGTCTGTAAAATTAAAGTCATAAAAAATGTTTTAATCTTGAATCATTTTTATTTGCATTCATGAAGACGGTCAAGTGAGGTTGGGGAGCATGCACTGGTACAACACGCTGCCGCACCCACCACATGATGTAACAGCTCAAGATCTTGTTTGGCAAGCCCCCCAGGCAGACACATGGTCTAGTTCCACCCTCTGGAAATGACTCTCTATCTGCCACAACCAGGTGTTATGTGGGTGTCCCCTTAGCCTGGTCCAGCCACTCAAGTCCTCAACAGTGAGGATTCTATCACCCTCGGGGAATTGCACCACATGGTCGTAGTGCTGTAACTAACGCTCCCTCACAATGCAGGTAATGTGCCTCATTCGGAACTCCATGAGCAACCACTCATTCGACACATACTCAAACCAACGGTACCCAAGGATTCTCCAAAGACACACTGTACCACAGGAGTCCAGTCTTCATCTCAGATCACTGGATTGTGTCCTTGTCTCACAATCATATAGCAAGACAGGAAGCACCATGTCTCTAAAGACTTGGAACTTCATTCTTTTGCATAGATATCGGGAGTGCCACACATCTCTTTCCAGCGACCTCATGTCAACACTCTCTCTACAAACACACTGCTGAGGGTTTGCCTAAGAGGTCATTAAAGGCCTGGATCTTAGTTTTTATCCAGGACATTTACAAGCCCATACAGTCTCCATTGACTCTGAAGATCACAGCATCGTCAGCAAAGTCAAGATCAGTGAATCTTTCTTCACCAACAGATGCCACACAGCTGCTGGAGCCCATGACCCTGCCCAACACCCAGTCCATGCAAGTACTGAAAAGACTAGGAGCAAGAATACACCCCTGACGAACCCTAGAATCAACTGGGAAAAACACAGAGGTTTTGCCTTCACTCTACAAAGCACACACAGTAACAGTGTAAAGGCCAGGCATGGTATCCAGCAACCATGAGGGGATCCCATGAAGTCTCAGGATGTCCCACAGGGCAGCTCGATCAACTGAGTTTTATTGTTGAAGACGATTAAAAAAATACAATTAGAATGTTTCCATTGGGCGGCACGAGGGCGCAGTGGGTAGCGCTGCTGCCTCGCAGTTGGGAGATCTGGGGACCTGGGTTCGCTTCCAGGGTCCTCCCTGTGTGGAGTTTGCATGTTCTCCCCGTGTCTGCGTGGGTTTCCTCCGGGCGCTCTGGTTTCCTCCCACAGTCCAAAGACATGCAGGTTAGGTGGATTGGCGATTCTAAATTGGCCCTAGTGTGTGCTTGGTGTGTGGGTGTGTTTCTGTGTGTCCTGCGGTGGGTTGGCACCCTGCCTGGGATTGGTTCCTGCCTTGTGCCCTGTGTTGGCTGGGATTGGCTCCAGCAGACCCCTGTGACCCTGTGTTCGGATTCAGCGGGTTGGAAAATGGATGGATGGATGTTTCCATTATATTACCTTTAAGTACAAAATTGAAAAGAAAAGTAATTAAAATTTAACAAATTACACAATTTATTACTGTAGACAATATTGATCTAAATCAATTTAACATGAAAATATTTACTCAATCTAATATTTTTAAACATATACCGTATGTAAAGAAATCAACAATACATATTCATTACCTTACATATAACGTCTCTAGTTATTGTCACTTTTTAGTTTTTTTGATCCAAAACTTCATTTCTGGTGTCTCCCTATGAATCATCCAGCAGTAGACTGCTATCATTCTGACATCCCAACATCCCTGCTACCTCCTTTCCATGACCTTGATATGCTGATGAAATCTTTTATCTTACTCTTCACTTACCTGTCAAAGATTTACAGGGAAAAATTTCAAATGGAAATATAATAAGTGAACTTTGAGACTCATGGTGCAACCCAGTTCCTTAACTTAACTAATACCCTTTTCACAAATTCTTTATAATTTGGATCTTTATCATTACCTAAAAAGTTAGAAATTACATCTTTGAATGATACCCAAGTCTCTCATTCCAGGTCCTTCATCACATTATCAAATTCTACAATTGGAAATGAGGTCATTGCAAAAATGCCCTTTCATTTTAGCCTCAGACAAACCTAGAAACTCTTGGCACAAGAACATAAAACAGGCGTCTTTTGATAGGGCTTTGACAAACCACTTCATTAAACATAGCTTAATATGAAGCAGTGCTGGCAGCACTTTATCTGGATCCAACAAGCTAGGTCTGCTGATGTTTTTTTTTTGCACCAACATGTAGCATTTTCTAGTTGGCTATACCTTCTAAAGTGAATGTCAATTCTTGGCACTGCTGCCTCACTCATAGAGAAAACTTAGGAATTTTGTATGCCCCGACTGCTGATCTAGAAAGATACACAAACTGTCAGGGCCCACATATGACCCAATGGTTCACATTATAGTTAATTTTCTCAAGAAGATATTCAAGGTTCTTGTAGGTTTTTTACAAATGAACAGAATGAGCAACATGTGTATCAGTGCATATTTGTTAACTGCTATGAAATAGTACTCCTTTTTAGGCTAGTTTTAGATGAGTCTATTAATAGTCTCTATTCTTCTGCATAGCAACGTGTTCAAAGTTTTGCACTAGACCACTTACATCAATTCAGTACACCAAGGATCCATCTTTAGTCAAATATGCTGTAGTAGTAGGGTGTTGTACCATCTTAGTGTGGTGAAGCGGGTCCACAGCTCACGGCAAAGAGGCCACTTTTTAAATAAATAATCGCCACACTTGCGGCTTAGAGAGGGGGCGTGGTATGTGTGGCCAGAGCGGTTCCCGCGTGATTCGTGATGCAGGCAGTCCTCACGTAATTGCACAGGTGAGGAGTCACCTGCATCCGTAATTGACGCCAGGAGCTGCTAATTGCCATAATACGTCCCCATAATAAATAGAAACGTGAGGCGGCTAGCAAGGGGGAAAAGAAAAGGAAAAAGGGAACGGAAGTTACGAGAAGGGAAGAAGGCGGCAGGAAGCAGGCAGGAGAAAGCCGGTGTGTGAGTGAGCAAAGAAGGCAGCTGAACAGTGAGCCCTAGCAGGGTGTTTGGCTGACACCTAGGGCAGTCGGTAGTGGTCGCTCCTGCTGAGTGTGTAGTTGAAGAGCAGGAGTGACCAGAAGAAGGATGGCTCGCGGCGGAAGACAGCATGAGTCGGGAGGCTTGGGAGGTGGATGCCCCAGCATCAGCATCCTGGTCGCTGGGGAACCCAAGTCTCGGTCTGGGGAGAGCAGGACCAAAGCCAGGGATTGGGAAGCCTCCAGACCAGCAGGCACAGCAGGTCAGCTGCAGCTAGGGTGACTCTCCTGGTGCATTGCCTGGATAGGAGAAAGAAGAAGAAGGCACCATGCTTGGTGATTTTAAAAAGACAGCTTCCAGCCATTGTTTTAACCTCGGGTTTTAAAAGGATTTTTTCAATTTATTGGATTTTATCCTTCACCAGTTCCCTTGTTTTATTGGATTATTTATTTAAAGATTTTTGAGATGCACTATTTATTTGAACACTGTTTTGTTTGCTGGTTTTAATAAAAGCACTTGGCACTTTTGCACCATCCCCTTGCTTTGTTGTGCCTCACTGTCTAGCTCATCGGTGACATTACCAACGGTGTCGGGTTCAGAGCTCCCAGAAGGAAGATGGGAGCATGGAGCGGAACCCACATCATCACACTTAGTCATTATGGATGTAGCGAGAAGTCAGGCAAAATGACACCTTTTATTAGCTAACTGTAAAGTTTACAATATGCAAGCTTTCGAGGAGACTCAGGCCCCTTCTTCTTGCCTGAAGATGGGGGCTGAGTCGCCTCGAAAGCTTGCATATTGTAATCTTTCTATTTAGCCAATAAAAGGTGTCATTTTGCTTAACTTCCCACTACTGAAATATGCTGTAAATTTGTATTCTCTATTTTGGTACCAAGAGAAAATTCTGTCTGGATGTAATAAGTTTATATCTTTTAATAAAGACCCCCAATGACTCTGCCACATATTTGGAATGCCTAGATCTCTCACTAAGTTATTAAGTTCATCTTGATTGAATGGATGTGGCTCATTGCTTGAACATGTTGGGACAAATTCTCCATTGTCATCTAAAGTATGTTCTCCCTCTGAATGAGCTTATGCAGAATTAAGACTGTCAGGTGGAATAGGGATTGGTACATCAAGTCCATGTGGCACAGGTCTTATAGCTGATGGAAAATTAGGAAAAACAAATTCCTGTTGGTTGTTTTTGTTATATCCTTGAATTTTGTAGGAACAGACATAACAATCGTCACTATGATATCATAGGAATACCAAAAGCAAGTGACTTCTTACCTTTTCTTGTAGTTCTTCCACAGAAATAGAGCAGACACTGTGACAGGCCCACTGTTTGTCCTGGTCACTAAGTTTTATTCCAAAGTAGGTGCAATAAGCTTTTTTCACAAAATGGTTTGTCTCTGCTTTTTTACTACAAAGTTTCCATAAATAGAAAACATCAGTTCTCTTCACACAAACTGTAGAGTCCATGATATGAATTAAAAGTACAACAAATAAAGAGACGGCGTTAGTGAACCAAAAAAAAAAAAACAACAACAACAAGAAAACCACTGATTTCACAAGTATCACCACCTTTTTGTCCCCCGAAGAATCCTGAACAAAAAAATCCCTGCTTCTGTTCCCCACCCCTCTGTTCAGGGTGCCACCTCTATTTTTTTCCTCCCTTTACCGTCAATCATACCCCCATGTCAGTTCTCCATGCCGTTCTCCGCCCTCCCTCAATCAACCCAGCAGTCACTTCTCCTGGGCTTCAACCTGGCCAGGACACTACAATATTAAATTGAAACAAACAGTGATTAAAATAAAATATCGATATTTAATTATTTATAGTGCAAACACAAAAAAAAAACTATGATTGACAGCTAAAAAATGCGTTTTGTGAATAAATGTTACATGATTGAGAAAACTGATTTCAGCATCCAAAATAAAAATCACATGAAGTAATCAAAACAATCTTTTCAGTGTAAATAGAAAGTAAAATTATCTGACCCACTACAGTCACATAAGCAAGTGTCTGACCCCAATTCAAGTAAAACAATACTCTTGTCCACTCACATCTCTCTAAACTCTCTAACCATCTGGACTTTTTCCCAGCTAGCTGAGCCCTACCCTCAACTCCTGTCAACATTCTATGCTCTATGAATGTCTCATTGTTATGGCCCTAACAAGTGCCACTGACAAGAAGTGCCCATATAGAAGCCATCTTAGAAGTACTTCCAAGGGAATTTCTTGAAACCCATGGGTGCTCAGCAGCTTTTCTGCATCCCTGTGCCAGACACACTTGGTAGATTCCAATAGTATGTAGCAGAGTAAGACTTTTTCCACATTAGTGTCATCTTCTACTACCCAGTACTTTGGGAGAATTTGAGTTTTCTGCCACATTTCTTCTTTCATGTCAAAACCCACATTGTTATCATATCCCTTTATTACTGTTTCAATGAATGATGGCAATTTACACACATTAGGAAATCGACTGACTCCCCAGTTGCCAGTGTGGGGTTCTCTATGGACAATACTGGAATTAGCTTTTGGTATGCATTAGCTCTATGCCCCTTCTGCCACTGGCTTTCAAGATTTTTATTACGTTCCAATTTAGTGGAAAAACAATAGTCCCTATATATATTAATTTTATTCATTTTTTGTTTTTTAAATATAGATTTCAGGGAAGGCAGGAACAAACTCTGGATACAATACTGGCCCTTCACAAAGTATTAAGTCAACGGGAACTAATAGCAAGTCTTCTTGGATAGTTTGTATTAACAAACGCAATACATCAAATAAGGTATTTCTTTTGGGCTTTTCAATAGAATATGCAAGATCATTTAAAAAAGGTTGGTACATAGCATGTTGGGCGCCGATAAAGACAAAGTTAAAGACAAAACCAAATAAAAACAAAATAATTGAAATTACTTTGTGTGCTCGAGTTCCTTTAATTTCTTAAAGTTTGGACACTATTTAATGTTCGTGGCCAACTTTCATAGCTTAGTTTCATAGCATAACTTCACTGAGCACTTTCCACTCAGCCAGAGTCAGAGTCTTCTATAAAATTAATCTATTTTAGTTTAGTTTCGTTTGTTTTTAGCTGGCATTTTGATGACATAATTCTGTGTTCAACACTTGGTATCCAATTACAACTTCTCATTGTAGCATGCTGGTGAGCATACGTTAGTTAACGACATGTCTGACTATGATGTTATTTAATAACTACAGACGGTACTAAACATAGTCTGTACATTAAAAAAAAAGACTCAACAAAAATATTTAAATACCTATATTTTGCTAAGAATTAAAGCCAATCAACCAAGCACTCTTGAAAGAGATTTCTGGATTTCCCTTTCACAAACGTTTGCCTGATTGATTGAGCATATCCCAATGTTATGGTTTTTGTTTAAAATGTTCTAATCTCTGCCACCCAGAAAAAAATAAAATATATATATGCCCTCCACTATTATTGGCACACATTGTAAAAATTAGTAAGAAGGGTTAGAAAAAAAATCACTGTTTTGCTGAAAAAATGAAGAATTGTGACACGTGTTTTTGTTAAAAAATATTTATTTCTTGACGAGGGCTTTGTTTTTCTTTGAATGAACTTGTTTCAATTAAAAGTCAGATGCTTCTCATTTTTTCAGTGCAAGATGACAGTGCTTCAGCAAACAGTGATTTATTTCTAATCATTATTACTAATGTACATGTCGATTTTCGCAAAGCGTTTGACTCAGTTGATCGAGCTGCCCTGTGGGACATCCTGAGGGTTCGCGGGATCCCCTCGAGGTTGCTGGATATCATGGCTGGCCTGTACACTGGTACTGGTACTCTGCTGTGCAGAGTGGAGGCAGGACCTCTGCATTTTTCCCAGTTGATTCTGGGGTTCATCAGGGGTTTGTTTTTGCTCCTACTCTGTTCAATGCTTGTATGGACTGGGTGTTGGGCAAGGTCGTGGGGTCTAGCGGCTGTGCGGCATCTGTTGGTGAAGTAAGATTCACGGATCTTGACTTTGCTGATGATGCTGTGATCTTCGCGGAGTCAATGGAGGCCCTGATAGGGGAGCTTGAGAGACTGAGTGAGGAGTGTCTGGGCTTGTGAGTGTCCTGGATAAAAACTAAGATCCAGGCCTTTAATTACTTCAGAAAGCAAAATGGAGCTGTACTACTTTGTCATTTTCATCGATTTGTCAGTGTTTCATTAATTAAAATAAAACACTTTAGCATACTTTATAATATAAAATCTTCTGGATCACAGGCAGATTGCATAAATGACACAAAAGGTATTTCTTACGTTCTGTTTTTCTGGGAAATTTCACATGTATAGACAAATCGTGAAAAGATACTAGAGTTTCAGTATTTTCCTCAGTGATCGATTTCTAGCAGTAATAATAACAATTTCATAATAAAGTAACCTTAATTCACCTGATATAATTTACATCAAATTCTGCTATAGTTTGTTCAAATTCTCTGTTTTAACATGTTTGCTGGCTGTGAACCCGTACTTTGCAGCATAAACACCTACAAACGGTGTAATTCATATAAAGCAGCAGGGAATGCACATGAATTATCATGCCTCCTATTGGGTGTTGCCTTGTGTTGGTAAGCACTCAGATATTACACTAAAACCTACTGTTTAAACAGGCTTCTGGTATAAATTAAAGGATTTATTAGCACCTTTCAAGTCTAGTTCAGTGGTGTTTTTTCTTGTCTCAAAATTCTTAACTTGCTGTCTTACAGGTTCTATTTTAAGATCGTGCATCTGCCTATCCCTTTGCTTGTTTTACCCAATTAATGCTAAATGCTGTTGACCACATACCAAGCTTCAACTTAATTTTTCAACATATTTTCCAAATCACCATATCTTTCACTCATTTCTTTAACATTAACAAATCATCTTTAAGCAATGTTACCAGCTGTTTGTGTTCTTCCATGCCCAGCAGAGTTCTTCATGTTCATGAATAGCTGCCTGCTCAATGGATAGTTGATGCAGACATTTATATGAAGGTTAAGAAGGTTAAGATACTAAGATAAAATGAGATTTTTTTGCATGAGGTACAGTTTAAAAGAAATGTAACTGAATAATGGCTTGAAGCATGTTGGCTATATTAGGTATATTCAGTCATTTAGTATAGCATGCAGAAAAATACATCACAACTTTACTGAGCTCTTAGAAAATGCATAAGAGAGGCAAATTGTTAAATCTCTGACTAGAAGGTAAATAACAAAGTGCATAAGGAAATATAATTAGAGTCAAATATCTCTAAGGCACACACACCTATCCTCACTTACTTCAAAGTACCACAGACCTTACTGTCACCCTGTGACAATGCCAGCACTAAAACTGGCTAATTTGCACTTAGAGGATGTGCTGTCACCTTTATTTTTATTTACATTTAGTGTCAGATAAATGCCTTTTATGTGCTTATTATATACCATGCATTTCAAAGAAAACAACACAGCATGTGACTCAAGCTGGGTAATTTAACACTCTCAGCTCTACATACTAATATGGCTGTTTTTAAAACTTGCATATTTAATGTCTAATTACCATACAGAAATGAAAATTATGGCTAATTGGTGAACATTTAAACTGATTCTTATTAAGATATACATTAGTTTTGTTTAAAACACATAATAAATAAAATTAAAAATAAAGTTTAAGGCAAAAGCAAATCATAATGAGCACCTATGCCACTGTTTTGAGAAAATGTTATTAAAATGCAGACGAGGCACCTAGAATACAATTGTGCAGTACAGAGAATATTTTTTTGCAATTTAATTTGTGTTTAGTGGTTTACTGAAGATCTCTGAAATCTATGCAAACAAAAATGATGTTCAGATAATAAACATCAACAGTTCATTTAAAATCTTAGTACACCATAAGAGTACATGAAGCTGAGATATTGGAGTAACACAATGAAACATGGATAACGTGTATATTATATATAATATTTCATCATCTGCAAGTCCTCTTAGTGTATTCTAGATGGAGGCCTTCCTATATAAAACTGTACAGCACCTTACACATTTATGATGTCACCTCTGTCATTAATGGCCCTTTGTGAGCTGCTAGATAGATAGATAGATAGATAGATAGATAGATAGATAGATAGATAGATAGATAGATAGATAGATAGATAGATAGATAGATAGATAGATAGATAGATAGATACTTTATTAATCTCAAGGGGAAATTCATATTCTGCTGTAGTCTCTTTTCCTATCTCTTACATTAGTTTCTCATTTACTACTGGAG
Source organism: Erpetoichthys calabaricus (assembly GCF_900747795.2). Classification (NCBI taxonomy): domain Eukaryota; kingdom Metazoa; phylum Chordata; class Cladistia; order Polypteriformes; family Polypteridae; genus Erpetoichthys; species Erpetoichthys calabaricus. The sequence continues at coordinate 95,790,194 of NC_041401.2, read as the reverse complement.
GACAACTTGCAACTACATCATCTTGACAATATTTTTATGAGCATCTGATTATCTATTGCATTCTCGAATCCTCTTCAAAATCAGGTGATTTTCTTTTTTTAATTCCATACCATGTAGTGGCAATATTCAAAAATACAAGGTTATAAGGAGGATATCATTTTGTAAATGTGACTATATTGTGAAAATATGAAAATATCAAAAGATAATAGGTCTGGTCTGTAGTGCAAATGTTCCATTACTTGTCTCTTTTTGTTTTTGAGTCTTCCTTTTATTAGTCCTCTGTTGGTGCCTCAGTGGTGGTCGGCCCCCCATCCAGTGAAGTTTGGCTCATTTATGTTTTTCTGTTTTGTTGACACCTTAGACTTGGGCTACATTGGGGGAAGGAGGTGTTGATTGTATTCTTTTCCTAACATATGCTAATGTTATTGTGTATTCTTATGTTAATTTAATTTAAAAAATTAACACAAATATAAAATTATTATTTATTTAGTGTCATGATTATAGCCTGGACATTAATTTTCATGTAGTTTAGAAATACTATTCTCTGATGACAGTGGCAGTGTGCATTACGGAAATTGAACTATTGAACAATTCACCTAACCTGCATATCTTTGGACTATTGGAGGAAACTGAATCATCCAGAGGAAAAATCAAGCAGACACGCTAAGAACATTGAAACTTGACACACGGAGGACCCAGGATTCAAGTGCTGGTCTCCTTACTATGGTTCATAAATTCCTAATATTTGTTCAGTGATAGATAGATAGATAGATAGATAGATAGATAGATAGATAGATAGATAGATAGATAGATAGATAGATAGATAGATAGATAGATAGATAGATAGATAGATAGATAGATAGATACTTTATTAATCCCAAGGGGAAATTCACATACTCCAGCAGCAGCATATTGATAAAAACAATATTAAATCAAAGAGTGATAAAAATGCAGGTATAACAGACAATAACTTTATATAATGTTAACGTTTACCCACCTGAGTGGAATTGAAGAGTCGCATAGTGTGGGGGAGGAACGATCTCCTCAATCTGTTAGTGGAACGGGACAGTGACAGCAGTCTGTTGCTGAAGCTGCTCCTCTGTCTGGAGATGATACTATTTAGTGGATGCAGTGGATTCTCCATGATTGACAGGAGCCTGCTCAGCGCCCGTCGCTCTGCCACAGATGTCAAACTGTCCAGCTCCGTGCCTACAATAGAGCCTGCTTTTCTCACCAGTTTGTCCAGGCGTGAGGCGTCCCTCTTCTCTATGCTGCCTCCCCAGCACACCACCGCGTAGAAGAGGGCACTCGCCACAACCGTCTGATAGAACATCTGCAGCATCTTATTGCAGAAATTGAAAGATGCCAGCCTTCTAAGGAAGTATAGTCGGCTCTGTCCTCTCTTGCACAGAGTATCAGTATTGGCAGTCCAGTCCAATTTATCATCCAGCTGCACTCCCAGGTATTTATAGGTCTGCACCCTCTGCACAGTCACCTCTGATGATCACGGGGTCCATGAGGGGCCTGGTCCTCCTAAAATCCACCACCAGCTCCTTGGTTTTGCTGGTGTTCAGTTGTAGTTGGTTTGAGTTGCACCATTTAACATACTCCTTGATTAGGTTCTTATACTCCTCCTCCTGCCCACTCCTGATGCAGCCCACAATAGCAATGTTGTCAGCGAACTTCTGCATGTGGCAGGACTCCGAGTTGTATTGGAAGTCCGATGTATATAGGCTGAACAGGACCGGAGAAAGTATAGTCCCCTGCGGCGCTCCTGTGTTGCTGACCACAATGTCAGACCTGCAGTTCCCAAGACGCACATACTGAGGTCTGTCTGTAAGATAGTCCACGATCCATGCCATCAGGAATGAATCTACTCCCATCTCTGTCAGCTTGTCCCTAAGAAGCAGAGGTTGGATTGTGTTGAAGGTGCTTTGAGAAGTCCAGAAACATAATTCTTACAGCACCACTGCCTCTGTCCAAGTGGGAGAGGGATCGGTGTAGCATATAGATGATGGCATCCTCCGCTCCCACCTTCTTCTGGTATGCGAACTGCAGAGGTCAAGGTCATGGCAGACCTGTGGCTTCAGGTGGTGAAGCAGCAGCCACTTAAGTTGTATCATAATTAACATGATTCTTGATAATGATGATGAATACTCCAGAACAGCAAGTTCACACACCCTTTAAATCGATCAATGGATTGCTTAAAAGGGCTGACACACAAAGCCGAGAATGATTTATGTTATTTGTGGTTCTAAAACAGAGGTGTTAAACTCATATCTTAATTAGTAATAACTTAACACTGCAGCTGTGATCCAACAAATGGCCAGCTATCTGAGAGGTATTAAACTTGGTTCCTAAAAGCTCAATATTTTTGTTCCAACCACACTCATAATTAGATGCCTGTTCTTGCTGTTAAATAAACCAATTATTTTATTCCTCTTCTATTAGTGGCATCATTCTGACAACATCAGACATTTCCAAAACTGTCAGTTTTTATTTTTCTGCGAGTATCATAAAACTGTCTTGTGGATCAGAGCATCTCACTATTTATAGAGATCTTCGTTGTTTTCTTTGCAAATATTCTGCTGTAACAGTTATTGTATGGTGGATAAAATTAGATCAAGTTATCTAGTCATCTGCTAGTTTGCGTTGCTTCTCATGAAAAACAGAAAAAATCAAAGCCTATGAATCTTTATAACATCCATCCATCCATCCATTTTCCAACCCGCTGAATCCGAACACAGGGTCACGGGGGTCTGCTGGAGCCAATCCCAGCCAACACAGGGCACAAGGCAGGGAACCAATCCCGGGCAGGGTGCCAACCCACCGCAGTCTTTATAACATCTCTCAATTATAAAAGAAAATCCTGTGGGATGGAATGACTAGGAGACAATACGTGATCATCACGGAAGACAAATAAAAGACCCGTGAGACGAAAGAGAATGGCCACGGAGCGTCTCGCGGGGATATAAAACATTAGATTTTTGCAAGATACAACGCGACAGAAGCTGCCCCCCCCCACGCCCGGGGCCGGAAATAAAGGACAATTATTGTTTTTACAACATCACGCGAGGTTGTGAGGCAGTGAGCCATCATTTAAAACAAGTCCACAGACATCTAACCAAGCAGTTGTTGGATTGCTTTTGGCAGACACGCATCATGTGCTCCCAGCTCTTAAAACAACAGCATGCGACAAGCAGAATGGGCAGCTCGCCAGCAGCAGAAAGACATGATGCTTAGCGTGTGTTCAGCCGACCGCCCCCCCCACCCCCCACCCCCCAACGCGAGGAGTGTTATACGTCTTGCGAGAAAGAGATGTAACCATGCACGGGGCCGGATATAAAGGACAAGTATTGTTTTTACAAAAGTTTTTAATGTAAAAGTGAAAATAATGCATATGTAACAATTCCCGTGAAAATAACAATCTCTCAGCACATATAAAGCGTATAAGGACAATACGTTCTAGATGAAACAACGCAAAGAAGAAAGAGCAGCACGGAGAAAAATTTTAACAGGTGACAAGAAAGGTGATGTATATATTCCGCGAATAATATTAGACATCAAAGGAGATCGTGATATGCCATTCGTATTAAAATGTTTACAGTTTACCATGAGAATAGCTTTTGCTATGACAATTAACAAATCACAGGGACAACCATTAGAAAAAGTCGGATTATTTATTAGAGAAACAGAAACAATATTCACTCACGGGCGATTATACGTTGCGTTGTCACAATGTGTCTCCAAAAACAGATTCAAAATTCTATACGATCTTGAAGAAAAGGTAATTCCAAATATTGTTTTTAATAAACCTTTAAAGTAAAAGTGCAACTAATGAAATTGAAACAATTCCAAAGAAAAAAAAAGCTTTTAAAATTGTATATCCGATTAACCAAACAGTGGGTAGCGCTGCTGCCTCCCAGTTAGGAGACCTGGGTTTGCTTCCCGGGTCCTCCCTGCGTGGAGTTTGCATGTTCTCCCCGTGTCTGCGTGGCTTTCCTCTGGGTGCTTCATCCCACAGTCCAAAGACATACAGGTTGAGTGGATTGGCGATTCTAAATTGTCCCTAGTGTGTGCTTGGTGTTTACAGTTTACAGTGGCGCCCTACTCGGGGTTTGTTTCCTGCCTTGCGCCCTGAGTTGGCTGGGATTGGCTCCAGCAGACCCCCGTGACCCTGTAGTTAGGAAATAGTGGGTTGGATAATGGATGGATGGATGGATTAACCAAACACAGGGGTTGGCAAGCGAAGTGAGCAGGGGGCGAAGCCCCCTAGTAGTCAATTAAAATTAAGAGAAAAGAAGCTGTTTTAATTAGCATCAGTAATTGTTTACTATGTAAAAAATGGATGAAACAAAAAACTTGCAGCCAATTCAGATGAGTCTGAGGCCCTTGCTCTGAAATAAGATTCCTTTATACCAGTGATTAATATGTATATATAAGTCAAGAGGCAATCATTAATTGTTTAATCAAAGCAGAGATGCAGAAGATATAGAAGGCACTTGTTATTATTACTAGCACTCTCCATCATCTTTTATCTGGGCACAAAGGGTACTGTGCTTTTAAGGGTTATTCAGTCTTCCATGCAAAGCAGAAAACACATACTGGTCTGGATTAGTAGTAGTTTCCATTCACTTTCATATTACCTTTAAATCTTTATTGGAGGAAATAAAAAAATCATTAGAGTTAAAGCTTTTGTACACAATGCAGTGAAATTCTTCTATGTGTTATACTGTATATTGTGATAAGTGGCAGAAAAAGACCACACCATACTCAGTTTCTCTTTTAAAACAAATGATTTCTCTAAAATAAATGGTATCCAACCATCAGCTCCATTACCTATCCATAGAGCACACCTACAAAATAATAAAACAGAATATTACTGTCATTTTAAACAGCTCTTGCATCACTCATTTTTCTTCCTTAAATAAGTCACCTATTTGCTATCTCACAACCAATGTAATTTTTTTCTGTCAATTTATCTCTCTCTCCGCTTCCTGTATTCCTCAGAGAGTTAGTTGTGCCCTCAGCACTCCTTTTTATGACATTTTCTGATACTCATCACTTACGTAGAGATGTGCATATGTATGTGAATATGTGTATGTATATTGCGAAGGAGAACAAAATAGTGCTGGGAATTGTGGGTTTCATATCTTCTCTAAAATTGCCAGTTAAGATGCCAAAGTCCCATCCAGGATAGTGACTAATGCATTCCAATGACTAGATAACATTATAATCGGGATTGGCTGGAGTATGTGCTTTAATGCAAAACCAGTCCTCCTGGAAAGCAACATTATATTCAACCGTAGTTCTCCCTCCTGCAGGGCTGCCAGGAAGCTATAGTTCTTACATGCAGTCCAGTCTGCAGAAAAACTTGGGGCCACTGAAAGATCTACTAGAAAGTTGGCCTGCAAATTGATGTAGATGTACTTCACACTTACATCAGCATTGCACTAGCAGTAATCCCTTCTTTCTTAAATAGTACATGGCAAATACCAGTGTCATCTGCAACAGTGATACGAAATGGTTAAATTGGCAAAAGAACTCTGACATTGGGTTTCTTGTTGAATCCAAACTTTGGCCCATTTTCACCTTGTCATTTTCCAATTTCAGATAAGACTTTTTCTTTTACACCGTGCCTCTAAGGTCAGTATCCCAGAGGCATCTTTACACTGTTGCAGATGATACTGGTATTTGGTGTATAATATTTAAGGAATCAGCCAACTGAGAACCTGTAAGGTGTTTGTTTCTCAAACTGCAGACATTGATGTACTTGTTCTCTTATGCAGTTGTGCATCTGGAACTTCTTTTTCCTCTGTCCTCTTCCCTCCCTCCATACATTAACAGACACATTTTATGAAATGTTCAGTTTCTTGGCAGTCTGTCACATGGAATAACCATTATGTCTAAAAAGAACAATAGGCAGATGAGGTTTTAGTTTTGGACATTTTTGAGCCCAGAGTTGAACTTTAGTGATGCCAGTAGCTTATAACCCAGGGAGAAAAAAAACATTTTATTGGGGAGAATAACAGGAATCAACCTTGACAACACAATTACAAGGGTAATTTTAACAACCATTAAACATTTAAACATAATTAATTTTGAATGAAGTAAGAGTTTACTATTAAGATACTAGAGTGATGGGTGCTAAAAACTAGGTTTTGTAGTCATATGTAGATAATAAATTATTCATTAGTAATTTCAAGAAGAAATAGCCATTTGCAACAATAGTTAATGTTATAATGTTAAATCATTTTAATGGTTTCTACCCATCTAAAACAGGTTGAAATCTAAGTAATCAATGCAGATTGCAGTGCTATTTTTTCCAGTGCACCATGTATTGGAATGCCCTGTCAGGGTTTGTTCCTGTCTTGTGCCCATTGCTAAATGGGATATGCTCCAGCACATCTCATGACCCTGGTCTGGATTAAGCGTGTTAGAAGGTGACAAGACATCTACTGGAATGTATTTTGCAATGCAAGTAGTAATAAAATGCACTGAATTTTTCATTCCATTTGATGGTGCATTACAAACATTTATAGTAATTAAAATGCATTATTACAAGTGTTTGTGATTTGCCATTTTTTGGAATGACAAATTATTATTACAAATGTTTGTAATGCGCCATCTGTTGGAATGAAAGAGACATAGACATAGCAATCAGACAGACACACAAGTACAGAGACACTTACTCTTTCATTAAGGTACTGTATATTAACTGTATACTGTGTATATATATATATATATATATTTATATATATATATATATATATATATATATATATATATATATATATATATATATATATATATATATATATATAATATTATTTGGCACACCCCTCTGACAGAATTATGACATTCATATCCTTTCCATATGTATCGCCTGAGCATCCTGTTCATAATGAGCTGTTCAAGGTCATGGTCTATAATCCATTAGCTATTTATCTGTAGTTGATATGTCCAAGGAAATGTATGAATACAAACTCGGTTATGCTATTCTAGATGACGTAATTTCTGAAAAAGACTGAGGATTACAGTCACAAAGCATTCTCAAGTTAATGCACTGAAACCAATAAACAAATATTTAGATAATACTATAAGAGCTATTTAATATAAATCAAGAACTGGAAAGCCCAAATATTAATACACTTTTGAGATTGCATCTGGATCTCTGTGTGCAATACTAGTCGCTACACTGAGCAAAATACATGGTAGAACTAAATATTGTGAGGAGGCTGAGTAAATTGATTCTGTTTAGGTTTGAGCAAAGGAAACCATGTGGGAAACCTAATACAAGATGTCAAAATTCTTAAAAGATACTGCTAAAGTTGGTCCAATACGTACTGTTAAGTAGTGCACCATGTAATCACTGATTCCAGAGGAAATCAAATCGGCATCACACTCGAAGGAAAACAGGAAACACATTGTTATGCTAAGAGAACTGGCGATAAAGTGCAGTGTTGGGGATTTGATGTGTTAACCCTGATAATGAAAAGGATCTGTAAGAGATATTGGGATAATTTAGCTATGATCCACAAAGCAAACCTATCTATGTAATATATAAATGTGACAGATCATTTTAGCACTAATGATACTAACAAATGTTTGATTAATTTTGGCTGCTTTGCAAACTACAAATGGTGTTTTGAGGCTGAATCTGTAAGGGGTATTCTAAAGCAAGGATTTTGTAAGGGGCTTTTGTGTACTACACTTCTTGTTTCAAAAACAAGCCAACATTGATGCTGAAAATGGTAAAAATGATCCAGGGTCTGGGTACAATTTGATATTTAAGCAAAGCTGTAAATCAAAGAAAGGAAAATAAAGCTCTCGGATGTAATGGGGGGGGGGGGGGGGGGGGGGTCACTTGCCTGCAGCAGTACAATCCAATGGAACTTTTTTTGGTTACTGCTTCTTTCATTCTCAGTTACTACCTGGTTGGCTTTGTTTTAAATTAAGGGGTGGATAGCATTTTATAAACTAGAACACAAGGGGGTTGTGTACACCAGAAAAAAAGAACAAGTGTATATCAAATTTTATGCAACATTTAAAGGTGGATATTATGTGTTCAACTGAAACCTACTTGAAGGAGGCACACAGATAGGCTTTGAAGTGCTTTAAGGTGGTGGCATTTTCTGCAGGGACATCACATAAATGCAGCATGGTGATACTTGTACCACGGTCCCTTCAGATTAATATTGTTGACTCCAACTCAGATCAGGCTGGCAGGTTTTGCTACATGTTGCTTGAAATTAATTGCCAGAAACTGGCCTGTTGTATTTATGCACCAACACCGTTTTTACCTTAGGTTCTCGAATGATCTTGCCATGCAATTGTTGCAATTTTACATGTACAAGATGGTGGTTGCTGGTGATATAAATGCTGTCCTGGATTCTTTTCTGGACCACTGCCCTGTGAAACCGAATTAACATCTCCCAGCCTCTACTCATGCATTTTCAAAATTCTTAGCTGAGATTGGTTTAGTTGGTAGTTTTAGACTTCTTAATCCATCTGTTAAAAAATATTCATACTTTTCTCCTAGACACAAAGCAGCCTCTAATTTAGACTTTATTTGCATATCTAAGTCATTTGCACACTTCAGTCATAATTCTTCAATTCTGCCTGCCTCTCACTCTGATCACAGAGTGCTAGTACTCGATCTCTGTACCCCTGAGTTCCGGAAGAGGTATTAAAACACCAGGGACTGGACATCATTATTGTCCAATGAAACATTTTGCTCTGAATTATCAAAGAAGAGGATTTCATTGATATAAATCATCCACCAGTAAGGAATCCCACCTTTGCATAGCTAGCTGTTAAGGGCTTTGTTAAAGATTATTCGTTTGCTTTTGCTTCGAATGTGGTCCATGAAGCTAGAGAGTCCATCTTCAAAATGGAGATGTGCCTGATGGAGCTGAAGAATGCAAGGATCAGGCACCTAGATATTGCACTGGAGCAAGAACTTAAAACTTTAAAGGCTGATCTCAAAGCACAGATGCAGATTCACCATACAACAACAACATTTATTTATATAGCACATTTTCATACAAATGATGCAGCTCAAAGTGCTTTACATAATGAAGAAAGAGGACAAAAAGACTAAATAAGAAAATAGAATTAGGGAACACTAATTAACATAGAGTAAAAGTAAGGTCCGATGGCCAGGGAGGACAGAAAAAACAAAAAAAACTTCAGACGGCTGGAGAAAAAAATAAAATCTGCAGGGGTTCCTAGGCCACGAGACTGCCCAGCCCCCTCTAGGCATTCTACCTAACATAAATGACCTCACAATCAGTCCTCATTGTATTCAGGGTTCACATGGAAGAACTTGATGATGACGGTCATGTGGACTTCTGGCCTTTAATCCATCAATATAGGGACAAGGGTTTGTTATTACCTTTCCGGTGCAAGACCAACTACACTTTTAGCGCTGAGGCTCCGCAGGAATGATTCCTTAGCATCGATATCTGCCATTAAAACTAAGGAAGGGACATACATTAACTAGAAATTCTAAATACATTAATGACAGATTTATGCAGTTTTACACAGTTAACTCTGGGAATATGGCACCATCAGATGGTGAAATTGAATATTTTCTCTCAGGACCTTCCAAAACTGTCAGTGGAGGAGGCGGCAAAATTGGATGCTCCTTTATTAATGGAGGAATTGCAGCTGATATTGGCTTCATTTAAATCTAATAAAAGTCCTCGGGCCTCATGTATAAACGGTGCATATGCACAAAAATGTTGCGTACGCCCATTTCCACACTCACATCGCAATGTATAAATACTAAAGTTGGCGTAAAGCCATGCACATTTTGACACCAGCGCAATCCCTTCCATATGCAAGTTCTCCGCTCGGTTTTGCAAACTGGAGGCACCCAGCGTCAAAGCAGTGCAACTGTCCCTGTGTGATTTCCCTTTGTTTTTTAGATTCACATCCCGACGCACCAAATACACTGAAATTAACTGCATATCGTTTATTAGTTTATGCCATCTGATTGTAATCAACCAGTAACCATATAATGGTGCACAGAATGTACAAACTATTCCAAATACTATAGCTGCTTTAGCGTTATTACTCTCATTGCACCACTGAGTATTTAACCCACTGTATCTGAGTGTGGAATCACAGCTCTACAGCAGCTAATCAGAAAGAGGACCATCAGGATACAGCAAATAGCACATACTGCCTTA